>NW_018745286.1:4868397-5552147 GCF_001683475.1 Chenopodium quinoa | reverse complement strand
GGAACTTCAAGCATGAGAGGGCATGAAGATGTCTAAGATGAAACTGTAGGCTTGAGGGGCATGAAGATTTCTTAATTAATATTGTGAATGTGAATGAGGATGTAATTGAGGAAGTGACTTTTGATGATCATAGTGGGAGAGGGAGCTCTAGGGGAAGGGGGGGGGGGGAGGGAGAGATAGGGGAAGAGGGAAAGTGACTGATATTATTATAGACATTGAACCTACACCCTGGATAAATCCAACTCCTATTGAGGTTGCTATCCTTACACCTAATGTTGTAGACTTGAACACTAGTACTGGGAGGGGTTCAGGATCAAATGAATTGAACTCATCTAGGGAGTTAGTATCATCCAAGTCCTCACATGTAACTAGGTCACACACAAAAAAGAGGTACCTAACACAACTGCTAGGAGATCGAAAGGGCATGATAATAGAGAAAACTGGAAGTGAGACAAGTTCGGGGGGGGGGGGGGGAGATGAAGCTATAAGGAGGAGAAGGTTGAGGAAAATGAATATTAGTTTGAGCAGTCATGAAGATGTGAATGATGATGAAGACTATAGCGATTTAGAGGATTATAGTGCAACAGAAAATGAAGAATCTGATAATGATGATAATGATAAGAGTTTAGATGAAGAAAATGATTCTGAAGACGAGTATGGTGCAATGGTTCATGATTCATTTGACCCATATGATGGCCCTAATTTTGATGATGATGAGGATGATGGGAAAGACAACTACTTTAACAGGTTGTATAAAAATGGTGAGATTTACATGGATGAGGATTTTGATAAGATAGTATTGATGCCTTGGCAGCTGTTCACAGACAAAGAGCACTTGAAGGATGTAGTCAGGGACTTTTGCATTTAATGTGGATTCTCAGTGATAGTTGACAGAGCAACGAACCAAAGATACACAATCATTTGTTCAGATGCACTGCAATTGGAGGTTGCATGCTTCTATACTCCCTGATGGTAGGACTTGGGCAATCAAGTCAATTCAAGATGATGAGCATACATGTCAAGGTCTGGAAACAAAGAATCCAATAGTGAATGTTAAGTGGGCAATGAAAGTGCATATGGAAGACATTAGGGCCAACAATGATATTTTTGCCAAGTCACTAAACCAGTTGCTATGGTCTAGATATGGTATTCAAATGTACCAAAGCACTCTCTATAGAATGAGAACCAAGGCTCTGGTTGAGATCCATGGGGGACATGATGTATCCTATAGCTATTTGCCTAAGTATGTAGAAGCTATCAAAGTGACAAACCCTAACTTTACAGCAATATGTGCATTGTTTGCAAAAGATCATCTTGAGAGGCCTCTGGCATTTTCAAGCATTTTTATTTCCTTTAAAGCATATGTAGATGGGTTGATGAGTGGTTGTAGAAGTCTAATAGGGTTAGATGGGGCATATCTTAAAGGGAATTATGGGGGTGTTTTATTATCTGCAATAGCTTTAGATGGGAATAAAGAACTATTCCCCATAGCTTGGGCCATTGTACCTAGTGAAGACACTGAATCATGGAAGTTTTTTATATGGCATTTGAAGAACTTTGTGAAAGATAGTGGTAGAGGTGACGAGTGGTGTATCATATCAGATAGTCAAAAGGTAAAATATTGTCATTTATGTACACTTAAATTGATTATGTCATGCATATAGCCTAACATATGTTGAATTTGCAAAATGTGCAGGGTATGGACATTGCTCTTACAGAACTATGGCCTAAATCTGGTAGAAGGTATTGTTGTAAGCATCTTGTCAAGAACTGGAAGTCTAAGTTCCCAGGCCCACTTATGTTCTCTCTTTTCTAGAAAGCATGTGGTGCATACAACCCATTTACATTTTAGGAAGGCCATGGAGGCATTACAAAAGGCAAATTCTGATTCTCTCATTTGGTTATCTAAGGTACAATTTAGTGTTCATAGTGATTTGAATCATGGACATGAATTTATAGTGTATTTACTTAATTACTTAACAATGCATAAGGTGGGAGAACAAAGCACATGGTCCAAACATGCTTTTAATCCAGCAATCAAGTTAGATGTCAACAAGAGCAACTTTGTTGAGAGTTTTAATGCAACCCTAGGTGTGGCTAGGTGTAGACCAATCCTCACATTATTGGAGGGTAAGTTAAGTAACAAGCTTAAGTGATTGATATTGTTTGTTTATAACACTACTTATATATGCATGACCCTAAATGCAGGGATAAGAAGGGTGATTATGGTGAGAATGGCAACAAGAAGAGATTTGTCAAAATTGGGAAAGAAATGACTTGTGCCCTAATATTATCAAGAGGCTACATGTGGTTGCACAAGAGTCTAGGACATGTCAATGCTTATTATCTGGTGAAGGAGAGTATGGAATTCTTGATGGCAAGTCAGTTCTGCCAGTTAATCTGAATCAATGGACATGTGTGTGCATGCTTGGCAATTATGTGGCATTCCATGCAAACATGCTATGAGGGAAACTCTACATTCCAAATTAGATCCACACAATTTTGTCTCTGAGTGGTACTCTGTGAATAGGTACAAGTTAACATATGAAAATAACATAAAGTTAATTCCCGACTTAGATCAGTGGCCTGAAATGGGGTTACTAGATAGACCAGAAATTAATCCTCCAGGTATGAGGAGAGGAGTGGGAAGGCCAGCAAGGAATAAGAGAAGAGATCAAGATGAGCAAGTGAAGGGAAAAAGGTCAAAGACTGTCGCGTGTAGCAATTGTCAGTGCTATGGGCATAATTCTCAGACATGCCAGGGTGGTCTAACTAGAAAATAGAAGGCTATTGGTGCCAATGTTGTGCAGTACAAAAGGAACCAAACCTATTTGAAGACTGCAGCTGGACCAAGTCAGACACACTCTCAACTAAGCCAATTACAACTCACTCAATCTCAACCAAGTCAGAGTCAGCTAGGTTCTCAACCCAACACAGGTCAACCAAGTTCATCTCAACCTAAGAAGAGGAAGTCCAAAGCAACATAAATTTAAATCAAAGATGTGATCTGAGCATGATATTTTGACTATGTTGTCCTTTTTTGTGTGATATATTTACATTTGGGCAACTTATGTACTACTTTTTATGGTGGCATTTTCATTTAGAATTTTTTTTTGGAAACAGTTAATTTCAATTATGGTGTTTTTTTTTGTAACATTGAAACAATTTGGCTTATTTGAACTTTATATATAATATACAGTAATAAGTTCTTGATTATTTAGCCTACATTGATATATAGAAAAGTACAACTTAAAATGCTATATTACATATTGTTACTCTTCTAATTTGTCATACTAGCTAAACCATAATGGGAGAGCAGTTGCATCGCCTGAAGCCATGAGAGGAGTATAAGAATGGCAGAGAAGATGAATGGTTTCTCTTATTTAGGGTTATATAAATAAGGGAAAATTATTTTGGAGGGAAAAGGATGGTTACAGATTGGAGGGAAAGTAAGAAGTAAGGGTGTAATAGTAATTGTATTACTTAACTTAACCATAGTTACTTATTATTCTTAAAAATGGCTAATAATGGTTATTACTGCTATAATTAACTAAGTTACAATATTATGTGGCTAATTTAGATAATTAAAAAAGTTTTTGGCCACAAAAGATAATTAGCAAAATTTAATGGCCACCAATGATAATTTCCCAATTTTTTTTTGGCTCCATTACTTTCCAACTAAGAATCAGTTACCTTTTTTTTTCACTTATTATTGATTTTCTTCTTTTCTACTCGGCTACACTACTGGTTCCTCAATCGGTTTGATGACGTCAAAGTTGTCGTTGCTCTCCGAACTCCACTCGTAAGTCACCATTGGCCCTTTTTACCTCTTAATTGAATTTGTTATTCTTTATAATTGGCTAATTTTGATATTAGATTGATTGATTACTGCTATATATGAAGTATTGCTGTAGTTTGTTTTGGATTTTTGATTATAGTTAAACACCTTTAAATTTCATTGATTATACCTGAATTATAGGCTGAAATTTAGTTTCCCTTGGCTCGTATGTATAATGTATTGCTGTTGATTAGGGGGTTTTCCCCGCCCAATCAGTGTACGTCACGTGGACCAATCAGGTCCTGTCAAGTGTCCTCCATTTGGACCTCTCAGGGCCTGTCACGTGGCACACAACCATTTGTCCACCCTGGACCAATTATGCCACGCCAAGTGGCCTGCTGTTTGCCACCTAGGAAAATGGCCACCTAGGCCCACTTTCCGGGAAATGCCCAATCAGCTCTAGGTTGACCTAAACCTAGAGTTAGGCACGCTTCCTAAGACTATAAATACATTAATTAATCCTCATTAAAGGGGATTCAGCAATTAATTACCCTCACCTAGAGAAGCCAAAACACATTGATCACTCCTCACCTTGAGGGACCAGATCTCCCACCTTTACTTTTCCGCACTTATTAATCCTCAAATAAGTACTAACTTGACCGTCGGAGGCGGAGCTCCCACCATAAGGAGTCTCCGTTGTTTTGCAGGTACAGGCGCAAATATACCAGTCCCGGAATTGTAACTCTCCCGCAGGAAATCAGAAAACCCCGAAACATTTTGGCGCCGTCTGTGGGGAAAGTAATTTCGAGATGGCATCACAGTCTGTACCGAATTAAAGCGAGAAGCATCCTATGGACGACCCTCAGGTCTATAGTGACCAAGATACTGACAATGAGGTCGAGGTCGAGACTCACACGGCCCCAGACGGGACCTTAAGAGCTCGACGAACTTGTTCCTCCGAAAAGAAGGAACGACAGGATTACCTTGCTGGATCTAGTAAACCTGCCGGCCAGTCGCTTGATCATCAACAGGCGGCCGAGGGATCTGCCCCCATCACTAGAATTGAGCTCATGACTTTCATGAATAATTTCAAAGGGGAGATCCAGGATCTCATCAATAAGAAGACGCCTGCTCCATCCAAGGAGCAGTCGGCTAGAAGACCCTCCCAGTCTGGGAGGAAGAAGCTTGTAAAAGATCGTGAGGCGACACCTTACCCAAAGCCTGGGGCAAGGCAGCCGCCAGTGATCGACCTAATGAAGTATCACTTTCCCTCACCAGGAAAGAGAAAGCCCATCCGTTATATTCAACCGGACGGGTCAAAGCGAACATACTCTAATGCTTGAACGTTGTTAGAGCAGAAGAAGAGTGATCGACTGTCAGAGTCGGCCTCAACGTCTGATTTTCAAGACAGTTTACACAATACCTCCTTGAGGTATTCGAACTCAAATTATGAGAGCCAGACAGGCGGTTCCTCCCACCGGTCCGGCTCCAGAAGAACCAGGCGGCACCGCATGTGCCACCCCAGCCATACGTGCGGCAACCTCAATATTTCATGCAGCCTACTCTGTTTGGAGGACATGCGGCAAGAAACGTCCATCCTTTGGACTGGCAACTTAGATTGCTTAGACTTGGAGAATAGCCGTCCGCCTTCTCCAAGGAAATAATTGAGGCCGCCTAGCCGGCCAAAGTGAAGAATGTGTTGGTAGGAGCCTATGATGGTACTACAAACCCAAAGGATCATCTAATGGCATTCACCAACCTTATGTACCTTCAAGGGTTGGATGGTCCCACATGGTGTAAGTGCTTCCCAGCCACATTAAAGGGCATTGCTCAACAATGGTTTGGCACCTGCCGACTGGTTGCGTAAACAAGTTCAAGACCCTGGCCTACTAGTTCATCTCCAATTTTGCGATGAACATTCTGCTAAGAAGACGACCCTTGACTTGGGGACAATACAGTAGGGAGAGAAGGAGGGACTCCGTTCCTACATCAGGCGGTTTAACCTGATGAGGATTCAGATACAAGGGCTGCCGAATGAAGTAGCCTATACTGATTTTTTCAGAGGACTTAAGGACGGGTCGACCTTCAAATTTGACCTTGTCAGAAAGAGGGTGACCACCCTCCAAGAGGCCATGATGGAGGCGGATGCCTATATTTAGGCAACCGACCTCTGTAATACTGGGAAGCAGTCGGACAACAAGAGTCCCGACAAAAGAGAAAACCGATAAAAGCAGTCGTCCAATAAAGAAGAGAAAAAGAGAAAAGAAATATGGGCGGCCGACTCCTCTGAACAGCCGTCCTAGAAAAAAAAGAAAGAATTTAAACCATACTCTCCCAAGTATGAGTTCAACAAGGATAGCCATGCTATCCTAAATGAAATCAAGGGCCGGATTTCAATTGAGAAACCGGCCGCCATGAAAGGTTCGGTTAGCAATCGGAACCAAAGCAAATTCTGCCATTTTCATGAAGACATTGGTCATGAAACCATGAGTGTATAAGCCTCAAGCATTTTCTGCACCGCCTGGCAGAAAAAGGTGATCTTGACTCCTATGTCCAGATGTCTAATGGGAATGCTCCTCCCAAACAGAAATAGGCGGCCAAGAAGAAGCCCTGGTCGGCTGACAGTTCTGACACTGACGACGCCGTCGCCTATACTATAGCAGGCGGCTTCGCAGGAGGCGGCCCCATTATCAGGGGCAACAAAGACAACATTAGGAGGTTAGATGTTAATTCCGTTAACCAAGGACGTACCTCCAAGAGTTCATTCCCAGAAATTGTCATCACAGAGGAAGATTTGGGAGGCGTTAGGGGGCCGCATGACGACCCCATTGTTATTGAATGTAAAGTGGCCAACCAGAGAGTTGGCCGGATCCTCATAGACACCGGCAGTTCCTCTGATCTAATCAGAAACAAGTGCTTGGCAAAGCTCAAGTACAAACCTGACTGCATACATCCGGTATCTCACCCTTTAGTGGGGTTTGGTGGAACCATCGTACACCCAGTGGGACGGGTGGATCTACCCATCCGTCTGGGTGAGAAAGGGGAGGGCCGTCACATGGTGGTTCGGTTCTTAGTTGTTGAAGAGCTCTCGGCCTATAACATGATCTTAGGGCGACCCACCTTGAACAATTCCAAAACTATCATCATTCCATCTCTCATGCTGCTCAAGTTCGAGAAGGATGATGGAACAGTCGGCTCCCTAAGGGGAGACCAGAAAATGGCATGAGAGTGTTACCTCTCGGATATTAAACCCACTGTGGCGACTGCTGGCCCAAGTGGAGAGACAAAGGACCTTGAACAAATCAAGGAGGATGCGCCTGCCCAAGTGGCAGGCGGCAAGAAAAGAAAGGCTGCCCCGCTGGAGGCCGAAAGAAAGGAAAAACGATAGAAATCATTGGCCGAGGAGCGGTCAAACGAGTTCCGCCCTCAGCCGGCTGGTGAACATGTGGATGTCGTCCTAGACGACTCACGCCCTGAGCGAACAGTTAAAGTTGGGACGACTGCTCTTAAGGCACTTGGTGATGATTTTCACCAACTCTTGAAGGAATTCAAGGATATTTTTGCATTTGAAGTACACGAGATGCCAGGGTATAAGTCCAGACTTGGCAGTGCATAAGTTAGCTGTGGATCCGAAAAAGAAGCCGGTCAGGAAAAAGAAATGGAACCATGGTGAAGAAAGAAGCCAGGTGGCTGCCGCCGAGGTTAAAAAACTACTTGATGCAGGGTTCATTCGGCAGTGTTATTTCCCTAACTGGGTTGCAAACGTTGTACTCGTGAAAAAGCCGAATGGTACCTGGCGCATGTGTGTGGACTACACAGACTTAAATAAGGCGTGCCCCAAAGATAGTTATCCATTGCCCAAGATCGACAGACTAGTCGACTCTACAGCCGGCCACGCCTTAATGAGTTTCATGGACGCCTACTCTGGTTTCCACCAGATTCCTCTATGGAAGAAAGACCAAGAGAAGACGGCCCTTGTCATAGACCAGTGCCTATATTGTTACACGGTCATGCCATTTGGTCTAAAGAACGCCTCGGCCACCTTCCAGAGAATGATAAACACTGTGTTATTTGATCAAATTGGGAGGAACGTCGAGGCGTACATAGTTGATATGATTGTAAAGTCTAAACTTAAGACGGACCATCTGGCGGACCTCCGAGAAACATTCGCCACACTCAGGCGGCACCTAGTCATGCTCAATCCCAAGAAGTGTGTTTTTGGAGTTGAGTCTGGGAAGTTTCTCGGATTTCTTATCAATCAAAGGGGTATAGTGGCTAACCCCGAGAAGGTGCAGGCGGTCATAGACATGCAGTTGCCTCGCACTGTGCGAGAGGTCTAGAAATTAACAGGTTGTCTGGCGGCCTTGGGAAGATTTCTCAGCCGGGCAGGCGATAAATGCCTCTATTTCTTTCAGGCAATTAAAAAGAAAACTATGTTTGAGTGGGGGCCGGATGATGAGGCGGCCTTCCAGAAGCTGAAAGAACATTTGCACTCTTTACCAAGGTTGGTCAACCCTTTGTCCAAAGAAGTGCTCTATATGTATCTAGCAGTGTCTGACCATGCTCTAAGTGCCGTCCTCCTTGCTGAGAGGGACGGCTGCCAGCTCCCAGTCTATTTTGTCAGTCACGTGTTGAAGAATGCCGAGTTAAGATACCCCCTAGTGGAAAAATTTGGCCTTGCCCTCTTCATGGCAGTTAGAAAATTGAATCCTTACTTCCTAGCACATTCGGTAGTGGTATGCACAGATCAGCCAATCAAGCGGCCACTCACAACCATGGAGTCGTCAGGCCGAATGATCAAATGGGCAATAGAAATTCAGAGCCTTGAAATTACGTTCGAGCTAAGGAAAACCGTGAAAGGACAAGCATTTCCTGACTTTATAGTAGAGATGACTCGGCCCTCTGATTCTCAAATTCCAGACCAACTGTGGAAGGTTTATGTGGATGGGAGCTCCACTGCAAATGGTTGTGGTGCAGGCTGAAAGGAATGGTGTCCTTCCAACAAGTGTATTATTCTGATAGAGGGTTCAAAATTATTACAGAGCTAATTCTTCAGTATGGTCAAGTGATCGAAATGACTAGGTGGAGGCTACTTCCGATCAGTAATATTAAAGTATAATTAATATTACAGCTTAATCTTAACTGAACCCTTCGGTTCGAACCCAATCGAACAACCGATTTGAGACGGCGAATTAATCCGAAGGATTTAATGAGTCGACAGAGTTTTACAAGTACAGACGTCGGATATCGAGCCTAGGGCGTCGAGACCGAGCGTCGCAAAATCATAAGCAACAAGTACGAGCATAGCCGTAGCTAGGCTAGGCTAGCTCATCGCAAGCCCAGGCGCACCATGGTGTGCTAGGCGAGGCAAGAGTGCCTAGGCGCCATCGCAGCCCTAGCATCATGCCTATGCGCGCATGGCAGGCCATACGCACCAAGCACAACCATCGCAGTACTGGGCACTGGCGTATGTGCGTGTGTGTGCATGCCTCGCACCATCGCAGGCCATAGTGTGCCTAGCACCATCGCAGGCCACGCACCGAGCACAACACCCTTGTGTGTGTGTGTGTTTAGGCACCATCGCAGCAGTAGCCTCGCACAGCAGCACCATGCTAGGCCTTGTGTGCGTGTGCGTGTGCTTATGCCTAGGGGCCATCGCAGCATCACAGTGCCAAGCTTCGCATGCTTGTGCGTGTGGCTGGCGAGGCGATGCCGAGCATGCGTGGCTCGCTAGCAGCACGCATGCTGAGAAGTGCGAAAGGGGCAGTGCGTGTGCGATGGCGAGAGAGGCAAGGGCCAGCAGCTAGCAGCGCCTAGCACTGGCATGCGCCAGCAGCACAAGCATCGCCCAACGCCAGCACGCATATGCTGGCTGGGATGCGAGGCTGCTGGCTGGGCTGGTGCTAGTTGGCTAGGCTAGCTAGCACTGCTAGCTGGCGTACTAGCTGGCTGCCAGCCCAGCAGTCCCTATGACCGATTTTGTGAGGGTGGGGACCAAGGCTTGGGCAAAGCCTTGGGGAGCAAGGCAATGGTCCCCCCACCTGTCTTGGTCCTCACTTAACTCTATCTCTCCCCTTGACACTTGTTGAATTGTGATTGATTTGATTATTAATTTAATTTAGAATTAAATTAATTGTCAAAATTATTCATTCTCCCACATTGGTTGGGAAATGAAGTTCAAGGGTTCATTTCCCTATAAATACCAAAGTTTGGGTATTTGGGAAAGAACAACCTTGAGTGGAATTAAAAGGCAACTCTTGATTTGAGTAAACCTTGATTCGTAAAACTCATAGTTTTATTTGTCCGGGTCTCAACTAACCTTCGAGACTTAGGACGCTTGGGTTTGGTTCGAGTGTACGATCCCGTTGGAGACCTCGTATTTTCGGGGTTCAAGTAAGAGCTCATTGTTGAGCGAAGCACGCGTCAAAGGTATAATCTTTTATCCTTTCTTGTGTTAAATTATGTTTTGCTTGTTAATTGCATTTATTATGGGGGCGGGTCTTGGCGGGTTTCTTTCCGCGTAGTGTGGGTCATTACGATACCCTACACAAGCGTCATATGTCAGTCGCCAGAAGGCGACAGGTACGAGTATGCTCTACGTTTTAATTTCCAAGCCTCAAACAACGAGGCGGAATATGAAGCTTTATTGGGCGGTATCCGCATGTGCAAGGCGGCTGGGGCAAGAAAAATAGACGCCTGCTCTGACTCACATTTGATAGTAAGCCAGTACAACGGTGAATTCGAAGCAACCCATCTGGGCATGATTAAATATTTGTAAGCGGTACGTCAGGCGGTTGGGTCACTTGAAGAGTTTCATCTAATCAAGTACCCAGGTCCGAGAACAACCAGGCGGATGCTCTCTCAAAACTGGCGTCTTCAGCCTCCTGTGATACTCCAAGGACTCTCTTTTGGGAGGTTATGGAAAAGAGAAGCATTGAAGAAGAGCCTATTGGAATTCTGGATAGAAGTTCAACCTGGATGGACCCAATCAGGGCATATTTAACAGACGACACCTTGCCGAGTGATCAATCCCAGGCGCCCTGCTGAAAAAACGGGCGTCCAACTTCGAAATGTGTAAAGGGGAACTTTTCAAAAAAGGGTATCTCAAGCCCCTCCTGAAATGTGTCACCCAGAAAAAGGACGAGAGGTCTTAGAAGATCTACATTCAGGGTACTGCGCTTCTCACGTAGGCGGCAGGTCGCTTGCTCAAAGAACCAGGCGGCAAGGTTACTTCTGGCCTACATTGGAAACTGATGCCATGGAAATGGTTAAAAAAATGTGACAAGTGCCAAAGATTTGGCAAGCTAATCAATCGTCCGGCCACAGACCTCACGGCCATCCATAATCCCATACCCTTCGCCAAGTGGGGCATGGATATCCTAGATCCCTATACGCCTGATATAGGCGGCAGGCGATACATACTGGTTGCAGTTGATTACTTCACCAAATGGGTGGAGGCAGAAGCAGTTAAGGGTATCAAGACGAAGATGTGATCTCGTTCATCTGGAAAAATGTCATCACTCGGTTTGGGGTGCCCATGTCTATGGTTTTTGATAATGGTCCCCAATTTGAGACGCCTGTTCTCAAAAATTGGCTGGGAGACCAAGGCATCACACACTGCTTTGCATCAGTCGGCCGACCACAAGCAAACGACCAAGTAGAAGCTTTCAATAAAATCATGGGCAGACGAACTACCACATGTTCTCTGGGCCATTAGGACGACTAAAAAAGGGGCGACTGGAGAGACTCCATTCCTCCTAACTTATGGGGCAGAAGCTGTTATTCTAATTGAACACTATGAGCCGACTTTTCGTATAATGCTGTATGACGAAGAAGCAAATTTGGAAGCCATGCGCCTAGCATTGGATTCACTCCCAGAGCAAAGGGGTAATACAGCCCTGCGCCATGAAATCTACCGCCTGAGAATGACAAGGGCATATAACAAAAGGGTACACAGGCGTCCACTCAAAGTGGGGGACTTTGTACTACGAAAGATGGAAGCAGTCGGTAGGGCTAATGAGTTAGGCAAATTAACTCCCAACTGGGAAAGACCCTACCGAATCTATGAAGAGGTTCGGGATGGCACCTACCGCCTGGAAACACCAGACGGCCAACCCTTACCTCGAACCTGGAATGTAGATAATTTAAAGAAGTATTATTTTTGAATGATGTAATTGCCGAGAGTAGCTAATAAAACTTGCAAATCTGCTTCATTTATACTATAAATAAACAGAGAGGCATGCCGCCTGTTCCATTGGCAGTCGGCTACTCTCCATTTTCTTTACGTTGTACTGTTTCAGAGGGGCATGCCGCCTGTAACTCAACGGTCGGCTACTCTCCTATACTTGTTCACCATGAACTAATAACAAGGCCTATGGCCGGATGATCAGCTCAGGCGCTTAGCCAACTGATTCTCTCTTTTAAACTAATACGACCTGTCCCAACATCATAGTAGGCGTCCGTCCCTCCGGATGAGATTCGTCGCAGAGAGCAGCTCCCTTTTGGGTGGAATAATGCTCTATAAACTAAGTACACGGCACCTAAACGATTGTCCCCAAGGACAAACCACGTAGCCGTTTCGAGACAAGGATAACTCTAACACTAACCAAGTGTTAGCAGTTGACATCCGAGTCGGATAACCGCCTGTATCACTTGGGATAAGTACACGGGGTGCCTCTTGAGTTAATAGCCAACAAAAATTGGTGAATCAAGGGGATCAGCCAGCCTCCGCCGCCTGGTACCTCTACTACTCAAGCAAGAGAGGTGACGACTGGGTAATCTCAAAGATTACTCATAGTCATTCCCACATACTTAGTGTGGATCCCAAAAGCTATAACGAGTCCACCTGGCTAAAGGAAACCACAGACTCTATTCCTACTTAAACAAACAGGCGGCCCGATTACGAGCGACCTGTTCCTTCTAACTTGAAAAAAAGTTAAACAGATCTAACGTGTTTCCTAAAATACGTTGGGAAACCGACTGGATACATGGCCAACTGGTCGTCAATCTGGAGCCAAGACAACAAGTCGTCCAGGGGCATAGGCAGTCGGTACTTGATAAACTTTGCTTACAAAATTCTAAGCAAAATTCTAAATTCTAAACAACATACCAGCTGGAACAGTCGGTATGGCATGCAAGCGGATGAGCCTCTATACTTGGCAAAAATAAAACAAAATTCAGTGATCATAGACAAGACGACCAAACAGTGGTCGCCAGTTTCATATATAAAAAGCCGGCCATAAAGACAGGCGAAATATTCATAAACCCAGGCCCCTTGGCCAGGTAAAGATACAAAGAAGCAAACGGCACGCAGGCCGTTAGAGAGTTGAAAAAAAATAAAGCTTTAAACATTAGGAGGGGCTTGGGTCTCAACTGCCGGCTGATCGAGCTCAACGACGGGCGCTTGATTCTTCAAAGCATCCTCTTTTGTTGACTCGTCTTCAGAGGCAGGAGCTTTAGGCGTATCCTCCTCTATTGGTTGTACGACCACCACCTCTTCTTCCTCCTCGGAGCTAGAGTTGGCCCCTTCCTCTTTCCTCTCGTCCTCATCAGCCGCCTGCTACATGATTCTTCTGTTGTACTCTTCAGTACAAGCGTTGAATTTCTTATCCCATGCAGCATAGCTAGCTTTTGGGAAGAGGGACGACCAGGTCATCTTCATGATATTGGTCGAGTCCTCCATCATGGCCTGGGCTAGAGCCAGCTTCTCGGTCTCGGCCTTCGGATTAAGATCTTTGGTGATGGCCGCCTCCTCCTCCAGGCGCCCCTTGACTGCGTCCAAAGACTTCTGCAGACCTTCAGCCTTATGGGCAAAG
The DNA here is from genome assembly GCF_001683475.1 of Chenopodium quinoa. Classification (NCBI taxonomy): domain Eukaryota; kingdom Viridiplantae; phylum Streptophyta; class Magnoliopsida; order Caryophyllales; family Amaranthaceae; genus Chenopodium; species Chenopodium quinoa. Next base: position 5,538,554 of record NW_018745286.1, on the reverse strand, counting down.
TTTTTGAGTGGTCGAAGCTCGTCTCGAAGAGTCTTGACCATCTTCTCCAGCTCCTGGTTTCGTTTTTTGGCCGCCTCCAACTCAATTCTGATTGTTGAAGTGGCAAGCGCCTGATAATAAAGAATATCAGTTGTCAATATTTCATTTTGGGAAATTTGAAGCATTGCCTTATCAATGTCAGTGGCGGCCATAACTTTAGCAGCCTTTACCTCTTTGTTCTTGGCGCTGATCGGCTTGCGAAGGTCGTGTACACGGAGCATGGTCTAGAAAAGGAGAACCAGGCGTCAGATTTGCAAAAACAGGCGGCAGGCAAAGCCAATCAACATTTTACAAAAAATGCTAAGTATACCTCGGAGAGGAGACCTATGATACCGTCTAGGTCAAGGATGCCGACTCCCTTAACCGCATCCCTCTCCTCTAGAGGGATGGCCTTAACCATAGACTTGGTCATTTGAACCAAGTCCGGTTCTTGAGGGCCGCCTGCATTCAGATAAGAAAACGTCATAACATGAAGAGAATATTGAAGAAAAGGTTAAGACAAGTCTAGTAGAGTCGGATTGTACCTCTTGGAGGCCGACTGTCCCTTGGGACTTGTACTTCTTTTCCCCCACTCTTGGGGGTTTGCGGATGCTTCTCATCCGCCTGTTTCCTGGAGGAGCCAGGCGTACTCCCAGTGGCAAGTTTGCGCGCTTTCGCGGCCGGCTGCTGGGAGGAAGAGGGTTTGGACGAGCCCACCTGCAAAATCATGGAAGATTAATACTGGCAAAAAGAGGAGTCCAAAGAGAAACTCGAAGGATCAGAAACTCACTATGGGCATCTCCTTGGCAGGAGCGTCAACAGAAGTCCACCTCTGGCTCATGATCGAGGCTCGCAGCAAAGCAGCTGCCTTCTTGGAAGCAGAAATTTGGTCCATAGCTTCGGCTGAAAGAAAACACCACAAAGAATGAGAAAAATGCAAAAATAAATCAAGTAATACATGTAGAGGCACAAGAGGCCGGCTACCTCTGGAGGTCCGACTGTTAAGGCCACAGGCGGCCAAAAAGTAGTCATCGTATAGCCACTGAAATCTGGGAACGAACACAGTTTAAAGGCACCTGCTCCCGTACCCCAGTAGTAGAGTTTGCCCTTATCTCTACTTTGAAGAGTCCTTGGTCAAGGATCTCCTCCTTGGCGCGGCGAGGAACAGGCGGCATACTATGTCCGCCTGCAAGAAGAAGCGGATCCCTGTTCAACCTATTATATCGCTTGTTCAGGAGTTTATCAGGGCTGGAGACTAGGAGGAAAGTGTTTCTCTAATCCTTCTACTTGTTCTCCTTCCCCCTAGTCATCAGATAGCCTTTGTGGCTCGTTATCTGATACCAGCCGGTACCGCTTGCCTTGGGGGTTCGGCTTAAATAATTCATATGGGCGAACGCCTCAAAATTCGGCTCCACCCTATGCATTTCACATCCGGCTACATAGCCAAGGATGTTAAACCAGGAATTAGGGGATAACTGCCATAGCCCCACCTCGTATCCATCGAGGATTTGTTGAACGGCCGAAGCAAGGGAAATCGAAGGCCGGCCTTAATGGCCGCCTCGTAGCAGCCAAAATAGGCGTCCCCATAACTAGACTCCTCAGGCCAGACGACTGCATCTTCAGCATTCGGCACGAATAATTGAAAATCCGGACCCATTACATGGTCTGACAAAAAAAGTCTCTATTCGTTCTTTCATGGCCTTGAATCGGCCCTTTGGGACGTGACAATAATAACTAGTGTTCAACTCCCTATGGGAGGAAGATGGTTCTGACCAGTCGACCCCTTTTTCGACTGAATTAGAAAGTCTCGCCTCATGAAGGTGAGAATGCCTTTCTTCTGAGCTAAGGGAGAGGCGGCTTGAAGAGTTGGCTTCAAACTCACTATCAGAAGAGTCCGACTCCCCTCTCCCTGAGAAGGGGCCGACTGTTGACCAGATAAGTCAACTGTAAAATGGGAAGGGGCCACCTTGGCCCCTTCCTCAGAGCTCTCGGCCGCAGAGCCACCTCGGGTCCCGGCGGTGTCAGGCATCTGGTCCGAAAGCTCGCTAACTTGAACCCGAAAGGAAGAGCCATCGGAGTTTTCAATCCTCTTTGTTCTTTTGGTTCTTTCCATACTGTCCTGCATAGATACAAAGACAGTTGGATTCCGGGACTTGTGCAAAGTTTACCGCAGGGCAGTCGGCATCCCTAGTCCTAGACTCAGCCGTCCCCGGTGACCGGCTGATTGCTAACCTAGGTCGTGCCGGATGCTTTTGAGGCCTCATTTTCAAAAAGAAAGAAAAAAGTGAAAAAGGATAAAGGAACAGACGGATACCTGAAACTTAAGTTCTGAAAGGGCGCTTGATTGAGCAGGCGTCTAATAAAAGCAAGCGGTTGGTGAAGTCAGTCGTCCAGAACATCAGAGCTCAAGTTCAGGGGTCCGAGAGTTCTCTTGCAAAGTTCGCAAATGTGAACAAAAGACTTGGTCAACATACCCTTATATAGGGTAAAATGAGAATACGAAGGGTCACTTCCAAATTCAAAAAATAAGCGGGAAAAACGTTCGGCCAATCGCAGGACAACACCTATAGGAAGTCGTCGCCTGTTACAGGCCGACACCTGTCACAGGTGACATGTGACCAGTCACGTGCCACCTGTGAGTTGCAAATGATTAGGGGGTTTTCCCCGTCCAATCAGTGTACGTCACGTGGACCAATCAGGTCCTGCCAAGTGTCCTCCATTTGGACCTCTCAGGACCTGTCAAGTGGCACACAACCATTTGTCTTCCCTGGACCAATTATGCCACGCCAAGTGGCCTACTGTTTGCCACCTAGGAAAATGGCCACCTAGGCCCACTTTTCGGGAAAAGCCCAATCAGCTCTAGGTTGACCTAAACCTAGAGTTGGGCACGCTTCCCAAGACTATAAATACATTAATTAATCCTCATTAAGGGGGATTCAGCAATTAATTACCCTCACCTAGAGAAGCCAAAACACATTGATCACTCCTCACCTTGAGGGAACAGATCTCCCACCTTTCCTTTTCCTCACTTATTACTCCTCAAACAAGTACTAACTTGACCGTCGGAGGCGGAACTCCCACCACAAGGAGTCTCCGTTGTTTTGCAGGTACAGGCGCAAGGATACCAGTCCTGGAATTGTAACTTTCCCGCAGGACATCAGAAAACCCCGAAACAGCTGTCACAAACCTAACTACTTCTATTAAATAAAATTGAGCATGCAATTGCTCAAAATTGTGTTTAGATCCATGAAATTTGTTGATAAAATAATGTATACTCACTTAGTAGCAGCAACTATGCTGGATAAACATTTGAACATTTTGGGTATGTCAAAATCATTGAAAAATATGTTGATGAAAGTGTTTTTGATGCTAAATAAAAAAGAAAATTGTAGAAATATGTTGAATGGGATATGACATTGTATTTTATTATTTTTTTTCTCCTTTTTTTTTATTTTTTTTTTGAGTTTAATTTTTTGCTTAACTGTACTTCTGCGTATATGTGGCCTGTGGGATGTTTTTAGCTATACCCACCATCATCCTTCACCTATGTATTTTTAATAACTCCATAATTATTGATTTTAAAAGTAGCATTTTGGTTAGCTAACTATTACTAAAAACAAAATGTAAGTATCGGATGAAAAAAAAAGTACATTAGAAAGATAATAAATTTTAAAATAATGACATTGCTGCTGAGTTTGAGACATGAAATTTGATTGGGATGTATAATAATTGTGAGGCCGAGTCTAAATTAGGCTAACTTGAATGAGATGGCAAATTAAAGCAATATGTGACTTGATTTAAGAGATGAGTTTGAGGACTTGTGCACTCATGATGCAACTTGATTGTAAGGCTGCTTGTAATTAGGCATATATCTTTAGGCAAATATTGACTTAATCAAACATGAAAAGAACTTTGATAACTTTTTTATTGGGTTTTTAGGCATGTCTTTAGCATATAACCAACTTGATTGTAAGGCTTATTTTTATTTTTCTTTCTGCTCACTACTATTTTCTTCCTTTTTAGCCTATTATTTTCCCATTACATGTAATTTCCCTAAAAAACTACTTGCTAGTTGTTACTGGATCACAATCTATCCTTGAACCATTTGTGGTTTCACTCTCCATAGAAGATAAACTCTTATGAGCAAGAACCACTACTCTGTACATTTAGTGTAGTTCATCTATTGTCTACTAGTAGTAGTCCATTCAAATTCACATGCTTCTATTGTCTACTAGTAGTAATCATGCACTCATGATTACTTCTGCTTTCCGTTCAAATAACCTACAATATTCTATTGTCATTAAATTTTCAAGATAATACGTGCAACATAAGGGAATTATGCGAGCATAGCATATATATATGAATTTCTTTACACTATTGTGATTCCAAATTAATTGTTATTTAATTTCATAAGGGGTAGCCTTAATCTTAAAAAAGAGGATGTCATCATAATAACACATTATGCTGACAAAGCAATAACATATGGTGCAATCAATCAATTTATTGCCCAATAACAAAGGGTTTAAGTATAATTTGAATACATTTTGATTTCTTATGCTTTTATTTTTACAGAACTTTGCATTCCTCTTATATTTTAGATAGATGTAGTGATCTCTTAATTTTTCTTTTTCTCTCCTAGGCTGGTCTAGGTTCAGTGTAATTGGGTGAAGCTTATGCTGTCATTCCAAAAATTGAGTGGATGCAATGTGCCCTTTGAATTTGTTGTCACTGACTTGTGAGTTGTTCAATTCTTAACTTAAATGTGTTCATTTGTCCTTCACATCTGGCTTATAAATAGTTTTACTGGAAATTCTCTACTAAGTTGTGAGAATTTATTGAGCTACAAGTGAGCTGATTATTAATAGATCTCATATTCTACTTCACGTATATTATATTTCTTATATCTTTACTCAGTGATTTGGTTGGTTATATCTGTTTTACTCATATAAAATTGTCATTTTTTCATCCCTTATTTGGGAAATGGATTTTTGAAAAGGAATATGTGTGGAGAACATTAACCTTTGACTATACATGGTTTAGAAAGTTGATAATCTTACATAAAGGTGTGGTTAAATAGATATGGTGACATATTCTTAGAAGATAGCAACTGCATTGTTTCAATTGATGTCATTGTGAAAAAGAGTGTGGATTTAATGACAACAAGATTAGAGAGTTCGGTTGAAATGAATCTAAAATAGAACAATAGTTAATAAATTACTACCTCCATTTCTTATTATATGCAACGATTTGACATAAAGTGTGAGTAGAAATGTTTAATCGTTGCAACGGAGGTGGTAATAATTAATTATATGTGAAACGGAGGTGGTAATTAATTGACGTTTTGTGAAACTAGGGCAGCAAAGAGTGAGTACTTAAATATTTTTTTTTTAGTTCAGAGTGTCTTCAATGAAGGGGGAATATGATTAGATCATTTTAGCAACGATGGGGGAATTAGTGAGTACTTGCTCCTAACATATATTTGATCAATGCTGCTTCTATTTTTGAATTGAAGTTGGTTCATGAATGAATTTTCTATCTGTATTGAGTATTTGAGTGGATTTTTTCATTTTATTGTGTGACATATCAATACTTATATAATTTTTGACATTCTTGGTTTTTTGTTTCATAGGGAGTGAATAGTACATATGGAGGGGGAAAAAGAAGAAGCTTATTGTGACAACACTGATCAATTTGAATTTGCTTAGCTTCTCCATTGTATTTCCTTGTTTAGAATGTTTTTTTTCCTTCTTTTCAATAGCTGGACTAATTAATAGCCGACAATATACTCTTAAACATCAAGTTATTAAGAAGGATTTGGTGTTGAAAACATGTTATATAGTTTTTGATTATTTTTACTAATTTTACTAGTTATGTATCATCTAGTTAAATGCTTATTTAATGTTTCGTATTCAACATTTTCTACTATAATAATTCATAAAGATACAATGATATCTTTTCACTCCTTCAACTTATTATAGCAATATATAATTAATTACAATTAGAAAAAAATAGTCAATTCATTTTAGTTCGTTCATTTATAGGTAACACTTTTTAAGACGTTGGCTTCAAAGCATTAGGAAACGCTTTTATATTATTACAATTAAACACAACAAACGAAAAGGTTGTTGCGCATTATGACATAAGATGACATATTTGAATTGTTTCTTAAGGTTGCAACAATTTTTACTTGTTGCCTTTGTAAAACTGTTGTCTAAGGTATCATTTTACCTTGGGCTTTTAATATTTTTGCCTTAGAATAAAAATGTGTTGACTTATGAATAGACAACGCGGGCATAAACTACACCTCATATGTGTTGCCTTAGCTACAAAGCAACACTTTTCCTATATTAGGCACAATTTTTCAATGTTACCTTTGCTTTATTTTGTTTTAGTGTTCAACTGTATCATATAGCAAACAGATCAGCAAGACTCGGTGAACCTAGATGAGCTAAAATCCACATGAATAGGATGAAATTGGAATATTTCAACAATTAAATCCATCATGTATGCTACGATATGGAATCGTCACATGACCTACATGCTTAGAGCATGACAAGTATAAAATACCAATCGACTTGAATCTAAGCAATGGATCGTTTGATTATGATCAAGAACATCCAAATTACTTGGTTAAGTAAAAGGATTAGTTCTTGATGCATGGAAACAAATATAATTTAAATATTGATGTAGCGAGCACAACCTTGGCAAGGAGCAGATCCTTAACAAGGAAGCCATTTAGAAGCACGAGGTTAACACGCGTCATGGCTTGAGAATGGCAACATGAACTTATGCCCATGTATATTATGAGGAAATTTAAGATAAATTTCCATAATCACAAATGATAAGGGTATCCAAATCATTGTGAGCCAGTTGGAGTAAAATCCAAGCTAAGCATCATTAGGAAATCTACTAAAGTATAAGTTGAGAACATTGTTGCCTTAAAAATAATAAGGAAGTTGTTTAATGGATAGTTCGTTGTTGAACTTTGATGATTGTAGGTTGTCAAGTTCAAGATCTCAAATCAAGAAAATGAGTGGGAGTCATCACTTAGACAATAAATCCTAAATCGCATATAATCCATGACACTCTCAAATCTTATCATCTTATTATGAGAGTTTTTGATAATGAAGCTGCTAAGTTTTGCAAAGTAATCATAACTAAACCTATGCAATAAGTGAACCACAACATTCACTATTGTATAAAAGAAATCAAGCATATTACATATGGGTATGATTTCTATAAATGTTTTGTCAAGAGTACTACTCTAAAAACATTTGGGGAAAACCATTTATCATAAGATGAAACGTTGAAAAGTTTCATAGTGGAATAAAATTTTTACTAATAAATTCCACAAACTATTTAATTGTGGTTTAGAATTAAATAATGAGTCCATTCGATTTGACGATATTCAAAATAGGGTATCAAGACCATGTCTTGGATAAAGAAACACCTATTAAGTGAACGTTAAATATCATATCAAAAACATCCCTAATCGAGGTCATTTAAAAGTTGGACGACTAATGACCGCGTAAGATTAGTGTGTAGTATGATTTATAGCACCGTTTCTTGTGCTACAAGGATAAATTGTCATAAATCATTTGCACAGGTATTAGTTTGGAACTATACCGGATCGACCTATGAGAATACTTTAAGAGATTTGACAATCGCCATAAGTATATCGCTCATTATGGCTATTGGAACCTCTTTCCTCGACCATGAGTGTTGTTAGTTCTCTTGTTTGAGTACTAGTCCGCTTTGATGTTGTCAAACGTCTGCCGTAAAAGGGGATTATAAAGATAACAGTTGGGCAGCTAGGGCCTCTTAGTAAGGGAAGCTAACAATGCAAGACATGGAATGTCCCCCTATTAACAATAGGGAACATGTCTTTGTTGTTAACAAAGCCTCTCGAAGAGCGAGACTGTGAAAATGCATGGCCGTGCTCAGATGGATTTGAGAAATCATCTGCTTATTGACAGTCGAACTCGGAAATCGAGAAACACTTCTGGACGTAATAAAGATGACGAAGAATCTTACCTTATAGTTCATGAAGAGACATTAAGTGACATAGGAAATAGGCTATACACAATTAGCACACTTGTCCGGAAGGACAAGTGGGAGATTAAAAGGAATGGTGTCCTTCGAACAAGTGTATTATTCCGATAGAGGGTTTGTAATTAATTAGAAAGCTAATTATTCGGTGAGGTCAAGTAATAGGGAAATTCTCATTGGCCGCTTCCGATCAGCAATATTAATGCATAATTAATAGGGAAATTCTCATTGGTAGCTCTGAACTTTTGGCAATTCTCAATGGTAGCCAGTTTTTTAAAAAATTCTCAATGGTAGCCCTGAACGTTTTAAAAAGTTGCTTCTGTAGCCTATTTACTTTGAAACCGTTAACTTTTCGTTAACTTTGAACTATGGTTAAGTTAGGATATAAATCTTGTCGGAAAAAATATCAGCCCCTTGCCCCTACCCATCTACTACCGGCTCCCAATCACCGGCGTCACCCATTCCCTATACCGACGTCGTCCAGCCTCCTATCCTCAAAATATCAGCCCCAAATTTTTCTCTTCCCCTGTTTTACAGTAGCCCGCATCTCTCCTGCTACACAATCAACCACCTGCGGTCTCCTATTTCTCGCACCTCCAACCACACCCAACAACACCACCAGTCAGCTGCACACTCCACACTGATCTACCATACACTCCACGCTGTGGCACCTTTGCACCACTGCCCAGCTCACCCACACACTCCGCACAGCCGCACCAACCACCAGTAGCGCACAGCAGTCCCGCAGCCCTGCTTTCGATTCAGTCCGAAACCACCATCAATCAACTCCACCCAAGAGCCATTTGCCCTCGCATTCCCTCATCTCTTCCACAAATAAATTTCGGCCACCACCAATTACAACCAGTCACCGCAGTTAACCGCAACAGCAGCGACATCAAGCAACCACCATTCGGCCCCTCAAAAGACCCAAATTTAATTCGGTTTCATCGCGGGCTGTTGGGGATCGATCAATTAGATTGATTTCGATTGATTACAATTAGGCCTTGGGAGCGAATCATGGCTTAATATTTGGGAGGCAGGTGGAAAAGGAGGAGGAATTGGAGCGAAAGGCTGGCCGCCGGCGAGAAGGGTGGTCGAGGAGCAGAGCTGGTGGGGGAGGGGGTGTCGAGGTTAGTGAAGAGAAGAAGTTTTGAGAAGAAGATGAATGCACAATGGTTTAAATGCAGTTGGGTGGGTGGGTTAATGTCTTAAATGCTGACCAACGTCAAAATATTTAACCATAGTTCAAAGTTAACGGAAAGTTAACGATTTCAAAGTAAATAGCAACTTTTTAAAACGTTCAGGGCTACCATTGAGAACTTTTTAAAATATTGGCTACCATTGAGAATTGCCAAAAGTTCAGGGCTACCATTGAGAATTTCCCTAATTAATATTACAGCTTAATCTTTATTGAACCCTTCGGGTCACACCCAATCGTGTAACTGAACCAAAACGACGAATTAATCCGAAGGATTAAATGAGTCAATAGAGTGTTTACGAACAAAGACGTCGGATAGATTCTGAGCTTAGAGCGTCGAAGCCGAGCGTCATAAGTGGAGTCGAATTCAGGATTCGACGAGACGGAAAAATCAACCAAACGATAAGGCATTGCTAGCCAAGGATATTGCCGCAAGACAATGCTTATCCACAAGCTCAGCGTGCTAGCATGGCCAAGCATGCTAGGTCAGCATGCCTTGCGTGCATCGCTAGGCCATCATGACTGGTCGCACTTGCTAGGCAAGCTAGCAGCCAGCCCCGCACCATCGCAGGCTAGTAGCAAGCAAATGCTCGCTGAGCCTCGCGCATGGGCGCAGCCTATTACAAGCAACGCAGAAGCAGCAGCAGCCCGCATTGCGTGCGTGGCCTGTTGGCTGTGCGTGCGTGCATGCAGGCTAGCTGACAGGCCCATCCATGGCGCTAGGCGCCAGCGAGGCTGCCTTGGCTGCCAAGGCAGGCCGCCAGCTAGCATGTGCTTATTGGCCTGGTTTGTTGAGAGTTTGCTTGGGGAGCAAGGGGTAGATGGTCCCCCCATGTGGTCCTCACCTAACCACGTGCTCTCCTCGTGCCACTTGTCATTTGGTGATCATTTGGCTATTTAATTTAATTTAGAATTAAATTTAATTCCATTTTGCATTTTTTTCCAACTCTCCCACATTGGTGGGAGATAAGATTTCAAGGGCTCTTTTCCCTATAAATACCAATCATTTGGTATTGGGAAGGAATACTTGAGCTGTGAACTTTAAGGGATCTCTCAGAAGAGAAAACCTTTGTTCTAATACTATATGTTAATTTTGGCCTAGCCGTGACTAAGCTTCGTGGTAGAGGTCGGCTCGGTTCGGGGAGCGAGGGTGTTATCCGTCGAAGGTTCGCGCATTTGCGGGAATCTACGCTTTCAAGTCCGAGATCTAAGTGAGAGCGAAGCACGCTTCAAGGGTAATGATTCATTCTCTCTCTTCTTGTTAATCATGTGATTATGGTTTTAATTATGCTTAGTTACTTTAATTTGTGTGCGGATTTTGGGCGGGTTTCCTTCCGCGTGGTGTTGGACATCACGAAACCCAACAAAAAGAGCTATTTAAGTGTCTATGTACACGAGGATTAAATTATATTTTGGTGCCTAAATACACTTAAGGTATTTTAAATACCGAGGGATATGATTTGTGGCGCATTATGCGTTTAAGGTGTTTTAAACACCGAGGTAGCTTATAAAAAGGGTTCAACATTAAACTTTATGTTGTCACTATTTATTCAAGAATTAAATTGGTATGTTTGATTGCTTGGATAAATTATTATGGTTGATTGTATGATGATTTGAGAGTTATCACCAAGTCTGAAATTTGTAAAAAAACGTAAAGTGAAAGAGATTACGCACCAAAACTCTTGGAACGTATATACATCGAGTATGAACATATGGGGGGAATTATGCGACTTTATATTTGACCATAACTTCTACTGGGAGTACAGGACGCTGTATATTCCTTTTTATTATGCGCAGGAATTCCGCCACTTACGAGTGGTTCTTTTATACTGGCACCGTTAGCTCCCATGTTAGTACCCCTTTATTGGGGCAGGTTAGGACGAAACCTGTTCGATGCATGATCAAGCTAAATAAATAATCTAGTGATTTGGTAGTTGGTTAGGTTGTATGTTGTATGCTTGTAAACAGGTGCAACAAGGTAAGTTGTGTGATGATAGGGTGAAATCATATTAGTGTGTACTGTTTATGCTTATGTACTCAACATTGTTGATTATGTGTTGTATGTTTGTTTGGCCTTGTCTTTATCTTGGCCCTACGACGACTCATTTCTAATGACGAGTAGTAGGGACAAAGTAAAGAGAAGTATTTCAGGTGTGAGAGCATAATCATAATGGGCATGAGTTAAGAGTGAATAATATTTAGTTTCCATAAGAATATGATGTGGTTTATTGCTTTAATTATTATATATTTTGCTTGTGAGACTAACGCAAAGGTTTTCAAATGTTTTATCTCAGTTTTATTAAGGGCCTACAATGGTTCTAAGTTGTAGGTTGACTTTGTTTGACTTTGGTTGACTTTACTTTCATTTGGTTTGACTTTTTAAGTTGACTTGTTTTGAATGAATTTAAAGCGAGTCTTCCGCTGTGTGTCTTTGATAGTTGCCTTAGCCGCTTTTCACAGTGGCAGTAATGTCCTAGAATTTCCTATTTCCTAATTATAAAGAGCAAAACAGGTATTTTAAAGAAAAGGAATTTCTAGGGTGTTATATTGTATCCACATCAAATGATGATATGATCTTTTAGAAGAATTAGAATTTATTCCTTCGGGTTGGTTTTGTTCTTTCCACTTTGGACAATCTTTGAGAATTTTCCACATGTGAACCAACTTGAAATGTCTTGTAGTTGTTTTTCCATATTTTTGGTAGGTTTTTTAATCGGTGGAAAATGACTCGTGTGCAGCTGATCGCATCTGATCCTCCAACCACCCACTAGGATACTGACCACCAATTTGGTTGTAATATTGGTTGAACTCATTAATTAAAGGATTAACTCTAAAGTAAAATGACTTTACCGTGCTAATGTTTCATTTTATAGGAGACTTACTCCACTGATTGTAGTATGTAGTGACCTTCCTCCAGAAATGATTATCAAATTATACATTTTCAGTAATATTACATTGTGAGATAGTACTCCAATACCTCGCAACACAGTTTTTCTCCTCTAGAGTCCATGGTTGGCGCCTTTCTACATCATCATCATCTTGATCATCATTTAGAGCAATGTTCTTCAATCCATGTTCAGTGGAGTATACGGGAACTTCTGAAGACCCCGTCTCATATGCTGGAGTTGTGGGTTGAGATCCTTTGCTAGTTTCTCTTCGTTGCTCATTTGAACTACCAACAGGACTACCACGCGGACCTTCAAATCTAGGCATTTCGTATAGAGCCATACCCAGATGGTAATATGATGGATATGGATACACGGGATAATGTTGATAATTTGGATACAGATAAGGAGGGAAAATTGGTGGGTTTTGAGACGTAGGTTATGTAGTTTGGGAGTCATTTAGAAGTGGATTAGGTGGATATTTATGTGGGTTAGGGGGATTTTGGGGATCATTAGGAGTATTCGACGAGTTTAATAAATTTTTGAAACCTCCATAATTATCCTTCATTGTAATTAAATACAATTAAAAAAAAAAGATAACAAATTATTTTAACACCAAAATAAGAGATTATTGTAACTTTGTAAAGATAGTGGAGAAATGCTAGTGTATTATGATAATTTTGGACCAAATTCTTCTATATATAGTGTAAAATTATGAATTGTTATGAAATATTTGTGGATATCCATTATCCTCCTTGTATCATTCCAAAATATTCTAAATCTAGGGTTTATTGTTATCTGCAAACCCTAATTATATTGTATGTATATATATCCCCACTCTATGGAATAATATAGACTGATTGATTCTCTCACAATCTCTATCATGTTTCTCCTTATTTTATAACACGTTATCAGCACCATAGCTTTATATTGAATCGTGTGTAGTATGAGTAACAATCAAATTGGGTTAAACTAATTAAGTCGATATTTACGTCGAGAATTTGTGTGGCATACGTTAGTTTGATCGAAGCTGAAAATGTATTCAAAACCATAATCATCATGACCATTAATTGTTCGGTAATTCAAGGAGATCCACCATACATTCTGCCTCATAATCTTATATATGATAAAGGGCGATCGGACTTGTGATCGATATCAGGGAAGTTCCTTTTCAATTATTTTGTTATTGTTAAATAACTTAACATAATATGTTGCGTGTGTATGTCCCCTTTTATGCAAAATTTATTATTATGTTGTTTTGTCTTGTAATTTTGGGGTTGACTTAGAATTTGAAACTGACTAATAGGGTAGTTTAACTCATCTTGGTGAATGTATTGAGATTAAAGTTGTTTATTTGTGGTTAATTGCTAGGTGACTTGCCATGATGTAGTTTCAATAATTTTGCTAATTTTTGTTTGTTATGTCCATATATATTGTGTTTGATTATGGACTTTACCACTTGTCTTGATTGTGATTGAGATTTTATGTTCTATCTCTTAATCTATTTCCTAAACTTGGGTCAATGAGTAAATTTGTGTAATTTGCTTAGTTATGGTTTGTGCACTACCTGGCCTTACACTTTCTAGTTTCGTTTGTATAATAATTGTTGTAATCTTGATCCCTTCATGATCCTCCATTAGCAGCATGTACAATATGCTAGCATGAACAAGAGATAGATGACATTGTGGGAAGCTTACTTGTAAAATATATTTACGAATAAGAGTTTATAAAAATAACTTTACTATGCTTGATACATGCATTGGTAAAAGAATTTATGCCTTAAAAGTTGGATGAGATTTAATGTTGGATTCATTTCATTCCCCATATGCAAGGATTAGGGGGAGATTGTATTTATTCCATTATTTTATGTAATCCTTGCACATAAATAATAAAATATATTGATGGTCAGTTTGGTACATACATTAACTTAAATATCAACTATTTATTTAATAAAAGTGGCCACATGTTAATTAAATATTTTGAAACGATACCATCCTGCAAATGGATAAAAATAAATGTCATTGATCATATATACTAGTTGTAAATGCTACAATCAAAATTAATGTCCCAGAAGGACAACATCAATTGCTAATGAACCTATAGCACGCCTGAAGCGTGATAGATCAATAGGTTCTAAAGATAATTTAGTATCGTCGAAAAGGAAAGGAACAACTATGGACAATGACAAATTTGAGAAAGTGATAAATCCCATTACATTTCTAAAAGAAATCACTTTTAGTAAAATTAATATGTACCATGATTATATAAAATACTGCAGAAGAGTATAAAATGTCCAACAAGCTTAACATGTATCAAGATTATAGTCAAAGCTCAAGCAGAGTATAAAATTTCGGATCAAGTATTAGTTGATTGTCTTGCCAATTACATAAAGAAACACATGTTGGTGTTCTAATATCACATCATATTCATGGTCATACATAAAGTAATTTTAATAAAGTGATCACTAGTGTTGGAAAACTGACCAGAGTTCAAATTTAGACAAGTGACTGGGTGTGATGATTAAATTAGGCAATCCGGGTTTAATAATTACCCGTCATGAAATCTTGAAAGTTTCACTTGTATGAAAGAAATTGTGTGCTGACGCTCTCTCATGTTAGATATATATAATGAATTGAATGGCAAGACATAACGTTGAGATCGAGCTATATTTAGATTGTGATTTAATAGTTTGTTTTGAAGAAATTTAAAGAGATTATATGCTAGTTTTGAACTTGCATGTGAACAAGCTAAGTAATAATAAGTGGCCAGAAACTCACTAAAACAAGTTATGCATTCATCAGGGAGAGAAAATACGTGTTGCACTCTTTTTCCCTTGACCATGGTTTTGTCCCACATTGGGTTTTCCTAGTAAGGTTTTTAATGAGGCGGCATCTCGAGCGTATTACGAAGAATGTTGTACTCTTTTTCCTTCATTAGGTTTTTATCCCACAGGGTTTTTCCTAATAAGGTTTTAACGAGGCACACTCTTCGATAATGGACATCCAAGGGGGAGTGTTATGAAATATTTGTGGATATCCATTATCCTCCTTGTATCATTCCGGAATATTCTAGATCTAGGGTTTATTGTTATCTAAGCAAACTCTAGTTATATTGTATGTATATATATCCCCACTCTATGGAATAATATAGACTGATTTATTTCTCTCCCCAATTTCTCTCCTATCTCTTTTATTTCTCTTCCATATTTAACATGAATATATATTTTTTTTATAAAAATAATAAGGAAATTTTAGATTTTAACACCACAAAAATACACGAAAATGGTTTTTAACACTATAAAAACGTAAAATTAAAAAAAAAACCCTTTTATTTTAACACCACAAAAATTTTATAAAATTGGCTTTTACCACCACTTAACTGATTTAGGGATGAAAATCGTTAGTGGGGCCACAATGCCTACGTGTCAGCATATTATTGGTCCAAAATAATAAAAAAAAATTTAAAAAAAACAAAAACCCTAAAACTATCCCAGCCACCCCACCTCCACCGTCAGCCCCACCTCCGGCAGCGCGCCGCTGCAACTCACTCACCTTGAGAACCCCGTTCCCAGCCCCAAACACAGGTAAATCCCCTCCCTCCCTTTCCCCCTTCCTCAGATTGACAGCCTTCCCCAAAGACCAGCGAAAACAGCCGCAAGTGGTCGAAATCAGCCGATTTAGGGCCGAAATGGTCGATTTCGACCATAAGTGGCCATTTTAGGGCCGTTTTTTTGGTTGTTTGAAAATCGAACGGCCTTAGAATGTGGTCGTTGGGGGTGTAATTGTCGGTTTTGGGGAGGGGAAAGGGAAGGACGGGGTTTTCCGGTGGCTTTGGGCTGGGAACGGAGGGTAATGGTGAGGCTGTGGTGGCACCGCGTTGCCGGCGGTAGGGTTGGGGTGACTGGGTTAGTTTTAGGGTTTTTGGTTTTTTTTTAATTTTCTTTTTTTTTTTCTAAACTAATTATATATCGACACGTGGCACAATGGACCCCACTTAACGGAATTTTGGATGGCAACCGTTAATTGGTGGTAAAATCTAAATTTTTAAACTTTCGATGGTGTTAAAATAAAAGTTTTTTTTGTAGTGCTAACCATTTTCGTGCTTTTTTAAGGTGTTAAAAATCAAAATTTCAAAATAATAATTAGTCATATTTCTGTTTCTAAACAAAAAATTTGACAATACTTGAATTTATAAACGTTACGAAATGAAAATACAATGCTTATTTCTGTGGATGAATATAACTTTATTGTAAATGAAAATACTTAGAGCACTTACAGCAGTGAAGTTTTTCTTTTCTAGATTTTTTTTTTTGTCCAAATTATTACACCACTAATAAATTTAATCTTGAGAATTTGCTGACAAAGGGTGGGATTGGTTCACAATTTTTATTTTTTTATTTGTTATTTTTTTTCATTAATTAATTGTGGGCACAACCTAAAAGTAACCATACAAAATTTCATCAACAATACAATTGCAAATGGTGAAGCAAATTAAATGTTAGCCAGTGAAAGGCTTAGACGTGTCTTTTTTAGGACAAGTTTTATTCTAACAGTAAAAATGTTACCGTTTTAGTGTAAAACGGCTATTTTGTATACAGTAATCTTTTATATAATTTAAGAGTCGTTTTCCAACTTCTCAACACAACACTAATCCTTGAATGGAGCAATTCTATGAATTGTTTTTTTTTTCTTAATAACTTTCTCTTTTTTTTTTTTGAACAAATAATAACTTCCTCTCTAACTTCCACTATTCTCACCACATCAATTGAAACTACAATCCTTAAATTTTCTGTTTTTTTTTTTTTTTTTTTTTTTTTTTGGGCGGGAATAACTTCCACTTCCAATTTTTTTTCAAAAAAAAAATCTATAATTTCACTAAACTTTTTTTCTTTTTAATAATTTACATACTTTACATATACGTATATTTCGTGCGTTAGCATGGATACACTCTAGTTTATTTTGCCAAAAAAAAAAAAAAAAAAATCTCTATAAGTAGACACCCATTTTTCCATATTTTGACACAGATGCAAATATCATTTTTCACTCTTTAAATTCCTTAACCGTATTATTCAAGTGTTTAACAAAATATTATCACCTATATATTTTTGTTATTTTGTTCAATTTTTTTTAAGTAAAAAATGGATCATAATAATCCCAATCGTTAATAAAATGTCAACGACTTTGATCCTTCATCACTTATGAATCATCCACAATTTTCTCAGTTTTTTCAAAAGTATGGAATAAATTTCCCTAATATTCCTAATATTCTTCCATAACAACCACCTCCAAAAGAAACGACTCACCTACTCACCAAAATTACAACCAATCTCCACAAGTCTATCAAGGAAGCAAAAGTCAATTGATCAGTGACGAAGAAGAAAATGTTCCGAAGACACCAATGGAGAGAAGGGACGATGGTATGCGTAAAAGACGAACTCACCAATCCTTGAAAGATGACTTGATAGAGCAAATTTGGCAAAAGTTTGGTGACAATAATCCTGAAAATCTACCGACATCCCTATGTGATTGGAAAAGAAATTTATTTACTGTTGTTTTACTTTCATTATTTTTAAATGATGCTTTAATCTTCATGTACCGTAATCTTATTTCACTTTTTTTTTTAAAATGTAATTCATTTCTAATTTATTACTTGTGTCTTTAATTATTACATACGTATTTAGCAAATTATTCGTAATTGAATTCTTCTAGTAATTCGTTCACCAATTCATAACTACGTTAAATTAATCACTATTATTTAATTAGCTCAAAATTAATTAAAGACATAATTTTAATAAATTACAATTAATCATCGAAAAGTATATGGGTAGGAAAATTATGGATAGTAATTAATAAAATGAAAATTGATATGTAAGAGAGAGAATATGGTAGGGTATGGTAAAAAGTAAGAGAGAGAGTGGTTAGAGAATTTTTGAACTTGTTGATGGTGGGATAAAAAAAATTCTTTCTTTAAAAATCTGACGTGGAGGAGAGGGAAGGTAGAGAGAGAGAGTGAAAAGTGTTTTTTTTTCTTTGTTGAGAGTGCTCTTAGCATGCATGGAGTATTGGAGTTGTCATAAGTTGAGACATGCATGAAATATTGGATTTGTCATAAGTTAAGAACACAATGACCTATTTGTATCCATGCATGCAATTACAAAGATTAATTGTCTCTTCAATGTTAAAAAAAATAAAGTGGACCAAAACAAGATTTATTTAAAAAACAAAAAAAATAAAATAAAAAGATAAAGGTGGGTCATTTGGAGCAAAATGAATCGATTTGTATAAACAAACTTGTTGCTCATTTTGCTCTTCCCACAATAAGAGGTTTGTCAACATACCTCTAAATTGTTCCCACAAACCCAATGACAAACCTCTTATTAGGATAGATGCCCTAAGTATCCTCCCAATAATTTTGCTCTTACAACAATAGGATACTCTAGATTATACAAGTGTCATCATAGTCTAGATTGTTCTAGCTAGGATATTTTCTTCCTAATACATTAGATATATCCTAGATTTTTCTAGATTTTCCTATATATCATACTATGTTCTCACTAGTAGAAAAACAGAAATGAGCACCGCAAAATGCGCACCAGTTATTAAAAACCGGTGCCAAAAAAAAATAGGCGGGAGGAATTCGCACCGGTTCAAACCAAATCGGTGCGAAATGATGTTATTAGCACCGGTTCAAACCGGTGCGAATTAAAAAATTAAAAAAAAAAAAGAGGGAAAGAGTAATCGCACCGGTTCAAACCAAACCAGTGCAAAATGTTGTTATTAGCACCGGTTCAAATTGGTGCGAATAAAAAAAAAATCGGATGGCTTCTCTTCTTCTTCGTTCTTTCCCCCTGCTTTTTTCATTTATGTTTTCCCTCTGTAATTTTCACCACCTCCGAAGTTTTCATTTTTCTTCCTTTGGAGCTTTTCACTTTACGCTGCACCTCCTTTTCTCTTTATATCTCTCCTCCATTGAAGCGTGTGCTCTTAATTCTCCATTGAAGCGAATTCTGAGCTTTCTCACCTCCATTGTAGCAGCTTCGAGGTAAGATTTTTCTTTTGTGCTTTTTAAATTATCGAATTCTAATTTCGTAATCTAGGGTTTGTCGTTGATTTGATTTTCAGTATAGTAATTTTAGGGTTCTTGTAAGCTTTCTCACCTGCGCGCACGGCTCCCCCTCAACCACTGCCATCACCTGCAACAAAACCCCTTCCACCACAACTGATTGTTGATTGTTGAAGTGTTGAAAACTTGAAATGCAGAATGTCTATTGTTTTAGAGTGTTTATCAATGGAGGTTGTTCTTGAGGTGGCTAATATGTACTACATTGTTCTCATGTTCTGTAATTAGTGTAATCTGTACATTGGTCTTGACTTCTTGTCATGGGTTATCATCAATTTATTGCAGAATTCGATTAGAAGGGGATAATTTGTACATTCACAACGGACTTCTTGTCACGGCGGCACGGCCTCGAACAGTCGACCTGGTGTCTGGTGAGCTTGCCTTTCCAGTTTCCTTTAATGCCTATTGCTAGCTTGCTGTGAATTCTTGTGATTGTGAATGTTGTATTTCATGGCTATCGAAATTGTCGAATTGTGATTAGTGAATGTTGTCGAAATTGTCTAATTGTGAATGTTGTCGAAATTGTCTAATTGACTAATTGTGAATGTTGTCTTTCAGTTTTTGTCTAATTGCATTTGCTGAATTGCTGCCTAACTGCCTTGCTGCCTAACTGCCTTCCTTTTGCCTAAATTGTCTATATTATATGTTTCTTTTTGTGAATTTTAGGTGGTTTAATGGGAAATTTTGAATAAATTAGGGATTAGTAACTTCGTTAGTTAGTTGAATTTTGGTATGTAAAATATAATGTGGTTGAATTAGTGATTAGCAATTGTGTTATAAATTAGTGAATATATTAGTGAAATTACATTAATTACTCTAAATTTTAAATAAATTAGTGAAATTACATTAATTACTCTAAATTTTAAATAAATTAGTGAAATTACATTAATTACTCTAAATTTTAAATAAATTAGTGATTAGCAATTGTTAGTTTGATTAATGATGCGTTATACTTTAGCAATGTATGTAGGTATTAATTAATTACTAACTTTTGTTTTTTCTTTTTGTTTTTTTTATAGATTCATATGTGAAGCACAAGTTTAGCTTGAAGACTACATATTTAGCTCAAGTGGGAAGTTAGAAAGAGTACATCCATTGTACTTGCTATATTGGTATGAATTATAAACTTTACTAAGCTATATTTCTTTCTCTTTATCCATTTAATAAAAGTTTTTTCATGCTATTACAACTTGTGTATTGTTTAATGACAAATAAATACAACAATATATAAAATGCTTGCATCATCATATGCCTAGATACCCGTTCAAGGCTTTCTCATTAGGAGAAATTCTTGAATAGTCCTCGGTTGGGACTGTTCTTGAACGTTTACTCTCACTTAGATGGTGAATGTATGTCTTTTTTTCGATCTTAAGGAACATCTTGGCTTACCATTTCCTCACCATGTTCTTTGGGTACATATGTGGGTAAGTAATTATCTACATCGTGTACTTGGAGAACTGGGAGGAAATGCTGACAGATTTTCCTTAAAATTGGAAAATCGACATACATTCACTAGTGAGATTAGACGTTCAAGGATGTGTTAGGTTGGAGTGATAAAGACCCTTTGGAAGCATGCATTTTTTTACTATATGAATGGTATATGCATGGTGTGTGTTTGAATTTGATTTTCATAATATATGCAGCAATTATACATTATTCATAATATGTTGCTATGTTTAGAGACAATTTACTAAATAGAGAAGGATCGTGGTTGGATGTATGGTAGACATGATACATTGGAATTCTTTCATGGGGTTCAAGAGTTTTGCGAGAGGGCTTCATCTTATCAGTGCAGAATGGGTGTCGATTGCCTCTATTGTCCTTGTGTTGATTGTAATAATGTGAAGGTGGTCAATAGAGTTGAAATCATTAGAGATCATGTAATTTGTTGTGGGTTTAGGCTTAAATACCATGTGTGGATTTGGCAAAGTGAAGAAGGAGAGTACAGTGGGGATGTTGATGGGAATGATGTGCATGATAGAAGCAATGAGATTCGTGTGGACGAGGAATACAGGAATGATGAATATATTATTGATAATGGTGATGAGGATGGATTTGAGGATGATCAAGTGGATGAGGTCGAGGATGAAGGGGTGGATGAGATGATGCGTGGTGTTGAAGGTGACGTGTTTGAGTCATTATCGGAGGATTCTAAAAAGCCTTTGTATCTTGGGTGCATAAAATACTCCAAACTATTAGTTGTGCTAACACTTTTTAACATTAAGTCGAAGCATGGGTGGACGGACAGTAGTTTTACTTCTTTGTTGACCGCGTTAAGTGAGATGTTGCCTGACGGGAATGAAATTCCTAAGTCTCACTATTATGCAAAGAAGCTCATGTGTCCATTTGGTTTGGAGTATAAGAAGATTCATGCATGTCCTAATGATTGTATTTGCCCCATGTTATGAGGAGTACGTCTAACCATGTCAAATTCATTTGTTTCCCCTGATTATATGTTGACTCCTAATTATTGATTTGTTTGTCTATCGTGAATTTATGTAGTTTGCATTGGACCCTGCTGGTGATTTGTGTTTCTAATAACAATCTTCTTATTTGATTCAGCTCGATTGCCACAACCAAAAAAGTTGCTTGTCAAGGCCATACTACAAAAGTGAATATAGCTACCTAGTGTTGATTATCATTACCTAACTCATTTATTAGTGATACTAATCAAATTAGAACCTACTTTTCTATAGTGTTATGAAGAAGCTAAATTGTTGAGCTCCTCAAGGTCCTACATGGAAATCACCGATGGTAATGCCACATGATATTGTGATTTTCGTAATATACAATGCGTAATATGTTGCTAATTTGCTATGCATGTTTGATTCATGTACTTTGTTCCTATGCTAGTGCGCACAACAAGATTGCGGAGTTGATTGTGAGCTATACGTAAGAAGATTCATGTTTGACATAGTGAGTCGTTGTACAGACACACTACAGCTTGATGAGGTATGCCATTAACTTAGTAATTTGCTCTTTTCATGTGATTTGACAAGAAATGTAGAAAATAGGCAAAGTAGTAGTCATATAGGCCTTATTTGGGCCATTTTTAATGAAAATGTGTCCTAAAACCTAGTAAAGTGCTCTATTCATGTGATTTCAAGCCTTAGCCGCCTATAACTAAGAAATATTGACATGGTATGAGAAATAATGAGTTCATTTGATAAGAAATGTAGAAAATAGGCAAAGTAGTAGTAATATAAGCCTTATTTGGGTCATTTTGGATGAAAATGCGTCCTAAAACCCTTAAATTGCTCTATTCATGTGATTTCAAGCCATAGCCGCCTATAACTAAGAAAGATTGACATGTTATGAGAAATAATGAGTTCATTTGATAAGAAATGTAGAAAATAGGCAAAGTAGTAGTCATATAGGCCTTATTTGGGTCATTTTGGATGAAAATGCGTCCTAAAACCCTTAAATTGCTCTTATCATGTTTCAAGCCTTAGCCGCCAATATCTAAGTAATATTGATATGTTATGAGAAAGAATGCGTTAATTTGATAAGAAATGTAGAAAATAGGCAATGAAGTAGTCATATAGGCCTTTTTTTGGGCCATATTTGATGAAAATGCGTCCTAAAACCCTTGAATTTCTCTTTTCATGTGATTTCAAGCCTTAACTGCCCATAACTAAGAAATATTGACATGCTATGAGAAAGAATGAGTTTATTTGAAAAAAAATATGGGAAAAATAGGCAAAGTAGTACTCATATAGGCCTTATTTGGGACATATTGGATGAAATTGCGTCCTAAAACCTAGTAAAATGCTCTATTCCTGTGATATTAAGCCTTAGACACATAAATAAGTAATATTGACATGTTATGAGAAAAAATGAGTTCATTTGATAAGAAATGTAGAAAATAGGCAAAGTAGTAGTCATACAGGCCTTATTTGGGCCATTTTGGATGAAATTGCGTCCTAAAACCCTTAAATTGCTCGTTTAGTTTGATTTCAAGCCTTAGCCGCCTATAACTAAGTAATATTGACATTTATTATAAATAATGAGTTCATTTGATAAGAAATGTAGAAAATAGGTAAAGTAGTAGTCATATAGGCCTTAGTTGGGCCATTTTGGATGAAATTGCGTCCTAAAACCCTTTAATTGCTCTTTTCATGTGATTTCAAGCCTTAGCCACCTATAACTAAGTAATATTGACATGTTATGACAAAAAATGATTTCATTTGATAAGAAATGTAGAAAATAGACAAAGTAGTAGTCATATAGGACTTATTTGGGTCATTTTGGATGAAATTGCGTCCTAAAACCCTTAAATTTCAAGTTTAGTTTGATTTTAAGCCTTAACCACGTATAACTAAGTAATATTGCATGTTATAAGAAATAATGAATTCATTTGATAAGAAATGTAGACAATAGGTAAAGTAGTAGTCATATAGGCCTTAGTTGGGCCATTTTGGATGAAATTGCGTCCTAAAACCCTTAAATTGCTCTTTTCATATGATTTCAAGCCTTATCCGCCTATAACTAAGTAATATTGACATTTATTAGAAAGAATGAGTTCATTCGATAAGAAATGTCGAAAATATGCAAAGTAGTAGTCATATAGGACTTATTTAGCCATTTTGGATGAAATTGCGTCCTAAAACCCTTAAATTACTCTTTTCAAGTGATTTCAAGCTTTAGCCGCCTATAACTAAGTAATATTAAAATTTTTTTAGAATTAATGAGTTCATTTGATAAGAAATGTAGAAAATAGGCAAAGTAGTATCATATAGGCCTTATTTGGGCAATTTTGGATGAAAATGTGTCCTAAAACCCTTAAATTGCTCTTTTCATGTGATTTCAAGCCTTAGCCGCCTATAACAAAATAACATTGACATGTTATGGGAAAGAAGAAGTTCATTTGATAAGAAATGTAGAAAATAGGCAAATGTATTAGTCATATGGGCTTTATTTGGGCCATTTTGGATGAAACTGCGTCCAAAAACCTTTAAATTGCTCTTTTCCTGTGGTTTCAAGCCTTAGCCGCCTATAACTAATTAATGTTGACATGTTATAAGAAAAAATGAGTTCAATTTATAAGAAATTTAGAAAATAGGCAAAGTAGTAGTCATATAGACCTTATTTAGGCCATTTTGGATGAAATTGCATCCTAAAATCCTTAAGTTGTTCTTTTCATGTGATTCAAGCCTTAGCCGCCTATAAAAAAGTAATATTGACATTTATTAGAAAGAATGAGTTCATTGGATAAGAAATGTCGAAAATAGGCAAATTAGTAGTCATATAGGCCTTGTTTGGGCCATTTTGGATGAAAATGCGTACTAAAATCTTCAAATTACTTTTTTCATGTGATTTTAAGCTTTATCCGCCTATAACTAAGTAATATTGACATTTTATGAGAAAGAATGAGTTCATTTGATAAGAAATGTAGAAAATAGGCAAAGTAGTAGTCATATAGGCCTTATTTGGGCCATTTTGGATGAAAATGCGTTCTAAAACCCTTAAATTGCTCTTTTCATGTGATTTCAAGCCTTAGCCGCCTATAAAAAAGTAATATGGATATGTTATGATAAAGAATGAGTTCATTTGATAAGAAATGTAGAAAAATAGGCAAAGTAGTAGTCATCTAGGCTTTATTTAGGCCATTTTGGATGAAAATGCATCCTAAAACCCTTAAATTGCTCTTTTCATGTGATTTCAAGCCTTAGCTGCTTATAACTAAGTAATATTGACATGTTATGAGAAAGAATGAGTTCATTTTATAAGATTTGTGAAAAATAGGCAAAGTAGTAGTCATATAGGCGTTATTTGGGCCATTTTGGATGAAAATGCGTTCTAAAACCCTTAAATTGCTCTTTTCATGTGATTTCAAGCCTTAGCCGCCTATAAAAAGTAATATGGACATGTTATGATAAAGAATGAGTTCATTTGATAAGAAATGTAGAAAAATAGGCAAAGTAGTAGTCATCTAGGCTTTATTTAGGCCATTTTGGATGAAAATGCGTCCTAAAACCCTTAAATTTCTCTTTTCATGTGATTTCAAGCCTTAGCCGCCTATAGCTAAGTAATATTGACATGTTATGAGAAAGAATGAGTTCATTTGATAACAAATGTAGAAAATAGGCAAAGTAGTAATCATATATGCCTTATTTTGGCCATTTTGGATGAAATTGCGTCTTAAAACCCTTAAATTGCTCTTTTCATGTGATTTCTAGCCTTAGCCGCCTATAACTATGTAATATTGACATGTTATGAGAAAGAATGAGTTCATTTGATAAGAAATGTAGAAAATAGGCAAAGTAGTATTCATATAGGCCTTATTTAGGCTATTTTGGACGAAAATGCGTTCTAAAACACTTAAATTGCTCTTTTCATGTGATTTCAAGCCTTAGCTGACTATAACTAAGTAATATTGACATGTTAGGAGAAAGAATGAGCTTACTTGATAAGAAATGTAGAAAATAGGCAAAGTAGTAGTCATATAGGCCTAAGTAATAAATTTTTGCCGAAGTGAACTTGTAAATGTATGATGGCTATTACTTGCTTGTTTATACTTAGAAATAATAAAAACATTCTATATATTTGAGCCACTTATATTAAATCAAGTTTTGTATTTAATTTATTAAAAATGTATTTTTACATGCATAAACTAAGTAATTAATTCTAACATAATTTTTGTTTATTCCAAGTTTTACAAGGTACAAAGGGATGGTCTGTTGACAAGTAAGGAACTTAATAAAGTTCGAGACATGTTGGCATCTTTCATCACCTTTAATTTGTAAATGTCACATCTATTTGAATTTAGATTTTGTCAAATTTTTAATTACATTATTAATTAGTATTGTTTATAAATATGACACTTTTTTTTTTAGGAATTGTATATATGACACTTCATTGTATTGCATTTGGGATTATTAATATCTATGTATTGTTGTTATTATTTCAATTTATAAATTATTATTATTTTTAATATTATAATAATAATAATGTTAATAATTATAATTATTATTGTTATTGATTAGGGGATTTTTCCCCACCAATCACCATCTGACAAGTGGACCAATCAGGTTCCGCCATGTGTCCGTCACATGGGCCAATAGGAGCCTGCCACGTGTCAAGCAATGATCTGTCCACTATGGACCAATTACGACACGACACGTGTCCTTCCCATGACACCTGGGATAACCGGTCACCTAGGCCCAACTTCCGAGGGAAACCCAATCAGCCCAAGGTTAACCTAAACCTAGATTGACACGTTTCCCGAGGTTATAAATACCTCCCTTAATCCTCATTAAGGGAGATTACACGCTAAAAAAGCAAATTACACACATTAAACACTCTCACCTAGAGAGACCCAATCACTTTAATTTCCGCATTAATTACTCCTTAATCAAGTACTAACTTGACCGTCGGAGGCGGATCTCCAATCATCCGGAGCATCCGTTTGTTTTGCAGGTACAGGCGTCCGGTTCCAGTCTCGGAATTGTAACTCTCCCGCAGGACATCAGAAAACCCCGAAACATTTGGCGCCGTCTGTGGGGAGAGTACTTCTGAGATGGCATCCACGTTTGTACCGACTCCTGAAGAGAGACGTCCCTTGGACGACCCTCTAGTTCAGTCGGACCACGATACTGAGAGTGAATTTGAAGTTGAAGCTCACACAGCTTCAGACGGGACCCTAAGGGCCCGACGTACCCGTCATACCGAAAGGAGGGAACGGGAACATCTTCAAACTGGAAGTGAGCCAGCAGGCGCACCGCCTGTTCGGCAGCAGCCGACTGATGGGTCTGCTCCCATCACAAGGAACGAACTCATGACCTTCATGAGGGACTTCAAGGGAGAAATTCAAGAGTTGATCAACAAGAAGCCGCCTGCTCTGGACAAGGAGCAGTCGGCTAAGAAACCCTCCACTTCACTGAAGAGGAAACCAGTTCAAGGGTGAGAGGCGACCCCTCATCCTAAATCTAGGAAGTGGGAGCCACCTGCCCTTGATTTCACAAAATACCGTTTTCCTACTCCAGGAAATAGGAAACCTGTTCGTCATATTCAGGCGGACGGGTCGAGGAAAACATACACATACGCTCGGCTACTGCTAGAGCAGAAGAAGAGTAGCCGATTGTCAGAGTCGGCCTCTACTTCAAACTTCCAAGACAGTCTGCGAAATACCTCGATGAGGCATACTCAGTCGTATCATGAGGGTCAGTCAGGCGGCACCTCCCGTCAGTCCGGCTTTCATAGCGACCAGGCGTTACCAAACTTACCGTTTGTACCGTAACAACAGTATTTTTTACAGCCACCTCCGTTTGGTGGACATGCAGCAAAAAATGTCCAACCTATGGACTGGCAGCTACGGTTGCTTAGACTTGGTGAACAGCCGTCGGCCTTCTCCAAGGAAATTACTGAAGCCGCTCAGCCGGCCAAAGTGAAAAATGTATTAGTAGGCGCCTATGACGGCACTACTAACCCAGAAGACCATCTGATGGCATTCACCAACCTGATGTACCTTCATGGGTTGGATGATCCCACTTGGTGCAAGTGTTTTCCAGTGACTCTCAAAGGAATCGCACAACAATGGTTCGGCAACCTTCCGACTGGTTGTATAAATAACTTCAAGACGCTTGCTTACTTATTCACCTCCAACTTCGCCATGAACATCCCTGCGAAGAAGACGACCCTTGATTTAGGAACAATTCAGCAGGGCGAGAAGGAGGGGCTTCGTTCTTACATCAGGCGGTTTAACCTGATGAGAATACAGATTCAAGGGTTACCGGATGAAGTAGCCTATACTGACTTTTTCAGAGGTCTCAAAGACGGGTCGACCTTCAAATTTGATTTGGTCCGATAGAGGGTGGCGACTCTTCAAGAGGCCTTGATTGAAGCGGAAGCCTATATACAGGCGACTGATCTTTGTAGTACGGTAAAACAGTCAGACGGGAAAAGGTCCGACAAAAGAGAAGGACGACAGAAACAGTCGTCAAACAAAGACGAGAAGAGAAAAGAGGTCTGGGCGGCTGATTCCTCTAAACAGCCGGCCCAGAAAAAGAAAAAAGAATTCAAACCATACTCCCCAAAGTATGTGTTTAACAAGGATAGCCAATTTATCCTAAAGGAAATCAAGGGACGGATCTCAATTGAGAAGCCGGTCCCCATGAAGGGTTCTGCAAACAATCGGAACCAAGAAAAATTCTGTGATTATCATGAAGATGTTGGTCATCACACCAATGACTGCATCAGTCTCATGCGGTATCTGGACCGCCTGGCTGAGCAAGGTGATCTTGACACTTATGTCAAGAAATCTACGGGGAACACTTCCTCAAAAAAGCAGTCGCCCAAAAAGAATCAACAGGCCGACAGCTCCGATACAGATGATGCAGTCGTCTACACCATTGCAGGCGGCTTCTCAAGAGGCGGCCCCACTATTAGGGGCAACAAAGACAATATCAGACGGTTAGATGTAAATTCCGTTCACCAAGAAAGGCCCTCCAAATATTCATTTCCTGAGATTGTCATCACTGAAGAAGATCTAGGAGGGGTAAGAGGGCCGCATGACGACCCTATCGTTATTGAATGTAAAGTGGCCAACCAGAGAGTTGGCCGAATCCTCATAGATACCGGAATCTCCTCAGATCTCATCAGTAGCAAATGTCTGTTGAAACTAAAATATCAGACTGATTGCATACATCCGGCATCCCACCCTTTAGTAGGGTTTGGAGGAGGAGTCGTCCACCCAGTGGGACGAGTGGATTTACCCATCCGCCTGGGCGAAAAAGGGGAAGGACGACACATGGTAGTCCGGTTCCTGGTAGTAAAAGAACTCTCGGCCTACAACATGATTCTGGGACGACCAACCCTGAATAATTCCAAGGCTGTTATAATCCCATCTCTTATGTTGCTCAAGTTTGAGAGGGATAATGGAACAGTCGGGTCCCTAAGGGGAGATCAGAGGATGGCCCGAGAGTGCTATCTCTCGGATGTCAAGCCCACTGTTATGGCCACTGGGTCGAGAGGTGGAAAAATAGACCTTGACAATGTCAAGGAGAGTGCGCCTGTTCAAGAAGCAGGCGGCAAGAAGAGAAAGACATCCCAGACATGGGCCGCACGAAAAGACAGAAAATAGCAATCATTGGCAGAGGAGCGGTCGGATGAATTTCGCCCTCAGCCGGCTGGTGAGCATACGGACTTGATCTTAGACGACTCGCGTCCTGAGCGAACAGTCAAAGTTGGGACGACTGCTCTGAGAGTCCTGGGTGACGACTTTCACAAACTATTGAAAGAATACAAGGACATCTGGCGGTTCAGAAGTTAACAGGTTGTCTGGCGGCCTTGGGAAGATTTCTAAGCCGATCAGGCGACAAATGCCTATACTTTTTCCAGGCAATTAAGAAAAAGGCAAGGTTTGAATGGGGGCCGGATGCTGAGGCGGCCTTCCAGAAATTGAAAGTTCACTTGCATTCCTTGCCGAGGCTGGTCAGTCCTTTGCCCAAAGAAGTACTCTACATGTACCTGGCCGTCTCTGATCATGTGTTAAGCGCTGTTCTCCTTGCTGAAAGAGACGGCTGTCAGCTCCTGGTCTACTTTGTCAGTCATGTACTGAAAAATGCCGAGTTGAGGTATCCCTTAGTGGAGAAATTTGGTCTTGCACTCTTCATGGCTGTTAAAAAATTGAAGCCCTACTTTTTGGCACATGCAGTCGTCGTGTATACAGACCAACCTATCAAGCGGCCACTAACCATCATGGAGTCGTCAGGCCGAATGATCAAATGGGCCATAGAAATTCAGAGCCTCGAAGTTACTTTCGAGCCTAGAAAAGCAGTGAAGGGGCAAGCCTTTGCTGACTTTATTGTTGAGATGACTCGTCCTCCAAACTCTCAAGTTACAGACCAAGTCTGGAAGGTATATGTGGACGGAAGCTCTACTTCAAATGGTTGTGGAGCAGGCGTCATATGTCAGTCGCCAGAGGGCGACAGGTACGAGTATGCTCTACGCTTCAGTTTTCAGGCCTCAAACAATGAGGCAGAATATGAAGCTTTACTAGCCGGAATCCGCATGTGCAAGGCGGCAGGGGAAAGAAAAATAGACGCCTGTTCCGATTCACAATTGATAGTGAGTCAGTACAATGGCGAATACGAATCAACCCATCCGGCCATGATCAAGTATTTACAGGCGGTCCGACAAGCAGTCGGCTCCCTTGAGGATTTCCATCTGACCCAAGTGCCGAGATCAGAAAACAACCAGGCGGATGCACTGTCAAAATTAGCATCATCCGCCTCCTGTGATATTCCTCGAACTGTTTTTTGGGAAGTAATGGAGAAGAGAAGCATCGAGGAAGACCCTATTGGAATCCTAGACAGAAGCTCAACCTGGATGGATCCTGATTAGGGGATTTTTCTCCCACCAATCATAATGCGCCACGTGGGCAAATCAAGTCCTGCCAAGTGTCCCCCAGTTGGAACTGTCAGGGCTTGCCACGTGGCACACGCTTATTCGTCCACCTTGGACCTATTATGTTATGACACGTGGCATACTCCATGCCTAATGGAGAAACCGGCCACCCAGGCCCAACTTCCGAGGGAAGCCCAGTCAGCCCTAGGTTAACCTAAACCTAGGGTTGGCACGTTTCCCAAGGTTATAAATACCTCCCTTAATCCTCATTAAGGGAGATTACAGAGATAACAGGCTGATCACGCTAACAAAGCAGATTACCTACATTAAACACTCTTACCTAGAGAGACCCAATCACTTTAATTTCCGCATTAATTACTCCTTCATCAAGTACTAACTTGACCGTTGGAGGTGGAGCTCCCACCACCAGGAGTCTCCGTTGTTTTGCAGGTACAGGCGTCCGGTTCCAGTCTCGAAATTGTAACTCTCCCGCAGGACACCAGAAAACCCCGAAACAGATCCAATCAGGGCATAGCTGACAAACGGTACCCTGCCGGATGATCATCAACAGGCGGCAGCACTGAAAAAACGAGCAACCAGTTTTGAAATAATAAAGGGAGAACTTCACAAAAGGGGGTACCTTCAACCCTTCTTAAAGTGTGTTACTCC
This sequence comes from Chenopodium quinoa, assembly GCF_001683475.1. Lineage (NCBI taxonomy): Eukaryota > Viridiplantae > Streptophyta > Magnoliopsida > Caryophyllales > Amaranthaceae > Chenopodium > Chenopodium quinoa. The sequence continues at coordinate 5,507,270 of NW_018745286.1, read as the reverse complement.
AGAAAAGGGACGAGAGATACTAGACGATCTTCACTCTGGTTACTGTGCTTCCCATATAGGCGGTAGGACGCTTGCTCAACGGGCAAGGCGGCAGGGCTACTTTTGGCCTACTTTAGAAGCAGATGCGATGGTGATGGTGAAAAAATGTGACAAGTGCCAAAGGTTTGGCAAACTAATTCACCGTCCGGCTACTGACCTCACTACCATTCATAGCCCACTACCGTTTGCTAAGTGGGGCATGGATATTCTGGGTCCATATACGCCTGCTACTGGCGGAAGGAGGTATATACTTGTTGCCGTCGACTACTTCACTAAATGGGTAGAGGCGGAGGCTGTAAAGGGAATCAAGACGAAGGATGTAATTTCATTCATTTGGAAAAATGTCATCACTCGGTTCGGGGTTCCCATGTCTATGGTTTTTGATAATGGTCCCCAATTTGAGACGTGTGTTCTCAAAAGCTGGTTGGGTGACCAAGGAATTTCACACTACTTTGCATCTGTCGGCCGTCCACAAGCAAACGGCCAGGTAGAAGCCTTTAATAAAATCATCTCAGACGGTCTCAAGAAAAAGATTGAACGAGCAGGCGGCCTATGGGCGGATGAATTACCACATGTTCTCTGGGCCATTAGGTAGACTGAAAAAGGGGCGACTGGAGAAACTCCATTCCTCCTAACTTATGGTGCGGAAGCTGTTCTTCCAATAGAACACTACGAGCGGACTCTTCGAGTAATGCTATATGACGAAGAGGAAAACTGGCAAGCCATGCGCCTGGCATTAGACTCACTTCCTGAAAGGAGGGGCAATGCTGTCTTGCGCCATGAAATTTACCGCCTGAGAATGACTAGATCATACAACAAAAAAGTACACAAGCGTCCACTCAAAGTGGGGGACTTTGTACTTAGAAAAATGGAAGCAGTTGGTAGGGCTAATGAGTCTGGCAAACTATCTCCCAACTGGGAAGGACCCTACCGAATATGTGAAGAGGTCAGGGACGGTACCTACCGTCTGGGAACACCAGACGGACAACCGTTGCCTCGAACTTGGAATGTAGATATTCTTAAGAAATATTTCTTTTGAATGATGTAAATAGTCAAGGGCTACTTAATAAAAGTTTGCATACTTAATATTCAATTTTGTACTAAGAGGGGCACGCCTACTAACAAACAGTCGGCTACTCTCCATACTCAGTTTTCATTTTTACTTAAGAGGGGCATGACTACTGACAAACAGTCGGCTACTCTCCATGTTTAATTTTTATTCTTACTTAAGAGGGGCAGGCCGCCTATACATTTACAGTCGGCTACTCTCCATTGAGTATTTTACTCTATCTTCAGAGGGGCATGCCGTCTGTACCTTTACAGTCGGCTACTCTCCATTGAGTATTTTACTCTATCTTCAAAGGGGCATGTCGCCTGTACCTTTACAGTCGGCTACTCTCCATTGAGTATTTTACTCTATCTTCAGAGGGGCATGTCGTCTGTACCTTTACAGTCGGCTACTCTCCATTGAGTATTTTACTCTATCTTCAGAGGGGCATGCCGCCTATACCTTTACAGTCGGCTACTCTCCATTGAGTATTTTACTCTATCTTCAGAGGGGCATGCCGTCTGTACCTTTACAGTCGGCTACTCTCCATTGAGTATTTTACTCTATCTTCAGAGGGGCATGCCGCCTGTACCTTTACAGTCGGCTACTCTCCATTGAATATTTTACTCTATCACCATAGGGGCTTGCCGTCTAGACATATAGTCGACTACTCTCCATAAAAGAGGGACGACTGGTTCCAAACACACAGCCACCCCCCTTATACTTAACTAAAAATGATCAGGGCCTGGCCGACCCTGTGCCTAAACAGGCGGCTACCCTCCTTTTACTTAGCACCTACGTTCACCAAGAACTAACCAAGGCCACAGGCCGAATGATCAACCAGGCGCCAAGCCAGCTGATCAAATCTTCAAAACTAATACGACCTGTCCCAACATCATAGCAGGCGTCCGGCGGCATCCCTCCGGATGAAATTCGTCGCAGAGAGCAGCTCCCTTTTGGGTGGAACATTGCTCTATAAACTAATTACACGACACCTATACGACTGTCCCCAAGGGCAACCACGTAGCCGTTTTTGAGACAAGGATAACTCTATCACTAACCAAACCAGTGGTAGCAGTTGACATCTGAGTCAGATGACCGCCTGTATTACTTGGGATAAATGCAGGGGGTACCTCTTGAGTTAATAGCCAACAAACATTGGCGAATCAAAAGGTTCAGCCGGCCTCCGCCGCCTGGTACCTTTACTACTCAAGCAGGAGTGACGGCGACTGAGTAACTCCAAAGTTAACTCATAGTCACTCTTTCAAACTTAGTATGGAGCCTAAAAGGTATGAGTCGTCCGCCTGTTTTTAGCAAACAGGGGCTCTCAACCACTACTCCTGCTAGGTTAACAACCTATGAGTTAAAAGCCAACAAACATTGGCAAATAAAGGGGAACAACCAGTACCCACCGCCTAAAAACATGACAAGTAGGAAACCACTTTCCTAGTTGGTTAATTTTATATGACGGAACCGCCTGCCTAAAGGGGATCCAGTCTTTAAAATGGTTCGAATACCGATTGGATAAATGGCCGACTGATCGTCTAGCCTGGAAACAGACGACTAGTCGTCCAGGGGCATAGGCGGCGTGACTAACTATCTGTACCTGTCTGCAACTATCGGCCATGTAAAACAGTCGGTATAGTGTACAATTGGATATCAGAATATTCAATACTTGAACAAGTTTGAAGCAAAACAAAAATATTCATTAAAAGGAAGCCGGTCATTAAAGACCGGCAAAATATTCAGAGCCCCGGCCCCCTGGCCGGGTAAATACAAACAAACGGCACGCAGGCCATGGAAAGAAGACATAAAGCTTAAGAAGGGGGCAAATCTTCAATATTAGCAGCTGCCGCCTGGTCAGCACTCTTCTTGCTGGACTCGGCTTCAGCTGCATCCTTCTTTGATGCATTACCCCCAAGCGGCACAAGCGCCACTACCGGCTCCTCCTCCTCCTCCAACGCCTCTTCCTCAGCAGCCGCCGGGATCTCTTGATTATATCTATCAGAACACTGGCGGTACGTTTTTTCCCATGAGGAAAAGTCGACATTGGGGAAGAGGCGGCCCCAAGTCATGCGCTGGATTTGAGTAGAGTCTTCCATCATCTCCCGGACCAGCTCTTTCTTTTCTTGCTCGGCCTTTTCCGAGAGCTCCTGAGTAAGACTCTTCTCCTGGGTCACCAGGCGTACCTTTACGCTCGCCAAGGATTTCTCCAAGGTTTCGTATGAGGACATCTTTTGGCGAAGAGGTCTCAGCTCGGCCTTGAGGTTGTTGATGGTCGCCTCCAGCTCGATATTCCTCTTCTGGGCCGCCTCTAACTGAGCCCGGATAGCGGCGGTAGCCTGCGCCTGATAATAAAGAATATCAATGGTCAGAACTTCATTTTGGGCAATTTGAAACATTGCCTTATCACAGTCAGAGGCGGCCATAGCTTTTGCAGCCTTTACCTCTTTGTTCTTCCGGTCAAGCGGCTTGCGAAGGCCGTTCACTCGGAGCAGGGCCTAAGTAAAAGGGGGAACAGGCGTCAGTTTCCAAACAAAAAGAAAACAGGCGTCCTGGAATTCAAATACTCAAAAATATGCTAAGTATACCTCAGCAAGGACCCCTGTAATCCCGTCTAGGTCAAGGGTGCCAACACCCCTGACCGCCTCCCTTTCAGCTGGAGGAACGGACTTGATCATAGACTTGACCACCTCGACCAAGTCAGGCTCCTGAGGGCCGGCTGCATCAAGCATAAACAAACGGATTAGACCTAGTAAAGAAGGGAGCAAGTCTAAAATTTACAAGAACAATTTCATACTTCTAGGTGGCCCAGCTGGAGTTTTAGAAGAAGTGGCCGGCTGTTTCTCAGCCGCCACATGTTTCCTGGCAGAACCAGGAGAGCTCGCAACAGTCGTCCTCCGGGCCTTGGGGTCCGGCTGTTGGGAAGAAGAAGCTCTTGGAGCGCTCGTCTAAAAAAGAAGAAAAGTCAGTATATGCATAAACACAACTCCAAAAAGAGGGTGAAAGGTTCGAAGCCCACCAAGGGTGCCCCCTTGTTGGGGGAGTCGGTTGAAGACTGTTGCATGATGGAGGCCCGCAACATGGCCGCCGCAGTCTTGGAGGCGGTAATTTTGCTCATGGCGTCCGCTGCAAAAACAAATAGCAAAGTTAATAAAAGTCATAACAAGAAATGCATGGAACAACAGAGTATTCGACAGGCCGGCTACCTCTTGAGCACCGACTGCTGAGGCCACAGGCGGGCAAAAAGTACTCGTCGTAGAGCCATTTGAAGCTCGGGACGCAGTGCAGGGGTACTTGCTCTCGTACCCCTGAAGTATATTCACCTTCGACTCTACTTTGAAGAGTCCTTTATCTAGGATCTCTTTCTTAGCCTTGGGGGGAACAGGCGGCATGCTGCGGCCGCCTGCAAGAAGGGGCGGATTGCTGTTCCACCTGTTGAAGCGCTTGTTCAGCTCTGTGTCTGAACTCTCAATGATGAGGAAGGTGCTCCGCCAGTCCTTCCATTTGTTTGCTTTACCTCTCGTCATGAGGTAGCCCCTGTGGCTCGTCAATTGATACCAGCCGGTACCGCCTGCCTTAGGGGTCCGGCTGAGGTAGTTCATGTGGGCGAAAGCCTCGAAGCTCGGCTCCACCCCGTGCAGTTTCGCACCCGGCCACATAGCCGAGTACGTTGACCCAGGAGTTCGGGGCTAACTGCCATAACCCCAACTCATACCCATCCAAGATCCGCTGAACAGCTGGATGTAGTGGGAAGCGCAGCCCAGCCTTGATGGCCGCCTCGTAGCAGCCAAAGCAGGCGCCATCATAACTGGTACCAGCCGGCCATACGACTGTGTCTTCTGGATCCGGCACGAACACTAAAAAGCCGGGGGCCATTGTGTGGTTTGCGATAAAGCTCTCCACTTTCTCTTGCATGGCCGTGATCCGGCCCCGAGGTACCGTGCAGTAGTAGGGGGTATTTTGCTCTCGGTGAGAGGCGGATGGCTCCGCCCAATTGTCCCCCTTCTCAACTGCGTGAGAAAGCCTCGCCTCTTGTAGGCGACTGTTTTTCTCTTCTGTGTCTAGGGAAGCATGGCCAGAAAAGCTAGACTCGGAATCGTCCTCTGACGAGTCCGAAGAGGACGACTCTTCCCCTCTCCCGGAGGGGCCCGCCTCCTCTCCTTTAAAAGGAGCAGGAGAGAATGTAGAATTGTCAACTGTAAAATGGGAAGGGGTCACTTTGACTCCTCCCTCAGAACTGCCGGCTTTCAAGCCGCTTTGTTTCACTTCCACATCTGGCGCCTGGTCAGATGTTTCACTAATCGGCACCCTGTGGGAGGAGCCGTCTGAGTTTGAGATCCTGGCAGTCTTTTTTGTTCTGGCCATCATGCTCTGCATAGACACAGATACAATCGGACTTTGTATGAAGGGCAAAGATGGGTCCAGAAAAGGGCAGGCGGCACTCCTAGTCCTAGATTCAGCCGTCCCCGGTGACCGGCTGATCACTAACCTAGGTCGTGGCGTGTGCTTCTGTGGTGCCATTTCAAAAAAGAATAAAGTAAAGAGAAAATTAAGAGTAAGAGAACCGACGGTTACCTGAACGAGTGACGATTGATGAAGTTCTGAAAATCCTTTGCAGTCGGCTTGTCAGAGCAGGCGGTAGGCAGAAAGGGTCCAAAATGTCAGAGCAAGTTCAGGGGTCCGAATGTTCTCTCACAAAGTTTTCAAGTGTGAAAATGACCGAAGTCAACACTCCTTTATATATGCAAAGTGAGAAGGCAAAGGGTCACTTCCAGAATTCAAAATTTTGGCGGGAGAATCTCTCGGCCTCTCGCCGAGTAACACCTGTAGCAGGCCGTCGCCTGTTACAGGGCGAGACCTGTCACAGGTAACACGTGACCAGTCACGTGCCACCTGTGAGGGGAAAATGATTAGGGGATTTTTCCCCACCAATCACCATCTGACAAGTGGACCAATCAGGTTCCGCCATGTGTCCGTCACATGGGCCAATAGGAGCCTGCCATGTGTCAAGCAATGATCCGTCCACTATGGACCAATTACGACACGACACGTGTCCTTCCCATGACACCTGGGATAACCGGTCACCTAGGCCCAACTTCCGAGGGAAGCCTAATCAGTCCAAGGTTAACCTAAACCTAGATTGACACGTTTCCCGAGGTTATAAATACCTCCCTTAATCCTCATTAAGGGAGATTACACGCTAAAAAAGCAGATTACACACATTAAACACTCTCACCTAGAGAGACCCAATCACTTTAATTTCCGCATTAATTACTCCTTAATCAAGTACTAACTTGACCGTCGGAGGCGGATCTCCAATCATCCGGAGCATCCGTTTGTTTTGCAGGTACAGGCGTCCGGTTCCAGTCTCGGAATTGTAACTCTCCCGCAGGACATCAGAAAACCCCGAAACAGTTATGATAATATATTATAATATTGGTAGAATTAATGCAGGATGTACAGGTTTTTTTTATTATTATTGCCAAAAAACAAAAAAAATACAGTTTATGGCACCGGTTAATCGGTGCCAATTGCTTTTAAAACCAAAAAAAAAAAAAAAAAAAGCGCGGCAATTCACTTTTAGCACCGGTTAACTGGTGCAAAAGCTTAGAATTGGCAACAGTTAACCGGTGCGAAAAGTTAGAATTGGCACCGGTGCGAATGTATCTGGTTTTTAGCATCCCTCAAATCTGGACCGGTTCAAAACCGGTGCTAAAGGGGGGTTTTGAACCGGTGCTCATTTACATTTTTTGCCTAGTGTCTACAATATAATTCCAGATTTTTCTAGATAACTATATTTAAACACTCTCACTTAATCTAGAGAAAAATCTTGTCCCAAAATGCTTGCTTCAATTTTTATCCTTTTTGATATATTTGTTAATGCCCTAGTCACTAACGACCTTGCTTGTAGTTGTAACATAAACCTTAACTCATTTCATCATTTTTTATCTTCTTGTCCTTCTGGTAGCCATGTTACCAACTATCTCACTAATACACATGTCATCAGTCATCTTCTCAAATATTTATTTCTCCAAACTTGTGCTTGTTATCGGTGCTCATGTCACCAAATGTATTTGTGTCTTCAAATTTTTGTTTGTTATCGATGCCCATGCCACTAACCATCTGTGTTGATGTTCTTTGTCACTAGCAAAATCTGAATAACAATCTTCTTCAAAATAAATTTTCTTCTTGATCTTGTTCTCCAAAATTAGCAACATTACTTTTCTTGAACCTACAGTATTTTCCGACATGATCGAACTTCTTGCACTCCGAACTTTATGGTTTTCCTTTGAAGCAACAATTGGCACTGTCACAGTTAATCTTTTTACAACTATTGTAAGAAGGTTTGACTTCCGAAGCTTTAGAAGTTGGTGAGTTATCTCGTCTTCGTGTTCAACCTTCTTCTTTGACTTATTCTTTCAATTCTTACCTTGGTTTTGAATGACACTTTTGCTGTAAGAGCAACCATCTCTTTTGCTGTAGTATATTTTTACATATTGCCTTATATATTTTGTAAGAAGAGGAATTATAGGTGAGAATGAGAATGAGAATAAAATAGGTCAATTTCCATAAGGATATAACATTAGTAAAGAGGAAATTGAGAATAAAGAGGAAATTATCACTTTACCAGTAGTGACAACATAAGGATATAACATTAGTAAGGGTGTTATTGTAAATTTGATATTTATTCCCAATTAACTCCATTCACAACTCAAGTTAGGAATTGTCAATACTTTATTGAATTCCCAACCATGAATTCTCAATCTCATTCCCAAACTCACATTCCCACTTACCAAACATCCTCTGTTGACAGTCTTAGATTTTACTCCCTTCTTTATAACAGGTGCCCCATTGGATTTCTTAAAGTATTCACTAAACCTATTTTGACTAATGTTTGTGAAGTATACATAAGAGAAAGAAAAAAATAGTCTTGTGAGTATCCGTTAAAATCATTTTAATGAATAGATTATTAATAAACAATTATTATAGTTTGTAATAATTAATATTTTAAGATATTATTGGTCAAAATTTTACATAAGCATATATATCAAGTCTCAATGAAGCACCAAAAAGAACAGAGGGAGTATTCTGTAATTAGATAAAGTTGTTTTCTATACTATGTTTATGTATCGACAAACGTAAATTGACAAAAAAAAAAGTTTAACAACATATATGCATTAAATGATTTCCTAAACTGAACTCGTACTTCATATAAATTTACAAAACTCAAGACAAAAACACACTTGGATCAGTATAATTAATGTTTTATTATTCTTTCATTTACCTTTTAGCTTTTTACATGTAGCCCTTAAGGTTATATCCATCTTTTTCAATGTAGTTATAGAGGAAGTGTATTTAAATTTAGTGTTGTTACTAAGGACTCCCTCAATAATCATATTGCTAGCCGTACTTATAGCTTGGGTTCATGCTCGGCTTTCCTTGCTAAGGCAACCGTCCTCCATAATGGTCTTCTCATGGCAAAAGATCACAATATTCCCCATATTTTTATACAAGGAGATAATTTGACTGTTATTAACATTTTGCAAGGTCAGTTCAACTGCCCATGAAAGTTTCAGCTCCTAATGGAAGACATCAAGAGTTCAAGACTATCTTGAATTCCTTTTCGGCCTTCAATTCCTAGCACATCTTTCGTGAAAGAAAAAGAGCAGCAAATTACGTTGCCTCTCTAGGTTACTCTACTCCGACCCACCAAGATATCTATCCATTCATGGATAGCAAGTTTTCTTATTTTTTAACTATAAGATAGATTAGAGCACAGTCTTATTTTTTAACTAAATTCTTTCCCTATATCTTACCTTTAAAAATAATTAAATAAATAAATAAATCTGCATATCTAAGGGCTTGTTTGGTTCACCTTATTTCTGTTTATCTGGTTTGATCTGATCTGATGTTCATGATCTAATTGTCTAAATTAACTAAATTTTGTCCTTATGTGTACAATAATATATAAAGAAAAAATGTATCAAGTAAGATCTTGTTAGATTCATTATAATGTATATTTTAATATGTAATTTTTATGATTTTTTTTTCAAAACAAATTATAGATAATTAGCGACAAAACCACACATAAATCGATGATTTGATCTTATTATTTCTGATATGCAATAATCTGAACTTATTTTCTCTGAAACAAGTAAAGATAAGTTCAACTGAACAAGACCTAACTACTTGGTTTTTTTTTTTAATTAAAAAAAAAAAAAAAAAAAAAAAAAAAAAGGACCTAACTACTCACATACAGATTTTTTGAACAAAGTATCAGACTATCAATTTCCATTTGTGCTTCATCTATAATGTTGAATTGCAACAAAAGAATACAAACAATATCACTTTCTTTCTTCTATACACTCCAGGTGAATAATACACGTTAGTACCAACTTCAAGCACACCATATAACATCGTATAAGAGCTGGGAACACTTTTTGACGAATTGCCATTCGCTTCTCTAATCCCTATTATTGGTTCGATAAGTTCACCTCGGTTATGGTTCACTTTTCGAGATTGTGATCTAAGGCTACAAAAACCGCTAAAGGAATTAGAACCACTCCAACTCCCTTACTGTCAAATCCTTGAGATAGGATACATTCCTAATGTTTATTACTATATTACTTGCCTCTATGACAACCTTCCAAAGAGAAGGAGAGAAAGAAAATAAATAAAAGCGCAAGCTCATTTCCTCAAACCCTTAACAAGTCACCTCAAAGCGTAGATCCAATACAGTACATATATCCACTCACAGCTGAACCAGCCAAACATCTTCCACAAGACATCTGAGTTAGATGATTAAATTTGTCACAGACAAGTATAAAAACCAGGAGTCTTACTCAATCATCTTATCAGGATTGAACTTTAGGGTCTCCCGCCATACAAGCTCCTTTATATCTTCTTCATCCAATGTTGATTGCTCAAAATCAAATTGAAAAGGTTTTGGGCAGGTAGGCTCCTCATTGATTTCATGAAGGCTCGATAAATATGGATGATTCAATGCTTCGTCAACTGTAAGTTCACATATTTGAAAATCCATTAGCATACAGAGGACAAACCATCAATGGACTTGTTGGAAAAATTAGCAAGCATTGAGATGATAACAGCATACCTGTAATTCGTTTGCTGGGATCAAATACAAGCATCTTTTCAGCAAGATCAAGCACCAAAGGAGACACACTTGGAAATTTATGTGAAAACGGCTGTTTTGGAACATGTGGCAGCTGTTTAATGTACTTTTTAGCATTTTCACTTCTCAAAAATCCAAGGTCAGAATCTTCAGGAGAGCCTAGCAGCTGACATAGTAAGTTGCAAAGAGATAAATCAGATATAATATATTGGAATATTGACTCACTTCATGAGACATTCAATCTGCAAGACTATTCAAATATCCATGCAAGCTGCAAGTAGTTAAAGATTATTCCAGATATATACTGACCTTGACAAATCTACATTTGAAAAAGCATAATCTCCAAAGATGCGTACACACACAGAGAGAGAGACACACACACAAGTACATACCCCATGGAAATGTGGCGAAGAAATAATCAGAAATCAAACTGAAATATTAATACACTCAATGAGACATTAGTCTTCAAAACTTCTCCAAATTTCCATACATAAGCAGTTGATGTTCATTCCAGAAATAAGTTTATCCTCCCACAACTATTTCTGAGAAAGCATACTAACCAACAATGACTACACACACACCCCATAAAATTGATACTATTACGCTTCATGCCTTTAACACGTCTTCTACTTAAACTAAAGGCATACACCAACCTTGAGTATTTCTACGAACATGCTTCCTTTATTTAAAATATGCCACATTTAAACATAACAAACAGGGACTAGAAAGAATAACCTCATTTATGAGCTGTAACTGCTGCAAGTAGTCTTTTCCAGGAAAAAGAGGTTCCTTCTTAATGATCTCCATCATGATGCAACCAACTGACCACATATCAATCGCTGCAGTATACTCTGAACAATTAAGCAACAACTCGGGAGCTCGATACCATCTAGTCACAACATATTCTGTCATAAAATCTGTCTCTGCAGTAGTTCTTGCGAGCCCAAAGTCACATATTTTGAGATCACAATTAGCATTTAGAAGCAAATTGCTTGGTTTCAGATCACGGTGCAGAACATTTGCTGAGTGTATATATTTTAGCCCACGTAATATTTGATATAAGAAGTACTGCCAAGGCAAACATACTAATATTTTTAGACACATTGGAACATCTGATACATCAATACTTTAACTACCTGACATGAGAGTGTAACAAACATTACACCTGATCAAATACTGGCAGCAAATTTGTGAAAGAAAAACAAAAGGTGGCAAGTATACAAGTATCCGTCAGAGAGAATGGTTAGAAACAGATAACTAAGCCCAAAATGTGGTCGTTTCTCAAGTCAGAAATATAAATTTCGATTGTAACATAAATATTACTACGATCACCAATATCTTTAATCATGTATCATTAAATTTTGATTGTACCATAAAAGGCTGTTTTCTTAATTTTTGTATTTATTGCAACATGAGCTTTTTTATGGTCACCAATGTGTACACCTTTTACCAGCACTATCTTTAATCATGTACTAATTAAAAAAAATAAAGAAAACACAATGAAACATATCAAAGATCACCTATGATGATATATTTTATTACAAATTAGCAAAAAAATAAGGTCAAAGCTAGTGAAGATTGACCACCAAAATCAATGTCCAAAAAGTTAAAGAATAGAGGGAGAATATTTTCACTTTACTCAAGTACATGGACTTAATATGAAGAAGTTAAGTTCACAGAATTTCACATTACACTTAGAATATCCCAACCAATGTTATATTGAAATAGAATGAGCAAATTATCAACACATGTCCACATTTTTATGCCTCCTAATACTATTTGACTATTATTGTTTCAAGTAATTAGATTTGCAGCCTCTATCTAACAAACAAAAAATATAATCTCTTTCTTTCTCTTACTATTATCATTTATTTGGAAGACAAGGTTTATCTTAAAATATAACAAAATGTCCATCCACCAATAAGAATCCCTTACAAAGGCCCCTTATAAATTTCCACAACTCACTAATCGCATTATCACATGGCACCTAAACTACCATTTCTCATAAACTGCATATGATCTGACAATTTAAGAGCAATGTAACCCCTTATCAAAGACTCGCTTTGCCAACAAATGGGCTGTTACAAACTCCTGGTTATAATTACTGTATTCACTAATGGACTTAACCATCTTCTCAACAATCCATATAGCCCCAAGATTATCCACTTTGAGCTTTTAACATAAAAACACTAGTCCCCTTTATCACCAGAACTGCGCCCACAGACACACAAATCAAGAACTTTTTTCTCCCTCTCATAAATCCCAACAAAATCTCTGAAGAACATCACCGATTCCTAAAACTCACAACAATGGGATTCTTTCCACAGTAGCTTCGACCTAATTTTCATTAAAGTTAACACCATATATTTGTCTTTGGCATTCTAGCAAAAGTATCTCCAATGTGTGCAAAAGCAGTAGGAATTAAGTTAGATAGTTTGTATAATATCAACAACCGGACATAGGGGAGATATCAACCCCTTGGGCCATTTGGGTTGGGCTCTTAGAAGTTTAAAAAATGTGTAATTTCAACAAAACTAACATGAATATAAAATGTGTAATTTCTGCAAACTTACCAAATCCAATAAATAGAAATTGGACTAAGCTACATAACTGTTAGAATTGAATACATGTAATTGCATCAGATGAAAACAATATGCAGCACCATCTTCTAAGTCATGCAGCCAATACCGGGTAGGCAGGTACCATGTTTTTCATCTAACTCATAAACATAGGCATAACCAAATATGGTCAAGAATATCAACTGAGAACTTCATTTATCTCCCTCTTGAACCATAAAGATCATACAGGGAGTGAATTAACTCATCATCCATTTCAAAATGAATAATATCTGAAACACAATTGTGAGTTTCTCCAGGCCAGCTTTGCTGCAAATAGCAATGAATTATTAATACATTTTATGAGTCAAGGATCACCTGGCAATGATCTTCTGTGAGTTCCTGGTTGGAGCGGATAATTTGATGAAGATCAGTATCCAGTAATTCATAAACAATATAGACATCATCAAACTTTTCTCTTACAGGTGGTCGTATAATATCCTTTATCTTGATAACCTGCATTAGCAGCATATAAGCATATCAATATACGTTCAGACAGTATAGATTTAGTAATAAAACTTTCTCAAAGAACATTGAGGAGTTCATAATATGGACACCATATTGACCATAACTACAAGACTGGAAAAGAAGGGAAAGGGACTACAAAACGAGACAGTTTGCTGAAAAAGAATCAATCTGAAATAGCAAAAGAAAGGTAAAACATGCTACCCCAAAAACTTATAAGCAATTACTGGAATTACATTATCATGGTCCATGTGACATAGCAGTTTGATTTCCCGCAGAGTCCTTTTAGCGTCTATTCTATTGTTAAATGCATCTGCAATTTTCTTAATAGCGACATCTTCATTTGTCTCTGAATTTCGTGCACAGCTGCCATCAAGAAAGGAAATGAAGCCAAACAGTAAATATTGTTGCCAAAGAAATCTACAAGCATCATGCAGAACCACAACATACAATAAATGCTTACTTTTTCCAAATTTTTCATACTAGGACAAGGAAATAGAATATCATCATTAACACTAATCCTCAAATGAAACAAAGTACGAAAAATCAACTACAAAATACAAGGAAAAGAAAGAAACCATGAGGCACATACCAATAAAATTATACAAGAAAGTGTCAACTCTATTTATTATGAAAAGACTGTAATACACAAAGGGGTACCCAGGTAATTTGCCATTTGATCAATTCCATTAAAAGGAGACATCCCTACAGTTTGTCTATTCCCTCCTAGCTTTCTTCTGATCAGGTATAGAAAAAAACTTTGACGTTTACCCCGTAATTAAGGGAGTTAAACCTTTTTACATATAAAAAAAATAAGAATTATATTTGCAGCTGAAAAGAGGAGTACAATTAACAAAGACAAGGGGTCCTCTAAACTGATTAATAGAAAATAAAAAAATAAAAAAGAATTACAGATTAACCCAATTTTATTTAAATCTCCCCAACTGAGTAATTCTTAAATGTTCTAGCCACATTGGCCCATAACAATGCTGTATAAGTAACCTTGTATCAGGTATCACTACAAACTAGAAGACAAAGAAACTCATGAAAAGATCGGGGGGAGTTTTTTCCCAACTACACACCACATTTTCATGAATATTAAGACATAACAACTTCATCTCCATTACCTAACCAAATCCCCTATAAAAACAAAATTGCATAAAATCCATATCTTCGATTTCAAAAAACATCATTTTGCATCTCTTTCTTCTCTTCATCACTATTACCACCATAATCCTCTTCACTCAATCCCTATCCTCCCCACCCACCCACCCCCCGCCCTCAACACCTTCACCATCACCAAACTTACCGGCACAATGAACCCCCTCTCTCTTTGGCACCTTTATGGTATAATGCCCACCAGGTCCACCACCCACAACCCTACAATTTGACCAAATTCAATTTCTCAACCAAAATATACAGACTTAATTCTATGATCCCCCCACACCCCCCCCCCAAAAAAAAAAAAAAAAAAAAAAACAACCCTACGACAACATAATGAACTACTAATGATGGGCATAGGGGTAAGGAATTTGGGTAAAAAGAACAGGGGAAACTTAGGATGAGAACAGATAGGTGTTGTGGCTAACTTAGAGGAAAATGTGGAACGAACAAGGGAGGCAAAGGTCTAAAACTAGTGGGTTTTAGAGAGGGGGCAATGGTGTTTAGGGTGTAGATGAGCCAAAAAGACATGGGATAGAGACGGGTGCAAGGGAGAGAAGAGTTGGGTTGGAGATCTCTTTCATTGGTATGGACAAGGGAGGAAAAGAAAGAGAAAATAAAAATTGGGTTTGGACAGTGAGGGAGGAAAGGTCAAGGGTGGCAGCTAGAAAAGGGAGATGGTATATAAATAAATAGAACACTAGGGTCATCTTATTAATGAAGTGATCAGATAGTGATGGTGTTGATAGGTGATTTGAAGGTGATTAAAACGGTTAAGAAGCAGCAAGATGGTTGTGGAGGTGGCGGTGACAAGAACGGTTAAGAGGCAGCAAGATGGTTGTGGAGGTGGAGGTGGCGGTGACAGGATAGAATGAAGTTAGTAATGTTAGGATTAGGTGGTAATAGATGAATAGAAATTGATAAAAATAGCATACAGAAAGGAAGGTGGAATATCATAATAGTTATTGTCATTAACGTCATTTGATATTTTTGTCCAATTTAACAAGGTCTTCCTTGGGAAGAATCTGTGGATGCTTTTGAGAATTGACCTAAGGAGTAGAGATATATGTGATAATTTTCTGAAAGGTACATGGTTTTTTATATCAGTTTTTACTTCTAAATCTCTCAAAACTTAGCAACCAATTGACAGCAAGGAGATCAGAAAATAAGCTTCTTTATGAAATATGAGAAGAGAAACCATATCATCAGTTGATGACAGAGTACTTCTAATTTAGCACCACAATCAGTAAACCATTCCTATACTTCTACGCATGCTCAACAGCTCAAGCCTCAAAGAACTTCAAAGCGAACGGTATTCGAAACCAGTCACATAAACAACAAGACTTGCTTCAAATATAATATTTTTCCCCCTTCCAATTACATAAGAATATTCTCTTGACTAAACTATATAGAGAAGGAAGCTACTAAGCCTGCTATTATAATGTCATATTCTTGTTCTTGATTTCCCTGTCAGTCACCTGTCTTTCCAAAGCCACAAAATACAGAACCTTCAGGTGGACACCAGCTAACTGTATATAGATCAATTTATACCTTAAACAAATAAAACAGATATGTGTGCACATGTCCAGCCGGTGGTGTAGGATTCAAAGTTTTATTTATTAATCTAACTCTACCGTTAGTGAATAAAAAAACTCATGATCACATCCTGTCTATTCATCCCTTCACGTGACTTTACAAACACCAAATTATTCCCAAGAATTCTTAAAGATTAAACTTAATGCCAAATCTAAATGTACCCTTATTTCTATGTCTGAGAAACAAAAGATGGTTTCATATGAATCCTCTTAGAAATTCATTCTTAGTAAAACATTTTCCTGAAATGGATCTGCTCACAAAAATTAACAGCGAATATAAGGATCATCTATTATACATTACAAAATTAAATCAATAACAATAAAAAAGGTTCTTCTCAGAAAAATACATGAACCTCTCTTCTAACCTCATTAAATAGGATAAGGCCGAACACATTTAAACCTACCCAAAAACAATACTACGACGTATGTAACAATTCTTGCCGTCATCATTGTTTAGTATTACTAATCATGCAGAATAGTGTAGCACTCATATCACAGAAAAGGACAGTATCTCAGAAAATCAAATTCTGCAGCTCTTAAAATTTCGAAAACACCGAATCAAATCAATTCATCATCAGTAAAATCGATGAACTCGGATTATTCTATTATCGTACGAGAAAATAAAATCCCAGAACTTTCTATTCAATATAATCACGCAAAACAAAATGCATCAATCATTAGACCTTTACCAACCTAACAAAACTTTTTGGTGGGTGCAAGTACAACAACAAATCGATACAATCAGCTAGCAAAACCTCATCAAAAACACGAAAACAAAACAAACAACAATAACATAAAACCCTAATTACTCAAATTAATCCAGCATCATAAGAAACAACAAGAAACTCAAATCATTTCAAATTTGCAATCAAATTCTAACAATCAAACCCTCATAAAAAACACAAATCCCAGAAAAACAAATCAAATTCCTGAAATAAACACCAAAAATGAAAATGAAAGAGGAGAGAGAAAGTACCAAACAATGCCATAAGCACCGCGACCGACGGGTTGAATAGGAGGAGCATACTTAGAAGCGACCTCGAAAAGGCTACCGAAGATATTGTACAAAATGTAAGTTCCGCCATAAGTAGGAATTCCTCGAACTTCCTTCCCTTTTGCTGAGTTTTCCATGTTTGTGTTTTCTGTTTCTCTCTCTAAACAGTGGATGGAGTGTGAGAAGATGCAGTAGTATGTATAGTAGTGCAAAATGACGTCGGGTTTCTTTGCTTTTTTGGGGGATTTTGAAATTTGAACAAAACGCCTTCTCTTCTTGTTTTTCTAATCAAACCTCTAACGGGTGGGGCACTGGGGCTGGTCGTAGTTGAAAATTTTGGACACGAGGTGTCAATTCGGGTTACTATCAATTTTTTTTTTTTTTTGAGACAACGGGTTATTATCATTGATTTAGATTAAGTTGGATTTATTTCAATTTTGAGTCGATTAAATTATTGTCTTTATACAAGTTGGAATTTGGGTCGGTTTATTTTTGGATAAAAGATGTTGATAGTTTTGGACTTGTATATATTACTAATATACATGTGCTTATATTGTTATATTTTTATACACCCTTCGCTTCCATTTGTTTTTGACGTTTTCATTTAGGATGTTCCTTTTTATTCTTTACATTTAGTTTCTTTCCTATTTTAGTTATAAGTTTTGAACAAATTTGCCATTGTTTCACAATATAAATGGTCAAATGTCCCTACTTTTTCATGTGCAATTGTACTTTTTGTCTTATTTTAATGGTTTTCCGATACTCATTAATACTTCGTCTTTCCTCTCTCTTCTACTTTCTTCCTACTTTTTTTACCCTACATGTACAATATTCTTTTGTTTTTAAACTAAAATTATCATTGATTTTATGCTAATATACCTCAACTTTATATAATTTCTTAATAACCACGCATAATTCCAAACGTCAAAAATAAAAGGGAACTGAAGGGAGTATTTATTTTGTCTAGTTAAGAAAACTTGACATCATGATATTTGAAACATAAAAACCTTTTAGATTAAGGAATGAAAAAAAAATAGCTTATACGAATATAATATCTACAATAGATGAAGTGAGATAAGAGATGATGACTATATTAGTATATTACTGGTTTGTTATATTTAATATTTACCACCTTTTGTTAGCTTGACTTAGTTGGAAGTTGGGTATTCACTACCTTATAAATTTTTTAAAGTTTTGTTATTTACCACCTTTTAGTTCCTCTATTTTTTTTGTTTTATTCATTTTTTATTTTAGGCCGTTCTTTTTTGTTCTACTCACTTTGTTTTATATATTATTTTTAGCATACCTTTATCATCTTACCCCTTCAATCCCTTAGAGGAAAAATGTCCAACTCCAACTCACAAAGAAGGGGAGGATTTAAATGCTATTGTATCGTCCAATGTCCATGCTCATCTTGTACCCATTTCTAAACAATTTATACATGTATAGATAAATAGAGAAAAAATATTTACTTTGTAAATACTTGCAACCTCTTTGTCATGCTATCTCATGGACTTATTAGAGAAGATTAACGGACAAATTAATCTAATAATAGTTTAAACCAAAGTAATTGAAATCTTTCCTCTTATTGTTGATAAAACTTAATTTTCCCGTTTATTTTTTCTAATCATTGTCTCGAATAGCATGCCAAAGAGGTAGTAGTATATGGTAATTTTGATAGGGTAGTCCTTCAAGCAGCTATCATATATTTACAGTTTACTTGTCAACCTGTCATTTATACTGCTCTACACATAGTATACCATGCCAACTTCAAGCAGAGAAGTATGAGGAACGTTTAGAGCAACATCTGGTCCCCTGCAGTTCTTGCTTAGAAAAGCATACAAGATATTGATAGCAAATTTCTTGAAGATCGAAGATGATTTCTTTGCTTTTGCATAAGAATGACTGAAAATGTACGCAACACCTGATTCCCTTGCTCTCAAGATTTTGATCGACTCATCTCTATGGATAAAATTGTCCAAGTTACCAAGATTGAGATCCATTAACTTCGAATCCAGTGCACCAGCTTCATGATTTTGGTATTCTATCAAAAGTGTAGATGTATCAGCTTCTTGCATAATACCTTTTCCAGGGTCATGTTCTTCTGTTTCTACGAACCTAATGAGCTCGGAAACCACTCTATTTTCAAAATCATAGTTCTCCTGCAGTAAATCCTTGTAACCATACTGAACAACACAACGGAACATGCCATATTCTTTTGGGCCAATTCTTCCAACAATAAATCTCTCATCTTCCGTAACATAGGGTGCATGCACGGACTTTACACACACGATAACCAGGATTTGGTGAAACGCTGGTAGATTTGTCACAAAATGTCCAAAGACAGCTGGTACTCCCGTGCCAAGGTTAGTGTACAGAAAACCAATTCCTGGTACCCGTACCATGCCCAAACTAGGGCCTAAAGCAACTATCCGGTCTACAGAAACCTTGTTCTCCATGTCGAATTGGTGTTTCTTTGACGTACCATAGTTCCAAACATACATTACCACCATCAGGATTGAAGATAAAGCTAGAGGAATCCAACCACTCTCGGGAACCTTGAAAAGACAAGCTGAGAAATAAAGGAGTTCTATGGATCCAAAACACAGTAAAAATGATACTGCAATCACTATCCTCTTTCTCCACACTACAACTATAACCAATGCCATCAAGCATGTAGTCACGAACATCACTGTGGTGACTGCTAGACCTGTATTTCAGCACATCAGACACTAGTATTCAGTCATAATCAAGCAAATGCCAATTTTCATAGAAGCTCTATCATAGTTTAGGAAGAATCCGACTCATACCATAAGCATGACCTATCATATTTGTATCTCTCAACCCAATTGTTACAGCCAGACATAGGCACATTAGCATCCAATTCACTTCTGGAATGTAGATCTGCCCATAAATTTCACTTGAAGTATGAACGATTTTGACTCGAGGAAAACAGTTTAAAGCACAACACTGGCTTATGATAGAGAACGTTGCTGTAATTACAGCCTGGCTTCCTACTACTGCCGCAAATGTGGCCACTATGAAAACCGGCCAGAAAACGGGTTCTTGGCAAAACAAGGAGGAAAGAAATGGCAAAGATTAGATAACAAAATTCAATAATGTGAGGTATAAAGAGAAGCATTTTTATATTTACCTGGAATGGCTTTGTAGAAGCTCCTCTGGATATCTTCATGATGACGAGAGAGGAAGGCAGCCTCACCCATATAAGCCAAAACCAAACAAGGGTACACCAAAAAAGTAAAAGCTATCTAGAAAAAGTGAATTACCAAGGTATTAATAAGCATGCCCAAGATATGGAGGAAAAGAAGTGGAGAATGCAAGAGATACCTTAATTGAACAAGCTGAAAAGTGACCCAAATCAGCAAACATAGTCTCCACACCTGTGATAAAACTACCAGAATATCATGTTTTCAGTAGTTCTTATATAAGCAGAAACAAAACCATGAGTGAAAATACCTGTAATAGAGAGAACAACTCCGCCTAGGGACATCCATCCTGCCATGCCTGTGTTTCTAAGTAGCTTAAACATATAAACTGGAGATAGCGCATTAACAACACTTGGATTCCACCTTACTATATTATAAACCCCGATGCTGCTGATACAAAGAAGCCATGCTGTGACAATGGGTGCAAACATGAAAGAAACTCTGTGTGTTCCATGGTGTTGGAGAGAAAACAGGACTATCAAAATGATGCATGAAATCATAACAACATAATCTGCAAAAAACAAGAATTTTGTTAGAATGAAACCATTGTTAAATCACAATGGTGTTGAATTCTTTCTAAAACACATTTTAGTAGTGCTTCTTCCCCCCCCCCCCCCCCCTATTTTTGGATGAAGTTGAACTTACTTTCATGAAGTCCCGTGAATTTCAGATGAACTCCTGACACTGCCGAAAGAACTGAAAGAATATATGATATTCTTAGATGACTAATTGACTAGTAAACGAGATTACATAAAGTAAAATTATTACAGAAAGGAAAAACAGGGCATACTATTGTAAGGGCTATGCATAGGGTTCAAAAGAAATGTCAGATTAGAAGATTAGTGGTTGCCTCTAATGAATATGGTTGTCCAACAAAAATGAGAAAAGTTTTTTGTTTCGCATACATAATCACTCGGCAATTTTTTTAGTGAAATTTTGCAAGAATATAACATAAGAAACTTAACCAAAGAGCATGATAAGATGCCAATACCAGGTTAGGCTACACAGTAACACAGGTTTCAGCAAAAATAAAGTGACTGTTACCTGAGATTGCAGGTGTGAGTACACCATCCCCGATAGCCATACATGTTCCCAGAAGAACAAAGATCAGCAAAGCTTTATGAAATCGTTCATGCTTTTCAATTGGTAGCTTGAAACTCCTAGCTGTGTGCACTGAACCCTCAATGGCATATGCAGATAACTTCTCATCGTTTGGTTGAATACCAAGGTTTGCATGCCGACATAGCAATGAGTACAATGCGAAAGTGCCGCCTGGGTACAAGTAAAAAATTACACGAAATATATGAAAAAAGAGATATAGGATCATAAATGATATCTGAAGACAATGACCATTGGCAATGGTGATCTGATGAATGCTCACCTTCGCCATTATCATTTGCTGACATAACCACAAAAATATATTTGAAAAGGGCAACCAGCGTAAATGTCCAAAATATGAAGGAAAGCACCCCATAAATGTCTTCATCATCTTCACGAAGGCTTAATTTCTCGGAGAATGTGGTTTTGTAAACATACAAAGGTGAGGTACTAAGATCACCATAAACTACTCCAAGACTCTGATATGCCAAAGTAAGCACAGCTGAACACGAAGCACGCTTTAAGTTCTGAATCAAAACACCATCAGGAAAGTTAAGGCAACAATCATGCTAATTTAGTGCCATAATACAAAGAAATCCAATGAAAGTATACGATGAAATACGAAGTATGACACTAACAATTCAATTAACAACACCAAACAATAAAATTGCTAATTTTTCACATCATTACCATTTCATCAACAAGTTCTACAGAGTATTAAGAAATAACAATGCCACCATCAGCATTTTGTGCATACAGAGAATTGGACCCATTCATATGTTCTTTCCAACTTTAATAAAAAAATAAATAAAAAAAAAATCATTATGAAATAAATCATTTTCTAGCATGGAAAAGTTGGTACAATCATCGTGTACATGTGTCCATAATCTAATTTGCGAGTCTCAAACTACATTAAAATTCTTAATTTTCACCATATTTTGACCAAAAACAAAACATTTTCTATAATTTATTCCACTGTATGAACAGTAGCATTTTAGTTCATTCCCTAACCATGAATCCAAAATTTCACATTATACCCACGTACTTAAAACAGAAATTAACTTAATTTGGAAAAATTTATATACCTATATAAAAACTTCATATGATTAAATACCCATTTACAATTGATCCAACAACAAAGAAATCCAAATTCTCTCATCATAGTTACCAAACACAAATTAATATTCACCCTTTCAAATTTAATTGTCACGTAATCACGTAACTAGTTCAAGATATGCCGCTTATAAATTACAACTAATAACGCTGTTACGACTATTAATTCCGGACAAAGGGAGCAAATAAACTACACTACATTGTAAAATGACCCAAAAGGCAAAAACGCAAAAACCAAAGAAAACAATCAAAAAAGGCTATAAAAATTTTCCAAAAAAAGAAAATTGTACAATGTAGATTGGCAAGAAAAGAAAAGGAAACAAACCTGATGTGATACTCCCTCTTCAACTGATTCTACAGAAGACCTCTGATTCATTGTAAATGGGGCAGAATTTTTATTAATTAATTATAAATAATAAATACTTATAATTTTGATAGGAAAATATATAAAGAAAAAAAAAAGGGAAAAGAGGAGAGAGAAAAAGGGGATTAAAGGAGGGAATGTGGAGTGTATGAAGGAATAAGGCAGTGGGTAGTAAACAATACAAGGGCTGCAAAATGACGTGTCTCTAAAGGAGTTGGGCAACGCATTCAATGCTCTTTCTTTCACTCTTTGTCATATCTTTCTTTGTCATTTCTTTAACAAATTTATATTTTGCCTTATGAATGAAGTGGGTAATACTCGACCTGACTCGATCCAACTCAAATTAATTAAGGCTGTTAATAGTCTTGGTCGAATGATTTATTACTCAAATGACATTTTTGTTATTTATATAATTTTTATGTTTCATTATACGGATCACTTTTTATGTAATGTTCTTTAATTATGATCACATTTTTCATTTTTTTAAGAATTTTCTAGATATCTTTAATATTAAATGATCCACTTAAAAAAGAATTTAAAGTTGTTTTAGATTTGATATAACATTAAACAATTAAAACGGTCATTTAATTTGCATAATAATGCTCTTTGATCTATGTGGTTATGAAAGAACCGTTATATCTTTATGGAACCAATGGAGTACATACAAAATTGTTTATTAATTTGTTTAGTCATATAGTAATATACTTCCTCCGTTTCTTTGTAATTGTAACACTTCTTAAAATGGAAATGTCACAATAGTTACAACACACTATAAAAAAAAAGGTTTTTATGGTGAAAATTGTAATACTACATTTATTTAAAGCCCATGACCCACTTGTAACCCCATTTTAAGTGTATTATCTCATGTGAGGTTCACTTTTCTTAAATACCGTGATAAAGTTTGTATTGCAACTATAAAGTATTATAGTTTTTTTTTAAGGTAAGGAAAATACTGGGATAGAACCTCTCACAAATCAATCCGGCCTTAGTTAGCAAACAAAGTTCCTTTAAGAGTGGGTAGAGAAGGGTAAGAAAACCCTAAAACGCCCTTAGTGAGTTGTGATCCCACTACCTTGAAATTGTGAGTTGCAAACTTTACCACTAGATTAAACATTACTTGATCCCTTGTATAGCATAGTGGCCATATTCCGTGCCACCAAAAAAAAAAAAAAATCAATCACGTCTGAATAAATACTTCAACTATGGTCGTATGGAGTATATCACTTCACACTTTCACAGTATTAGTTAGTACGGATAAACATCATAATAAGTTTTGAATTATTTAGTGATCAGTGCTTGACATTCAACGCAGTAGTAAATTGACATAGGAAGTTGAAGCTGTCAATTCACCGCCAGTTGTTCGTGTGCACCTTTTTAACGAGTCCAAGTACACAGCTGTGATGTTTTAAAGTACAACCAATCAAGTTCATCAACTCTTTTTCTTACATGTTACTATGCAATGGCTACTATGAAATGGCGGCTGTGCAAATATCTCACTGATCAAATCCTTCCAGTCACGTATGCCGTAGCTAACAGACGTTATATTAACATAAAACGAATCGTTTAAATAATCACATTAATTTTTAATTTTATCAAATCGTTTTGGTTCAAGTTGGATTAATTATTAGATAATGGTCTATTTTAGTAGCATAATTTCAAATCGAATTAGTTTTGAATTATTAAGCTTTAAATACAATTCGGAATTTAGTGTGTTCGATATCAAATCAGGTTAATTTTTCCTAGCACCATGTAATTTTAAGTTGATCAAATCACATCAAAAACAGTGACCAAATTGTCTGGCATTGCTTCTTTTCCATTCCAGTAATGACCAAGGGGCCATATGTTGGGCTAATAACTAAGATTGGAGTTGGTTGGACTATCACCCTCACATATAACCAAAGATCAAGGATACTAGTTTTTCAATGACTATTGCACTTCACTTATATAATGAAATCCTAGATATGTTAATCTCAACCAGAGAAATATCTAATGAAAATGGAACTAAACTAATCAAAAGAGACTCATCTCTTTATGAATATAATAACTCATAATTAGGGATGATAACAGACCGGGCTAAGCCCTTTGTTTATGCCATACCTCTAGTAATAGTTAGGATATAAACAAAGCAAACCCTTTGTTCCTCAATAATTACCAACACTTGTGTTTCCGTGTAGTTATGAAATCAGCACCATTTTATGGAAGATATGGATTAACTTCAAGCTTGCAAAGACAAATTCAATGTTCGAGACCTATAACTCTATAAGGCCATTGAGGCTATTTACTACGGAGTATTTCAGTTATTCTAACATACAGAGTAGATCACAGATATGGGAAATGTAGGGTTGGAATAAAAATCCTCAAACTATACAGATGTGGTACTAAATGTGAAGGTACTTGAATAACAACAGACAGAATTTTCTTGTAATAAGCTTGCTTACTACGAAGTATAAAAGAATAGGTTATATTACTGTAATTGACAACATTACACTTTTTTTGTTCATCTATCCAAACATTTAAAAGTTACAGAGTTCCAAAGAGAAGGTCCATATCAGATTATCACATATTCACAATTCGAATATATCATTGAATCTCTCCATCCATGGGAGGAAAAAATGCATGTACTTTGTAAAGTTTACTGAAGGCAATATTGTACAAGACTAACAGTAAAATCACAAGGAAAAAGAGGGAACTTATAATGGGTGGTTTAAAAGTCTAAAGCATCAACGGGAAGTGAAGTTGTTCTTTGAAGAGAATGTGGAAGCATGGCTGCTCCCGTGTAATAGCTGTTAGCAGTCCCCATATTATCTGGGCTGCAACACTCACTCTGAAGCATTCGAGTGCGCAAATTGGGGATCTTCCTCTTACCATAGCTTGAAGGAAATTGAGGCGTAAAATGCTGTTCCAATGCTTTTTTCAGATCTTTCACATCTAATCCTCTTTCCAATGGATGAAAGGATATCTTCATGCTCCTTTTCAAATTGTAGTCCTTTTCTGCAGCTAAGTAACGTGTCTTCATATCTGCACCTGAATTTTCATCACTCAGTTCTCTCAGCTGTATCTCATACTTGGTTTTCAGCCATCTAAGCTCCTTCATTGCCTCGTACTCATACTCCCTCTCATCTAAAATGGAGCTTGTAGGGGAGTTATAAGGCGTTTGAGTTTGAATATAAGTAATTGTGGCCCTCTTATCATTCTCTAAACTTGCTTGATCTTGTGATTCAAAGGTTTCACCAAAATGGAAGTTTAAGCTGGGTCGTCGATGATGATGAGCCACTGTATCTGATTTCAGTTTCACACCAGAATCTGTTCCATCAGCTTCGGATGGATAAGTTATCTCCTCAAAACGTCCACGCATAGATGTTGATCCATGACTAGCACAACGAAGGAGTTGGAGATTGCGGGGTCTGGGGCTGCCAAAGGAAAGATAATCTGCTAAAGAAAAGTGCTCAGTCACACGATCGTTGTCCTCGTTTACGCTTTCACACTTGACGGACTCGTTTATGCTTTCACACACAGCGGCCTCGTTTAAGCTTTCACACACAGCAGCTTCTTCTACATATGAACTCTTCTTCCAGTCCGGGACTAAGGAAGCAATCTCGCAATCTATCATATCTGCTATTCTCTTCATGTCATCTTCCTTTATACTCAGTTCAGAAACCATTTCCGTCGTAACACTCATAGCAGTATCCGTCTCAACGTCGAAAGGGAAGTAGATATTTCGCACTCGCCCTGTAAGAAAATAAGTAATCATATAAGCTTCCTAAAGTAGCTATTTGACAAAAACAGAGAATAAAAGTCAAAACTTATACCTTCTTTATCAGTGATTCTGAGTCTTAAGAAAATATCACCATTTGCTCTTTTCTTCCCCTTGATGCTGATGTCCATATCTTTCAGATCATCATCTTCGAGAAAAGTAAAAAGCTCAATTTCGTTGGCTGCCAACTCTAGTGTTTGGTACTCATGTTCGTGGTCAGGTTCATAGCCAGCATAGTCACAGCCACTACTACTATTCCTGTCATTTAGGTGAGGTAATTGAACAACTTGACTTACTTTGTCAAAATCAATTGGCCTAAAATCATATCCGTCATCATCACTTCGCAAAAATGGGTCTTCTAGTAGCTCCTTTGCAGATAATCTAGTCGAAACAGTTGCTAAACATTTATCAACAAAGAGCCGCACTTCTGGATTCTTCACTTTGTAAAGAGCATCTGGCTTTTTACCCTATTACAAAAAATTTCACTAATTAATTAAGTTGATTTAAGATACAAACTAGTCTGAAAGTAAGCATAAGAGGGCATTCCTGGGTTCTTACAGAAACTACTTTCTTGTAGATTTGAGCAGGGTGTGTGCATTCACTATAAGGATAATCAAAGGTAACCATTTCGAGTACACACATCCCAAAGGAGTAGATGTCAACTAATTCATTGTATTCCTCGGCATAAACCTCTGGGGCCATGAATTCTGGCGTACCTGAAATCATAGATGTAGCATTTGCATAATTTGGTAGCATTAGTATAGAGACAAGTAATTGCCATCCATCAAATATCATGTGAATTATTAATTGAGACTCCGGAATCACCCAATAGCAAGAACAATAATCAACACTATTTGAATAAGGTAGTATGTGATAAACAAATGTATGAATAATAGGAGTCGCTATTATTTGAGAAATAATGAAACTATTATTAGACAAAAGGGCAATCATTGCTTTGACAATACTATATACCATATATAAAAAATATAATTACCACCCAAGACCATTTCAATAATTAAGAGTACAGCTCAAACTTACCAACACAACGGGCCGCATGAGATTTCCTGAGTATGGCAGCTAGGCCAAGATCTCCAATCTTGACTTCACCCTGATTCCCATTAATGAAAATGTTATCGCATTTGAGATCTCTATGTATCACCGGAGGGTTATGACTATGAAGATACAATAACCCTTCTAGGATCTGCCTACACCAATGTTTTACTGCTCTAATGTTAACCTTTTTATGCTTCATCCTATACCTATCATCAAACATAACCACCAAATAAACAACAATAATTAAAAATTTACCACATAGGTAAAAACAGCACATATGAAACAAAAACTCGAAAGAGTGAAATTAATAGTCACGCTGATAGTGTAATTTGAAGTCATGACGACATCCATCCAAATGAAAAGAGTAGTAGATAAGCATTGGAATATGATATGATTTGATATAATTGACTAAATAAAATCGAATCCGTAAAAGTATGAAACTTACTGTCTGAGAGTACCAGAGGTGAACATTTCAGTGACAAAGTTGATGTTCCTGCTGGTAATGTCAACCCAAGAAGTATAAAACTTCATAATATTTTTATGTTTTAAGGTTTTGAGTAAATGGATTTCACTGTAAAGCCTTTCAAGATCTTCAGGTCTTTGCAGAAAATCTGTAAGCTTAACTTGATTCCATGCCACTTCAATTCCATTAAATTCATCAAACGCTCTGTACCTGCAATAAATCAACGCAAAAGGAAACATTATTTTAAGGAAAATGCAGAGAATAATTATTAAATATCTTGAATTGGATTTATTTTAATTGTTTTGCAAATTAAATACAAAGTCAAAAAAACTTGCCCAATTAATTAAAATTATAGATAAGCTCAAGTAATGGCAAAAAAAAAATACCCAATTTCCAGAATGATTTTTTTTGCTGATTAAGCTCAATTCTTAACAAATGAGATATGCCCAATAAAATAAAATGCAAATTAAGCTCAATATCTGGACAATTAAAATTACCCAAATTCCAAAATTGAGATTTTTTTACAAAAATTGGCAAATTAAGCATCAATTCTTGACAATTGAAAAAGACCCAGATTAGAACATATGCAAATCAAGCTCAAATTCTTGAAAAAAAAAATTGTTTTTTGAATAATTAAGATTAAAATAAAACAAACCCAGAAAAAAAAAAAAAAAAAAAAAAAAAAAGGTGATTGCTTACACTATCTTCGAAGACCCTTTGCCCAGAATATCATTATACTGCAGGAAAAAAAATCCAGAAAAGATCAATTAATTAATTAATCAAAATGGCATTAATTAATAAAAAATAATGAAAAAATTGATCAGATTAGGGGGACATACTCTTCCATATCTTCCAGTGGGATCACGCTCAACATAATCAGAGGAATCTTCAGAATCATCATCATGATCAATTACAGCATTCATTCCCTCTAATTTTTCAACCATAAACATTCATCAGCTTTAATTGACAGATATGAGGCTGTAATTAATCAAATAATTAAAAAAGACAGTTTTTTTAATAGAAAAAATAGTTGATTAATATAGTAGTATAATTATACAAGGACAATAAAAAGGATGGTGGGATGAGAGAAGAGAGATGATAGAAAGAAAGGAGGGAATGTGGAGTGTATGAAAGGAAGGGAGTACAAAACCAAGGGTTGCAAATGATGTGTCCCCTGTGGACTTGGGCATCGTATTCATTGTTTGTTCTTTCTTTCTTTGTCATTTCCTTCCTTTTTTATAGAATATGATAAATATTCTAAATAATATTATTATTATGTATAGAAGGATATAGTTTTGGTGAATATTTTGAAAATATCTTTTGAGATTTCTTAACGTGATTAGATCTCATCGTTGTAACCCTATATGTATGAATCAATGGAATACTCTCCAATCTGAGGAGTTTATATTATCTAACATAGTATCATAGCTTAGGTTTAAGATCCAATCCTAGCTTTTGCATTTTTTTTCCTTTACCGATTTTTTTTTTATTTGCCCTAGCCGTCCCCAACACTTTTGCCGCCAATCACCATGGTCAAGGAAGGTGAATCATTGGTGTTTCATCCGGCTCTTGGTGTTAATAGCATTAAGAATGTTATTCCTCTAATTCTTGATCGTGAAAAAGTTCAATATTCTAATTGGGTTGAATTATTTGAGTGTCATGCTCATGCCTTTGATGTTCTTGATCATATCAACCCAGAAGCACCACGTTTTTGCAGACCTATCCGACGCTATGTGGAAAAGGCTTGATATTGTTGTCAAAAATTGGATTTATGGTACTATTACTACTGATTTGCTAGAAACAATTTTGTGCAACGGGGATACGACACAACAAGTTTGGAATAAACTTCAGGAAATTTTTCAAGATAATAAAACTACTAGGGCGGTTTATCTGGAAAACCAATTTAATCAATTGCACCTGTCAAAATTCTCTAACATCTCTTCTTATTGTCGAGAATTAAAGAACTTGAAGGATCAACTTGCTAATGTTGATCAACCCGTGTCGGAGCAAAAACTCGTAATTCGACTAGTTTCGGGGCTAGTGAATATAGACTTTAATACTGTTGCTGCAATGATACAACAAACTACCCCGTTGCCTTCATTTGAAACAACGAGATCACGCTTGCTACTTGAGGAGTCCAGGCGAGCCAATGACTCATCATCACAAGCATCATCATTTGTGGCTCAATATGGCAACGCTACAAGTTCGACGGCCCCTCAACAGCAACAGGCGGCACCAGCTGGTCAGGGTGGCGGCTCCAGTGGCCGAGGTCGTGGTCGCGGCCGAGGTCGAGGCCGAGGTTCGCCACAGCAGCAACAGCAATCTCAATAACAAGCTCCACAATGGGTTGCACCTCAACAAGCTCCACGGTGGAATGGCCCAACATATCAAGCCCAGCAAGCCTCCCCACAATGGGCTCAGGCGCCATTCCCTCATCCTCAACAGTGGGCTGGCCCACGACCCCCCTACTCGCCTCAACAACAAAGGCCACAGCAGGCCTATTTCTTTGGGCCCTCACAATAGTCCCAAGCAGCTTACTCTTCTCATGGATCGGAGTATGGTTCGACAATGAATCCAACCGAGCTTGGTAATGCGTTTGCAACAATGAGTTTCCCTAATTATGATTTGTCTTGAAACATGGATTCCGGAGCAACTTCCCACATGAAAAATAATGTTGGTACACTCTTACCCCTTTTTAATTTAAGCACATCTAATTACATTCAAGTGGGTAACGGTCAACGCATTCCAATTACGGGTTATGGTCATTCCACTATTGCAAATAATTCTCTTTTCTTGCATGATGTTTATTTAGCTCCTCAAATCAAAAATTTAATTTCTGTTAGAAAGTTTACTTCTGATAATTCCGTGTCAATTGAGTTTGATCCTAATGGCTTTTCAGTGAAGGATCTACGAACAGGGAATCTAATAACCAGATGCAATAGTACCGGGGACCTTTATCCTGTGACCACAGCACCGACAACTTGTCTAGCCACTTCTCTCACACCCTTGTCTCCATCTCTGTGGCACAACCGCTTAGGACATCCCGGGGCACCCACTTTTAATTTTCTTAGAAGTAAAAACTTGATGATTGTAATAAGGAGCACGTCTCCACCGTTTGCGTAGGTTGTCAATTAGGAAAACATACTCGCTTGCCTTTTCATAATTCCAATAGCACTACTGTTTCTGCTTTTGACATTATTCATGCCGATTTGTGGACTTCTCCTATTCGTAGTGATAAAGGTCAAAAATATTATCTAGTTCTATTGGATGATTATACTCATTACGTGTGGACTATTCCCCTTGTGTATAAGTCTCAAGCTTTTCAAACCTTTCTTAATTTTCGACAATATATTCTAACTCAATTTGAACGTCCTATTAAATCTTTTCAAAGTGATCATGGTCGTGAATTTGACAATGACCCGTTCAAATTATTCTGTGTCAAAAATGGATTGGTTTTTCGCTTCTCTTGTCCTCACACATCTTCTCAAAATGGAAAAGCCGAACGCATGATTCGCACTCTTAATAATGTTAAGCATACTCTATTGTTCCATGCTTCTCTTCCACCGTCTTTTTGGCACCATGCCTTAGAAACCGCCACTTATCTCCTAAATATTCTTCCTACCAAAACTCTCAATCAAATCACTCCAGCTCAAGCTTTATTTCGGGTTATCTCGTTCTATAGTCATCTTCATGTTTTTGGGTGTCTTTGTTTCCCGCACTTATCAGCCACAATGCCTCATAAGATTGCACCTCGCTCCACCCCGTGTGTTTTCTTGGTTATCCTTCCGACCATAGAGGCTATAGGTGTCTGGATATCACCACTAACAAAATCATAATCTCTCGCCATGTCACTTTTGATGAACATACTCTTCCATTTAATCATATCACTAAGTTTCAATCGACTGATTATGATTTTCTAGCTTCGGATGACCCATCACCAATCTTGCAACATCACATCCTTATGCAACCCACTCCTCGCCCAACCAACCAACCCACTCCACAAGGGGGCTGTGGCGTAGCTCAACCAGCCACATGTGGGTTGCGGCCCTCACTGCCAACCCAAGGCAGAGTTGGTGCTGGAATTACAGCAGCCCAAACTACGGCCCAACAGGCTCATCCCACAAACCCATCACCTACGGCCCAACAACACACTCACCAACCCACCTCGCCACCTAGTCCACATCTCTCAAATCAGCCCAACAGCCCCATTATGCCAACCAACCCAATCCTTTCTCCAGGCACCTCATCCACATACACACCACCCTCACTTCGCGGCCTCACGCCAATTATTCCGACTAGACCACCGCCATTATCACCTCAAATGCAAACTTTGTCTAAGCACGTAATAGTTAAACCAAACCCAAAGTTCAGTCTATCCGTCATCATCCGTTCCCCGCTTCCCAAAAATCACAAAGAAGCCCTTTCCGACCCAAATTGGAATGCTGCGATGCGTGATGACTATAGTGCTTTAATTGAAATGGGGACATGGGATTTGGTTCCTAGGCCTACGGGGGTGAGCATTGTTAACTGTATGTGGTTGTTTCGTCATAAATTGGATGTTAATGGTGATCTTGAAAGACACAAAGCTCGATTAGTTTGTGATGGCAGGTCTCAGGTAGAAGGTGTTGATTGTGATGAAACCTTCAGTCCGGTTGTTAAACTGGCCACTATACGCACATTTTTTAGTTTGGCTATGGCTCGTCAGTGGTCTATTTGCCAACTTGATGTGAAAAATGCCTTTTTACATGGTGATCTGAATGAGTGTGTGTACATGCATCAACCCCCCCGGGTTTGTTGACAAGAGGTTTCCAGGCCATGTTTGCAGGCTCCGCAAGGCTCTATATGGTTTAAAACAAGCTCCTAGGGCTTGGTATCAGCGGTTTGCTAACTATCTCTTGCAGATGAGGTTTGTCATTGCTAAGAGTGACAATTCTTTATTTATTTTCCGACATGGGAAAGACATGGCATATTTGTTATTATATGTTGATGATATTGTGTTGGTTACTTCTTCAAATTTGTTGCGTGACCGCATCATTTCTCACTTACGTACTGGATTTCCAATGACTGACTTAGGTCCTCTCAATTAGTTTCTGGGCATTGCTGTTACTCGTACTCCCTCATATATGTTTTTGTCTCAGCAGAAGTATGCACAGGAAATTATAGAGCGCGCAGGCATGGCTAGTTGTAAACCTGCGGCGACTCCAATGGATACTCAATCCAAGCTTAGTGCAGAGACAGGCCCTAAGTTTTATGATCCAACACTCTATCGTAGTCTTGCAGGTGCATTACAATACCTCACTTTCACTCGCCCTGATATAGCTTATGCAGTTCAGCAGGTGTGTTTATTCATGCATGATCTCAGACAAGCTCATTATGATGCATTGAAAGGCATTTTGCGTTACATTCAAGGCTCCATTGATCACGGGTTACATTTATATCCTTCTTCATCCATGCACTTGATTACTTATACTGATGCAGATTGGGGCAGGTGTCCAAACACCTGTCACTCGACCTTAGGTTATTGTTGCTTTCTAGGGGACAATCTCATTTCCTAGTCGTCTAAGCGTCAACCTACTCTTTCTAAATCCAGTGCAGAGGCAGAATATCGAGGCGTCGCTAACGTTGTTGCCGAGGCATGTTGGCTTCGTAATCTTCTTTTGGAGTTACATTGTCCTATCCGGCAGGCCACTGTTGTTTAATGTTAGTGCAATTTATTTATCTCATAATCCCGTACAGCACAAACGCACCAAGAACATCGAAATGGACATTCATTTCGTTCGAGAAAAGGTGGCATTGGGGCATGTACGGGTCTTGCACGTTCCATCTCGTTATCAGTTGCAGACATCTTCACGAAAGGCCTCCCTCAACAACTATTTTTGGAGTTCAGATCCAGTCTCAGCCCCGTTCGTCCTCCTCCCGCTATGACTGCGGGGGTGTGATAGAATATGATAAATATTCCAAATATTATTCTGTATAGAAGGATATAGTTTTGGTGAATATTCTGTAAGTATCTTTTGAGATTTCCTAACGTGATTAGGTCTCATCGTTGTAACCCTATATATATGAATCAATGGAATACACTCCAATCTGAGGAGTTTATATTATCTAACACTTTTTAATAATTTTTTACTTTGATTATTTCTTATCGAGATGGATAGGGACATTCGTAGATAAGGTAATAATAACCCGACTAAAGTTTGCCTGACTTGGTCATCAGTCATAAGACTCATAACTGAAGTTAGATGATACTTACATCTCTTCTAAATGAACTGTTTTCCACGGAGTCTAGCAAAAATGATAACGAAGGATCTTGTTTTTCAAATTTAAGAGTGAAGGATCACAAAATGGATAATGGTTACTTAATTATCTGGAAAACAGTTGTTCGTTTAGTAACTTTTAATTTAGGCATTATCGCAATTGAAAAGATGCATTTAAAGCAACTTTTGACATATGTGTCTTATTACCACATCTATTTTTTGGCTCATACGGTAAAATAAAGGTTATTTTGATGAGATTCCAATGTACATTTATGTCTTCCTCTAGAAACTTACCAAAGAAAGCAACAAAAACAAGGGAAGAAGATGTTATAGAAGTTGATGAGCAATACTTCTTTGAGAAATAAAAACATTCATTTTGTCTATGCAAAAGTATGGTCCAAATTAACTCATATATATTCCCGATTCCACTCTTTTATTGGTGTCTTGGAGTTGAGAGGGTATTTCCACTATCTATTGTGGATTTACAAGGGAACATGCATCTCAAATTTTATTGTGATAACTTTGTCTTAATCTCCAATAAAGAAATTATGCAAACACTTCTTTAGTGTTTTCAACAAATCTATTCCAACAATGAAGGGCTGACGAAAGAAATTTCTAATACATTTAGGGGCCGTTTGGTTCTCACAAGGTAAGCGGAATGGAATCAACAAAGGGAAAGGAGGAGAAAGGAAAGCTAATCCCTCATCTTTGTATTGTTGTTTGTTTTACATAACCAAAGGGAATCACATTTGCAACCACCACTACTCTCCTTCTTCTACAACCAGTCAACCACCACTACCCCTTAAATCTACCATTCACCTACCACCACCCCTGAATGCCGGCGACCACCTACCAGTACCCTAACCTACTGCTGATCAAGCCTTTTCCCTTCCCCTTACCGCAATCGCCGCGATGCCCCTACACAAACTGCCGCGAAACCCCATGAAATCAGATCGGCCCCCTCCCTACGCCGATTAAGCAACAACCGTGAAACCCCACAAAATCAGATCAGCCCCCACCCATCACAAATCAACCAATACAACCCACTCTCACAACTCCCATGCGCATCAGCCATATTCCCTGCCTAACTCCACCATCCAATTCGGTGATGGACGAGGGTTTTGGGTGGTGGGCGAGGGTGAGGCGAGGGGTTTCGATGGTGGGCGAGGGGTTTCAGTAGGGTGGCTAGTTGTTTCGGTGGTGGGGAGTGTGGTGCGGTGGTGGCTGGGTGGTTTTAGGTAGTTTCGGTGGTGGCTAGGTGGTTTTGGGTAGTTTCGGTGGTGGCTGGGTGGTTTTGGGTAGTTTCAGTGGTGGCTGGATGGTGGCGTCAGTGTGTCGACGATTTGTTGGTGGCTAGGCGATGGTTCTAGTGGTGGTTGGGCGGTGGTGTCGGTGGGCAGTTGGTGTTTCGAGGGTGGTCAAGGTAGTTAAAAGGTTGGTCAAGGTAGTTGGGTGAAGAGGAGTTTAGGGGTTAGGGTGATTCCCTTGGGGGGGGGGGGGTTGGGGAATGAAAATAGAGGGAAATGGGGTAATGGGAGGGGTAAAGGGAATGATTGAATTTGCCTATCAAACATCAACAAAGGGAATCATGACAGTTGATTCCCTTTCCCTTTGTTAATTACCCCCAACCAAACGGCTCCTTAATGCTTTTAGTGATTTAGTTTGGCTTAATGTGTGATTATTGTAATAGTATATCTTGTTTTAATTTTTTCCATGAAATGCCCATCAGCCCATGAATTTTCAATTTATTCATGAACTACACTAAATAATTTTGAAATACATCAAAGATTCTTTAGTTGTGCATAAAATTAACAAATGGTTGCTAGCTCCGTTAGTCGTTAATGTCAAACTAATCGTTAAACCTTAATTAAACTAACAAAACCATATGCATAGTTAACCCATTAAGAATTGTTTTCGGGTTGGTGCTTGGATTTTCGAGTGTGTGGCTAGGTTTTTTGGTGGGTACAAAAAACCTTCCCGACCCATAAAAACCCTCCTTACCCACTCAAATAAGATGCTTAGTGAGTTAACTATGGTTAAATTATGGTTTAATGAGTTGGTTAGAATTAATGTCTAACATAGCGAACTCTTTTAGTCATTATGGACATTTAGTATGTATTATCCCGTATTTTTATACGTATTTTAACTTAAATAAGTATTTCTTAAAGTATTTAAATAATTCGAAATGAATTATTTACGGTGTTTCATTAATTTAAAAAGTATTATTTTAATTAAAAGTTTATTTTTAATTATTTAACAATCTTGAAAATATTTTATTTCATGATTTGGAGTTATTAGGACATATTATTTTATAAAAAGGTAATTTTTAAAGTTAATGGTATTTAAGGAAAGTCAAAATGTTAGTTTGAATAAGAAAGGGATCATTAAGGGTAATAAGGGGAATTTAATTCTAGGAGGGTTTTAGAAAGGGAGTATAAATACCCATCACATGGACAAATTAAACTTTGTCCAAGGTGGAGAATACCCAAGGTAACACTCTCTTTCTCTCTCTTATTTTCCCCTTCCCCTTTATTTTTATTTTGTTTCATCACCACCCACACACACCACCACCGGCAGGCCACCACCGGCTGACTGCCACCACCACCAACACTCGCCGGCAGCAGCCCGGCCTTGGTGGTCGTGCGCCCCTTTAAAAAAAAATCTTCTTTTGATTTTTAATTCAATCCACCCTTAATCTAATTATTGTTTTTGGGTTTTATGATGATTTTTATGATGTTTTATTTTAAGTATCATGTATATAAATTTTCAGATTTGAATTTAAATTTAAAAACCCCCAAATTATAAACCCTAGGTTTCTAAGTTTATGTATATTGATGAAAATTGTTTATGGGTGATTTAATAAAGCTGAAATTTTTATATATAAGCTATAATTATGGTTTTTTGAAAGGATTTTGAATTACCCATTAATTGGGAATAAAAGTAAGGGTTTTAAATTAAATTTCAGCTTGTTTTAAAGAATTTATAAGTGATTTAAGGAGTGTATATATTGCTGGAAATTTGTGTTGAATAGGTATTAATGCCTCTTTGTATTTTTGGTTTGTAGGAGTTTTCCAAGTGAGTGATTTTATTTAGTCGTGATGATTTTGAGATCAGATTCAAGGTACATTCGCGTACTTGGTAATTATTTGAATATGTAGAAGCATGCTAAGCTTTGATAAATTAATTCCAAGTAGTATCATGATAGGTGTTGGTTGGAATTTGTTGATTGGATTGATGTTGGTAAATGATTTGTGAGGTATGAATTATTTATGATGAATTGGTGATTGGAATTAAATATGTTGGCATGTTGGATATGAACCACACTCTTATTATTATCATAATGGAAGGCATGTTTAATTAAACTAAATGTTTAATTTGGTTTAAAATATGAAAAGGAAATTTTATTATGGTTCATATAATTTTTATTGATGCTATAAGCATGAGGAAGGAGCTATTTAAGTGTCTATGTACACGAGGATTAAATTATATTTTGGTGCCTAAGTGCACTTAAGGTGATCTAAACACCGAGGGATAGAACTTGTGGCGCATTATGCGTTTAAGGTGTTGTTTAACACCGAGGTAGTTTAAAAAGGATTCAACATTAAATTTATGTGGTCACTAAATATTCAAGAATTAATTTGGTATGTTTGTTTGCTTGAATAAATTATAATGTTTGATTGTGTTATGGTTTGAGAGTCATCACCAAGTATAATAAAATATAAAGTAATTAAAGTGAAAGAGATTACGCATCAAAACTCTTGGAACGTATATTCCTTGAGTAAAACATATGGGGGGAGTTATGCGACTTTATATTTGACCATAACTTCTACTGGGAGTATAGGACGCTGTATATTCCTTTTTATTATGCGCAGGAATTCCGCCACTTACGAGTGGTTCTTTTATACTGGCACGATTAGCTCCCGTGTTAGTACCCCTTTATTGGGGTAGGTTAGGGAAAAACCCATTCGATGCGTAATCAAATTAAATGGACATTGGTATTTGTCTAATTAAGTG
Organism: Chenopodium quinoa; assembly: GCF_001683475.1. Classification (NCBI taxonomy): domain Eukaryota; kingdom Viridiplantae; phylum Streptophyta; class Magnoliopsida; order Caryophyllales; family Amaranthaceae; genus Chenopodium; species Chenopodium quinoa. The sequence goes on along the minus strand of NW_018745286.1, from coordinate 5,468,874 downwards.
CTAAATGTCTTGTATGCTTGTTTACAGAAGTAACAAGCACTAGGCGAAAAATACAAATGGGCACCGGTTCAAAACCCCCATTTCGCACTGGTTTTGAATCGATCCTCATTTGAGGGATGCCAAAAACCAAAAGATTTCGCACCGGTTCAAAACAGGTGCGAAAACTTAGATTTCGCATCAGTTCACAACAAGAACCAGTGCGAAAAATTGCCCAAAAAAAATTAAAAAAATAACTTTTAGCACCGGTTCTTGCTGTGAACCGGTGCGAAAAATGGCCCAAAAAAAATAAAAATAAAAACATTTAGCACTGGTTCTGATTCAAAATCGATGCCAAAAATGCCCCAAAAAAATTAATTTATTTATTTTTCACTTAAATTGATATAGAAACACTAACATAAATATAAAGTTACATATTTTCATTAAAAAAAGCTGTAATATTACAATTTTCGTCCAAAAAAATAAAATAAAAAACTCACAACAACTGCATATGCAATGAAACGTAGGCATAACAAATCATGGAATGACCCCAAATTTTGTAAGATCTAGCTGAATCTCGGCATGGTGAACAAACAGCAACAAACACCTACAAGATAAATTCAAAACATTAATTCTCATTATCGTCCTTTTATATTGATTACACAAGACTAGGCGGGGGTTGAAGAGATAGTAGTGCTACCTGATTATCAATAGCCCTGAAAAGGTGTACATGTCAAAGAACCCAAAATCACATATTTAGGAGATAGATTGACATGTCTAAATATTTCAATCATTAGACATTTAGACAAGTATAAAGTGCAAACATCTTCCAACACAAATGGCTAGATTTTAGTATAAATTAGTCTCCTTGCCCTAAATTAAATGCCATATAGAAAAGCTTTTTCAAGGTCAAATATCAAACACATTTTCTAAGGCGGAAATTTGATCTGTTAGCTAAGTACTTGCCTGGCTTTTGTTTCTAGTTCCCAGAGCATTTTTCCAGTGCTCATGTTGAATGCACCAGGATAAATAATCAAGTCAGCACCTGGCATTGCATACATAGTAGCTCATTTCGGGATTATGTATATTTCAAGCTCAGTAGTGCCACATTCAAAACGGATATAATATAAGAACGTTTTGCTCTGTACAACATAGCAAGCTCTGGGAAGCGTATGTCATGACAGATACCGATCCCAATGCGGCCTACATCTGCAAACATATATACAATACATGCTGTTCAGCTTAAAATGCACCAGAATCATGAGTCTTGAAGAAGTATATGTGCTTTTCTTTGACACAATCTGAATTTTTAGCAGTATGTGTTAAAGGAATTTCATGGATACAACTAATCATTAAACATAAGTTACTTGCTGGGCTAGCTCAGACAACATTGATGACAAATAGCGTAAATTAATCACCCCCTAAAGAACGAAGTGAAATGTATACAGAATATATCAGTAGCAACACATGGATTCCTACAAGAATAAGCATTTGTTGTCTGAGATGGTAAACAATTAACATACAAAACAGATAATACTACTACAATGTTACTGTAAATTTTGGATATATACCGGAAATTATGTTCAATGTCAGGAGTTATATCTAAGCCTTCATTCAAGTAACGTAGCTGATCAACACTGCAATACCTATGCCCACAATTGTAGGTGTGTCTCCATCAGTGAATGAATGCGACTCCTTAAATGAAGCTCCAGGTTCGTAATAATCAAACAAGTGCAACTAGGTGCTCGTGAAATCACTACAGATAGTCCATATGATGCAAAAATCTGAGTATGACCAGAAAATTCTGTCAGGTTTGGATAAAGAATTGTGCAAAGAGGTTTAAGAGGCACAATCACACAAAATTCATTAGCAAATAGGTGCTCGTGAAATCACTGAAGACAATCTATATGATGCAAAGAAACACGAGCTCCAAAAATCTATACAAGTGTTTTTACAAATATACTCACCTAAATCAGCATGGGAAACTCAAAAATATATTCTGAAGTTGCATCAAAAGCTGCTCACAAGTGACAAAAAAATAGAGGAATGTTTCTACAACTACTAGAGGTCAGCAAGGATATTGTTAATCAGGTAGTGGACTACCTCAACACAATATTCAGGCATGTGGACCAGCAATAAGAGGAAGACACACAAATTGAGGTAGATGCAGATTAGATTGACCAGGAAGAACAATTGAAGAGCAACACATGGACTGCCACACATAACCACAAACGTTTGAGCATAATACGATGTAAGTTATGTTTTTTTAATAAATGTTGGTATGTGTATTTTGCTTATTAGGAAGAGAAAGTAGTCTAGGGCAGTCATGTTTAAAGATAAAATGTATTGCTACAATGAAAGGAATCACTTTTTGTAATGGAACTAAAGTAATGAAATTCATGCTTCCGATCAAGCAATGAGACTCATGTTATTGTGTCATTAATTTGTTCCATTACCCAAGCTAAACATATCACTCAAACCATTCTTTTTGAAGGTTTATTTTTTATCAACACATAATGTTCAAGTGATTTCCTCAACAACACATCTTTGACAATAATATGTTGGAGCTAAACACACTTAACAACAATGGATCAAATGAATCCCTTCATCACATGGAAATCAAAACCACACATGAAAACCCATAAAAAAAAGGGACTCATTTTCACAACAAGGGGACTCAAATCACACAAGGCCAGGGGGATTGAAATCAACACTTTCAACAATAAACAGGGACTCAAACAAAACCCATAGATTAAATGAAAAAAAAGGTAGGGCTAGAGATCGTTACTGAAGCTTTCATTTAGTTGGGGAAAGAACAACTCCCAACTCATCTTCTGAGTCCTCAACAGGGCCTCCTCAATATACGTCTGCAAATTCTCCACCTTGAGCCTCAAGACCAACCATAGGCAGGGCAGCACCTCCAACCACATGCTGGACCTCAACACTAGCACCTTGTGGAGGATTAACCCCCCCACATCAGGTGCAACACGGGACTCATCACCAGAGATCTTGACACCACGAATTCTGCTACGAGCAACCAACATCGCGCAACGGCATTTCGAACATTGTTACATCAATTAAATCCAAAATTTCAAAGCATTTAACATGAATAATTGGACCAAAAGACCTAAATATAACGCAAAGCTAAATAACCCAAAAACCCTAACCTCGAATTTCTGATTTTTGGTTCGAAATTGATTTGAATTTGTTGTTGTTGAAGACGCACGCACATCAAATTGATTCAAAATAGACGTACCCAGAAACCCTAACCTCCAATATTGTAGAATTAAGAAATAGACGGCGGCGGCGATGATGGTTGTCCTTGGTTCGAATTGACGCCGGTTTTCGAAGGAGGGCAGCAGGTCGTTTAAGGCCGATTTCTTCAGTAGATTAGGGTTTGTTTGAGAGAAGAGAGAGATAAAAAGGAAGAGGGGAAACAGAAAGAACGAAGAGGGGAAATAGAAAGAAGGAAAAATTGACGGAGAATTTCGAGTACGCTTCAATGGAGGAGAGAGAGAGGCAGATGAGAGAGGAGGAAAAATCGAGGATGAAAGAGAAAAAAAGAGTATGACCGGGTTTTTTATTTTATTTAACAATAGCTTTCGCACCGGTTCGAACCGAACCAGTGCGATTAACTCATTTTTCGCACCGGTTTGGTTAGAACCGGTGGCGAAAACTCTTTCCCTCAATCCCGCCTATTTTTTTTCACACTGGTTTTTAAAAACTGGTGCGCATTTGGCGGTGCTCATTTAAGTTTTTCTACTAGTGAAGGTAAGTTGTGTGATGATAGGATGAAAGCATGATAGTGTGTTTTATTATGCCTATGTATTCAACATTGCTAATTATGTGTTGTATGTTTGTTTGGCCTTGTCTTTACCTTGGCCCTACGACGACCCATTTCTAATGGCGAGTAGTGGGGACAAGTAGAGAGAAGTTTTTCAAGTGATGAAGCATTTTCATGATGGGCATGAGTGAAGAGCGAATCATGCTTAGTTTCTATAAGTATATGATGTGTTTTATTTGCTTTGAATATTATTTATTTTATTATGCTCATGAGACTAACGTAAAGGTTTTTAGTATTGTTTGGTTTTAAGGGCCTACAATGGTTCCAAGTTGTAGGCTGACTTTGTTTGACTTTACTTTCGTTTGGTTTGACTTTTAAGTTGACTTGTTTTGAATGGTTTCAAAGAAAGTCTTCCGCTGTGTGTCTTTGATATTTGCCTTAGCCGTTTTCACGGTAGTGGTAATATCTTAAATTTTCTTGTTTCGTGTTTTAAAAAAAGGCAAAACAGGTATTTTAAAGGAAAGGAATTTCTAGGGTGTTACATAGTGAATTTATGCAAAAATGAGGGGTATTTGGTGAGTTTTAAAAGCATTGAGGGTATTCCATGACTGAAAACTCAAGGGCATTTCATGAAAAAATTAATGTTGTTTAATTTATGCTGATTGCGCCTATGTAAGTAAAAAAAAAAGTTACATCCTTCTTTCTAACAAATTTGTGAGACAATCGCCATCAAGATAGAATGAACTTTTGGCTTAAAGACGAAGACAGTATTAAATATCAAAATTAAATGAAAATAATACGATATAAATTTGAAATATATGATACCTCGACTATAAGTCTATAAGTAAAATGTAGGGAACATGCGAGCGGCACTAACTAAAGTGGGTGCCCAATAATATACTGCCATAACTTTGGTCGAATTTTAATAAATATTTGGATCTTAAAAAAAATCGACAGATACCATATCTTCATTATATACTGTCAAGAGGTCATTCCTCACTCACATCAGTGAAGAGTATCCTAAAGAATTAAGGTGAGAAATGTCATGAGCTAGTTGATTAGACTCCTTATAAGAAGTGTGCAAAACTACATAATTTAACAACTTAGCCAGCTTAAGAAAACAAGGAAAATTTGTCAGAATATAATCAGTTTTGCCCGGTCTTTCAAAAATAAAAACGACGTTTTGATTATTCCCCAATAAAACGACCTTTGATATGCATCTTCCATAAATAGGATGTAACTGGTTGCTTACCGGTGTAACAAGTTGAGTGTGAAACGTGTCACATAGTGATTGGTAGAATTTTTCTTTTAACAATTTTCTAATTAATTAAATTGATTTTAATTTAAACAAAAAAATAAAAACACCCAATAGCCCCCCACCCGTAAACTATCACCACCACAACCGGAGCGGCCCCTACCCTCACCCCCACCAATGACGAAACCCCCATAAAACACCCTCACCGTCGCTGGAAACCCTCGCCCTAACTCCCACTATCGCCAAAAACCCCAACCAACACCCTCACCGTCGCCGAAACCCCTGAAATACCTCCACTATCGCCAAAAACCCCCCACACCAACACCCCTACTGTCACCAAAAACCCTCGCCCTAGCCCTACCGTCGCCGAGAACCTCCACCCTTCCCCTCCACGAGCCTCAAACGGTCGATGTTTCAGAACGATAGGAGTTTAAGTAGGGAGCAGGTGGAGATCCGGGAAGAGGGAAGGAGCTAGGTGGCACTACAGGAAAGGGGGGAGGGGCTAGGTGGTGTTGCGGGAGAGAGGGAGGGGCAAAGGGGGTTGGGTGGCGTTGTGAGAAGAAGAAGGGCAAGGGGGTTGGTGGCGTTGAGGTGGCTGACAGGGGAAGGAGAGGGGGTTCACGAGATGACAGAGGTGGGGAAGGGTGGGGGAGTAGGGATGGCAATCTAGTCCGAATCCGCCCCTAGTCCAATCCGATCTGAAGAAAAAAAATCCGAACCGAATCCGAGAAATAATAATCCGAATCCAATTTCGTTGAAAAAATCCGACTCCAAGTCGGAGGAGGGTCGGAGTCGGAGTCTACTTAGATCCGACTTATCCGATCCGACTCCGACTTTTCTATGAACTTATATATATTTTATTATTCAATTCATGAATTTGTAGGTCTTTGAAGTTGATAATATATGGTTTGCTATTGATAACTGGGTCAAAATTATATTTAAAGTCGGAGTTGGAGTCGCATGGGTCGGAGTCGGAGGTTAGAAATTTAAGTCGGATCAGAGTCGGATGTCGGAGTCGGAGTCGGAGGCAGATTAAATATCTGACATCTTGTAGGGTCGGAGTCAAATTTTGCATAATCCGATCCGAATCCGACCCATTGCCATCCCTAGGGAGGGAATTTTATTTTATTTTTTGTTAATTAAGGTTTTTTAAAATCAGTTTTTAAAAAAGAATAAATGTAAAAATAATAATAAAAATTTTAACCAATCACAATGCAACAAATGTCCTTCCTTTACCTATGAAATAGGTAGCCGGTCATTTATCCTATTTATGGAAGATCAGTGTTGTTTCAGGGTTTTTTGATGTCCTGCGGGAGAGTTACAATTCCGGGACTGGTATCCTTGCGCCTGTACCTGCAAAACAATGGAAACTCCTTGTGGGGGGAGTTTTGCCTTCGACGATCAAGTTAGAATGTGTATGAGGAGTGAATAGTGCGGAAAAGTAAAGATTGGGAGATCTGGTTCTTCTAGGTGAGGAGTGGTCTAAGTGTTTAGGTGAGTGTAATTAATGTTCTTCACCCCCCTTAATGAGGATTAATGAAGGTATTTATATGCCTTGGGATGCGTGTCAATCCTAGGTTTTGGTCAACCTAGGGCTGATTGGGCTTCCACAAGACTTTGGGCCTAGGTGGCCGGTTTTCCCATTTGGCATGGGGGAGGCCACGTGTCGTAGCATAAGAGGTCCAAGGTGGACTGATCAACAATTGACACGTGGTAGGCTCCAATTGGTCCATGTGGCAGACACTTGGCAGAGCCTAAATGGTCCACTTGTCAGGTGATGATTGGTAGGGAAAAATCTCCTAATCATTTGCCCCTCACAGGTGGCACGTGACTGTTCACATGTCACCTGTGACAGGTGTCGGCCTGTAACATGCGACGGCCTGCTACAGGTGTCGCCCTATGTCGGGCCGAGCATTTTTCCCGCTCGTTTTTTGAATTTGGAGGCGACCCTTCGCATTCTCCTTTTGCCCTATATAAGGGCATGTTGACCAAGTCCTTTGTTCACATTTGCGAACTTTTCAAGAGAACTCTCGGACCCCTGAACTTGAGCTCTAACACTTTGCAACTTTTGACCTGCCGATTATTTCTAACAGGCCAACTGCTTTTGTTAAGCGTCTGTTCGATCAAGCTCTCCTTCAGAACTTAAGTTTCAGGTAACCGTCTGTTCCTTTATTCTTTTTGCTTTTGCACTTTTTATTTATTTTTTGAAAATGAGACCTCAAAAGCATCCGGCACGACCTAGGTTGGTAATCAGTCGGTCACCGGGGACGGCTGAGTATAAGACTACGGGTTCCGACTGCCCTGCGGTACTTCAAATTTTGCGCAAGCCCCGGAATCCAATTGTCTTTGTATCTATGTAGGACAGTATGGCAAGAATAAAAAAGACCAAGAGGATTGAAAACTCTGATGGCTCCTCTTTCTGGGTTCAAATTAGTGAGTTGTCGGACCAGCCGCCTAATACCGCAGGGACCTAAGGTGGCCCTTCCGCCGAGAGCTCTGAGGAGGGAGCTAAAGTAGCCCCTTCCCACTTCACTGTTGACCTGGCCAGTCAGCAGACGACCCCTGAAGAAGAAGAGGGGTCGGCTCCCTTAGGGAGAGGGGAGGAGTCGGACTCTTCTAATAGTGAGTCTGACTCTAGCTCTTCAAGCCGCCTCTCTATAAACTCAGAGGAAAGGCATTCTCGTTTGCATGAGGCGAGACTTTCTCATGCGGCTGAAAAGGGGGACGGCTGGTCGGAACCATCCGCCTCTCATAGGGAGTTGAATACTCCTTACTATTGTCATGTTCCAAAGGGCCGAATCAAGGCCATGAAGGAACGAATAGACTCCTTTCTATCGGACCATGTGATGGGTCTTGATTTTCAAGTATTTGTGCCGGATGCTGAGGACACAGTCGTCTGGAACGCGAGAAATAGCTACGGGGACGCTTGTTTTGGCTGCTATGAGGCGGCCATTAAGGCTGGTCTGCGATTTCTCTTGCATCCGGTCATTCAACAAATCCTCGATGGATACGAGGTGGGGCTATGGCAGTTAGCCCCGAATTCCTGGTTCAACATCCTTGGTTATGTAGTCGGATGTGAAATGCATAGGGTGGAGCCGAATTTTGAGGCGTTCACCCATATAAACAAACTATCTTAGCCGGACTCCCAAAGAAAGCGGTACCGGCTAGTACCAAATAACTAGCCACAAAGGCTATCTGATGACGAAGGGCAAAGAAAATAAATGGAAGGATCGGAGAAACACCTTCCTCATCAATGTCAGCCCTGACAAGCTGCTGAACAAGCGCTACAATAGGTGGAACAAAGATCCGCCTCTTCTAGCAGGCGGTCGCAGCATGCCGCTTGTTCCCCTCAAGGCCAGGGAAGAGATCCTGGACCGAGGGCTTTTCAAAGTAGTGATTAGGGCAAACTCTACTACTAGGGTACGAGAGCAAGTGCCCCTAAACTACGTCCCAGAGTTTCAATGGCTCTATGACGAGTACTTTCTGGCCGCCTGCGGCCTTAGCAGTCAGACCTCCAGAGGTAGCCGGCCACTTGAGCATGTATACATCTTTTGCTTTGTTTTCGAATTTTTTCTAACTCTTTGTGGTTCTTATTTGTAGCTGAAGCTATGAACCAGATTTCTGCATCTAAGAAGGCGGCCGCCTTGCTGCGGGCCTCCATCATGCATCAGAAGCGGACCTATTCTGATTCTCCTGCCAAGGAGACGCCCATAGTGAGTTTCTGATCTTTCTATTGTTAGTATTGACCATTTCATATTTTTCGCAGGCGGATACGAAGGCTCGCAAACTGGCGATTGGGAGCTCTCCTGGCTTTGCCAAGAAGCAGTCGGTTGACAAGCAGCCGATCACCCCACAAAGTGTGGGGAAACCATCACAAGTCCTTAGGGACAGTCGGCCGCCAAGAAGTATGAACTGCTCTGCTAGACTTATTTCTTCATCGCTTTCTTCATGTTTTTGATGTTTCTCTTTTTTGGATGCAGGCGGCCCTCAAGAACCAGACTTGGTCCAAATGGCCAAGTCTATGATTAAGGTCGTCCCTCAAGAGGAGAGGGATGTAGTTAAGGGAGTCGGCACCCTTGACCTAGACGGCATCATGGGTCTCCTTTCCGAGGTAGACTTAAAATATTTTTAAAGCGTTGACTTTGCGTGCCGCCTGTTATTCTCAAATCTGACGCCTGTTTTTCCTTTTTCCAGACCATGCTGCGAGTACACGGCCTCCGAAGGCCGATCAGCACCAAGAACAAAGAGGTAAAGGCTGCTAAAGCTATGGCCACCTCTAACGTTGATAAGGCAATGTTTCAAATTGCCCAAAATGAAATTTTGACAACTGATATTCTTTATTATCAGGCGCAGGCCACTTCCTCTATCCGCACCGAGTTGGAGGCGGCCAAAAAGAAAAATAATGAGCTGGAGGCGACGGTCAAAGGTCTCCGAGATGAGCTGAAGCCGCTTAGGCAGAAGATGACCCAATTTGAGGTCATGGAAAAATCTTTGGCGACTGTCAAAGACTGCCTGCAAAAGCAGGAGAAGAGCCTTACTGACGAGCTTTCGGCCAAGGCCGAGAAAGAAAAGATGGAATTAGTCCAAGCCATGATGGACGACTCGGCTCAGATCATGAAAATGACTTGGACAGCCCTCTTCCCAAAAGCTCACTATACCGCTTGGGGTAAGAAGTTCACCGCTTGTACTGAAGAGTACAACCGAAGAATTATGGAGCAGGCGAATGAGGAGGATGAGGCGGCCGACTCCAGCTCTGAAGAGGAAGAGGAGGTGGTGGCCCTACAACCAATTGAGGTGGATGCGCATAAAGCTCCTGCCCTTTAAGGCGAGTCGTCAAAAGAGGGGGCTTTGAAGAATCAAGCACCCGACGCTAAGCTCGATCAGGCGGCAGTTGAAACCCAAGCTCCTCCCAATGTTTCAAGCTTTCATTTTTCCAAACTTTTCTCCGGCCTGCGTGTCGTTTGCTCTTGTATCCCTTTACCCGGCTAAGGGGTCGGGGTTATTGAATATTTTGCTGGTCTTTATGGCCGGCTGTTTATATGAATTTGGCGACCATATTTCGGTCGTCTTTGCTCACTGAATATTGTTCATGCTTTGTTTTTGCTAAGTGTAGAGGATCCTACTATCCGCTTAAAATGTTTTAAAATTTTTAACTTATCGTAGGCCAAAGATTGCGAACAGGTACTAGGTACCGACTGCCTATGCCCCTGGACGACTGGTTGTCTTGATTCCAGGTTAGGCGATCAGTCGGCCATTTACCTAGTCGGATCCCCAACGTATCTCGTTGTTCGAGGCTTGGAAATTAAAACGTAGAGCATACTCGTACCTGTCGCCTTCTGGCGACTAACATATGACACCTGCCCCACACCCATTCGAAGTGGAGCTCCCGTCGACGTAAACCTTCCAGACTTGGTCTGGAATTTGAAAATCATAGGGCTGAGTCATCTCTACAATAAAATCAGCAAATGCTTGCCCCTTTACCGCTTTTCTTGGCTCAAATGTGATTTCAAGGCTCTGAATCTCTATCGCCCATTGGATCATTCGGCCTGACGACTCCATGGTTGTGAGTGGCCGCTTGATTGGCTGATCTGTGTATACGACGACTGAATGTGCCAAGAAATAAGGCTTCAATTTTCTAACTTCCATGAAGAGAGCAAGACCGAATTTTTCCACTAAGGGGTACCTCAACTCGGAATTCTTCAACACATGACTGACAAAGTAGACCGGGAGCTGGCAGCCGTCTTTTTCAGCAAGGAGGACGGCACCTAAAGCATGGTCAGACACTACGAGATACATGTAGAGCACTTCTTTGGGCAACGGACTGACTAGCCTTGGTAAGGAGTACAGATGGACTTTCAGTTTTTGGAAGGTCGCCTCAGCATCCGGCCCCCATTCAAACATAGCTTTCTTCTTTATCGCTTGAAAAAAGTAAAGGCACTTGTCGCCTGACCGGCTGAGAAATCTTCCCAGGGCCGCCAAAAAACTTGTTAACTTCTGAACCTTTCGGACAGTGCGAGGCGACTGCATATCTATAACAGCCTGCACTTTCTCGGGGGTTCGCCTCTATACCTCTCTGATTGATGAGAAATCCGAGGAACTTCCCAGACTCAACTCCAAACACACATTTCTTAGGATTGAGCATGACATGGTGCCGCCTAAGTGTGGTGAATGTTTCTTGGAGGTCGGCCAGGTGATCCGTCTGAAGTTTGGACTTTACAATCATATCATCTATGTATGCCTCGACATTCCTTCCAATTTAGTCGAAGAAGACCGTGTTTATCATTATTTGGAAGGTGGGCGGGGTGTTCTTCAAACTAAACGGCATGACCGTGTAGCAATACAACCCTTGATCAGTGACGAAGGCCGTCTTCTCCTGATCTTTCTTCCACAAAGGAATTTGATGGAAGCCAGAGTAGGCGTCCATGAAGCTCATTAAAGCGTGGTCGGCTGTTGAGTCGACCAGGCTGTCGATCTTAGGTAATGGATAGCTATCCTTAGGGCACGCCTTGTTCAAATCAGTGTAGTCTACACACATTCGCCAGGTACCATTCGACTTCTTTACTAACACAACGTTCGTAACCCAGTCTGGGAAATAACATTGCCGAATGAACCCTGCATCAAGTAACTTTTTAACCTCAGCGGCAGCCGCCTGACTTCTTTCTTCTCCATGGTTCCGTTTCTTTTGCCGGACCGGCTTCTTTTTCGGATCCACGGCCAGCGTATGCACTTCCAAGTCTGGACTGATGCCTGTCATCTCATGTACCTTAAATGAAAAGATATCCTTGAATTCCTTCAAGAGTTGGTGAAAATCTTCACCTAGTACCGCAAGAGCAGTCGTCCCAACTTTGACTGTTCGGTCAGGACGTGAGTCGTTCAGGACGACATCCATATGCTCACCAGCCGGCTGAGGGCGGAATTCGTCTGACCGGTCCTCTGCCAATGATTGCTATCTTTTTTCTTTTTTCTCGGCCCCCAGTTGGGTGGCCTTTCTTTTCTTGGCGCCTGCTGCGTGGGCAGGCGCATCCTCTTGTGCAAGGTCATTGTTCTCTCCACTTGGGCCAGCAGCTGCTACAGTGGGTTTAATATCAGAGAGATAGCACTCTCGTGCCATCTTCTGATCTCCCCTTAGGCAGCCGACTGTTCCATCATCCCTTTCAAATTTGAGCAGCATAAGAGAGGGAATAATGACAGCTTTAGAGTTGTTCAGGGTGGGTCGTCCCAAGATCATGTTGTAGGCCGACAGTTCTTCAACCACTAAGAACCGAACCACCATGTGACGGCCCTCCCCTTTCTCACCCTGTCGGATGGGTAAATCCACTCGTCCCACTGGGTGTACAACACTTCCTCCAAACCCTACTAAAGGGTGAGATACCGGGTGTATGCAGTCCGCTTTGTACTTGAGCTTTGCCAAGCACTTGTTGCTGATGAGATCAGAGGAACTGCCGATATCTATGAGGATCCGGCCAACTCTTTGTTTGGCCACCTTACATTCAATGACAATGGGGTCATCATGCGACCCCCTAACACCTCCCAGATCCTCTTCTGTGATGACAATTTCTGGGAATGAACTATTGGCGATCCGTCCTTGGTGAACGGAATTAACATCTAACCGGCTGATGTTGTCTTTGTTTCCCCTGATAGTGGGCCCGCCTCCTGAGAAGCCGCCTGCTATAGTGTAGACGATGGGGTCGTCAGTATCTGAACTGTCGGCCTGTCGATGATTCTTCTTGGCCGATTCCTTTTGCTTGGGGGGAGCCTTCCCCTTGGACTTCCTGTCATAGGATTCAAGATCACCTTTTTCAGCCAGGTGGTCCAGGTAGCGCATGAGGCTAATACACTCATTGGTATCATGACCAATGTCTTCATGGAAATCACAGAATTTCTTTTGGTTCCGATTACTCGCAAAACCTTTCATGGGGGCCGGCTTCTCAATGGTCATCCGGCCTTGGATTTCTTTGAGGATAGCTTGGCTATCCTTATTGAACTCATACTTCGAGGAGTATGGTTTAAACTCTTTTTTCCTTTTCTGGGACGGCTGATCATAAGAATCAGCCGCCCAGACTTCTTTTCTATTCTTCTCATATTTATTGGCCGACTACTTTGGTCGGCTCTCTTTTTTATCGAACCTTCTTCCATCTGATTGCTTCCCAGTATTACACAGGTCTGTCGCCTGTATGTAGGCTTCCGCCTCAATTAATGCTTCTTGGAGAGTAGCGACTCTCTTTCTGACCAGGTCAAACTTGAAGGTAGACCCATCCTTTAGACCTTTGAAGAATTCAGTGTAGGCTACCTCATCCGGCAACCCTTCTATCCGGATTCTCATCAGGTTAAACCGCCTGATGTAGGAACGAAGTCCCTCATTTTCTCCCTGCTGTATAGTCCCTAGATCAAAGGTCGTCTTCTTTGCAGGAATATTTATGGCGAAGTTGGAGGTGAACAAATAGGCGAGGGTCTTGAAATTATTCACACAACCAGTTGGCAGGTTGCCGAACCACTGTTGTGCAATGCCCTTCAAAGTAGCTGGGAAGCACTTGCACCATGTGGGATCATCCAACCCTTGTAGGTACATAAGGTTGGTGAACGCCATCAGATGGTCCTCTGGGTTAGTAGTGCCATCATAGGCGCCTACTAAGACATTCTTCACTTTGGCCGGCTGGACGACCTCTATAATTTCCTTGGAGAAGGCGGACGACTCTTCTCCAAGTCTTAGCAACCGTCGTTGCCAGTCCAAAGGTTGGACGTTTCTTGCCGCCTGCCCTCCAAACAGAGGAGGCTGCAAGAAGTATTGTTGTTGCGGCACGTATGACTGGTGTGGCACATGCGGAGCCGATTGGTCTTTATGGGATCCGGACCGACGGGAGGTGCCGCCTATCTGACTCTCATAATTTGATTGGGAATACCTCATGGAGGTATTATGAAGACTGTCTTGAAAATCGGAAGTAGAGGCCGACTCTGACAGTCGGTCATTCTTCTTCTACTCTAGCAACAATCGAGCATCTGAGAACATTTTCTTTGACCCATCCGCTTGAACATGACAAATAGACTTCCTTTTTCCTGGAGAGGGAAAAAGATACTTTGTTAAGTCAATCACAGGCGGCTCCCACTTCCTAGATTTAGGGTGAGGATTCGCCTCCCGACCCTGTACAGGCTTCTTCCTCCCAGACTGAGAGGGTCTTCTAGCCGACTGCTCCTTGGATGGAGCAGGCGTCTTCTTGTTGATGAGAGCCTGGATCTCCCCTTTGAAGCTATTCATTAAGGTCATGAGTTCACCTCTAGTGATGGGGGGAAGATCCATCGGCCGCCTATTGATGATCAAACGGCTGACCGACTGGTTTACAAGAACCAGCCAGGCAATTCTGGCGCTCTTTCCTTTCGGCGGAACGAGTTCGTCGGGCTCTTAAGGTCCCGTCGGGGGCCGTGTGAGTCTCAACCTCAACCTCATCTTCAGTATCCTGGTCCGTCTGAACCAGGGGGTCGTCCATGGGACGCTTATCGCTTTGATTCGGTACAGACTGTGATTCCATCTCGAAAGTACTCTCCCCACAGACGGCGCCAAAATGTTTCGGGGTTTTTTGATGTCCTACGGGAGAGTTACAATTCCGGAACTGGTATCCTTGCGCCTGTACCTGCAAAACAACGGAAACTCCTTGTGGGGGGAGTTCCGCCTCCGACGATCAAGTTAGAACGTGTATGAGGAGTGAATAGTGCGGAAAAGTAAAGATTGGGAGATCTGGTTCCTCTAGGCGAGGAGTGATCTAAGTGTTTAGGTGAGTGTAATTAATGTTCTTCACCCCCTTTAATGAGGATTAATGAAGGTATTTATATGCCTTGGGATGCGTGCCAGTACTAGGTTTAGGTCAACCTAGGGCTGATTGGGCTTCCACAAGACTTTGGGCCTAGGTGGCCGGTTTTCCCATTTGGCATGGGGGAGGCCACGTGTCGTAGCATAAGAGGTCCAAGGTGGACTGATCAACACTTGACACGTGGCAAGCTCCAATTGGTCCATGTGGCGGACACTTGGCAGAGCCTGAATGGTCCACTTGTCAGGTGATGATTGGCAGGGAAAAATCCCCTAATCAAGTGTCAAAGGTTGTTTTGGGGAGTAATAAAAAAGTCATTTTATTTTAGTTTATTATTGGAAAACCAAGCAACAGTCATAATATTGATGACAATTTTTCCTAAGAAAATTGACAAGTTATAATAATTATTAAATAAAAAAGAACTATCATTCTCTTTCTCTTAATTTGCAAAATAAGCTCTCAACAGTAACTGACAATGCTCCATATTGCAATACCTTTGATATAATTGATTTAGAGTCCATCGTAATTTGAATTAGCTGTTAAAATACATGAGGTTGAGGTAATGGAGTAGTGACATCGCTCCCTACCTCACTCAAATCTTTGTGGTTTAAGGATCAAATCTAATGGGGCTCATGTAGAATACAATAAGAAACACCTCGGCTCAAGTAGTCTCCAAAACATTGAAAGACCCCACAATGAAAAGTTGAAATGACTAATAGGTGATCAAAGTTATCTTGGACTGTTGGCCACCATGGCTTAACCCAAAAAATGGTTGAGTTCAAGCTTGAGCTAGCGCAGCCCGATTATTTCAAATTTTTTTAGGATTTGGTGAGCCTAAGAATTACTTTTTAAATTAGCATTTCAGCTAACCTGAAAATAACCAAAAATGCCCACTATTTATGGCCCAAAATAGCAGGTTTGGGCACAAACTTTTTCGGCCCAAACTTGGGCTCATTATGGCCTGAAGCTTCAACCTGAATGGACCACATTTTTTAGTTTAAGTTCGGTCTGCCCTAGCCCATGATCAACTCTACAATGATCGAAACCACAATAGCAGCCACCTCTACAGATGGCTCATCTTCCCCCGTGAATTATTATCTTCTCTATCATTACAATTTCACCAATCAATAGCATTACAAATCCGCCCTCATCTCCATTCAAAGCACCATAACATCACCTAACCATTTATTTTACCTTCATTACACTAAACTTCTTTATTTTTATGCCAATTTACTTTTCTAATTTACTTATTAAACAATGTTATTGTCCTCTTTTTGCCTTGATACAACCTTTTTTTTTTTTTTTTTTTTTTTTTTGCTTCTCTTTAGACTTTTTAGGTTTTCATAGCAATTAAGGATAGTTTAGGAACTCAAATAGTATAGTTTAAAGTGCAAAAATTTAGCAATAAAGCCTTACACTAGGCATCTCATTCAAACTAAGAGAATCGAAAAAGACTTAAATGGTAGCACAATTGTCTAATCAACCACATCACTTAACAGTTAGGAAATCACCTTATAAGATCAATGGCAAATTAACAATCATGGGCAAAAAAATGCCCAAATGTCAATTTGGTGGGAAAATTAAGAAAATGGGTCACAAAACTCACAATAGTGGGCAAACCAAGATTTCCCCATAGGCAAAGGAGAAAATGCCCAAAGCATAAGGATATGGTCTGAAAAGGCCCCTACAGAGGGTTAGAAAACATAATTTTTTTTAGTTGTCTATAAACCAAAACGACTTATTTTCGGGTTGTTAAAGCATTTTCATTCTATAAAATGAGTCATTTTGCTTGCTTGCATAAATACAATACCATATCATTTGCTTGCTTGCAAAAAAAAAGATATATGCCAACAAGACACGTCATGTGGGCGAATGGGAAGATGCCGTATGTCCCTATCAACTAATCTAGAAAAAAAATCGCTTTATTTTTTTTTTTCCCTGACATTTTCAACCAAAAAAAAAAGAATCACCAACAATTACAAAATTTTGAGATATACAAATAGAGATCTATTTTGCTATGTTTTAATGATAATGATAAAATAGTATAAGTTCGAAAATCATGACAAGCTCGTCAAAAAAAAAAAAAAGGAAAAAAAAAAATCGTGACAAGTATCCATGAATCTGTGTAATCCATACTAATGACCACTAAGCTGGGTGGACCAGAAGTATTCAAATTGCCCTCAATTTATCAAATAAGCAGCATAGATACACTTAGACCCCCGTTTTTGTGTGTATTCATTAAAATGACCAGAGCTAGGTTGACCGCAGGTATTCAGCTTGCCCTCAATTCCTCAAATAAGCAACACATACACTTAACCCCTTTTTTTTTTTTTTTTTTTTTTTTTTAAAAAAAAAAAATTACCAGTTGGCCTCGACTGTACTTTGAGATTAAACGGCGGAGATTATCAGCCATAACACAAAAAAATTTAAACCCCAGTTCAGGATAATATATAGAGGACTTGCAGTACAATATTTAGATTAATGTTTCACACTTTTATACAATACATGTTTATTGCTGTGGAGGGTTTCATTTGAAGTATATCAATATAAAGACGTAGATATAGATATAAGCTAAACCTTGCATAAGCAGATTGTGAGACCTTGAACAAAAAACTTTTTTTGTAGAGCATTTTCATACACGGACAGCCAAAAACACGCCAACACACCTAGTACAAATTTAAGTAAATAAGAAAAAAAAACACTTTCTAAGCGCCTCAACATAAAATACCCAGATTAAAATCAATAAAGATTCCTCGACACCCAAATAGACAAAGACCAAACACCAACAGACTCTACTGAAAGACGACCCATTTGGTCCCAAGAATAGATGCTGACCAAAATAATTACTACCAAAATATTTGCGCCCAATAAAGCACAGCCAAGGAGCTTGAAATACTATGCAATGATTGATGTGGTGGTACCGATGAAAATTGGTATACACTAAAATCAAGCGCTGGAATCCTCACCCTTCTTCTCCACATCATCCTTCTTAGCCTCGGTTTCTGTCACCTCTGCTGGTGCAGCTGCTTCTTTAGCTGGAGAAGCTTCTTCTTTGGCAGGAGCAGCCTCTTCCTTGGCAGGAGCAGCTTCTTCCTCTGAGGCTTTGTCATTGCTTTTCTCTTCTCCAACACTCAGCTTCTCAAGAGCTTGAGCAGTCTCAGAAGCGTCTGTGTTCTCTTCCTGCTTCTTTTGTGATTCAGCAACCTCTTGGAACATCTCCATGAAGGATTTGTTATCTGATCATAAAACAGTAACATGATTAATAATTATGTACAAGGAAAATCCTAAATATACAAAGTCCGGACTACTTTAAAACAATCAGTATTTCATCTTATAACCAGCCAAAACAAGAAAAATTGCACAGAATACAATATAATTAATGATAATCAAATGCATAGTCTATGACAACTATAAAACAACCCAAATTTTTACCCAATAACATAATCATCACAAGAAATATAGAGAAATGGAAAGGAAAACAAATTTAGACTTGGCAAACTGTGATTGTTGCTCAAAATAAAATCAAATTACACAGTCCACAAATATGTATATATCCAAAAGCTCAAGCTAGAACAAGCAGCCAAGAAACAGTAATCACCAATATGAAATAAAACAAATGAAAACTTTCTGCTTAACTATGTTAGGGTTAGACAAAGTTGGCCCCTCAAAACATTACTATACAATGAAAAACACCACATCCAAGAGAAGGATGTATATGTCCAAAGTATGCTATAGAGGTCATAATTATTCTATATACAAGTACAAAATAGTAGGAAACCCAGAAAAGAAGCACTTTCACTTGTTCTCTATATACTGCTGATATCCTTCAAAAAAAAATATATACTGCTGATAAATATTGATCGATGAAGAACCATATACATGGGCTTAAGAAAATCTAAAAATGATGCAGCCTATCAACAACAAATCAGAACCAATGAGGCTAAAACATATGAAAGATAATAGAGATAAGATATGACGAATTCATACTATATCTGTTTCTAGATTAATCGCAATGTTTGATAATTTATGGACATCAATGCAAAAGGACCTTTGATATCTCTAATTACGTATTAATAAAAACTGTAAAAAGTTGATGATTTGAAGACACATTGAGACAAATCTAACAAATTTCAATTGATAACTTTTAATTATAAATCAGAGATTTAGTGCAATCAAAGGTAGTTAAGTTAAGTCCCTCACAAAGCAAAGGTTGCAACTAAAACAAAATAGATAAAGTATCACATAATAATGTTGCGAGCACAAATCAACTTTACAGCTAATATTTAAGCATGTTAAAGTGTAGCACTGTAGCCTATTCGTTGCCAACCAATGTAAATACATCATGATCAAGATATCTCTAAAAAAATTCCAACTGATAAACACTTTCCATCAGTTAGATATGTGATCCAACAGCAAAAAGGAATTTCACCAACAAGATAATAAAACAAGCATCAATTCTTCTGTTATGGAGTCCAATTAATTTGTATCTCACTAAGTTATTTCTAATTTGTAACTCACTAAGTTAAACCCAAAACACAAGTACTCACAATTTATGCTATTTTTTTTTATATAGGTTCATTAAATTACCCAAACAGGCAAACAATGATTATGTAATTTTAACATAAGAACTAGACAATAGAAAACTCAAAATCCTTGAGCTTGGTCAAATGAATAAAGCCCCTGATTCATCATTCTATATTCCTATACTTTAGGATATAAGTTCAAAGGTTTTTTTTTGAGAAATACAAGCTCAGAGTTCAGATTACCCTCATAATATCCAACTTGCAATAAATGCCATAAACATATACAAAGAAAAAAATTCAAGATACCCACAAAACAGCAAGAAAAAGCAGCTTCTCTCAATAGATGCAAGACATTAGACATGATAAGAGATATAACAACAAATAACAAATTCACTAATCAACTAATACCCGGAAATACTCCCAATCAAGAACACTCACAGTATCAATTAATACAGATGAAGAATCACAAGAATAATATTGGACCATTGGCACAGAGTAGTAAACAGGCATGTAAATACGGAGTAAAAAACAATTAAACCAAATTTACTCACTCTCAATCGATGCGAATCGGATACAGAACATCTCCTCCTTCAACTCTCCATCAGCATAATCACTAGCAACCCACACACAAGATTTCTCATTCCCGGCATGCTCCTGAACCGTCATACCCGCAATAACTACAAATAAAAATTGATCATTCATAGAAAAAACTCATAAATTCAAGCAACTTCACACAATAATTATACAAGAAAAACAAAAACCCAGAACAATTAACAAATGATAAAAATAAAGTAACATACTCAGATGATTAGCACAGATCTTAAGAGTCTTGGATTGCCGCATAACCAATCGAACTTTCCCAGAAACCTTATGCTTTAGAAACTTAACTGTACCAGTACCCCTCTCTTTCCATTGATTTCCTTCTTTATCAAATCTGTAAAGCTTCGCTTTTCTAATAACAATTCCAAAACACAAACAATTAGAAATAATAAAACACCAAAAAACCCTAGAAAGCCGAAAATATCCCTAAATTAGTGGCAAAATTCAAAGATTAGATCAATAAATGCACAGAAATTAAGAATTGAAAACAACAATTCAAGCGCACCCAATTAAAAACAACACAAAACCCTAAATCAGGGCAAAATAAACCTATGATTGTGGCAAAATTCAAACAATAAATCAATAAAAATGATAAAGAAGTGAGAAAAAGAGAGAGCAAATATTACAGATCGAGGAGGGCGTCTTCGTCTTCTTCACCAGTGGTGATGGCGACCTCTTCAAGCTTAACGATGGGGGCAATTTGGGCACCGGTGTCTTCTTCTTCGGCGGGAGCGTGCTCTTCGTCTCTATGCTCGGGATCTACTGACGCCATTGTTATACTGTGTTTGAGAGTGTTGTGGGAGGAGAGAGAAAGAGAGAGAGAACGGCAGAAGAGAATGAATAGTCGAGATGAGAAATGAAAGAGAGAAGAAGGGTTTTCTTTAGCTTCAACTTTATATAGATGCATAAAAGTTGGATTGCTAGTTAAGCTTAAAACAAGGGATTAGCATTCACCGCTTTGAATTGAGGTGTCAATTCGGGTGATTGTGTTAAGTTTAGTTGGGTCTAATCGAGTTAAGTTGGATTTGATTTAGATTTGAGTTATGCTAAACCTTAATTCTTAACGCCTATACCCTACGGAGTAAGTAGAACTACCTACATTACGGGTGTTAAAAAATATCCGATTCAAAATTCCGATGACCTGACCCAAAATTTTGGGTATCCAATCTGATTTTAAGGTTTCGAATATTTCGGATTGATATTCGAAAAAAACTTCGAGTTCTTAGTTAGGATACGGATCAGAATTTTTACGAAAATTTCAACTACTCGACTCGAAAATCCGGGGACCCAATCCGAAAACCCGATTATTCAATCCGAAAAATTCGGATCGAAGACGGATCGCAATTCCTCCGACCCGATATTCGAAATTGAATAGCACTAGTCCTACACCCCTTTCAAAACGATGTGTTTAACCTCATCCCACCACTAACTACAGTAAGTACCCATTTACACCATTAACCGCAATACTCCAAATTAACCGCCCCAATCACACATATAAATACATTTAAAAAAAAAGAAAAGAAAAACAAAAGTTGTCATTTCGAATATATTTCTCTCTCTTCAACCTTCCTCGATCTTCATCAATTTCTCTGCATTTTCTCTCTCATTAAAACCATCAATCTCAAAATTGTCACACTAAATTAGTAGAAAATTACTACAAATACTCCAAATGTCTTACATTAGCAAAAAAAAAAAAAAAATTCTTCAATTGCAACAACAATCTACAAAACTGTAAGTAGTTTGTTTATTTTGGAACAATTTTATGTATAAACCCTAGTTTTTTCTAGTTTTTTTTTTGTTCTTTTTTTTTCTTTTTTTTTGCAATTATATGTTCTGAAATGTAATCATGCTACTCTGATTATACTTATGGTTGCTAAAAAATAATTAAAATCTCTGCTATCATTTGTGATACTTCCTCCGTTTTTATTTCGATGCATCGATCACTTTTGACTCCTAAACAATTTTTGGAGTAGAGAGAGATAGAAATTAAAAATAAAGAGGGCCCATGTGAATATGTGATAGGAGAGAGATAAAGATAACTTATTAACTAAAAAAGAAAGTGATGCATGTTAAATTGAAACTTCTATTTATCGAAAGTGATGCATCTAATAAAAAACGGAGGAAGTATTTTTCTAGAATGAAGAAGGTATTACGGAGACAAAAAACAACGAGTCTGACAATACATAAGTGTTTACAAAATTATATATGTTCATTTGGATAGTGTGTTCATTAATACTCCCTCCGTTTTTAAACACTTGGGTCACTTTCTATTTCCGGCCATTTTTAAATACTATTTTTAAATACTTGCTCCATTTCCTTACTTGGAAAGCTTTTATAATATTTAATTCATTTCTCTCAACTAGTGGATCCAACATAAATTATATTTTATTAATTTCATGTTTTCTCTCCTCCAATTCTCTCAACTACTTTTGCTTTTTATATTCCATCTACCCCACTACTTCCATATTTCCTTACTTTCTCTAATTTCTCCTAAAACTACGCGCATGGAGAAATGGAGCAAGTATTTAAAAACGGAGGGAGTATGTATTTTTTTTTTTTTTTGACAAGAAGCCCTTAAAAAGAAAACACACAACAACAAAAAAAAGACTAAAGAGACCAAAAGAGCAAACGCCGCCGACGAGCCTCAACCGCTAGCCAGTGAGCCGGAGCAACCCATTGACGAGGAACCTTATGAAGCTCACAAACTAAAAACGGCAAAAGAATTGTCCGAATGTCTTGAATCAGCCACAAACATGAAATATACCTGTCACGCTCATCTTGAAGTAGAGAAAGTAAAGTCGAACAATCAGTGTAGATAAGAAATCGCTGAATGCCTCAACGATCAGTAGCTCGTAATGCTCATAAACAAGCTTGTAATTCTGACTGGAGAGCAGAAGAGGAGTGACAAGCCTTTGAGCAACATCCTAACACAGAATATGAAAAAACCTCTCTAAAAATCCAACCTTCCCCTGCACTACAGTCCTGAGCAGATCAAGCTCCATCAAAGAGAATGCAAACATCAAAGGAAGACGAAGGGAAACCCTTTAAGCAACAAGACCTGGAGGCTATGCGATTTCCACGAGAAGGACCCATAGAAAACATGGCCTGCTTGAATTTTTTTTTTATTACGCGAAAGCCAGACAGCCCACAGAAGGAAACAAAAGAAACCAAGCCAGCCCAATTTCTAGAAGACCTATACTTAGAAAATCGTATCGACTAACCAATCAACAAAAGGTTTGTTATGTAGAAGGGAAGGAAAAAAAGTTGTCGGAGTAGAAGCCCAAAGATGAGAAGTGACTGGACAATCCCGAAATAAATGGTCCGACGTTTCCCGATCTTAATGGAAAAAGACACAGGTTGGATCCACCAGAATTCCCCTAAGCTGCAAAGTCCCAGAAAGAGGTAAAGCATTATTGATTAATTTCCAACAAAAACACTGCAACTTTGGCAGAGGAGGCAAACCCCAGAAGTGCTTCCATTAAGAAGCAGGGACTACACCTATGACACTGGAAATGTCCGATTGGCTAAGAAACATTGCGTAAGCCGATTTGGTGGAAAAAGATTCATCTCTAGAAAATTTCTAGTAGACAAAATCGTCCATCGGCCGATGAGGCCGCTCCAAAGCCAAAATACGGAGCGCCGTAGAAATGTAAAAAAAAAGCAGATGAATAGAAGTCGAGTCCCACGCGTAAGAACGCGGATTAATGATAGAAGAAACATGTGTCGGATAATCCGACACACCAGAATCATTGCGAAAAACAACAGGCTCCTCAGGAACCCACTGGTCCTCAAGAATCCGAACATGAGAGTCGGAACCAACCTTTTAAGCAATACCCCCGCTAGAGCAGACAGACTCGTCAGAAGACTGCGGCAACCCCAAGAGGAACGAGGAATCATTCGAGTTTGAAAAGAGCAAAGGGAAGGGTACTTAGTAGTATGAAGCTTTTAGACTAAAAGGTGAGGATGATGGTGAATGCACCAGCACTAACGAGTAAGAAGGGCAGAGTTGAAGCTGTTCAGCCGCCGAGGCAAATGTAATGAGAGACTCCCTTTCGGCTTTTCAAAGCATGGCTGAGAGGGCCTCTATACAAAGAACAAATAAATAAGAACAGAGAGGATCTCCCTGGCAGAGACCACACTGAGGTTGAAAAGCCGATGAAGGATTTCCGTTGACCAGCACCTGATAAGAGACTGTCAAAACACACTGACGAATGATGTGTATCCAATATGGTGGAAACCCGTAAACCTGTAATATCCGAAACAAAAAATCCTAAAGAACCCTATCATATGCCTTGTTCATGTCTAATTTGATGGCTGCATAAAATCTCTTTTTCGCCTTGGAGTTATTCATAAAAGAAATAACTTCATGGGCAATTAGTACGTTATCCGATAAAAGACAACCTGGAACAAACGCATTCTGAATATCAGCCACCAAACTCGGCAAAACTAAGCGAAGCTAACCAGTGAGCGAGATAATTTGCATTACATTTATAAATCACGTTGCAAAGATCGATTGCCCGAAATTGAGAAATTAGTTCGGGATTATCCACTTTTGGAAGTAAGGCAAGAAAAGTATGATTCCATTCTTTTAACATGTAACCATGAGCAAAGAAATGCTGAACAACCAAAACCACCGACGGGCCAATAGTAGACTAGTGAGTCTTGAAAAAAGCAGAAGAAAATCCATTAGGACCACGAGATTTATTGTCATTAATGACAAAAATTGTTGTCTGAATATCTGAATCACTAAAAGGAGCCATGAGCGACTATTGATGTTCCAAAGAGAGAGATGACAATTGTAGGTTGTCCCACCATTCAGAGCTTTGTGAGGAAAAGTAGGCTGAGACCGAATAGAGATCCTTATAAAAATCCAAAGATAAAGACGCAATACGGTCAAAGTCACAATGCCAAACACCATTTGAATCTCGCAGACCATATATTTTATTCTTCCGCGATCATGCCTGAACTAAGGAAAAAAGGAGGTGAGAGTCGAAATCACCCAAAGAATCCCATTTAACCATTTCACATTGTCGCCAGAAAAGAAAGGCAGCTTGTGCTTATGCAACTTTCTCATCCTTAGTAGTGATAAAAAAAACAACGATCCATGCGAGAAGACAAAGAAAGAGAAGCTTGATGGACTTCAAAAACCAAGGATTTCCAATTTATCCCCTAAGCCTTCTTATGAGAAATACACCAGGTAAGCAGTCGTGCTCTAGTCACTACCAGCTTTCGAGACAAAGAAAACATTGGCGAACCCGGGAAAAATAAGGAGAAAGCAGAGTGTATTAGATCTCGAATCTCTGAAGCAGACTAACACCAGTTCTCAACCCTATAAGGCCGTTTCACGGGTCTTGAATTCAATATATCCGAAAGGATAATATCAGCAAGGTCTAAAAACAATATTGGTTCATGTAGAACTTTGGTGTTAGGGTAGTTGATAAACCAAGAAGAGGAGGCGTAAGCTCTGTCCAGCTTTCAAAAATAGGATCAAGATCAGTCCTATTATTCGTCCAAGTGTATTTAGGACCAGAAAACGGAATATCCACTAAATCAAACCCTGTACGCCACCTAATAAAATCCATCTGTCCCGGGATTGAAAAATTACTTCCTATCTGAGAGGTATTTGACTTGATTAAAATCACAATAAGTATTACGTTTGGAATATCCTTAAGAAAATTGCTTATCAAGTTCCATGCCTCGGCACGATAAAGAAATATAAGGCGAACCATACACAAACATTACATGTTTTATTTCATCTCCTTACACCAATTTACAGAGAAAAACATTATGAGACCTATATACAGGAACTAACCCCAACAGAGAAAACCAACATATAAACATACCACCACTAAGACCTACATCATCTATGCCACTTGTTTCAGGGTTTTCTGTGTCCCTCGGGAGAGTTACGTCACTAAGTCTGGATTCTGGGCACTTGTACCTGCAAAACAACGGAGACTCCGGGTGGTAGAAGCTCCGCCTACAACGATCAAGTTAGAACCGGTTGAAGAATGTAAAAAGGTGCGAAAAAGGTAAAGTGTGATCTTCTCGGATTCCGAGATCAGGTGTTTTCTCCAATGTGAGAGAATTTAGTGTTTGCAATAAATGAACGTGTCCCCTAGGGTAAATCTCCCTATTTATAGGGTCATTGGAAAATGTGCCCCTATCTAGGTCATTTTGACCTAGATTTAATGGGCTGTGCCGCTTTGCGGCTTTCTCGGGAATTGAGCTCTGAAGGCCGCCTTTTTCCTTTGCTGATTTGGGGTGCCACGTGTTAGCTGGTGAGTGGCCCTTATTGGACCTATCTTGGGGTGACACGTGTCCCTTTCTGAGTGGGCCACGTAGCATAGATATTTTTACCCAAATCATTTGCCCCTCACAGGGTGACGTAGCGTGGCGCCTGTGACATGTGTCACTCTGGAAGTGGTGAATAGTTTTTAACTGTTCACCTTCTAAGGAAATTACGGGATGCCCCCGTTTTACTCCTCTATAAATAAGCATTTACCCCCCCCCCCCCCCTTCCTCCCTCATCTTTGACATTTGAAAAAGTCTAGAGAGAGAAAGAGATAATTCTAGAGAGAGAGACTCTGGTTGCCACCTACCGTAACTTCCACAAAAACTTCCGTCTGCTATTTTCGTCGACACAGCCGGTCAACACTTGAGACTCATTTTAGCAAGCTACATTAAGGTAACCGTCTCTCCCCTTCTCAACTCTTTTAAGCTTTTACCGTTTGTATATCTATATAGCTTTCAATAAATGGATTCACCATCAGCACACACGGCACAACCTAGGTCAATAACCAGCTGGTCTTCTGGTACGGCTGAGTCTAGGACTGGGGGTGCCATCTCTGGGTGTTTGGATCTGTCTTGCTCATCCCCAAATCCGACCGTCTCTGCGATGGTCAAATAGATGGCTACAAAGGCGAGACATAGAAGGCACACTTTGGAAGTGCCGGCTGATGAGGTTAAGCCATCTGAGGAATATGATAGGCTGGATGAGCAAAAGGCAGACTCCTCCGGGTGCCCCCATTACTCCTAGTGATGGAATTTTAAATGAGACAGACGATTAGGGATCTGTCTCTGCCCCTAGTGCGCAAAACGAATCTGAACAGGAAGACTGAGAAGAGGTCGTCCAACGATCTGATTCTGAGGCATCAAGCTCCTTACAAGCGGATGCCGACTTCCAGGAGGGTGAGTCATCAAAGGGGCCGTCTATGACCAACCCAACGGAGACACGC
Source organism: Chenopodium quinoa (assembly GCF_001683475.1). Lineage (NCBI taxonomy): Eukaryota > Viridiplantae > Streptophyta > Magnoliopsida > Caryophyllales > Amaranthaceae > Chenopodium > Chenopodium quinoa. The sequence continues at coordinate 5,441,698 of NW_018745286.1, read as the reverse complement.
ATGTCCGCCAGGGATAGAATTACCCTGGAAGCTAGCTTCGAAGCTTTTAGGGACAAGTGCCCAATGGGGAAGGTTGGGAAATAATTGTGCCGCCTGTAAAGGCGACAGTTGTCTGGGAGGACGATATTGACCATGACGACAACTATTTTGGCTGCTATGAGGCGGCTTTCAAAGTCGACCTCTGCTTCCCCCTCCACAAAGGAATTAGGGCCATCTTGAGGGGTTATGAGTTAGGAGATGGCGACTCACACCCAACTCATTGGTGAACATTCTGAGCTATATCGCCGCCTGCGAGATGCAAAATCTTATGCCCAGCTTTGAGGCGTTCGCTCATATGCATTACATGAGCCAGGCCCCAGGCGGCTGGGGGGCATGGTATACTCTGACCACACTCCCGGAATACATGATGACTCTAGACAAGCCGTCCAAGTGGACCAACTGGAAGAGCAAGTTTTATTTAGTCTTTTCCCCATCTTTGCGACACAACCGCTTCCTCCGCCGGTACAACAAGAAGTCGGCTCTCTTAGGGAAGAAGTGTGCCCTTCCACACGTTCCTGAGAAGGCTTGGGCTAAAACAAGGGAGCTGGAGTTTTTCAAAACCACAACTACACCCCTAGACGATGACTCGGAAATAATAGTGCCCAAGAATTGGGTACCCCATCCGAACTGGCTCAAGGATGAGGCGTTCCTCTCCACCTGTGGTCTTAGTACCATGTTTTAGAGACGTACGTTAATCATTTAGCCGGCGTTCTGTTGCCGTTTCTATTATTGTGATTTCTGCTTTGTCTAATCAACCTGTTTCTTTTTGCAGAAAAAGGTCTAGAAATGGTGGATGCTAAAAAGACGCCTACCTAGTCTGCGGTCCAGATACGGAAAGATCAGCTTGAGAAGAAGAGGGCCCAACTGGCGGCCTAGAATGCCTCCACCTGCATCCCTTGTGTGAACTTTTATAGACATCAGACAGTTGTTACCCGGTTGTAACCCATTTGTTCCAATTTCAGGAGGGGAGCAAACACGTTCCACGATCCATCTCCAAAATGCTCAAGCGGAATGCTGATGAACTTGGCAAAAACCCCTTACAAAGTGAGGAAGGTAATTCCTGCCGCCTGTACAAAACAGACCAACAACTGGAGGCAAAGGTACGGAAGGTCTGAAAGCGCTCAGTCTTAGCACTGAGCTGGTTGACAACGAGTCGGACGTTCCCAGGACGTCGAAGATTGGCAAGCCACTCGGTGCTACAATCGATTCTGTAGCGCCTATGGGTGGAGAGACCCCTCAGTCTAAAAACCAAGGTATGAACGACTGTTTCAAACTCCCATGGCCGCTTGGGCATATGCGAGTCAAATCTCAAGCTACCCAAATGGGAGATTCGTCTGGCAGCCAGCACAATATAGGTGCCGCTTTTGCTGCTTTCTCACCACATCCTTCTTCTGGTGTATATCTCTCTCAAAGGTGCACAAACCTCCAGCAGTACTCCAAACGGATGCTGAGGACCCTCACCCAGTCAGAAAAAGATCGAGTTCCCGGGCTGTAGCAGGTCAACTTTGACTGCATCCTCGCCTTGCTAGCTGAGGTAACTTAGCTTTCTTTCAAATGCCTGATTTTAACAGTATATTATCTACCCCTCCAGCTGTGTTTTGTAGGCGATGTTGAGGGTGGACGGGCTCAAAGTCCCGTTTAGAAAGAAGCAAGAGGAGGTAAGAGACGCTTGTGCCAGGGCGACCCATACCATAAACTCATCTCAATATAGAAACAATTTGAATGATATAAAGTCTAAAGCCCGAGAGATGAAATAAGAGGAACTAATTAAGGAGCTCACGGCTGCTGTTGAGACGACTGATAACAAGGCGTTTGATCTTGAGCTTGAACTCAATAATGCCAAGTCAGACCTCAAGGCATTGGAGGGGGCTGACCAAGAGAATACCAAGCTTAGGGAAGACGTCAGTCGGCTCCAAGTTGAGATGGCGTAGATGCAGACAGACCACAAGGCTGAGCTTGCAAAGGAGCAAGACCGGCTGGTTGCGGAGAACGGAGAGACTGCGAGGAGCGCATGCATGAAAATGGCATGGCAGCTCATTAATCTGAACACCGACTGGAGTTCTTTAACTTGAGATATCAGTATGCCACTGAGGTGTACGATGCCTAGACCCTAGGCCTGGCGGCGCCGGCTCCGTTCAAGGAGTGGGCTGGAATCATCTCTGATGAAGTGGAAGAGGAGCTTGAGGAGCAGCAGGATGAAAAGGCCCTGGTTGACTCTAACCAAGTTCAACCAGGTCAAACTGAAGGCGAGCTCCCCTCCGGCCAAGACCAGCCGGTGCCCCCGCAGCAGCAGACTTAGAAGGATTAGATTTCTCTCTCGGCCAAGAGCCGTTTGTATTTCCGGCCTGTGAGCCGAGTATTTGAATGTAATTTCAACCATCTTTATTTTCTGGATGTGGATCCGGTTTGAAAATCACTCACCTAGCCTTTTGGTCAGGCTTTATTTTATGAAATTGTCGACTGAGTCGGTTTTGTTAAATTTGCTTCAATTTTTGCGATTTTTGATTTTCTTTCATTTGTTATATATGTATGCTTGAATTTTGCCTAACTTTTTAATTTCATGCGTTAACTAACAAACCAGCTGGTTTTTTTGCCCCAGGGCGGCTGTGTGGTTGGTTTCAAAAACTTGATTGATTGACTTGGGGACTTTTAATACTTTTAGGAGTATGATGAGTTCCCAAGTCAATCAATCACAACCGTGATTGCCCCAAACCAAGTTTACAGCCGTCCAAAATTCTGGCGGTTTGAGCCTGGAACCTAGGCGGTCTTCGGAGATTGCTCAGTCTACTGGACTAAAGAGATCGTTTTAACCATTTGGGGTATTTGCAATCCATTCTTATACTCAAGCGTCGTTTTGCCCCATTGGGAGGACTTCTTAAAGTATATAATTCTTAATGAAAGCTAAGTTAGAATAACGGTAGGTTACCGGCTGGTGTTTGCGGACACACGGGTTTAGTACTCCGTCTAGGTTTCCTTTAGATTGCTTGTGTGAAACGGTTATGAGTGCGCCTCATTGGGATAATTAATCTTTGCCGTTTATGATAAGTTTATAGAGCAATGTACCACCCGGATGGAAGATGCTCTCTGCGACGAATTCACCTAGATGGGCGTCGCCGGATGTCATACTCATGTTGGAGCAAACGATTGGGTTTAATAAGGCCGTCTGCACATTGCACAGACGGTATTCCCATTAGGGGATGTACATAATTAAAGCAACAGAATTGAATAAAAAGCAACTTTTTCATTGATAGGCTTTTTATTTACATAAAATTTTCAAGTGTTAGAAGTAGTACTTTTTAAAGTTATCTACATTTGAAGTTCTGGCTAGCTGTCTGCCGTCTGGAGTTTCCAGACGGTAGGTGCTGCCTCTTACTTCTTCATAGATCCGGTAGGGGCCTTCATCCCAATTGGGAGTCAACTTTTCTTGCTCATTGGCCCTACCGGTTGTCTCCATTTTCCGTAACACAAAGTTCCCTACTTTCAAGGGCCGCTTGTGTACTCTTTTGTTGTAGGCTCTTGTCATTCTGAGACGGTAAATCTCATGACGCAAGGCAGCATTTCCTCTGCGCTTCGGGAGTGAGTCCAATGCTAGCCGGATGTCCTCCCAGTTTGCCTCTTCATCATACAACATGATTCGAAGAGTTGGCTCATAAAGCTCAATGGGTAAGATGGCTTCAGCACCGTATACCATAAGGAATAGGATTTCACCGCTTGCCCCTTTTTCTGTTGTTCTGATGGCCCAGGACATGAGTTAACTCTTCTGCCCATAGACCGCCAGCCCTTTCAATTTTCTTTTTTATGCCGTTTGAGATAAGCTCATTGAAGGCTTTAACCTGGCCGTTTGATTGGGGACGGCGGACTGATGCAAAATAGTGAGAGACCCCTTGGTCTCCCAACCAATTCTTGAGGGTAAGCGTCTCAAACTGAGGGCCATTGTCAAAGACCATAGACATAGGTACCCCAAACCAGGTGATGATATTCTTCTAGATGAAGGAGATGACATCCTTTGTCTTAATGCCTTTGACCGCCTCTGCTTCTACCCATTTGGTGAAGTAGTTAACGGCAACTAGAATATACCGTCGTCTGCCTGGCGTAGGCATATACGGACCCAGAATGTCCATGCCCCATTTGGCGAATGGTATTAGACTATGAATAGCCGTCATATCAGTGGCCGGACGGTGTATGAGTCTGTCAAATCTTTGACACTTGTCACACTTCTTCACCATTTCCATGGCGTCTGCCTCAAGAGTGGGCAAGAAGTAGCCTTACCGCCCTGGCCCTTTCTGCTAGAGACCTGCCGCCTAATGTAAGGCACAAAAGCCCGAATGTAAGTCCTCCAAAATCTCTTGCCCTTTTTCCAGAGGTGATACACTTCAATAGAGGCATCAAGAAGCCCTTCTTGAAAAGTACTCCGTCTCTGATCTCAAAGTTGGCCGCCCGGTTTTTCATTGCGACCATTTCTAGTTTTGAATCCGACAGTGTGCCATCTAGCAAATAGGCCCGGATGTCGTCCATCCAGGTTGATCTTTGGTCTAGTACTCCAATGGGGTCTTCTTCAATACTTCACTTTTCCATTACTTCCCAGAAGACTGACCGAGGCGTATCACATGAGGCGGATGAAGCCAATTTGGACAGAGCATCCGCCTGGTTGTTCTTGAATCTGGGCACCTGACTTAAGTGAAATTCATCAAGTGTCCTAGCTTCAGTTTTGACTGCCTGCAAATATTTTATCATGGCCGGATGAGTGGCCTCATAGTCACCATGGTACTGGCTAATGACCAATTGTGAATTAGAGCAGGCGTCAATTTTTCTTACCCCTGCCGCCTTGCTCATGCGGATACCGGCTAGCAGGGCTTCATATTTCGCCTCGTTAGTTGAGGCTTGAAACTTGAACCGTAGTGCATATTCATACTTGTCCCCTTTAGGGGACTGACATATAACCCCTGCACCATAGGCGTTCATAGTAGAGCTCCCGTCTACATAAACTTTCCAAACCTGGTCAAGATTCTCCGGCTCAACCGGCCTTGTCATTTCAACAACGAAGTCGGCAAACGCTTGACCCTTCACTGCCTTCCTTGGTTCGAAATAGATTTCAAGACCTTACATTTCAATAGCCCATTTGAGCATCCTACCAGATGACCACAACCGGATGTGCCAAGAAGTAAGGCTTCAACTTCTTGGTTGCCATGAAAAGAGTAAGGCCAAAGTTTTCAACCATTGGGTAACGTAGTTCAGCATTTCGAAGAACATGGCTAATGAAATAGATCGAGAGCTGGATGCCATCTCTCTTAGCAAGGAGAACAACACTAAGAGCATGGTCTGAGACGGCTAAGTACATGTAAAGCGTCTCCTTTGGCATAAGGCTAACAAGCCTCGACAAAGAGTGTAAATGTTCCTGCAATTTCTGAAAGGTTGCCTCTACATGATCCCCCCATTCAAACATAGTCTTCTTTCTGATAGCTTGGAAAAAATAGAGGCACTTGTCACCTGATTGGCTGCTGAGGAATCTCCCCAATGCCGCTAGACAACCTGTTAACTTCTGAACTTCTTTGACAGTGCGGGGTGACTTCATGTCAATGACCACCTGCATCTTCTCTGGGTTGGCCTATTCCGAGAACTTCCCAGACTCAACACCAAAGACACACTTCTTGGGATTGAGCATGACCTTGTGCCGCCTGAGTGTGGTGAAGGTTTCTCGGAGGTCAGCAAGATGATCCGCCTGTTGCTTGGATTTGACTATCATGTCATCAATGTACGCCTCTACATTCCTCCCGATTTGATTAATGAAGACTGTATTAATCATTCTTTGGAAAGTAGCAGGCGCATTTTTCAAGCCAAACGACTTCACAATATAATAGAATAACCCCTGATCAGTGACGAATGTCGTCTTCTCTTGATCTTTTTTCCACAAGGGTATTTGATGAAAGCCTTAATAGGCGTCCATAAAGCTCATCAAAGCATGTCCGGCTTTAGAGTCGACCAGACTGTCGATCTTTGGAAGTGGATAACTATCCTTTGGACATGCCTTGTTCAAGTCAGTGTAATCAACACACATGCGCCAGGTACTATTCGGCTTCTTTACAAGCACAACATTCGCAACCCAATCTGGGAAGGGACATTGCCGAATGAACCTGGCATCTAACAGCTTTTTCACTTCAGCGGCCACCGCCTGACTTCATTCCTCACCGTGGTTTATTTTATTTTGGTAACCGGCTTCTTTTAGGGATCCACGACGAGCTTGTGGACAGCTAGATCCGGGCTGATGCCTGAAATCTCTTCCACTTTAAAGGCAAAGATGTCTTTGAATTCCTTCAACAAATTGTGCAAGTCTGCACCCAGCTTGGCAAGAGCAGCCGCCCTAACCTTAATAGTACGCTCCGAACGGCTGTCGTCCAAAGCAATATCAACATGTTCACCAGCCGCCTGGGGACGGAGTTCATCTGACCGTTCCCCGGTCAGTGATTGTTATTGCTTCTCTTTTTTCACGGCCACCAACTGGTCGACCTTTCTCTTCTTGCCGGCTGCTGCTAGAGCAGGCTCGACTTCCTTGACATCGTCAAGGTCTATTGGCTCCTCACATCGGCCGGCTGCGGCCACTATGGGCTTGATGTCTCAGAGGTAGCATTCTCTAGCCGTCTTCTGGTCCCCATTCAGGGAGCCAACAGACCCATCATCCTTCTTAAATTTCAGCAGCATGAGGGATGGAATAATGATAGCCTTAGATTCGTTCAGAGTTGGACGACCCAATATCAGTATTATAGGCGGTCATCTCCTCTACGACCAAGAACCGGACAACCATAAGGCGTCCCTCTCCTTTCTCCCCCAGCCGGATGGGTAGATCAATCCGTCCGACTGGGTGCACAACCCCACCCCCCAAAACCAACCAAGGGGTGAGACACTATGTGCATGCTGCTGGGCTTGTACTTCAGCTTTGACAAGCACTTGTAGCTAATGATGTCAGACAAGCTTCTGGTGTCAATGAGGATCCGGCCGACCTTCTGGTTGGCCACTTTGCACTCAATGACAATGGGGTCATCATGTGGTCAGCGGACCTTGCCCCTGTCCTTTTCAGTGATGATGACCTCAGGGAAGGTATCAGTAGACGCCTGACCCTCATCAAATCAACTGACATTTAGCCGTCTAACATGGTCCTTGGTGCCCCTGATGGTTGGGCCCCCTCCTGCAAAGCCGCCTGCTATTGTGTAGATCGGCTCTTTGTTAGTGTCCGAACTATTAGCAGGTTGGGCATCCTTTTTGGACGATTACCCGGGGTTTATCTTCAGGGTCACCTTAGACTTTAGGATGTAAGGATTCAACACCCCCTTATCAGCCAGACGGTCCAATAGCCGCTTGAGACTATAGCAGTCGTTGGTGTCGTGGCCAATATCCCCATGGAAGTGACAGTATTTGTTTTTGTTCTGATTTTTGGCGGAACCTTTCATAGCAGCGGGCTTCTCATGGTCACCTGGTCCTTTATCTCCATGAGGAAGGAGTAGCAGTCTTTGTTAAACTCGTACTTTGGGACGTACGGTTTAAACTCTTTCTTTTTCTTCTGGGACGGCTGATCAGAGTCGTCAACCGCCCAAATCTCTTTTCTCTTCTTACTCTCTTCAGCTTTCTTAGCCGGCAGAGCTTGTCGACTCTTTTTTTTGTCATACTTCTTGGAATCCGACTGCTTGCTGATGGAGTAGAGCTCGGTTGCCTGTATACAAGTTTTCGCCTCCATCAACGCTTCCTGGAGGATGGCAACCTTCTTTCTTACGAGGTCAAACTTAAAAGTCGATCCTTCCTTCAAACCCTTAAACAAGTCTGTATAAGCCACATCGTCAGACATAACTTGAATCTGGATTCTCACCAGATTGAACCGCCTGACGTATGACCGAAGCCTTGTTTAATCCCCCTGCTGCACTGCACCCAAGTCAAGACTTGTTTTCTTGGCAGAGATATTTATAGAGAAGTTAGAAGCAAACAAGAACACAAGCGTCTTGAAGCTATTGACGCAGTCGCCTGGAAAATTGCCCAATCATTGTTGGGCGATGCCCTTCAATGTAGCCGGGAAGCATTGGCACCAGGTGGCGTCATCCAACCCCTGCAAGTACATGAGATTGGTGTAGGCCATGAGGTGGTCTTCAGGGTTGGTGGTACAATTATAAGTACTGTAATACCCCATATTTTTATACGTATTATAATTTAAATAAGTATTTCTTAAAGTATTTAAATAATTCGAAATGAATTATTTATGGTGTTTCATTTATTTAAAAAGAATTATTTTAATTAAAAAATTATTTTTAATTATCTAACAATCTTGAAAATATTTTATTTCATGATTTGGAAATATTGGGGCAATTTATAAAAGGAAATTTTAAAGTCAATGAGTTTTTAAAGAAAGTCTAAATACTAGTTTGACTAGGAAAGGGATCATTAAGAGTAAAAAGAGAATTTAAGTCCAGGAGGGTTTTAGAAAAGAGAGTATTATTATCACATGGGAAAATTAAAATTTGTCCAAGGTGGAGAATACCCAAAGGTAACATTCTCTCTCTCTCTCTCTCTCTCTCTCTCTCTCTCTCTCTCTCTCTCTCTCTCTCTCTTAATTTTTCCCCTTCCCCTTTATTTTATTTTTATTTCAATCACCACCCACACACACCACCACACACTAGACCACCACCACTGCTGCCCACCGGCTGGCGGCCACCACCACCACTCGCCGGCAGCAGCAGCCACCAGGCAGGCGCGGCAGAAGCCTGCCGTGGTGGTGCTGTGCACCGGTGTTCGAAAAAAAAAATTATTCTTTTTTATTTTTAGTTAAATCTACCCTTAATCTAATTATTGTTTTTAGGTTTTGTGATGATTTTATGATGTTTGATGATAAGTATTTTGTATATAAATTTTCAGATTTGGTTTTGAATTAAAAAAGCCCTAAATTATAAACCCTAGGTTTCTAAGTTTATGTATATTGATGGAAATTGTTTATGGATGATTTGAATTATTGAAATAAGTGGTTTAAAACACAATTACAACAATTTTAGATGGTTTAATAAAGCTGGAATTTTTATATATAAGCTATAATTATGTTTCTTGAAAGGATTTTTAATTACCCATTAATTGGGAATAAAAGTAAGGGTTTTAAATTAATGTTCAGCTTGTTTTAGAGGGTTATGAGTGATTTAAAGAGTGTATATATTGCTGGAAATTTGTGTGGAGTAGGTGTTAATGCCTCTTTAATTTGTAATTTTGGTTTGTAGGAGACTTCCAAGTGAGTGATTTTATTTAGTTGTGGCGACTTTGAGATCATATTTAAGGTACGTTCGCGTACTTGGTAATTATTTGAATATGTAGAAGCATGCTAGGCTTTGTTTAATTAATTACAAGTAGTATCACGATATGTGTTGGTTGGAATTTGTGATTGGATTAATGTTAGTAAATGGTTTGTGATGTATGGATTATTTATAATGAATTGGTGATTGGAATTAATTATGTTGGCATGTTGATTATGAACCACACTTCTATTATTGACATGATTGAGAGCATGTTTAATTAAACTAAATGTTTAATTTGGTTTGAAATATGAAAAGGGAATTTTATTATGGTTCATATAATTTTTATTGATGCTTTAAGCATGGAAATTGAGCTATCAAGTGTCTTAGTACACAAGAATAAATTATAGTGCGGTGCCTATGTGCACTTAAGGAGTTTCCAATAATATTTGAAGAGATAAGGAACTATGCAATCATTGGACAGCCCTGGATGGAAATGGGATTGTATTTCAATGGACTTTGTGACTTGCCTCCCAAAGTCAAAGAGTGGAAATGACACCATTTGGGTAGTAGTGGATAAACTTACAAAATCTGCAGTGTTTATACAAATGAAGGAGACCTGGGAGATGGAACAACTTGAAAAAGCTTACATAAAAAATGTGGTGAGATTACATGGATTTCCAAAAGATATTGTGTCTGACAGAGATTCTAGGTTTCTTTCAAGGTTCTGGAAGAGTGTGTAGGAAAACTTTGGTACAACACTCAAAATGAGTACAACATTTCACCTTGCCGCAGATGGGCAAATTGAGAGAACCATTCAAACCTTAGAAGACATGTTGAGGGCTTGTGTTATAGATTTCCAAGGAGGATGGGAAGATAGCTGAGACTTAATTGAATTTTCCTATAATAATAGCTACCATGCAAGCATTGGCATGACTCCATTTGAGGCATTATATGGAAGGAAGTGTCGTAGTCCAATTTGTTGGAACGACATAAGTGAAACAATGATTTTAGGGCCTCAAATGATCGAGAATACAGTTAAGAAGGTAAGGGAGATTCAAGCGGCGCAAGATCTCCAAAAATGCTACGCGGACTTAAAGCGTAGGGAGGAGGAATTTGCGGTCGGTGACAAAGTATTGTTAAAGGTGTCACCAATGAAAGGTGTAATGAGATTTGGAAAGAAAGGAAAGCTTAGCCCAAAGTATATTAGTCCATATGAAGTATTGCAAAGGATAGACAAAGTGGCTTATAGGTTGGCCTTACCTATGGAGCTAAGTAAAGTGCATGATGTATTTCATGTATCTTAGTTAAGAAGGTATATCCTTGATAAGTCACATGTGCTACAACCTGAAACCAAGAAGTTAGATCAAAGTTTAACTTATGAGGAAAGACCTGTCAAGATCCTTGACAGTAAAGTGCGTAGTACACGCAATAAGGAAGTTAAGATTGTTAAAGTGCTATGGTCTAACCAAGAGTATGAAGAAGCAACTTGGGAAGCTGAGGATGAGATGAAAAATAAATATCCCGAGTTGTTTAAGGTATGGTGAGTTACGGGGACGTAACTCGTTTTCTTTAAGGGGGGTAGAATGCAGTAGAATTTCATGCTTTTTCCCTGTATTTTTAGTTATTTTTGTGTTTTTTGCACATTTTAAACGGTTATTTTGAGTAATTTTGATTTCAAAGATACATCAATGGCAAAAGTATGACAAAAGAGTACAACAATATTATACAAAGTGAGGAAAAGTTTGAATTTTGTTAACCAAGTCTCGGGACGAAACTTCTTTTAAGGGGGGTAGACTGTAATACCCCGTATTTTTATACGTATGTTAATTTAAATAAGTATTTCTTAAAGTATTTAAATAATTCAAAATGAATTATTTATGGTGTTTCATTAATTTAAAAAGAATTATTTTGATTGAAGATTTAATTTTAATTATTTAAAAATATTGAAAATATTTTATTTCATAATTTGTAAATATAGGGGCATATTTTTTTATAAAAGGAAATGTTAAAGTCAATGAGTTTTTAAAGAAAGTCGAAATATTAGTTTGACTAGGAAATAGATCATTAAGGGTAAAAAAGAAATTTAAGTCCCGGAGGGTTTTAGAAAAGAGAGTATAAATACCCATCACATGGGCAAATAAAACTTTGCCCAAGGTGGAGAATACCCAAAAGTAACTCTCTTTCTCTCTCCTCTTATTTTCTCTCTTTTTCTCTTAATTTTTCCCCTTCCCCTTTATTTTATTTTTGTTTCAATCACCACCCACACACACCACCACACATGCCTGCCACCAACACTGCTGCCCATCGACCGGCGGCCACTTATAGGCCGTCGTTGAGCCTACCAAAGATAAAAACCTAATTTGGTCTCTCTAATGGGTAGAAAGGGAAAGTAAGGGTCGATCCCACAAGGACTAAGGGGAGCACTAACAAATATAGATTTGTGATAAGCTAAGTCAAGTATTTTTGGGTTATGAGTTATGAAGAAAAACTACAAACAATAATAACAAGGATCTTGGGAAGGTATCCACCAATTAAGTCATTCACAAACTACAATTTAGCATACAAGACATAGCAATTTGGGGATAAATTAGGGGAAGTCATCTAAGGCACCCAACTACTCTCTCAAGCTAGAGGGATTACTTGAGTCATGAATATAACCTACTCTCGTGGTTACAAAGCATAAAACAAGTGGTAAAGCATAATCACGATGACATAAACATTCCCTTGACTAGAAATTCCTATTCTCATGGCATTTTAAGTCAATTAAGCATAAGGGAGCCAACTCAAGTTCATCTCTCGATCCTTCGTTGAGAAAGCTTAGATAAATAGTTCTAGCAATGGCCACTTACAAGAACTAACAATGAAACCACTTAAGCTCAACTAATGAACATCCCACATTAGCTAAATCAACACATACAACCAAGTATTTGTGAATTCATCAATGGTTTCAACCATCCCAAGTAAAAGAACTACTCACAAATCATAATAAATTGCAAAACTAAAGGAATTAATAACTAAGAACATAAAATCAAACACTAATCTAACATAAACAAGTAATTAAGGATGAAAAGGTACAAAAATAAGTAAATAGAATAACAAAATAGGAGAGAGAGAGTAAGAAATTCTCATTGATATTGCAAGGAGTATCCAAATCTTCAAGTTTCCTTCCTTCAATTCTTCATATTCCAAGCTTTCAACAAGCTTTTCTCACTTTCTCTCTCTAGAAAATGAGAGTTTCTCTCTCTAAAAACCCTAACCTAAGCTAAAACTAAACTAAGAAGATCCCCCCCTACAAATGAAGCTGAAGGGATATTATATAACCCCCAAGTAAAAGGACGGAGAAACCAAGAATCGGTCCGTCTACAGGTCGGCACTGACGTGCCAAAGGTTGCACGAACGTGCACACCTGTTAAAATGAGAACAGTAGCTACTGCCTGATCTTGCACGGACGTGCATCAATCGGCACGGACGTGCAACTTTTTCTGGCGAAACAGCTTCGTTTCGGAAGGTCATAACTTCTTCATTACTCATTGGAATAAGGCATGTAAGTAGTCGTTGGAAAGCTCTTGAGATGAATTTTAATCTCCAATTTGAATTACTTCAAAAACTTGAGTAGAAAAAAGTTATGGTCATTTTAACTTGACCTTAAGGAAAAAATCCTTCCAAATGCTCTTATTTCACTCTTGGACACTTTTCCTTGCTTCTTTCATTCTTCCATATGTACCTAAATATGCACCAAAACACTAGCAAACCCGTGAAGCATATGATACACAAAAAATGCATAAAAAGCATTGATTTCTCACAATTATAATTCTCAAAATCACTCTAAAATTGTACAAAATAACAAGTTATCAGCCACCACCACCACCACTCGCCGGAAACCGTGGTGGTGCTGTTCGCCGGTGTTTGAACAAAAAAAAATTATTCTTTTTGATATTTAATTAAATCTACCCTTAATTTAGTTATTGTTTTTGGGTTTTGTGACGATTTTATGATGTTTGATGATAAGTATTTTGTATATAAATTTTCATATTTGGTTTGGAATTAAAAAGCCCCAAATTATAAACCCTAGGTTTCTAAGTTTATGTATATTGATGGAAATTGTTTATGGATGATTTGAATTATTGAAATAAGTGTTTTAAAACACAATTACAGCAATTTTAGATGGTTTAATAAAGCTTTAAATTTTAAAAAAAAGCTATAATTATGTTTTTTGAACGGATTTTTAATTACCCATTAATTGAGAATAAAATTAAGGGTATTTAATTAAATTTCAGCCTTTTTTAGAGGGTTATTAGTGATTTAAAGAGTGTACATATTGCTGGAAATTTGTGTAGAGTAGGTATTAATGCCTCTTTGTAATTTTGGTTTGTAGGAGACTTCCAAGTGAGTGATTTTTATTTAGTCGTGGCGATTTAGAGATCATATTCAAGGTATAAGGAATCGTTCTATTTCTAAACTTCACCTTCAACAAGCGTAGGTATTCGCGTACTTGGTAATTATTTGAATAAGTAGAAGCATGCTAGGCTTTGTTTAATTAATTCCAAGTAGTATTATGATAGGTGTTGGTTGGAATTTGTGATTGGATTGATGTTGGTAAATGGTTTGTGATGTATGAATTATTTATGATGGATTGGTGATTGGAATTAATTATGTTGGCATGTTGATTATGAACCACACTTCTATTATTGACATGATTGAGAGCATGTTTAATTAAACTAAATGTTTAATTTGGTTTAGAATATGGAAAGGGAATTTTATTATGGTTCATATAATTTTTATTGATGCTTTAAGCATGGGAATTGAGCTATCAATTGTCTTAGTACACGGGAATAAATTATATTGTGGTGCCTATGAACTTAAGGTGCTTCTAACACCGAGGGATAGGTTTTGCGGCGCACTATGCGTTTAAGGTGTCTTTGACACCTAGGTAGAATAAAACGGGTTCAACAATTAAATTTATGTGGTCACTAATTATTCAAGAATTAAATTGGTATGTTTAATTGCTTGAATGAAGTATAATGTTTGTTGTGTTATGGTTTGAGATTCATCACCAAGTACAATAATATGTTAACAACGTAAAGTGAAAGAGATTACGCACCAAAACTCTTGGAACGTATATACCTCGAGTATGAACATATGGGGGGAGTTATGAGGTTTAATATTTAACCATGACTTCTACTGGGAGTACAAGACGCTGTATTTTCCTTTTTATTTATTTTATGCGCAAGACGTCCAGTCATTTCATGTGACATTTGCCTACCCAGTTAGCTCAGGTGTAGTTTACCTCTATTTATTTGGGGCATGGATTTTTGGTGGGAAACCCGTTCGATGTGTAATCAAATTAAATAAGCAATTCATTTATTTACTGGTTGGTCGTTTGGTATGTGGTATGCATGTAAACAGGTGCAACAAGGTGAGTTGTGTGATGATAGGATGAAAGCATGTTAGTGTGTTTTTATTACGCTTATGTACTCAGCATTGCTGATTGTGTGTTGTATGTTTGTTTGTCCTTGTCTTTACCTTGGCCCTACAACGACCCATTTTTAATGGCGAGTAGTGGGGACAAGTAGAGAGAAGTTTTTCAGGTGATGAAGCATTTTCATGATGGGCTTGAGTGAAGAGCTATTCATGCCTAGTTCTCATAGGAATATGATGTGTTTTATTTGCTTTAACTATTATTTATTTTATTATGCTCATGAGACTAACGTAAAGGTTTTCAGTATTGTTTGGTTTTAAGGGCCTACAATGGTTCCAAATTGTAGGTTGACTTTGTTTGATTTTGTTTGACTTTACTTTCGTTGGGTTTGACTTTTTAAGTTGACTTGTTTTAAATGGTTTTAAATATAGTCTTCCGCTGTGTGTGTCTTTGATTTAAGCCTTAGCCATTTTCACGGTGGCGGTTATGTCTTAGATTTTCTTATTTCGTATTTTAAAAGGGCAAAATAGGTATTTTAAAGGAAAGGAATTTGTAGGGTGCGTCTCGAGTGATTGGGTTGTGCCTTCCGCCGCCTGGTGTTGTCCAGACGGCTGTCCGGATGATTTACTTGGACCATCTTGATCATCGCCTCGTTCCCTTCCTTCTTTGGGATGGGTGCATCTGGTTCTGAGTGACCTATCAGCGGCCACATACTTTTCGACTTCAAAGTCGTCATCATTGTCATGGTTCGAATAGATCTCAACTTCGGCCGTAGGCCATTTCTAATTAGGAGGCGGTACAGACTGTTGTGAAACCATTGTAGAGGTACTCTCCCCACAGACGGCGACAAAATTTTCGGGATTTTCTGTGTCCCTCGGGAGAGTTACTTCACGAAGTCTGGATTTTGGGCGCCTGTACCTGCAAAACAACTAAGACTCCGGGTGGTTGGAGCTCCGCCTCCGATGATCAAGTTAGAACTGGTCGAAGAATGTAAAAAGGTGCGGAAAAGGTAAAATGAGATCTTCTCGGATTCTGAGATCATGTGTTTTCTCCGATGTAAGAGAATTCAGTGTTTGCAATAAATGAACGTGTCCCCAAAATGAGGTAAATCTCCCTATTTATAGGGTCACTGGAAAATGTGCCCTATCTAGGTCATTTTGACCTAGACTTGGTGGGCTGTGCCGCTTTGCAGCTTTCTTGGGAATTGGGCCCTGAAGGCCGTCTTTTTCCTTAGTTGATTGGGGATGCCACGTGTTAGTTGGTGAGTGGCCTTTATTGGACCTGTCTTGGGGTGATATGTGTCCCTTTCTGAGTGGGCCACGTAGCATGGACATTTTTTATCCAAATCACCACTACAACCCAAAAAGGACAAAGATGCTAGTTTTTGTACAACATTATCAACAGAAAGCATAGTTTCCAAAAGACAAATTATATCTAAACTATGAGAGTGGACTAAAGACGAGATATGAGGAATTTTAGGGGAGTCCACTTGTCCCAAGCCCCTACATTTCCAAACCATAGCCTTCATCCAGATTTTGGTGATCCAATTCAGGAGGTCACCAATCCTTCAGAAGAAACCATGGAAGGAGAACCCGAATCACCCTTACGTTTCTTATATGGTAAAAAGCAAGGCAGACAACTAGATTCATTAGCTTGCTGCTGATGTTCATCCAATAAAGGAGGAATAGAAGGCTCAATCGCACCTCCAGAGCGCTTCCTCGGACCATGTTGCTTAACCCATTCCCATGTTTTCCCCCACTTTTGCGAAATTTGAGACCAGAACAAGCTTTTATTTTATCGCCCACCCTTTGAGAGGAGAACAAGTTTGATTCTTAGGTGGCGAAATGACGATAATGCCCAAGTAGGCGAAGAAAGTGGCGGTGAGCAATCCATAGGCACTACCGAGTCGGATTCAACAGAAAAGTGGTCGCTAGACTCCAAATCTGTTTCAGCATCAAGGGTTGAGGGGAATTTGAATGCGCCTGAGGAAGAATCGCCAATATAGCCCGATTGTTCAGAGCACCCAACTGGGAAGAAGGAAGAAAGGGCGGTAAAGGAGAATCTGCAACACCACTTTCATTGTGCCAGTTACTCGGTCAATGGATCCTCATAGATAGGTACAGTTGGGTCCAAAGGGGAAAAAAAGAAGTGGGGAGTACAGGTGGGCCAGACGGAACCTGTTGGTTTGTAGTTGAAATACAAACAAGAGCATTCGAGTGAGCATGAGGCTGAAAAGTGGGCCGACCCACACCATTAAGTTGAGAAGATCCGTAATGATTCAAATGAAACGATGCTGGTGAATTTACTTCTGTGGATACGATCCTCGAGCTCAAGGCCCACCCTAAATTAGTGCAGCCCAAATCTTCTTGACCTTGAGATTCAGTCAAACCTGAACTAACAAAAAGAGAGTTGTGATTATATGTTCTATTAAAAGAGGCCGAATATCGCCAGCATCCATCACGTGGGTTTGCAAGATAAGGATCAACACCTGTATTATCATCATGCCAACCCCCCATGTACTGCCAGCCATCATTAATTCAACGTTTCTTAATGCATGATGGACATTGGACATGAGGCGAGCTAATTGCAACCTGATCTTGTGTCTCTAATTGTTCCTCAATCGCGCGATTAGTCCCTAAATTCGAGCGATTAACTTCGTGCTTGCTACTACGAAAAACACCCGGTTTCGGTGGTGGAAATAAACCCGGAATGGTTTTGAAGAGCACGATTAGTAGAACCAGACCTCGTATCCTACGATGAACGAGGTAATCCCATACCGAAACTGTCATAATCAGATGGGTGTGAGTCCGCCATAAATTCTAAGGGGTCTTCATCATCATGAAACCCAAAGTACGATTCAGTGGTCCAAACCGAACGAGGAGGACGAATGCCTCAAAGAGAATCCGAATATAAATTAGTATCGGTAGGACCAGATAACACACGAGCGCCGCCTTCGTGTAGCTGACGAAAGCGGTCTTCTAGATGGAATTGATAGATTCTTGCGGCGTATCACAAATTTTCCTGCCATGCCCGACAAAACCACACTTTTTGCAGAATCTAAATATACCCTCGTGTTTAAAACAAACCACGTGACTTGATTATTAATAGTAGGAAAGTAACAACCCGGAATCAAAGGCAATGATATGTCAACTAGAATTTTAACATGAGGGTATGGAATAGGAAACTGACCATAATCGTTATCCACCACGGTGACATCTCCGACATGCGAAAGAACCGTAGAAGCGATCTTCGGAGTAGAATAGCGAATTGGAAGGCCTTCTACTCTGACCCAGAGTTTAGCGAGGTGTAGATTAAGGTTGAGAGGAACTTGATGACCTCTAAGGCGCTGAAGCACAAATAAACTTCCTCTGAGATGAACCCACCCTGTAGTATCAAGTTCATCAACATCTTCTACAGTCCCACAACAAAACACATAATCATGACCATAAGGGAATACTCTAACTGGTGCTCGTAAGTGCCAGAATCGCAAGACTAGACGTTGGACCAAAGCTACAGTGAAAACCCTAACGTCCCAAGAACAAAATGTCATGCATCACTCCCAAACTACATTAAAAATCATCTTGAAGAGGAGGAGGAGGAATAAAATCCTCACCTATGATGTGAGGATAAATAAACGTAGTGGGAATAACCAATGGTTTGTTAATCATTAATATGTTTGGTTGTAAGTATATGTTCATATTTGTACAATTTAATGAACTGATAATAATTGTTCATTTCTATGAATTTGGTGATGTGGTTTGCTTCAATGCTACGTACTTGACGAATGAGTACGAGCTTCCTTTTGCGAATTTTGTCGGTGTCAACCATCATGGCCAATCCATCTTCCTTGGTTGTGCTCTTGTTTCTCATGAAACTACAGAGACATATACATGGGTTTTTTAACAATGGTTGTAGGCAATGCGCAACAAAGCACCCAAGGCAATCCTCACAGATCAAGCACCCGTAATACGCAAGGCATTGGCTGAAGTTATGCTTAGTTCCAGGCACAGATTGTGTATCTGGCATATTCTGAAGAAGTTGCCAGAAAAACTTGGCAAGTGTGAACTGTAAGTCAGGGAATATTTTCAATCTTCTTCGCTTAGTTTTTTTTTTTATGATGTGAAGTCAGGGGACGAATGTTTGATTTAATTTAAACTGATTGTTGATTTGCCACATTTAATTTTGGTGTTCTGAAATTATTTAAATTGTTGGTTCTTTGAAAACAGTATAACTGAAAAATGTTGCTTTGGTATTATGAAAGTATTACATCTGTTTATTACTACTTGTAATTGTTTTTGGTTGATTTGTCAATTAATTGCAACTGTATGTTGTTATGTTAGGTTACTTTTAAGTATTATTATAGATTAGATCTTGGTTGCTTTGTCAACTTATTTGAAATTCTAGCTACTTGACCTGGCCATAATCTGTGATGAACCTGTATTGATAGGCACAAAAGATGTTAGTCATTTGTTGAACCATCATTAGTCCTACTTTGAAAATTTTATGTGTTGATCTTTTCATTACATTAGGTACTCCTGTTGAACCATCAATATCTGGAAAATGTTACTCCTGTTTGATGAATTGGTAGATATTATTAGGTTGGTATGTGAGATACATACTGTTTGATGTTCTTTTGAACCTGGAAGTTTTGACACTGGAAGTTGTACTTTGGAATATTTTTTTTTCTTCTGAAATTAGAAGTTATATATTGGAACCTATTGTGATACACCTTAATCTTGTTTATAGTTTTTTTTTTCTTTGCTATCAATAAATTGCTGTAATTATTTATAGGTATCAGAATTCAAAAACCCTTTGAAGGTCGTGGTATACGAGTGTTTTTCTACGGAAGAGTTTGAGACTCGTTGGTGCTCTTTGATTAAGGCGTATGAGCTTCAGGATAACGAATGGTTGCAGGGGCTATATGAAGAGAGGTACATCTGGGTGCCTGCTTGGATGAAAGAGTACTTTTGGGCAGGCATGAAGACAACCTAAAGGGTGGAAAGCATAAATAGTTTCTTCGATGGCTTTTTGACTAGGAAAACCAAGATTTTTGAGTTTTCACAAAAGTATTGCAAAGCCATGGAGAAGCATGTTAGAGATGAAACCAATGCTGATGCTAGAGGGACAATATATTACGCAACTAGTAAGTGATTTCAAAATAGAAAAGTTATTCCAGAAAACATACACCGATGCAAAATTTCAGGAGGTCCAACAAGAGTGCTCCAGAATGTTGTACTGTGTCCCCCGATTTCATCGCCAAGTAGATGACATCAATTGGGAGTATGTGATGTAGGATTGGGTTTGGATTGTCCCCGAAGGTTCGAGCCACGACAAAATAACCGACATGCGCAGGTTCTATTCCCTCAACTACAACTCTGTCACAAAAGAAGTTACGTGTGATTGTTGCAAGTTTGAGACTTTTGGCATTCTTTGTAAACACATGATACGTGTGTTTGATTTTAAAAATGTTGTTGATCTGCCAAAGAAATACATACTTGACCAGTGGAGGAAAGACATCCCTAGGAAACATGAGCGGGTCGTAGTTCTGTATCATGACCCTGACCATACTGTCCAAGTTAAGAGGTTTAATAATATGTTGTCAGAGTATGAGTGCGTGTTTGGTGAAGCAACAAAAGCTGATGAGGCCGCGGTTGACATTGTAATGAACAATTTAATACTGCTGAAATTAATGTAAAGGCAAGCAGACAAAAGTTCCTTGAAAGCCAAATACTGACAAGTAATGAAATAACCCCCTTTTGAAATTGGATCCAACAACCACGAACAACCACCTAGGAACACGCCATATTCTGGAGCAAATAATGGAACAATGATTGATCTCGGGTTAGATTATGACCCACCAAATGTCCACCTCCCATCAGTCTTTCCTATCCACAAAGAAGAACCTGACCGTGCCAACATCGTAAAGGTCCCCGTCTCGCAGAAGAGGCCATGAGGTCGGCCAAAGGAAAGTAGGAACAAGAGCTTGGCTAAGAAAAGATTCAAGGTGCCTAAATCTAAGCAGTAACGTGTTACAACCGTTCCAACTAAAATCCCGGTTAGTTATTTCCCAATTTTCTTAATTTTTTTTTAAGATGCATTCTAATTTCCTTTGTTATGTGTGTCTTAGGGAAAAAGGAAGCGTGCTAAGCGTGGCAAAGGACGAGAAAATGCAGCGGGTGATATGAACAAGGTTCAAGGCTCAGACCCCTTCATAGACGAGGACAATTTCATGTGCCCTTCCTCCCCATCATTAGAGTTTTTGATTGTTGTCCCCAATGAGAAAAGGGTTTAGTACCTGTGTGGACATGCTTACTGTAATGTATACATAGTACGCCACCTATTTGGACAGTTTCAGAATTATGGATGTAGGCTGTGTGATCATTATTGGATTTGATAGTCGTGTATTATGTGTATAGGTTGTGTTATCACTTTAGGATTTGATAGTCGTGTATTATGTGTATAGGTTGTGTTATCACTTTTGGATTTCACAATCATGTATTATGCATATGTAGGGTGTGTCATCACTATTAATAGTCATGTACTAAGTGTGATCACTTTTGGATTTGATCAAGTTACGTGTATGTAGGTTAAAAGTCTCGGTTCATTGTTTAAATTGGGACTACAAATGCAATCCAAATTATCAAAGTATTCTTGTCTACAATCTCAGATAAGCAAGCCTTTGTTGAAAGGACCTTTTTGAGTTCCATTTATCTGAAACCCCTTAGTTGATTTTCATATCTCATTCAATCTTAGATGATGGCTTTAATTGATTATCAAGTTTGAATCAATCATAGACGAAAGGTTGATTGGGTGCAATGAATTCCAAGTGTGCTTGAATAATGATGAACACCTTAAATACTATTGGCTATGGATCACAATAGTTTTTGTTTGTAGGCATGTTTTATTTTTTAAGCTTAAGTAGCCCAATCTTACGTTCCATTACTAACACAAGCCCAAAATCAGTAGCCCCAACATTTGACATTTACTCGTTATTCTGCCTTGATATCTTTTTTTAATATACACAATTACGTAGTATTTTATTCTATAATAATAAATTTATTTTTTACACAAAACTATGTATATAATTTTAATTTTACAAAAATTTATTAAAACTTTTTGTTTTCCTCGCGCCACAAATATTGCACATACTTCTCTTTTAGGTTTATGCATAAATATTTAAATAATTCTCTTTTTAGTTTTTCACATTTTTAATTTATTTTTTTTAAAAAAAAAAAATTGGGATTACTATTGGTCTTTATCAGTTCCTTTGGTCCACTAAATTAATGTAACAATTTATCAGTTCCATAAATATCAAATAAATGGTTAATTAATGTAATGATTAGGTCAAAATAATGCTTCTACTTTAGCCTGATGAATATAATGAATGTTATTACTCTACTTTTACTACATCAATTTATTAAGTAAGTTCCATTAATATGTTATTATTAACACTTGTTAGTCCACTGAATCACAATTAGTCAAGCTCATTACCAAAATTGTAGGTATTTGACTATTTGACAAAGATTTAACCTATGCAAATTATACTCATGCAGTTTACCAAGGGAATAATAATAATGAATGAACATAACACACCATCATTACAGAGTACTTTTCATTCAATAGATAATCAAAGGGTTTATAACCATAATCACTTCACTTATATTACATAACATCTAACTGCCATTGAGCCATCATAATACATAATTCATCCATATCTACCATATATTACAACAAAAGCAAGTCGATATTCGGAGATATTCAAAGATAGCATCAAAACATTTAATCAAAGCAGCAAAAGGTTCCCATCCACCATAACACTTAACATTAAAAGACTCCAAAAGACAGTGATTGCATCATAATGCCCTTCAGTAGTTGGTGTAAAACACCACCACCTTTTCATCATTCTGGATACCATCCTCCCTAATTGTGTGCACCGGTGTTAAGTACTTCCTTTCGTGCATCAGAGTAAGATGAGTAGGATCCACTTCGATCTTGTTAGCCCACACGTGGAAGAGCCTACTCATGCAAGTTTTAAGTCAGACTACCCTTAATCTCTCGAGACGTCCACTACCCAGAATTTCTTGATCCTAGTATTATGATTGACAACTTTGACCTGTTCGACAACATATTCGCTCAATAATCAGACACAATATACTAAAATTTTGGTGAAAAACATATTAATGTAGCCCATAAATTTACTCAAAAATAATAAAATACTTTTATCCATAATTCATTTTAAAGAAATGCTTTGAATCTAAATATGTACATAGTATCAAAATGAACTTTAATTTATGAACCCTCAATGTTACCTAGCCTTGGACATAGAGAACATCCCTTGTTTCAATTCTAATAACTACAGATGTCACGATGCGAGGAACATGATTGTCGAACTTGAAAATGTTGATCTGGTTAGATTTTACGTCAATCTTTGACGCATAGTCGTTGTAGATGCCGATGAAAGTTTCATTTGCGCTATGTCGTATAACACACCAATATCACCAGGTTCGTGACATCTGCCAACAATAGAATAGGTCTCTTCCCCATTCGCATTCACAGGTGGATCAGCTTCATTCATGTCAAGCTCGGGTTCAGCCGAAGGAGCCCTCATATCCGCCTCTACGAGGCAAGCGTGGTCTACAATGGGCCTCTCAAAGTTGATGCGAGCCAAGGTGCGAATCAAGAATAGAGCTGGTAACTTCACTGAGCTGCGAGATACAAAGTTAATACGACGGTTCGGATGGATTATTCTAGCTGCAGCATTGCGAGCTAGAGTACTTGCAAGCAAGCTCATTGAACGAAGGCGTGGCCTCCTTGCACTCCTCCGGCCCTTCTTCACTGGGTTCGTAGTTGGACCCTTAGATGATTCACCAGCGCATGTTATAGAACTCCCTCTAGGAGTTGGTTTGCCCTGGACATTGCCATCTGTAGCCATGGCTTTTGCAAATTATATTTTAAGAGCTTTGTACAATTTTTTTTGTTTTTTGTTGTTTTTACTTGATATTTGGAGCAGGGCATCATGAAGTTGAAAAGGGTACATATATCAAAGGATGAATGAGAAAGGATGGGTTTAACATTGGCGTGCAAACACATGTGTGGGCCCTAAGAAGTTATTCACAAGTTTTAATTTAGTCAACCAAACAATTTTATTGTTTTTCATAGAATTTTTTTTTATTGTTATTACATTAAGGGATCATAAGTACTGATTATTAACATTATGATAATGCAAATAAATTACTGATTATTATTGTCTCAAAAAAAAAAAATTAACTAATTATTAAAATCCATGCAATTGAATACCTTATAAGCATTTTGAATTAGTATTACAACAATACGTAATTCCTTAACTAATGTATGTTTTCCACGACAACTAAATAAAAATAAGCGTATATAAATTCATCTAACTTCAACACGTGTTCACATAAAAAAGATATGTTAAGTTTCGATTATGAGTCGAACCAATTCCCATTTTAGATCATGTTATTTGACTGTGTTATTATTAGATGTCTCTGCATTGAATTCTTTCCTTCGTTAGTGGGGTGATTTTTAACGTATATCGTTATTAAACTGAGTTTTAAAAATATTATAACGAGATCAAAATTATTATCAAATAATAACAACATATGTCAACATGGCATTCTTTTCTTCGTTAATGGGTTGGTTAATAACAAATTTTGTTCTAAATAACTAACCATACTATGAAAGTGACTATTATATTATTATAAGTTAATTACAATAATAACCTATCAAATTATTAGACTCATTGGTGGAGCTAATTTCAGCGATTAATAATTGATCACGGAATACAGTGACTATTATCATAACTGGTAATAGTTTTATTGTCGTATTTACTATATAATTTTAGGTTATGACTAAAAAGCGTATACGTTGCATGATTACAACATAGCATATTGTAATTGTCACAAAGCTCCATAACCTGGTCACATTCAATTTTGCCACTAATGACCATTCAATTATGCAATGAATAACCATGGTAAATTTATATTCATCATAATCACATGAGGTTCCATATATACATACCACTAATAATATGAAATCTTTTTACTTCTAATGAATACATAACTACTTATCTGAATCTATAAGCTTAATCATTGCTTTGGATTTGGAAAATGGTTTTCCACTGCCTCATGACACCCTATATGTCATGAAAGAAGTTCCTAATTTAATACAAAGCTAGAAATAAATTTAAATTTAACCTACCCTTAGCCCATACTTTCCTAGAAAACTTTTCAAGCATTTTGAATTAGTAGTAGTACAACTAGGAGGAACATAGCTATCCAAGGCACCTTACTCCCGGGTTGTTCAACGTACGAGTTGTTTTCCAGCAAGGTGTCGGTTACCCCAGTCACTATCACCTTATTTGGTGATACCCACTTAAAAAAACCACAGTCAGTGCAGCAAAAGTACGCCCTTTTTGGTTTCAAATTAATGTTAGACACCCGGGCATCGGCAACCCTAGGTGGTTGACAACTACATTACGGTGTGTTCACAATCACTGGGGTTCACATCTCAGCAGTTAACCTCCTCTTTTGCCCATGATACATATCTGCAGTGCGGTCTGTCCAAATTTACCAAGTAAAACCCCACTTTTCAAAAAAAAAAATTGTCTGTATTTTATTTTTGGGCTATAAAGGTGTGTTGACATAGAGTAAAAAGCTTTTGGTAGCCAAGAAACGTGTTTTGATGGTAATATATAAAAAAGATGTGTTTTTCACATTAGTTACAAGGCACTACGTCATCAAATAAATGGTGGACACGTGGTTGGACAACTTCCCAATTATGGATTAGAGGTACTAGTTAACACGGTCTACCACGAAAGCTATAATGTCTTCTTGATGTGTTAAGTCTGAATTTATAATTCGGGTAAAAGTAGATCGTCAATTACATTATTTTAGACTGGAAAAAGCAGATTCAAAATCGCATGAAATCCTCTTTAACTTGCTTGTCGTGATGAATTGGATTGCCTTTTACCGAGGTGACATGTATAGTGACCTTGAGCAGTGCACTCATGATACGGTCACACATACTATGCAATTATGCATCATAGTAGCTTGTATGAGAAGATTGTATCCATTGTTAAAGATTTGGTTACCCTTAGGTTATGATTTTATGCTTGAGCTTTCCTCTTTTCTAATTGGTTTTGTAATTACATATTTTGTAGAAATAACACGTAAAAGAAGTGCATCAATTATATCATGTAAATTATAGGTTTTGTTTCACTATATAATATACCGATGGGTCAGATTTGGTAGGGTTCATATTGTAATGTCTCGGCTTCGTATTTTTGTTCGTTTCAATATATAATATTGTAATGTCTCGGTCGAATATTAAATGTATAGGGATCGGCTTGATTCGATTCGTTTCTTGTTTAAGTTCGCATTTATTAAAAACAAAAATTAAAAAATGTTGTTACTTTCTTAAATTAGCAATGTAAAAGTTTTGCTGGGATAAAAAATTATTTTACACAAGAAATTTTAAAAAAAAAAAAGAATCATTGCAAAACCATTTAAAAGATACTATTACAAGGTTAAGCTTATAAACTTAATTTAAACCATTTTTGTATGACTACCAAATTAACTCTGAGCGTTAATTTGGTCATACATGATCCCTTTAAGTTTTAGTAAAGTGTCCTCGGGATAAATTAAGGAGGTATTCTAAAACACCTTTTGAATTCCTATTTAAATATAAGTGTATTGCCATCATTACATATCCCTCCATATTCATGTTTTCAAAATTACCTCCATATCAAAAGTGAGATTCATTTCTTACACAGATGGAGAAACACACT
Source organism: Chenopodium quinoa (assembly GCF_001683475.1). NCBI lineage: Eukaryota > Viridiplantae > Streptophyta > Magnoliopsida > Caryophyllales > Amaranthaceae > Chenopodium > Chenopodium quinoa. The sequence goes on along the minus strand of NW_018745286.1, from coordinate 5,415,177 downwards.
TTTTCTGTGGTCTAATTTATCACAATGCGAACTTTAAGTGACTTGTAGCAGAACTTGAATCCAGTCTAAACAAGATAGGTTTAACTTTTGTACCTCATTTACTTGCACCCTTGTTTTAAATTTTGTCTTCTTTTAAAAAGCTAAGGTTGATCTTATCTTCTGGCCTTACACTTTAGATATTACTACAACTATTTTTTAAAATATAATGCTGTTGTTGTAAGGTGACTCCATATAAACTAATATTTTATTGGCTAAGTTTCATTTTTATTTTTATGTTAAAATTAAGAAGGAATTATCTAGTTTTAAAAATTCCTATCTGTTTTGTACATAGGTATGACCGTATGACATTAATTCTGGATTTTCAAATGTATTTTGCACATATCTATTTAGAAAACAAACAATTAATTATCTAATCTCAAAAATTCCTATCTATTTTCCACATATATATTTAAAAATTTATAATTGCTTATCTAATTTTTAAAATTCAATATCTATTTTTGCACAAATCTTTTTTGAAAGTAGGTATGTAGTTTTTCTCATTATTACTCGAATTAAAAGGTGTTTCATAAATTATTAGTAAAGCTGAGCATGGGCCGTGCCAGCCTACGGGCGGCCCGACACGGCACGCCCAGCGACGCAGCCCGACACGGCTCACCACCCGGCACGGCCATCGTTCGGCGTGCCATGGGCCGTGTCGCGTAAAAGGTAAAAAAAATGGCACGACGGGTGGCCCGCCAGGCACGGCCCACGTGTCGGCCCGGAAAATATGACCGTTGCCCAGATTTTCCCAACGGCTATACTAGTCGTTTTCTTCCCAATTCCCTCCAACGGTTATTTTGGCCAAAATCACTATAAATACCCCATTTTCCACAATTCTAAATCACAACTCAACTCTTTCTTAATCTCTTAATCTCTTATATTCTCTAATTATTATTTATTAATAATTTAATATCGAAAAAATTTAAAGTTTGTAATCGTAATTAGTGGAAAGCGTTGAAGCACGGTTGTAAGATCTAACTAATCTTTATTATTGTTGTTATTACTTATTATTATTGTTATAATTATTGTTATAATTGTTGTTATTAATTATTATTATTGTTATTGTTATTGTTGTTATTAATTATTATTATTGCTATTGTTATTGTTATAATTGTTGTTATTAATTATTATTATTATTATTATTAAAATTGTTAATTTGTTAAATTATGGCATCACCAAACATGAACAACCCATCATCCTCTAGGAAAGCCCAATTTGTCTGTGGTAATAGTTCTAGGGAATCACCTAATCCAATGACGCCCCCAATTCCGAGTCCGACTAATGACCTCGAAACCGCCCCCCTAGGTTTTGAGCAATTTAGGCATGGTGGTACTTCCGGTTTTCAACCTTATGACATGAATATGCCCGGATTTCCACAAACCCAATTTCCACAAAACCAATTTCCACCACAAAACCAATTTCCACATTCGGTCAATTCCCACCTTATTTTTTTGACCCACAAAATTTTATACTAGCCAAGGTAGCGAACAAAATAGCCTTGCCTCCAAGTCTGATCTACTACTCAACAACAAACCTCCGAATCTACAAACCCGATTCCCGAAACACACAAGAGAAAAATGGTTAACCGAACAAGACATGGTAAATATTAAACGCCGCAAAAGTGATGTATGGAGTTATTTTTTGCTAAATAAAGAACAAACAAGAGCAAAATGTAAAACATGTGGTAAAATATACTCGGCCACATCCAAGGTCGGGACGGGAAACTTAAGTAGACACTTTAGAACATGTGCACAACCATCTAGTGATCCAACCCAGCCAAAAAACTCCCAATTCCATCCACACGGTTTTACCTACAACTATGAGAGGGATAGGGATGAACTAGGGAAAATGATAGTACACGCCGAACAACCTTTTCTTTTCTCCGAAAGTGACCCATTTAACACTCACATTAATAAAGCATTACAACCCCAACATAAAATAATCTCTAGGAAAACCATTCGTTCCGCCGCCATGAAAAACTTCCTAGAGTACAAAATGCGGTTACAAGACGAATTGAGTAAACTTAATTGTAGAGTGTCTTTGACTGCCGATTCTTGAGATAGTGGTTATAAATATCACAATTTATGTGTGACTTGCCATGGGGTAGATGATCAATGGTTGTTACAAAAACGAATAATCCATTTCAAAATGCTAGAATACCCCTACACCGGTATTAACATTGCTCACCATTTAATAGAAGCTATAAATGAATACAACCTTAGAGAAAAAAACATGTCTATGACATTTGAAAATGCAACCTCAATGACATATACTGCTAATTTAGTGAGACAAAATTTAACGGATGTAATATTAGATGGGGACGCACTTCATACTAGATGTGTTTGCCATGTTCTTAACTTATGTGTACAAGATGGAATTAAAGCAATTGGTCCATACTATAACAAAATTAGAGAATCTATTATGTCTATTAATAGCTCAAACATGAGATACCAAGACTGGAAAGGTTTTCTAAGACAACAAAAGATAAGAGCAATAAAAATCAAAACCGATTCTCCAACTAGGTGGAATTCCACCTATGACATGTTAACCAAGGCAATTGAATATAAGAATCCTTTAACAATTTTTTACAACCAAAAATTTCCACAAAATGCTTTATATGAGGATGATTGGGATAAATGTGAAAGATATATGCAATTTTTACAATTACTATATAACATGACATTTTGTTTTTCTTTGTATAATCCTTGTGCTCAAAACTTTCTTTCAAATGTATGTTTACTTGCCTAGCTTTTCTCTGATCATCGCAACCAAAGTGATTACGAATATCTTCCAACAATGGAAATAAAGTGGCGTAAATATTATACTGAAATTCCTTTAATTTATATTTTTGCTTCTATATTAGATCCTATGCAAAAGTATGAAAATACATTTATGTTAGTTGACATTTATTTTCAGTGCATGCTTATTGACGATAGTGTAGAAACCTATAAGAGTAATGTGAAGGATCAATTTTTTGCTTTATATAGATTTTATGAACCCAAATATGGCACCGTTCCCCGCTCTAGCCCTTCCCAACCATCTAAAAACGTAAGTAAAAAGGCCAAACATTTATTTTCACAAGCTACTAACTTGATTTCAAGGTTTTCAGGTGATTTATCAATAAGGAGAACGCAAAGCGATGTCTCGGAGTTGCAAATGTACCTGAGTTACGACTTCACCAAGGGCATAGACGACGATGAGATAAACAGCCTCGACCTCCTTGTATGATGGAAACAACAAAGCTCAAAGCATCCAACTTTGGCGGCAATGGCACAAGACATTCTTGGTATCCAAGTCTCCTCCGTTCCCTTCGAACAAGCTTTCAGTACATCCGGGAGGGTTTTAGACGATAGAAGAACAAGTCTAAAACCCGAAACACTTGAAATGTGCATGTGTTTCAAAGATTGGTTGGATACTGAAATCGCTCACAAGACCATACTTACGCCGACAAGGACAACGATGACGGAACCTCCGCTTTTGAGTGTTCGGGTTCGGCTAGTTCCCAATCTATTCAACTAGCCAATGACCTCGAACGCGAAGACGAAGAAGAAGAAGAAGAAGAAGAAGAAGAAGAAGAAGATGAAGAAGAACAATACATTATTTTTTTTATAATTAACTAATTAAATTTACTTCTTATTATTATAAATTAATTAGTTAAGTATATTATTATTTAATTATTATACTTGTTATTATTATAATTTATTTATTTAATTATTATACTTGTTATTATAATTTATTATTTTTATACTTGTTATTACTTATTAATATTAATCTCTTTGTTTTCCCCTCCCATGGATTCTATGATTTATGATTTGAATGTATTGTCTCATTCAAGCTCGGGGGAGGGTATTCTATCAAATTGGTGGGATGTTGATTCATATATGTCATGCACATTTGTATATGCATTTTCATGTTCATCTATTTTGAAAAACTCCAAAAACATTTTTGTTTTTATCAAGACAAATTTGCATTGTGTTTTGTTTTATTCTTGCTTTGGACATAATACTTTTGGACTTGTATAATGAAATGCTTTTCTTCCTAAATGGTAACGGTGTGCACGGTTTGAGAATATGCTTGGTTGATTCTAGGATAGAGTATGCTAAGGTAGTGTGTTTAGAACTTTTGGGACCTTGAAGCCCTAATCTACTTGTTTGTGGTAAGAAGGTGTTGCTTCCTATAGTGAATTTGAAGCTAATAGTGAGTTTTTTCTACGACCATATGAGGTTTCATTTTTCTAGCCTTCCACCTTTATTGCTTGAGCGGCACATGGATCCTTGACTATCGCTTACTTTATCAAGAACTTGACTTTTATCTCCCGAGATCGCGACCCAACCATTTGGGAAGGACAAAGGCATCTTTTCGAGGTGGTTATTTTTGCATTTCTAGGTTTTGATTTTATATTTTTGGTTTTGGGTTTACATATGCCTCCTTGCTAATCATTTGAGCCTTATACCTTCTTTTCTAGCCATATTCCTAGGCTTCTTACCATTTGTTTCATTCCTTTCATCTTTGGTTTTTGTGACGCTAGTGGTGATGAGTTTTTTTGGTGATTATAATTGCAATAGTTTGAAGTTATGAGCTCATTTTGTATAGCAAGAATGTATTGTGTATAAGTTTGTGAATAAAAGAAAATGCAAAGTTGAAAAAGCTGTCCATAGTTAAAACAGGCAAGGACTATGCAATAAAGTATATATATATATATATATATATATATATATATATATATATATATATATATATATATATATAAAAAGCAAAAGCAAATGCTTCTAAAAAATATTAAAAAAAAAAAAAGAAAAGACAAATGGAAAAAACCGCAGAAATATTTTGATGTTAGTGTGATCTCCCTAGTTTAGAGCATTGAGGATAATGCTCCATTTAAGCTTGGGGGAATTGGAAGTGTTTTTACGCTTTTTGTATATATGTTTGTGATTTTTGCTTTGAATAAGCTTGGGGGTTGGTGTTTTTGTTTGGTGATTACTTGATTATGGTGTTGAGGATTGATCACCCTTTACTTTATAATTTAGGTATACCACCAAATTTCAAATTTTAGCCTACCTTTACCCTCTTTGCCTATACGTTTCAACCCTTCAAAGACCTTTTTACCTTTGTGGTTGAGTCACAAGTCGGTGGAGGGAGATGGGAGTCAAGCCTATAGAGCGGCTTGCATAGTCAAGATGTCGAGTAGCCCTAGAATCTCTTCTTTTCCGGTTCCTTTGAGGAATCATTGAGATGCTCACTAGAGGTGGATTTGAAACTAGTAGGGAGAATGTGGTATGATTGTTTGGGATGAAGGTGAATTGTTGATCGGGGGATAATAGGTTGTTGATCTACTATCCTAGATCAAATTTACAATTTATATTCCTAACCTAACTCTATCAAGTTCACACTAGATAGTGGCAAGCTAGGGTCGAACCACATGGACTAAGTGCATTAATTTGAGCTAATTAAACTAGTAGGAAGGTTTTGAGGAAGAGAGAGAAACAACTAAAACACTACTTAAAGCAATCAACAAGGTACTAGGGAAAGGGGAATCCAATTATGTCAATAAATTCAATAACAAGTTGCAATAGATGATCATTATCTCAATTAGGAACGAATAACACACTCAACTCACTCTCGCGCAATTAAGCATGCTAATTATCCTACTAAGCTAACTCACTCCCGTGCAAATAGCCTAGAAAAGGTATGGAAGAATCTAGACTCTCAATCAACTCACTTCCGCACAATTGATTGCAAGCACAATGAAGAACCTAGAATCAATTAGCTAAAAAGATTCTAGTCAATGTAAGCATCATCCAAACACAATAATCAAGAATAAATTGCATACTAATCACAACCAATCACTCAATCCATCAACCTAACCTTCATCCATTTCCCTAGAACAAAAACTAAGCAAACATAATGAAGATGAACATGGAAAACAAGATAAAACTAGAATTAAAGAAAGAATCAAACAACCAAACTAATTAACTACTCTAATCAACAATGAATTAAACCAAAACAAGAATTAAACAAAGCAATAAAGGTGAGAGAAAGTTAGAAAAGCTCATTGAATAGATGAGAAGAGAATCCACAAAGTTGCTTCTTTAACCTCCCAAATCTCCATTGAAATCCAAGCTTTCTCTCTCTAAAACTACTCCTAAACTAGAGAGAGAAAATCCTAATCTAACCCTAATCCTAATTAGAGGAGAGAGGAAATGTAAAACTCTCCATTAAGAAATCTAGAAAGTCTTCTATTTATATTACAAGAAAATAAAGAAGGAAATCCGGAATTAAAGCTCGAAAAAGACCCAGAATGTCGCGCCCGCGGGTCTAGTCTTCGCGCCCGCGGGCTTATGAGCCGTTCCCGCGGCAAGGCATCTCCAGAAAGTTGCAAATCCGGGAAACCAGAGTGTCGCGCCCGCGGCAGAAATGGCCGCGTCCGCGGCACCACTGTCCGCGCCTGCGGGTGTTATGGTCGCGCCCGCGGAGGCTGCGTAGCCTGGCAGTATCTTGCAGATTCAAATGGCCATAACTTCTGTTCTAAGAAGCCACTTGGGGTGTGCAACCTAGAGTTAGAAAGTTCTTCAAGTCTAGTTTCCATCGCAATTTGAATCGCCTCAATCCAATCTGTAGATCAAAAGTTATGCTGAAAGAGTGAACAAGACTCGGTTTAAGGCCTTCTACGAGCTTCAAGGTTTCTTGTCTCAAACTTCTTAGCTTCTTCCTTAGCTTCAAGCTTCTTCTATTGAACTTTCTTGCCTTTTCTCGGGTCATAAGCATCGAAGAAAGCGTCAAGCACCTACACAAATAGACCAAGAGAGAAAAGAGTGAAAGAACACATAGAAAAACATGCAAATCAAGCTAGAAACCGAGCAAAAAGCATATTATTCTTAACTAAAGCCTAAAACCATAAATTAAGACAAATATAACTAAAACAAGAGTAAAAGGAATAGAAATAACAAAGAAACACCGAAATAAACCTAAAACTAAGGGAGAAAAACGCCCTAATATGTGTCATAAATGACACTTATCAAATTCCCCCAAGCTTAACTCTTGCTCGTCCTCGAGCAAGACAAAACCAAAAGGAAAAAAAAACAGAAGGATTTATTCAAGCAAGACTAGCACACTAAGGGAGACGAGAATGTACACTAACTCACTTTCGTAGGAATCATGGTCAATTTTAGCAACTAAAGACAAGCCCTTTAAACCCCTAGATCGCTATAGAGGACGAGTGTGCTCTCGTGAGGGTTTCCTAAGAGTTAAACCCACAACTCTTGAAAAAATCCAAGCAAAACAAGACAAAGCATAAAAAGGAAATCAAAAGAAAAGGAAGGAAAACAAATGTTCATGAATGGAGTTTTGCAAATGAACAAGTACAAATGAATACAAGTCTTTCTAAACAATAGAGGAATGCACGCTTCAAGATATCCAAGGTTGATTGAAACATAAGAGATGCTAAGCATAGAGAACTGATAAGACACAATTCACCTTCATCCCAAACAATCTTACCACGTTCTCCCTACTAGTTTCAAATTCACCTCTAGTGAGCCTCTCAATGATTCCACTAGGGAACCGGAAAAGAAGAGATTTTAGGGTTACTCGACATCTTGACTATGCAAACCGCTCCATAAGCTTGACTCCCATCTCCCTCCACCGACTTGTGACTCAACCACAAAGGTCAAAAGGTCTTTGAAGGGTTGTAACGTATGGGCAAAAAAAGGGGAAAGGTAGGTTAAAAATTTTGAAAATTAGTGGTATACCTAATTGTGAAGCATAAGAATGGCCAATTCTCAATACCGTAACCAAGTTATCACAAAAACTCAAACAAAAATATCAACACCCCCAAGCTTATTCAAAGAAAAATCACAAACATATATACAAAAAGCGTAGATACGCTTCCCCCAAGCTAAAATGGAGCATTGTCCTCAATGCTCTAAACTAGGGAAATCATAACTACATCAAATAATTTTGTGCTTTTCAAATAATTTTTTTTTTTTTTTTTGTCCTCGCCTCTTTTGACTATGGACGGCTTTTTCAACTTTACATTTGCTTTTATTCACAAGGTTATACACAATACATAATTGCTATACAAAATGAGCTCATAACTTCAAACTATTGCACTTATAATCACCAAACAAACTCATTACCACTAGCTTCACAAAAACCAAAGTTGAAAAGATTGAAACAAATGGTATGAAGTCTAGTAATATGGATAGAAAAGAAGGTATAAGGCTCAAATGGTTAGTAAGGAGGCAAATGTAAACCCAACACCAAAAATATAAAATAAAAACCTAGAAAAGCAAAAATAACCACCCCAAAAAGTTGCCTTTGTCCTTCCTAAATGGTTCGGTCGCGATCTCGGGAGATAAAAGTCAAGTTCTAGATAAAGTAAGCGATAGTCAAGGATCCATGTGCCACTCATTCAAAATAGGTAGAAGGCTAGAGAAATGAGACCTCACATGGTTGTAGCAAAAACTCACTATTGGCTTCAAATTCACTATAGGAAGCGACTCCTTCTTACCACAAACAAGTAGACTAGGGCTTCAAGGTCCCAAAGTTCTTAGCATACTACCTTAGCATACTCTATCCTAGAATCAACCCAAGATATCTCAAAGCGTGCAAACCACTAATATTTAGGAAGAAAAGCATTCAAGAACACAAATCCAAAAGTATTATGTCCAAATCAAGAATAAAGCAAAACACATTGCAAAATATAAGAAAATACATGAAAATGCATATACTCAAGTGCATGGCAAAAATGGACCAACATTCTACCCAAGCATGATGAATTACCCTCCCCCAAGCTTGAATGAGACAATACACTCAAATCATAAATCATAGAGTCCACGGGGAGGGGAAAAGAAAGTAATCAATCCAACAAACCAACACATGGTCTTCAAGCCACCGACCATTAGAGAAAGAGCAAGGAAAGTTATTACCGGATATAGGTAGGTGTAAATACCCGCAAATGACTTAATTTAACCCTTCAAAGCCAATTTCCTCCAAAGCTATGCCTCATATACCATATGCTAGGAAAGAGGAGTCGAACTTCCTTGGTTCTTGATCCAATACCAATGCACCAAAGTATATCAAGTTATGTACCTAACAAAGGGCACACAAACATTTCCATGAGAGAAAATCTATATAAAAAAGGAAAGGAAAATGAAAGCAATTTGATCGGGGGATAATATGTCATTGGTCTACTATCCTAGATCAAATTTACAATTTATATTCCTAACCTAACTCTATCAAGTTCACACTAGATAGTGGCAAGCTAGGGTCGAACCACAAGGACTAAGTGTATTAATTTGGGCTAATTAAACTAGTAAGAAGGTTGTGAGAAAGAGAGAGAAACAACTAAAACACAACTTAAAGCAATCAACAAGGTACTAGGGAAAGGGGAATCCAATTATGTCAATAAATTCAATAACAAGTTGCAATAGATGATCATTATCTCAATTAGGAACGAATAACACACTCAACTCACTCTCGCGCAATTAAGCATGCTAATTATCCTACTAAGCTAACTCACTCCCGTGCAAATAGCCTAGAAAAGGTATGGAAGAATCTAGACTCTCAATCAACTCACTTTCGCACAATTGATTGCAAGCACAATGAAGAACCTAGAATCAATTAGCTAAAAAGATTCTAGTCAATGTAAGCATCATCCAAACACAATAATCAAGAATAAATTGCATACTAATCACAACCAATCACTCAATCCATCAACCTAACCTTCATCCATTTCCCTAGAACAAAAACTAAGCAAACATAATGAAGATGAACATGGAAAACAAGATAAAACTAGAATTAAAGAAAGAATCAAACAACCAAACTAATTAACTACTCTAATCAACAATGAATTAAACCAAAAAAAGAATTAAACAAAGCAATAAAGGTGAGAGAAAGTTAGAAAAGCTCATTGAATAGATGAGAAGAGAATCCACAAAGTTGCTTCTTTAACCTCCCAAATCTCCATTGAAATCCAAGCTTTCTCTCTCTAAAACTACTCCTAAACTAGAGAGAGAAAATCCTAATCTAACCCTAATCCTAATTAGAGGAGAGAGGAAATGTAAAACTCTCCATTAAGAAATCTAGGAAGTCTTCTATTTATATTACAAGAAAATAAAGAAGGAAATCCGGAATTAAAGCTCGAAAAAGACCCAGAATGCCGCGCCCGCGGGTCTAGTCTTCGCGCCCGCGGGCCTATGATCTGCGCCCGCGGCAAAGCATCTCCAGAAAGTTGCAAATCCAGGAAAACATAGTGCCGCGCCCGCGGGTGTTATGGCCGCGCCCGCGGAGGCTGCGTAGCCTGGCAGTATCTTGCAGATTCAAACGGCCATAACTTCTGTCCTAAGAAGCCTCTTGGGGTGTGCAACCTACTGTTAGAAATTTCTTCAAGTCTAGTTTCCAACGCAATTTGAATCGCCTCAATCCAATGTGTAGATCAAAAGTTATGGCTGAAAGAGTGAACAAGACTCGGTTTAAGGCCTTCTACGAGCTTCAAGGTTTCTTGTCTCAAGCTTCTTAGTTTCTTCCCTAGCTTCAAACTTCTTCTATTTAACTTTCTTGCCTTTTTTCGGGTCATAAGCATCAAAGAAAGTGTCAAGCACCTACACAAATAGACCAAGAGAGAAAAGAGTGAAAGAACACATTGAAAAACATGCAAATCAAGCTAGAAACGAGCAAAAAGCATATTATTCACAACTAAGGCCTAAAACCATAAATTAATACAAATATAACTAAAACAAGAGTAAAAGGAATAGAAATAACAAAGAAACACCGAAATAAACCTAAAACTAAGGGAGAAAAACGCCCTAATATGTGTCATAAATGACACTTATCAATTGTGTCTTATTAGTTCTCTATGCTTAGCATATTTTATGTTTCAATCAACCTTGGATATCTTGAAACGTGCACTCCCTTATTTGCTTAGAAAGAATTGCATCCATTTGTGCTTGTTCATTTGCAAAAGTCCTTTCAAGAGCATATGTTTTCTTTACTTTTCTTTTGATTTCCTTTTCATGCTTTGCCTTGTTTGTTTGGTTTGGGAGAGTTATGAGGTAAACTCTTAGGAAACCCTTACGAGACCTCACTCGTCCCCATTGGCGACTTTGGGGTTTAAAGGGCTTGTTGTAGCTAAAAACAACCATGATTCTTACGAAAGTGAGTTAGTGTAGATTCTCATCTCCCCTTTTCTTTTGTTTGTTTGAATAAGCTCATCATTTTTCTATTCTTGATTTTTTTTGCTCAAGGACGAGCAAAAGTTAAGCTTGGGGGAATTTGATGAGTTTTTAGGTTGTTTTACCATTTTTTTTATAGATTTCTTTCTTAATAAATGCTTAGTTTTATTCATTTTCTCTTTAGTTTCTTTATTTTCTCTTATCTTGTGTTTTTGTGGATTTTCTAGTGTTTCTCCTTTTTTGTTCTCTTTTCGTGGTTGTAGGTATTCTATGAGGTTCAGGTCTTAATATTGGTGGCTTACTAAGTTGGAAGATGTGTTTGGAGCAAGCTTATAGCATTTGAAAAGCTCAAGAAGTAAGAAAGTGGCATGCTCCAAGTTCTAGCTCTTGCGCTCTCAAGCTGCGCTCCCATGAAACCATGGTGTTGAACCCACCGTCAAGTCCATTTGAATCTGCCATGCTTAGTGACTATCATGAAGACATTGCGGGTGCACACGAGGAACCATTTGCGAGCGCACGAAGCTACGAAAAACTCGAAGAAACCCGGAAGAGCACGGGCACGCATCACAGCCACGCGGGCGCGCCACCCTGCTCAGCGCCGGCGCGCAGCCCGTGCGAGGGCCCGTCTCCCTATTTTTTGGATTGTTTCGACTTCATTTTTCTCGCCACTTATAAATACTTATTTAACCGATTTTTGTAAGGAGTTTTTTAGACATTATTTTCCTCATAATTTTAGCTTTATGAGAGTTTCTCTCTCTAGTTTTAGGGTTAGTTTAGGAGTAGATTTAGAGAGAGAAAGTGCGAGATTTCAATGGTGATTTGAGAGATTGATGATGCAAGGGTGACAATTGTATTAAAGATCTTCTCAATTATCAATGAGCATTTCTAACTCTATCTCATCTACTGCTTTGTTTAATTTCATGTTTGTTTGATTGGGTTTTGATGATTGAATCTTGATTAGTGTAGTTATTCTTCATATTTTGTTGATTCTTGATTTCATTACTTGCTTGTTGATTAGATGATGGTTCTTGAGTAGTTGTTTTGCTAGGGTTTGGGTGAAACTTGTATGAGTGATTGCTTGTGATGGATTTGGGAATTATGTTGATTGATTGTTGAGATTAAAGTGATTAATGTAAGTTAAAAAGTGTGTAGTTTGATTAGGCCTTTACAACTATGCTTGTATTGTGATTCCTAATGACATGACCACTTGATTTAGGACTTGCAATTGTTGATTGGTTTGAATTGTGCTTCTCTTAGTTTGTTATTCATAGAGGAAACCTAGCTTAACGGTTAGGAGATAGCTCTTTGACTCCAGTTGATTAGTCTTCACAACCAACATTGATTAGCTTAACCTTCCCAAGTTGTTACAATGTCATGATTACTTGTTGATCCCCATTCCCTAGTGTTTTATTTGTTTGCTTCTTTTATTTGGTAGATGATTAGTATTGGTTACTCTATTCTTCACCCTTGACTTCGATCTAGCTTAGGCGCATACTGGAAACACTTAAGCATAGCCGTCCCTAGTGGTTCGACCCTTGACTTACCTCTATACTTGTATATAGGTTTGTTAAGTGATTATAAATTTTGTTTGGCTCTAGGGAGGATTAGTCAACGACCTAGTTTTCCCAACATCACCTTCCTTGAAAATATCCCATTTAAATATTGAGCTTCCAATCAGGGAGCTACCCCAATTGGCACCTACTATGTCACCTTGTGACGGAATTCCAGCGCATTAATAATAAAATAAAGTACAGCGTCCTGTACCCCTGTAGAAGCTATGGTTAAATATAAAACCCCATAACTCCCCCCATATGTTCATACTCAAGATATATACGTTCCAAGAGTTTGGTGCATATCCTCTTACACTTTACATGATTTACCAATTCAACATGTGATGACTCCAACCAATCAATCAAAAATAAACATATCAACATTCAACACATACTTCCAATTCATTCTTGAATTAATTAGTGAGCACATACTATTTATTTTAATCAAGGTTCCTTGCCTACTTTTGTGCACAAAATTGCACGATTAGTACCTTGGTGCATAAAATGCACTACTAAACTTCCTTGACTCAAACTCAACTTACATGAGTGAGTAAATAAATAAACTAACTTCTTGACTCAACACCAATAGTAAATGGGTGAGAAATAAACTTATGAATCATGTTCCACAAATATAATTTTAGCTCTTTAATTCATATATAAGCCTTGCTTATTAAATACATGCTTTCTTGATACTTGAAAATAAAACATACATCCATGATTCATACATATTCAACTTGTATCATGCTTCAAATAATATATTCACATGCTTGCATAACAATTCATGTTCAACTAACATTAATTCCAAGCATATAATCAACCAAACATGCTACTAATTCACCACTTAAATCATACTTTACAAATCCTAGCAAGATACTACGCATACACAAATATTCTTGTGCACATACGTACCTTGAAAAACGCTTAACTGCTACACTCACTAGAAATCACCTAGCTCAAAGCTTCCTACAAATAAGAATACATAACTATAATTAATCTACTTATTGGGTTAATTAGTAAGGTTTAAAGTGTATTATAGTTGCTGGAACTTTGTATTCTTATTTATTCTTATTATAGTTATGTATTCTTATTTGTAGGAAGCTTAATTATAGTTATTAAGTGGGTACTTCAAATCCTCTCAAAAAGACTTAATTATTATGACTTAAATAAAATTCCAGCATACTTATTTAATATAAAACATCACTAATAGACAAGGAAATCATATTTAAATCATCAAAACCTTTTTTCCTTTTATGGGTAATCAAACCCTAACTCAATAATTAAAAAGTAGTGTGCATATATAAATTTCAACATTAATTTGAGGGCTTTAAACTCATTAAGAATACATATTTAAACCATTAATTAAACAACAACAACAACCTAGGATCAAACCCTAACCATAAACATTAAATTCCCAAATTCTAGGGTTTGGGTTTTTGATTGAATAAAAATCTAAAAATTATTTAAATAATTTAACAACATCAAATACCCAAAATCAATACTAAAACATAATCAAAATCATGCTTTATATTAATGAAAACAATAGAATTAAATTAGGAAGAGAAAAGAGTTTTTTTTTTATTTATTTTATTTATAATAATACCAAACTGCAAAACACAAAAGGAGAGAGAAGGAGGGGATGGTTGGCGGTGCACTGGCTGCTGTTGCTGGCCACCGGTGGCTGGTGGTGGTGCTGGTGGCTGCCGGCGTGCGTGAGGGGGAAGAAGAGAGAGAGACATGGGAGAAGAGAGAAAAAGAAGAGGAAAAAGAAGAGGAAAAAGAGAGGAAAAATAAGGAGAAAAAGGAGAGAGAAAATAAAGAGAAAACCTTTGGGATTTTTGTGAAATTTGACAATAATGATTTTAGAGTGAAAAATCTTGAGGTTTTGAATTATTTATAATCCCCTTTTAAAACAAAAACTCATAATTACAAAAGTGCCATCACTAAATCTTACTCCCTCTTGACTTCTTCCTTTGGGGCCAACTTGTTGGGCTCTTAAGTGTCTTTAATTTCCCAACAAGTTGATCCAACTATTTAAATAAAGATGACCTAATTCAAAACGCTTTTACTGCCTCAATTAATGACTCATATTATTTTATGCACACTTACATAATATTTAAATAATTAATTTCTTTTAAAATGAAATGAATCTTTTTATTTATATTAATAAATAAAATAAATAATTTTTATATATATAAATATTATAAAAATATGGAGTATTACACATGCTGAGTAGAAGAGCAACAAGCGACCCTGCTAAGCGGACTAAGACCACCCGGGCTTAGCAACCAGCCAAGGCAGACCAGCCGAGCAAAGCTGAACAAGGTCTGAGAGACGCTGACAGATCAGTGGGAGTCATAAGGAATGACCACAAAAGAGGAGCGCTGACTGGAAAGCTTGAACAATACACCCTTCTCACTCATTCGAGGTCTCACATATTTAGAGTGAACAAGTTTGACGACAAGTGGCAGAGGCCACCTTGTATGGCGAGCAGAAACCGTGATCCTAGCAAGTGATGTGACTTCCATAGGGACCATGGACATACCACTAATCAATGTACACACCTCAAGGACAACATAGAAGATTTGGTCTCACGAGGGTATGACCGCAAGAGGGGTTAGCGAAACCGAGATGAAGGCAAGGACCGTGATAAAAAACCAGATGGCAGAGTGCTGGTTATCAGCAGAGGACCAGTAAATGGCGGCACGGTGATTAGAGCGAGAGCTAAACTACGAGCAATGATTCACCAGGTGAACTACAATGATAAGCGTAGATGGCCACCTTTGTCGCCTTAGCCGCGCGCAGTGTTTGATGAATATGATCAGAAAGGCATAGTCCACCCTCATGATGACCCTCTGGTACTTACGGTGAAAATTGCAAATTGAGAGGTAGACAGAGTGCTAATCGGTGGCGGCAATTCAGCCAACATAATCTTCATTAGTGCCTTTAGGAGCCTCAAGTTGGATAAAAAAGACCTGAAAAGAGTAAGCTAAATATGAAGTCGCCGGGTTCAATGGTCAGGTTTAATCCCAGAGGGTATTATGTAGCTATCAGTCAGAGTAGGAGAATGATTTAGACGACGTGACGTTAGATTGAGTTTCTAGTGGTAAACTCACCTTCACCCTACAATGTGATAATGGGCAGACTACTGATCCACAAGATAGGCGCGGTGGTCTCCACATATCACCTGGCAATGGCTTACACAGGAAATGATGGAAGATTTGCCAAGCTGAGGGGAAGTCAGAAGATGGCACAACAGTGTTACATTACAGCTCTCAAACAACTGGTAAAGGCCAAACCTCAAACAGGCTTAGAGTTCAATCAAGAAGTTCGAAGTGAGAGAAAATCTTGAAAGAGAAAAAGAGAAAAATACCTCAGTGAAAAAAGACAAGCAAAAGCTGGCCATGGAGAATTTCGAACCTGCGAAAGAGGAGGCAGCCAGACCAATCCCCAACTGTGAGCACGAGGAAATCAAAATCGCCGAGGGAGATAGCTCCAGGGTGGTAAAAATTGGCAAGGGTATTGAGCCTTAAGTGCGAGTCAACCTCATTGAACTGTTAAGAAGGAATAAAAGCATTTTTGCATTATCAGCAGACGAGATGCCTGGAATTAACCCAGAGGTCATGGTCCACAGGCTGAATGTGAAGGAAGAAGTCAGGCCAATTAAGCAGAAAAAATGAAGTTTCTCTGCTGAAAAGAATCAAGCCATACAAGAAAAAGTAGATTAGCTTCTCGAAGCCGAATTCATTAAACCATGTGATTATCCAGAGTGGCTGGCTAATGTGGTCATGGTAAAGGAAGCAAATGGTCAGTGGAGGATGTGTGTTGATTTTACAGATCTCAACAAAGCATGTCCAAAGGACTATTACTCGCTACCACGAATTGGCAAGCTCGTAGATGCTACGAGTGGGCACGCATTGTTGAGCATTATGGATGCCTTTTCAGCCAGATCAGTTTGCACAAGCAAGACAGGCAGAAAAATGCGTTTATCATTAAAGGGGGGTGTACAATTACATTGCCATGCCCTTTGGGCTTAAGAATGCAAGGGCTACATTTTAGAAGACAATGGACATGGTGTTAATCCACTAGAAAGGACGGAATGTGGAAGTGTAAGTCGATGAATTGATCGTCAAAAGCGTCACACCAGCAGGTCATATTTTAGATCTAGAGGAGACGTTTGCCACGCTGCACAAGTATCACATCAAGCTCAATCCAAAGAAATGTGTTTTCAGAGTGAGTTTTGGAAAATTCCTGGGTTTCATGGTGAGCGAAAGAGGGATTGATGCCAATCCCGAAAAGGTGGAAGCAGTTCTCAGTCTTCCAGAACCAAAAAGCACCAAGGACATAATGCGCTTAACAGGTAGGATGGCCGCGTTGACCCGTTTCATCAGCAAGTCAGAAGACAAAGTCTTGCCATTCTTCCGGATGTTAAAAAGGAAACATGGAATTCAAGTGGGGTGAAGAAGAAAAGCGAGCCTTTGCAGGGATCAAGGATCATCTCACCAAACTGCCCACAATGATCAGTCCGGAGCAGGGTGAAAAGCTCCAATTGTACATTTTAGCCTCACCACAGACAATAGGGTCAATCCTCTTGGTAGAAAGAAATAAGTAGCAGCGACCAATTTATTTTGTAAGTCACATGCTTGTTGGGTTCTACAATGTGCGTACACCACACGGAACCAAAACCCGCCCAAGGACCACATGCACAAATTAAAGCGACTAAACTAAAACATGCACATAATTAATAAAATATTAAACACGTAATAGAGAGAGAGAGAGAGGAGCGAAAAGACGTTCATACCCTTGAAGCGTGTTTTCCACCTAGCACGAACACGAACCCACGAACGAAGCAAAAGCCTCAAATTTGACTCCTCTAACAAGGTCCACCCACGCGCCCGAAAACTTGGTCGGTATTATCGGCTAGGATAATACCAACACTACTAACAAGAGGATCTCATTATAAGGTTTTCTCAATGGAGATGCCTTTTATAGAGTTAAACTCTTGCAATTAATTCCTTAGGCAAGCTTGGGTATTTATAGGAGAGGCACCTCTTATCCCATTGAGATCTTTCATGTGGGACTTTGCAAAGTTGAGAAAAGCTAGCATTTAATTTAATTCTAAATTAAATTAAATAGCTAGAACAAATAGTCAAGTAACACTTGTACACCACATGGCCTCCTTGTTCCCCAAGCATACCCAACTCCCACAAACCAGGCCAACCATGTGCAGCTAGCTGGCGGGCTGCCGCGCTGGCGCCTGGTGCCTAAGCTGGGCCTGCCATGCTGGCCCATGGTGCACCAGCCCGCACAAGTAGTCCTCGCATGTGATACGAGCTGCTGCTGCTCTTGCTTGGCAAGCACTCCGGGTTGGCTAGCACTACCACAACTAGTGAGGCCCAGTGCGCTAGCATGCGACTGGCCTTGCTAGCACGCAAGCTCGGCCAGCAAGCTCCAGTCAGCATCCGCATGGGGCTGCTGGGCTTACGGCATAATTAACGCTTAGGTTAACAGCCCTATATAGCCTAGCCCTCGCTTGGCTAAGCCAATGCTAGGCTAGGGCTATGCGTTGACTATTATTTGACTTATTTATTGTCTTCGTCGATTCCATGAATTAACTCAACGTTCGACGCTCGGCTTCGACGCTCTACGCTCAAAATCTGACTTCGGAGTACGTATCCTCTTGTTCGACGTATTAAGACCTTCGGCTTAAGTCGTCGCCTTAGTTCGGTTGCACGCTTGGATGTGACCCATTGGGCTTAGTTAAAGGAAAGCTGTGAGATTAATATAATTAATCTCACTAATCGGAGATGGCCTCTAGCCCGACTTTTTGATCACTTGAATTCACTAAATAATTAACTCCGTAATTAATTCTGAACCCTATATCGGAATAATACACTTGTTCAAAGAACATTATTCCTTTAAGTGCTGACCGAAACTGAACAAAGATACCCGCTGGTGGAAAAGTTAGCATTGGTGGTAGTAACAACGGCAAGAAAATTAATGCCTTATTTTGACGCACATGTGGTTCAAGTCCTTACTAACCACCCACTGGAAAAGGCCCTGCAAAAAATGGATGCTTTGGGACGACTGCTAAAGTGGGCAATTGAGCTCTTTGAGTATGAGTTGGAAGTTAAGCTGAGAGCAGCCACAAAGGCTTAAGCTCTGGCTGATTTTATAGTGGAAGCCTCGTATAAAGAGAAAGAAGACGAGGTAGGAATTTGGAAAGTAGCCGTAGACGGGTCTTCCACTCAGTCAGGGAGCGAGGCTGGAATCATTTTGACCTCGCCAGAGGGCAACGTGTTCGAGTATTCCATTAAATTTAAATTCAAAGCGTCAAACAATGAGGCGGAGAACAAGGCTACTCTGGCTGGAATTCGAATGAGCATAGCAGCCGGCGCCAAGAAAGTGCACCTATTAACTAACTCTCAGTTGGTTGTCAGCCTGCTAAAGGGAGAATATGAAACTAGGGAGCCGACGATGCAGAAGTATGCAACCAGAGTCAAGGAATTAGCAGCCCAGCTGATGCACTTCCAGGTGGATCTAGTCCCTAGAACAAAAAACTCTCAGTCTAACGCACTGTCAAAGTTAGCCAGCTCCACTCTACAGAGTCTCACAAGAACAGTCATGGTGGAGGTCTTAGAAGAGAGTAGCATCGCTGAAAGCAAACAAGTGAACTGCACCACCTAGCAGCAAGCATGGTTCAGAGACATAATGTCATACAAGCTACATGGCATACTGCCTGAGGACGCAGCAAAAGCCAAAAAGGATGCAAATTGGTACGTGGTAATGAATGGCAAGCTGAATAAGAAAGCATTCTCAAAGCCACTCCTTAGGTGCATCCATGAATTGGAACGAGAGGGAATCATGGAAGAAGCTCACTCTGGAATCTGTGCAAATCACATAGGTGGAAAAGCCTTGGGAGTCGAGATACTCCGAAGAAGAGCATACTGGTCGACACTGAGACAAGATGCCTTGGCATATGTCAAAAAATGTGAGAAGTGCCAGAAATATTCACCAGTCATCAATCAGCCAGTGAATGATTTAACCCCAATCCTCAGCCCGATCCCATTTGCCTAGTGGGGAATGGACATATAGGGACCATTCGCCACTAGGTCAGTGGGAAGAAAGTACCTCATAGTAGCGGTAGATTACTTAACCAAATGGATAGAGGCCGAGCCCACAAAATACATAAAGGTGTCCCAAGTTAGAACATTCATCTGGAAGAATATTATCACAAGATTCGAGGTGCCACAGTGTATAGTTTTTTACCATGGCTGTCAATTCAACTATGATACTATAAAGGATTACTTAGAGGAGCTGAATGTCAAATACGCAAGTACATCAGTGTGTCACCCACAAAGCAATGGCCAAGCTAAAGCAGCAAACAAGTTGATCTTAACTACGTTGTAGAGAAAGCTGGAGGAACACAAAGGACTCTGGGCTGATCTAGTGCTAGAGGTGCTATGGGAAAAGCAATGGGCAAGAGTCCGTTTGTATAACACCCCAATAATTCTCTCTTAAAAACCTGTAAACACCTTTAACACTTTGCAAGAGAATTACTGACGTGCTACCGCCACGTGTTCAAACGTTAAGGCTAGTTCAGAATTTAGCAACGGAAAAACTAACTCAGTTATCAATAAGTTTCCAAAACCAATAATCAAAACCAAATTTAATCTTACAAGTTGGAACCATTATGGCCCTTATTCAAAACCCAATAAAAGTAGTAAATAAATCAAACCAGAGTTTAATTAAATCGAAACTTATGAAATAAAATGAAATGAAATAAACTGTGAGGTTAACTAACACTCCACTCAAAATCCCATCACCTTGATGCAAGTTCTGATTGGGTAGGACCTGTGATTAATCTGCTCCCCAATATTACAAGTGTAAAAATTGGATCATTATAGGATCATTGAAAGGCGAAGGCCATGACCAAGAAAAGACACACAAAAGCATGCAATCAGCAACGCTGAGTAAATACAAGCTACGAGATATAGCAAAGAGCTCTAGCATGTTACCAAAAATCAATCTGCACACACACAATATAATCATTGACTCAAACACATGACTCAATTGTTAACATTAATAAGACTTCACTAATTAATAATAGATAAATCATTTCATTCATTGATTGGATTAAGCAATAGACCAGGTAGTCACCCTATGCTCCATTTCGGAACATTAATAAAAGAAAACCCTATGCCTCCTTTCGGAAACATTAATAAACATCTAATGGCAGACGGACGCAACTCTGTGGCCATAGCTAGTATGAGATCTCATCTAACTCTTTATAATTTTAAAAGTATTTGAAAACAAGAGACTCGTAGATCAAACGGCCTCTGAAAAGTACACGGCTAATACCCCGTGTACCCCAATCCCTGTTTGTCAATACTCCAGATGTGCACAAATCCAGAGTTTTATTGCTCATCCATCTTGCACTTTACGTAAGTTTAAACTTGGTGATGACTCAAATGCAAAACAATACAACCAATCATACATCCATCATTCATACAATTCAAATTTCCAATTCAATTCTTGATTTATTAGTGACAAACAATATTTAGTATTGAATCCTTTAACTACCTCGGTGTATAAACACCTTAAGTGCATAAGGCACCTCAATCCTCAACCTCGTCTTATAAGACTTTAAATCTCCATTTACTCATTCCATTTCATTAATCATGAACGAGTAATACAATAATTCATTCCACATATTCACGTACCTTTGCCTCTAAGCTCATCTTGCATGTTAATTCATAAATAATACTTACAAGATAAATTAATACGCAATTCTCATACATGAAACAAAGCCAATCACCACATTAATCACCAATCAAACTTACTACCATACAATTCCAACCAATCTACAAGTTTCCTAACATGATTCTAAGGTTTTCCAAGTCCTTAAACATGCTTCTAAAGTCAAGGTTTTCGTATCCTTGTACGTACCTAGAGTAAACGATTGGCCACTTTAGGAACTAAAAATCGTCTTCTACAAAGTCCTCTCCTAAACCCAAACAATAATAATTCAATCAATACCCAAGCAATATAATTTACAGCAATACTAACTTACTTTAAAACCCCTTGAACCATTGAAATAATGCTTTTAAATTACTCACAATAGTCAAAGTCAATAATTCAATAGTTCAAGTATAAGTTTATATGTTGCAATCATGAAAATATAGCTTATAACATAAAATTCCAGCAACTTTAAAGTAAGGATTATAATTTGGAAATTTAGTTTCAGATTATAAAACAACCTCATAAACATCTCTACTTGAAATAATCATTATATAGTAGGTTAGTATGTTAAAAACCTTAAAATTCATCATAAAACCATGATTTAAAACCTTTAAAACCAAGATTAAAAATCTGAAAATTTAATTTAATAGTAGAATGTATGAATGCAACAATCTAAACTTGAAATACATAATTAGAATTCAATTAGTTTCATAAAAACTCAATCAAACCTTCAAAATTCAATTAAACAACACTTTAAAACCTTCCTTTTTGCTAGAATTAAAAGCTTATATATTATTCTTAAAATTTCCTACATAAAAACATTAAAATACATACTTATTCACAAAATTACAGCAAGTTTAAAGCTTTATAAAAATTTGAAAATTTATTTTAAACATTAAACCTTCGTTAAAAATCAAAGGTAGTGATTTGGCCACGGGAGGGTGGTGCTCACTACCAAAGGTAGTGAGTTTTGATTAAAACGTCATTTACACACGAAAAACACTATTTTTTTGCAAAAATCGGACGAGTTAGAATCTAAACGTGATTAAAACGTAATTAATAGAAATTAAGAACGTAAATCAGAAACTGATTACGAAAAATTTAAAACTTGCTTTTGAATTAAACATCATCATAATCATAGTAGAATCATAATATAATCATGCTTAAATTGAATAACTTTAGCAACACGTTTTTAAGCCCTAAAACCATGAAAATCAAGTTTTAAACCCTAATTTCTTAACTAAATAAATCTAAAATTTTGATG
This sequence comes from Chenopodium quinoa, assembly GCF_001683475.1. Taxonomy (NCBI): domain Eukaryota; kingdom Viridiplantae; phylum Streptophyta; class Magnoliopsida; order Caryophyllales; family Amaranthaceae; genus Chenopodium; species Chenopodium quinoa. The sequence continues at coordinate 5,392,417 of NW_018745286.1, read as the reverse complement.
CATAATTTAAACATAATAAAACTTTAAATTCATAATCTTTTATAATTCATATACATAATCAAACCATAATAATAACAATTAAATAACAAAAATTAATAAAGATTTAAACTTGGGTTGAATTAACAAAAGAAGAGAAAACGAGAGGGAGGAAGAAAATAAGACTAACCTTTTTGTGTGGGGGAAAACTTGGGGATTCATGGGGTATCTATAGGAGAGAATTGTAGGGTAAAATTCGGCCTCATGAAAATAATGGGTCAATTAAATAAATAAAAGGGTTAGGCTTTGTTTTTATAACAATGGATTGTGGGATATAGCTTCATAAAATAATTTAGCCTAGAATAATTTTTGACCCAAATTAATAATTTGAAAATTAAATTCTGGAAAAATACAAATAAATATTATAAATAAAATAAAATTTCATTTATAAAATATTTTAAAAATACAGGGGATTACAGTTTGCCTTAGCATATGGAGCAGATATTGTTGTTCCCGTGGAGGTGCAAACCCCAACTTGCGAATTCAACACTATGAGCAGCAAGGAAACGAAAAGCACCTGCTGGAAGAGCTAGATTTTCTCCCTGAAGTACAGCTGAAGGCAGTACTTAAGCTAGCTGCTTAGAAAAGAAAAATCTCAAAAGCCTACAAGAAGAGAGTGAAGAACCGAGAATTGCTAGTTGGTGATCTAGTTTTAAGGAGAAATGCAGCAGTTGGGCAAGGCAACCAACACGGAATACTGTCAGCCAATTGGGAAGGACCTTTCCTCATTCACGAGCAAGTGGGACCAGGTGCTTTCCTCCTCCAATCAAGCAGGTCAAGTATGAAGGAACAGTTTCAATGGAGATGTGTTAAAGCAATATTTTGTTTAAGTTATGCAATTAAGTAAGCAATATAGAAGAACTTCTTTTCATTTCATGCAATGTTAATTACGGCAATTTAAGCCATTTGATCAATGAAATACAAGCCTCTGTGTTAGGAGTATCCTATATAAATTTGTCTAAACAAGCTTGTATGTTATGTTACGTTATGGCATCAGTCACTAACACGCAGGCAGGCTTGAATAAGTCACCGTACTTACGCTAAATTCACCAGCACAACGCATGGCAGACATATTACTGGCAGGGCTGGTCTCCAAAACCGTCTAGAGCCACGAACCACGCAGAAGAAAGAAATCAGCAGCATTACCTAGTCCACCCTACCAACACAAGTAAAACAGGGCAACACCACGGGGACACCTGAGGTAGTTGCTTGACACGTTCAACTTGGGGAGGCATAGGGCAAGATGAAAAGAAGGAGAGAATGAGCGGGTAACACCAAGGTTCTCTTAGTCCCACTCAGCTTACTCTTGCGGGTAGTGGATAAGACAACGCAATTCTAAGTCTTCACATAATCAAGTGAGTGACACAAAGATAAGCCTTCACCATACAGGCTGAATGGCATAATCATAAGGAACCTAAACAAGTCGTCCAAATTATCTCATTAATCGTGATGTTCACTTACATATTCCTATTAAACATGCAATATGGTGATAAAAAAATGTAATAAAAATCAACATCAACATTGGAAGCAATTTAACCATAATAACATTAGCCAAATCAAATAACGATAAACCTAATCATGATATTATACAGCAACAAGAATAATAAAAAGAGTAATTAAGTGAATTAACTACTCACGTTCCGCGTTTCCTTGAATTGCTACATCATGAATAAACTGTTAGTAACTTCAATAAATAATAAAATCAAATTGAATTAAATTAAATGAAAAGTAGAGATGATTTGGTCCAAACCCTCAGTTAACTCTACCTTTCACGCCTTGGTTTAAGTACAGAACTTCGGGTCAAGTATGGACTCCTTGGAGTGCTTAGGGGAAGTATTATGAGAGAATAGGGTGGCTAGTGTTTAGGCTAAATAGAGAAGAGAATGATTGTTGGTGCAGGGAGAAATTAAAGAGAATGATTGTTGGTGCCCCTGAAACAAGAGAAATCAGGTTTGTATTTATAAAGAAAATAAGAGGGGTGAGTTACGGAACCCTAGAAATGAAAAGGCGCCGCAGAGAAACCCTAGAAAAATGCCACATCACGGCATGTGTTCCGCGACACAGCGCGGAATACCGTGACGCAAAATACCGCGACACGGTGCAGAATACCGTGACGCGGCATATCTGCCGTGACACGGTGCACGTGTTTTCCTGAAAACCGTCCAGATTCATATTATTCTTTGCTTAATGACTAAGAACGTGATATTTTATGCGCCGTTTCAGCTATTCCGGATTAATTTCAGGCTTGGGGTTTTTATTATTATTAATCGGGCTTAATTAATAAATAACACAAAATGAATTAAAAGGGTTTGGGCTAGGATATGAGTTGGAATGAGTTTGAATAAACATTAGGACTGATCTGTTGACTGTTTTGTAAGTTGTGTTTGACTGAACATGGATTTTAAGCACTCCCGAGATTAAATACACGACTCGCCCAATAATGGTGGTGAAAGGTTATTCATCATCGGGTTTGGTTTAGGGGAGAAATTTTTAGGTGTCTACACCTGTTTACATAAACAAGTCAGAAATTCGAACATGAACCCGACCGGTTTATAAACGGGTTGACTTGAACCCGACCTGTTTAACCTGATTTTTTAAATTTGTTTTACGCAATTTTATTAAGTAATTATATGCAATAAAAACAAACTAAATTAATGTTTAACTAATCCAATTTAATGCTTACACTAGTTGAAAATGCATTCTATAAACATTATGCTATTACAAATTATATATTAAGTATATTTTTGCAACAGAATTTACATCTAAGCTGCCAAAAAACCTTTTCTAGCAGTCTTTATCATTAATTCCTTCTTCCATGGTTGATTTCAGGATTCATATTTCTCTCCAAGTGAAAACAAATTCGAACGCATAAGTAACAAAGCAGAAACAAACCTCATTAAAATTAAATTGCATATAATAAACTTGAAAAAATGCAGAAATTAAATCTGTAAAAAAGTAAAAATAATCTGTAAAAAAGTAAAAAACAAATAAAAAATAAAAAATAAAAAAACGCATGAATAAATGTGAAGAAATAACATATAAACATTATTAGATTAAAATTTAAAAGGAAAAAAAAGAGGGAAAAAAACAGCAAATAGAATACTTAAACAAAATCAGGCTAATTATTCAATCTGATAATTAATGATTGTTAATTAATTAAAATGCAGAGAGAAATTACAAAATATATATAAGTATCGCAACAGAAATTTACCAACATAAACTGAACATAAACAAATAATCACGACATTCAACAGAGTAACATAAACTCATAAACAAGCTAACAGAATGCATGGATTGAATTGAATATATAATAGAGCATTATAAATACATAATCAAATTAAAACCAAAAAAATTAAGTAAAGATAATGAAATTTGCTAGTAAATTACCTTAAGACGAAGATTAACGAGTTTAAATTAACAATTTTAATGGAAAAAAATTGAAAACAAGAGAGAGGAGAGAGAAAGAGAATGAGAGAGAAGAATCAGAAAATGAGAATGAGAGGTTGAAAATGGCGTGATTCGTAAGGTAGGTGAGAAGAGTTTTAGGGTAGACTTAGATAGTTTGGGCTTGGCCCATGTTTAAAAATAAATCAGGGTTTAAATTAATTAAGTTATGCGGGTTGGGTTCGGGTTAACCCGACCTGAAACCAATCTAATTGATTAAACGGGTTTAGGTGGGTTGGTTTTGGGTTGGGATTTCCAACCTAGACCCGACCTGTTTAACTTCAGTTCGGGTTGACCCCATTTCATAAACGGGTTGGAAATCTCACTCAAAACTCGTTCATTTCGGGTTGGGTTCTGGTCGGGTCAGCTTTTGCCAACCCTAGCTGAGGGCATAGGGTAGCTCAGCAGAATCTACCCTATACAACTAGCCCCCAACAGGTGGTTTGAGGTACTCATGCCAGCTCTTGCCAAGTAGAGGCACATCTTCTAGTCAAGGCTCATAGTATAGGGCAGCCCAGCAGGAGCTACCCTATACACCAAGCATATTCACAACATGCTTAGGTAGGTGCACTTCAAATGACGCCTACAGACGTCGGGGTCATTCGGCAATGCTTTTTTCCCAATTGGTTCGCCAATGTTGTTTTGGTAAAAAAGCCAAATGGTACCTAGCACATGTGTGTTAATTATACTGATCTAAACAAGGCATATCCGAAGGACAGCTACCCTCTTCCAAAGATCGACAGTTTGGTCGACTCTACAGCCGAGCATGCCATAATGAGTTTTATGGGTGCCTACTCAGGCTTTCATTAGATACCCTTGTGGAAAAGAGATCGAGAGGAGATGACATTCGTCACAGATCGCTCATGGGTTATTCTGTTATACGGTGATGCTGTTTGGCTTGATCAATGTACCTGCTACATTCCAACGCATGATAAATGCGGACTCTATCAATCAGATTGGCGGGAATGTTGAGGCATACATCGATGACATGATAGTTAAATCCAAGCTACAGACAGATCATATTGCTGACCTCCAAAAAACCTTCACCACGCTTAAGCGGCATAAGGTCATACTAAATCCCAAAAAGTGTGTCTTTGGCATTAAGTCTAGGAAGTTTCTCGGATTTTTGATTGATCAAAGAGGGATAGAGGCAAACCTAGAGAATGTACAGGCGATCATTGACATGAAGTCACCCTGCACTGTCAAGGAAGTTCAAAAGCTCACTGGTTGTCTGGCGGCATTGGGGAGATTCCTCAGCCAGTCAAGCGACAAATGCCTCTGTTTCTTCCAAGCCATCAGAAATAAAACAATGTTTGAATGGGGAGATGATTCTAAGGCGGAATTTCAGAAGTTGAAAGAACATCTACACTCCTTTCCAAGGCTTGTAAGGCCTTTTCCAAAGAATACGCTTTACATGTATTTGGCCGCCTCAGATCATGCTCTTAGTGTTGTTCTCCTTGCTGAGAGAGACGGCAATCAGCTCTCGGTCTATTTCGTTAGCCATATTCTTTGAAATGTAGATCTCCAATACTCTACAGTTGAAAATTTTGGTCTTGCACTTTTCAAAGCAGTCAAGAAGTTGAAACCATACTTCTTGGCATATCCGGTGGTTGTCTACACAGATCAACCACTCAAGCAGCCAATGACAACTTTAGAGTCAACCGGCCGAATGATAAAATGGGCTATCAAAACTCAAAGTCTTGAAATCACCTTCGAACCAAGGAATGCGATGAAGGGTCAGGTGTTTGCTAACTTCATCGTAGAAATGACACGTTCAGTAGAGCCAGAAAACTTGGATCAGGTTTGTAAGGTATATGTAGACGGGAGCTCTACTATGAACGCCTGTGGTGCAGGGATTATATGTCAGTATCATGAAGGAGACAAGTATGAATATGCACTACAGTTCAAGTTTCAAGCTTCAAATAATGAAGCTGAGTACGAAGCCCTGCTAGTCGACATCCGCATGTGTAAGGCGGCAAGGGCAATGAAAATTAACGCCTATTCTGATTCTCAGTTGGTCGTTAGTCAATACCATGGAGACTATGAGGCCACCCATCCGGCTATGATCAAATACCTTCAGGCGGTCAAAATTGAGGCTGAGAAACTTGACGAATTCCATCTAAGTCAAGTACCTCGGTCAGAGAACAATTAGGCGGATGCTCTGTCGAAATTGGAATCATCCGCCTCCTGTGATACACCTCGATCCGGACTTTTGGGAAGTTATGGAAAAACAAAGTATTGAAGAGGATCCCATTAATGTACTCGACCGGAGCTCAACCTGGATGGACGGCATCCGGGCCTACCTGCTAAACGGCACTTTGCCAGATACTTATCCAGAAATGGTTTCCATGAAAAAACAGGCGGCCAACATTAAAATCCACAAAGGAGAACTGTTCAAGAAGGGTTTCTTTCAACCTCTCTTGAAATGCATAACCCTAGAAAGGGGCATGAAATTATGGATGATTTACATCAAGGCTTCTGTGCCTCACACATAGGCGTAAGAGCCCTGATAGGAATAGCCGCTCGGTAAGGCTATTTCTGGCCGACTATGGAAGCAGAAGCCATGGAGGTGGTGAAAAAGTGTGACAAGTGTCAGCGGTTCGGTAAACTCATTCACCGTCCGACAACTGATTTGACTACAATTCATAGCCTAGTACCATTCTCCAAATGGGGCATGGATATCTTGGGCCCGTATACACTTGCGTCAGGCCAGAGGTGGTACATTCCAGTGTTTGTTGACTACTTCACCAAATGGGTTTAGGTAGAGGCTATCAAAGGCAAATAGACAAAGGATGTGATTTCCTTCATTTGGAAAAACATCATTACCCGGTATCGGGTCCCTATGTCTATGGTTTATGACAATGGCCCTCAGTTTGAGACGCCTAACCTTAAAAACTAGTTAGGAGATCAAGGAATTTCCCACTACTTTGCATTAGTCGGTCAGCCACAAGCAAACGGCTAAGTTGAAACTTTCAACAAACTCATCTCAGACGGCATTAAGAAGAAAACAGAGAAAGCTAGCAGTCTATGGGCCGAAGAGTTGATTCATGTACTCTGGTCTATTAAAACGACGGCAAATGTGGAAACCGACGAAACCCCATTCTTCATGGTATATGGTGCTGAATCCATCTTACCCATTAAGCATTATGAGCTGACTCTTCGGGTCATGTTGTATGATGAAGAGGCAAACTGAGAAACCATCCGGCTAGCGTTGGATCTTCTACCAGAACGCCGGGGCAATGCCACCTTACGCCATGAATTTTACCGTCTGAGAATGAAAAGAGCCTACAATAAGAGAGTACACAAACGGTCCTTAAAAGTGAAGGACTTTGTATTACGGAAAATGGAGGCAACTGGTAGGGCTAATGAGCAGGAAAAATTGACACCCAATTGGGAAGGCCCCTACCAGATCTATGAAGAAGTAAGAGGCGGCACCTACCGACTAGAAACACCAGACAGCAGGCAGCTAGCCAAAACTTGGAAAGTAGATAACTTGAAAAAGTATTACTTCTAAGCCTTGTAAATTTTGTAAATGAAAAGCTTAAGTAATGAGAATTGCTTTTTGTTTCAAATTTTGTTTTATTTCATTACATTGTTGGATACATCTCCTTATGGGAGAAGCACCGTCTATGCTATGTACAGACGACAAATTTGACCCAACTTTCCACTCTAATTGAGTAAGATGCATTCGGCGACATCCATTCGGGTGACTTCGCTCAAAGAGAGCATCTCTCATTTGGGTGGTACATTGTGTTGAGTCCCTTAGGTTTTGATTGATAGTTTTGAATGATGACAAACAACTAAGGGAAACAGGTCTTTGAAAGTGTTCAATACAGTTGGGGGAACCAACTAAAATAGAACACTGTTTTCCTAGATAAGTTATTGATTATATGAGTTATCTATTGAACTAACTTATCTATATACAGGAAACAGTTAGATGATAAATGTGCTATGTACTGGTGGGGAACCAGTATGAACCGTTTCCTTGACTGCTATGCGGAAAAGCAGTCACATACTCTTTATTGTGCATTAACCATGTTACATGTGCAGTAGTTGAGTTGATTCCAAGACTTGGAGCATAGAAGCCTTTCGAAGATATTTCGAAGAAAGATTGTTTGCTCATAATAGAAGTATTCAAGGAAGATTCAAGTCTTGAAGATTACATGAAGAAAAGACGATTTATGCTTTAATATGTTATCTAGGTTTTCATGTAATATGCTCCGTAGTATGCTTGCATGTTTGGGTTATATAAGTGCTTAAAAGTATATTGAAGTATGATATGAAATCTGGTACAAAGTTGGAACAGGTTTCATAACATGTTTCAATTCAGGGAACCAGGTCGGGGAACCAGGTTCACTGTACGAAATATTCGAGCTGCCGTTTTGGAAAAAGATTTTACAAAAAGATTTTTTCGAAAAGATTATTTTGAAAATATTTTGTGCAGCTGGAAATAAGATGAAATATTCTTGGTTACCTAAAAACTAGGAGTATTTATCTTAATTGATTCTATCTTTGTGATTAAATCAAATAAGATAAATACTTTCCTAAAATTACAATATATCTTATTCTCTAAGATTGTGTGATTTAAGGAAACTAGGTTTTAGGAATCTAAGCTTATATAAACTCATCTTATTTCACATATTTCGTGTGCCTCTCCAGAAATTAAAAAGAGCAATTATTTGAGAGCATATACTTAAGCACTAATCCCATTCATCAAGTCATATACAAGAGCATTCTAGTACAAAAACATTTTCTCTTAATTAGCTTCGTAGAAGTGAGATCAAAGGAGAGTTCTTGATTCTTGTATTGAGTCTTTAACAAAGGGGTTAAAGGTTGGGTGAGTGTTTGTGAGTTCAAACACATTGGGCTTACGAGTGTAAGTCGAGAGCACACTCGGAGTAGAGTGTGGGGTAGACTGGTTCCCGGAGTAGGGAAACAGTAGAGTGTTCTTTGTCTTTGTTTTTCGGAGTAGATTAATAAAGGACTTAGGATAGGAGGACGTAGGCCTGAGTTGGCTGAACCTCGTTAAATTTGTTGTGTTCTTTATTGCTTTGTTTTATTCCGCTGCATAAGGGAACCAGCACAACTGGTTCCTTACACATAATCCGAAAAGAAGCAAAAATCGCTAACGATTACTTAACACTCAATTCACCCCCCCCCCCCCTCTTGAGTGCCCATTGAACCTTCAATTGGTATCAGAGCCTAAGCTTCTCGAAAGAGTAACATCTAGAGGAGTTAAGAATGAGTACTCAAGAATTAAGTGCAATCGGTTATGACAACAAGTCACCCAAGTTTAATGGAAATAATTATGCTTGGTGGAAGAACAGGATCCAGAATGTTATCATGGGTATTGATTATGAATGCTGGCTCGTAGTTAAAAATGGTCCTAATATCATTCTCAAGACAGATGTTGAGGGGAACCAGGTTCCCAAGAAAGATAGCGAATTGGTCACTGCTGATCACAAGTTGCTGGAGAAGAATGCTAAGGCAATGTCAATACTACAACAAGCAATAGGTGAGACCGAAACAAATCGTATATCTGGCTGCAGTAGTGCTAAGGAGATATGGGACACCCTTGAACTTGCGTTTGAGGGAACCAGTGAGGTAAAACGATCTAAAATTGATTTAATCATGTCTAAATATGAATTGTTTGCCATGAATAAAAATGAAAAAATCAATGATTGCTTTCGTAGGTTTATGACTATTGTAAATGATCTTAGATCTCTTGGTAAAAATTTATCTGACGAGGATCTTGTGAGAAAATTATTGCGTAGTTTAACAGATGCATGGACAGCCAAGGTAACAGCAGTATACGAAGCAAAGGATCTGTCTACCTTGTCTCTGGAACAGCTGATTGGTTCCCTTATGACTCATGAGATGCTGATTGACTCTAAGTCTGAGAAGGAACCAGCAAGAGGCATGGCGCTTAAGGGAACAGTAGAAGATGATGAAGATGAAATTAGCATGATTGCAAAAAGATTTGAGAGATCTCTTCGAGATCAAAGAAAGAATTTCAAAGGTAAGCATTTTAAAAACTATAAAAAATCTAACTCTAATTCTTCTTCTACAGGATGTTTCAAGTGTGGAGAAAAAGGACATCTTATTCGAGATTGTCCTAAGTGGAATGACAAACAGTCTAAATCCGGAGATAAACAAGCATACAAGAATGCCATGATAGCTTCCATGTGGGGAGACTCTGACTCAGGGTCAGATGAAGAAGAAGGATCACCCAACTCAGATGTTTGCCTAACTGCCTTTACAAACATCAAGGAAAACAACACTGGTCCAGGAACCAGAGGGGGAACCAGTACATTCAACAAATGCTTTATGGCAAAGAAGGATGTACTACATGAACGCAAGGTAAGCTTAGAGCAAATTAGAGAAGATATGCATGAATATGATAGAGAAAATATGCTTGCTTGTATTGATTCCTTACTAGATGAATGCTATAAATTAAGTGAAACATACATAATTTGCAAAAGAGAATTAAAAGAAAAAAGTGGTGAATGTAATATTGTTATTGCTAGCTGTGATCATCTAGAAGGAGTCTGTTATGAACTAAAAAATCAAGTAGCAGAACTAGAGGTTGAATTGGACAAGTGTAAAGTGGAACTAGAAAAGGAAAGATCGTTTGAACCAATTGATGGTGAAGAGGATCTGACCTCCTGGTTCCCTAGAGACTTACCAACCACTAGTGGTACTCTTGATTTTTCAGTAGCTATAAGTAAAGCAAATTCATGTACTAGAACTTCCTTGTTGAAGGCCTTTGAAACATTGGCTTACAACCTGGAAAATTCTCACAAGGAAATTGCTTCACTTAAAGCTGCACAGTTCACTGTTTCCCCTACAGGTACCAGTGTAGATGTCAGTAATATGATTGATAAGTATGAAAGTAATATTTGTGATTTGCATGCGGAAATCAATCAACTGAAAAAGGACAAGCAACCAGTGGTTGTTGACATGTCTATTGACCGTATGGTTTCAAAGCTTAATCTACAATTCGAAGCTTTAAAAAGTAACTTTGATTTTCTTAAAGAGAAAAACGAATTGTTGACTAAGACACTTGAAACCAGAGAAAAAGAACTTAATGATAGTCATAGACATGTGGACAAATTATTGAATGCTCAAAAATCCTTAAATTACCTGACTTCATCAAGAGGAAACAGAGGAAAAGTTGGTCTCGGTTATACTAGACAGAGAACCAGGACTAACTGGTCTCCCAGAGAAACCACCTGGATCAAAGAATATCAACGAGGCAAGTATGTCATGACTAAAGAGATGCATGTGTGTTTTCATTGTGGTAAAAATGGACATAAGATACATGAATGTCCAGCTAAGAAAATTAGTGCTAATAAGAACAGCAAGGGTGCAAAGTGTGTTTGGAGAAGAAAGGATCAACAAGTTGTTAATATTGTTGAAAAGGGACCCAAGTATGTTTGGGTTCCTAAATCTAATGTTTGATTTGCTCTTGCAGGCTAGAGTGAAGGGAGACACCTATTGGTATTTGGACAGTGGTTGCTCAAGACACATGTCCGGGGATAAAGATCAATTCCTTTCACTAGTGGCCTTTGATGGAGGAAGTGTCACCTTTGGGGATAACAGCAAGGGAACCATCACTGGTTTAGGTAAGGTTGGTAAGACACTTTCTAACGCAATAGATGATGTTTATTATGTTGAAGGCTTGCAACATAATCTCTTGAGTATTTCTCAATTATGTGACAAAGGTAATAGAGTTGAGTTTCAAGCCAACCTATGTCACATAGTTAACTCACAAACAGGAGAACTTGTATGTGAGGGAACCAGGAAGCATGATGTTTACATCACCTTCTTAGATAAAATCCCTCAAGACAAATCCATCTGTTTGAGAGCTGTTTCTGACAATAATCAATGGATTTGGCATAAGAGGTTTGGACATGCTAGCCTAACACTTCTAAACAAACTTAAAATACGTGACTTAGTTGTAGGCCTTCCTAACATTAAGTATGAAGCTGATAAAGTTTGTTCTGAATGTGTAAGGGGGAAACAGGTCAAAATTTCTTTTAAGCCTAAAACTATTATGAGTACCAGCAGACCCTTCGAACTTGTACATATTGACTTGTGTGGTCCCATGAGAGTACAAAGTCGAAGAGGTCATAGATATGTCTGTGTTATGGTTGATGATTATTCTAGGTACACTTGGGTAATGATGTTACACACAAAGGATGAAACGTTTGAAGAATGGGTAACATTGGTGAAACAAGTGGAGAACCAGCTCACCCACAAGCTGGTCTCGGTAAGATCAGACCATGGTACTGAATTTGATAATGCTAACTTTATTGATTATTGTAGGGAACATGGAGTTAATCACAACTTCTCAGCCCCTAGAACACCTCAACAAAATGGTGTTGTAGAAAGGAAGAATAGAACTCTTGAGGAGATGGCGAGGACGATGCTCATTGAGAGTGGTCTCCCAAAGAGTTTTTGGGGAGAAGCTGTTGACACTGCTTGCTATATATTGAATAGAGGTCTCATTAGACCAAAGTTAAATAAGACTCCCTATGAACTTCTTAAAGGTCGAAAGCCCAACATCACATACTTTCGTGTCTTTGGATGTAAATGTTATGTGCATAATAATGGGAAGAATCAACTTGATAAGTTTGATCCTAGAAGTGATGAGGGAATCTTTCTTGGATACTCTTCTCACAGCAAAGCATATAGAGTCTTCAATAAAAGGACTCTTTGTGTTGAGGAGAGTGTCCATGTCATTTTTGATGAATTTAACATGTCTTCTGAGATTGCGCAGGTACAACCTGATGAAGTGATTGGATTGATGGATTTCACGGGGTACCAGTATACTGGTCCCACGGATGAAGTGCAAGCAGATCTAGGCCTACCAAATACTCCACCAGATGATAATGATGAAGTGCCTAGAGAAGAAAATGAAGATAATGAGGACTCTGAAGGGGAACCAAGTCCTGATGGTTCCTTAAATAATAGACAGGTAATGAGTTCAGGGGGAACAGAAGAAGGTACCACCCCTGAACCTGAGGTAAGTAATGATAGAGGAAACAGCATGAATGTGAATCCTCCTGGCTCCTCAGAAGAAGGAGAGATCCATGAACATGCTGGTTCCCAACTTAATGAGAAAGCACAAAACAGTCTTAATTTTAAAAGTTATAGATATCAATCTTCTCATCCCACTGATCAAATAATTAGTGATATAAATAAGGGGATTCAAACGAGAACAAATGTTTTTCAAAACTTTTGTGCTTTCTATTCTTTCCTGTCTAATGTAGAGCCTACTGACTATAAAATGGCATTGACTGATCCTGATTGGGTACTAGCTATGCAAGATGAGTTAAATCAGTTTCAGAGGAACCAGGTTTGGCACCTGGTTCCCCGTCCCAAGGAAAGATCAGTCATTGGCACTAGATGGGTCTTTAGAAACAAGTTAGATGACCTTGGTACTATAGTCAGAAACAAATCAAGGCTAGTGGTGCAAGGGTACAATCAACAAGAAGGAATTGACTATGATGAGACGTTTGCACCAGTAGCTAGGCTAGAGGCTATTAGGATTTTAATTGCTTATGCTGCTCACATGAATTTTAAGCTGTTTCAGATGGATGTAAAGACTGCCTTCCTCAATGGATATTTAAAGGAAGAAGTATATGTGGAGCAGCCACCTGGTTTTGAAGATGCACTGTTCCCCCAACATGTGTACAAGTTGGACAAAGCATTATATGGGTTGAAACAAGCTCCGAGGGCTTGGTATGAAAGATTGTCCAATTTCTTGATGGCATATGATTACAAGAGGGGAACAGTAGACAAGACCTTGTTCATAAGAACCAGGGGGAAACACTTGATTGTAGTACAAATTTATGTTGATGATATTTTATTTGGTGCTACTAATCAGGTTTTATGTGATGAATTTGCTAATCTTATGCAGAGTGAATTTGAAATGAGCATGATGGGAGAACTAGGATTCTTCCTAGGGCTGCAGATTAAGCAAATGGATGATGGAATAATGATCCATCAACAAAAGTACTTAAAAGAGTTGCTGAAAAAATTCGGCATGGAGAACAGCAAAGCTTATGATACACCTGTTCCCCCATCTACAAAATTAGATGCTGATCTTAAGGGAAAAGATGTTGAAGCTTCTCTTTATAGAGGAATGATAGGTTCTCTACTTTACCTAACAGCTAGTAGACCTGACATTGTGTTTTCTGTTGGTTTGTGTGCTAGGTTTCAAAGCAATCCAAAGGAATCTCACTTGAAGGCTGTTAGAAGGATACTTAGGTATCTTGTAGGAACAGCAAATCTGGGATTGTGGTACCCCAAAGGCAGTACCATTGATCTTATTGGATACACAGATGCAGATTATGCTGGTTTCTTAGTTGATAGAAAGAGCACATCAGGTATGGCACACTTTCTTGGCTCTTGTCTAATTTCATGGGGTTCTAAAAAGCAAAATTCAGTGGCCCTATCCACAGCAGAGTCTGAATATATAGCTGCAGCTTCATGCTGTTCCCAGCTACTGTGGATAAGGAACCAGCTGAAAGATTTTGGTGTTATTTATAAAAGTGTTCCTATTTTTTGTGATAACACTAGTGCAATCAATATTTCAAAGAATCCTGTGCAACACTCCAAGACAAAACACATTGAAATAAGACACCATTTTTTAAGAGACAATGTGGAAAAAGGATTGGTGGAGATGTTGTTTTGTAAAAGTGAAGATCAAATTGCTGATATCTTCACAAAGCCTTTGTGTAGAGAGTCTTTTTGTAGGTTAAGAGTCCTTTCAGGTCTAGTTAGATTTTAGGTATTGGCTTCAATTACTTCCTTCAATGATTGGTTAGAATGGTATTCTCTTGTATAGTGTGTGTACATACTTATGTTGATATCTTTCAAGTGTTGTGTAGATGGTTCAAAATCTCAAAAGGATTGAGAATCATTGTTGTAAGAAACAGGTGAAATCAGGCTGAATTGCCAGAAACAGCGTGACATGGTTCTATACAGGTACCAGCAAAGGGAAACAGCAGACCAGCTCTGATATGTCATCCGATAATATCTTTTATTTTCGGAAGATTACTATAAGATATTTCCTTTTGGAAGGAATTTATCTTATTTCAGTTATTTAATCCCATATAAAAGGCAAACATATCATATGCCTTATTTATAGTTGGTTGAGATAATTATGGTAAAAGATAATTACCAAATTTTTGATTTCAATTTAAAAAAAAATAAAAAAAAAATATCCTTTACAGTTTCTTTTTATTGGCTCAACTAACTCTTTTCTTTCCTTCTTCTCTCTTTGTGCTTCATTGTTAAAAATATACACTAACCCTTTGTGCAGATCATCAATCATCATCACTCGAAATTCTCTTTCTCTCTCTCGTATGCTTTAAATTCATCATTGCTCATTCGGTTACTGTTCACTCAAGGAACCAGCTCAGTCTCAGGGGGAACATCAGAAGGAAGCTCAAATGTCCTTAAGCCCGAAGTTGGAGGAAATTCGGAAAAGTCAGAGTGAAGAGGATGAAATAGAGATTGTTGGTTACAATGAGGAGACACTCATTGTTAAGGCCATGGTACGAAGTAGAGTAACTCAATCTTCATTAAAGAAGTTCACTGAGAAGGTGTAGGAGGAACAGTCCATTAATTCTCTTCCGAAAACCAAGAGAAAAAGGGTACCAGCAAGAACCTTTCACACCACAAAAGGGTGGAGGTCTTTGCTTGATTGATGTGATGCTAGTCTTGTACTCGTTATGCAACAAGGAGAACTTTATGAATAAGTGCGGATCTCTCATGATTTATAAAAAAAAAAAAAAAAAAAAAAAAAAAAAAAAAAATAGAGGAACCAGCAGGTCAGGAAGTGGTTTTGAAACAGATTGGGGAATCACAAGAATATGCTTAGTAATATAATGATTTTGGTTTAAGCAGAGCATGGTGACAAGGATGAAGAGGAATCAGATGATAATACAGAAGATGTTGCAAAGTTCGAGGAGGAGGAAGGGAACGAGAATGATGATGAGGAGTGATGCTGTTTCTGTTCTTGTTTCCTCACCCTCATGTTTATTCTAAAATAACTGATTTTGTTGGTCTGTCTACTTCTCTCCATTCCATGAACTTTCTTTTTGGATGGATTTGGGCTTCTTTGGTTGAACTTTGTTGGCTTGTATGAACTACTAACTCTGCTATGGTATGAACTGTTTGACTAATCTCTTTTTGCAGCATAATGCTTGAATGGTGGTTGATGCCATTGTATGGATAAGCACATTAACTTGTGCACATTGCTTTTACTTGTGGATACTTTTTAATGATGCCAAAAGGGGGAAGTAGTTTGAAGTTGAAGCCTAAGGTTTAGCTAGTTTAGATTGAGTCAGTTTGAGGTTTAGCTAGTTTAGATTGAGTCAGTTTGAGTCTTTTTATTTCGTATTTTCTTTTTTCTGTTTAGGGGACCAGTTAGCCTAACTAACTTGTTCCAAAGAGTTTTGAGTCCTTGAAGTTTTTGACGGTTTTCTTTTTGAGCATGTCCACAGGTTCAAGAACTTCAAGAGTTTGTCATCATCAAAAAGGGGGAATTTGTTGAGTCCCTTAGGTTTTGATTGATAGTTTTGAATGATGACAAACAGCTAAGGGAAACAGGTCTTTGAAAGTGTTCAATACAGTTGGGGGAACCAACTAAAATAGAACACTGTTTTCCTAGATAAGTTATTGATTATATGAGTTATCTATTGAACTAACTTATCTATATACAGGAAACAGTTAGATGATAAATGTGCTATGTACTGGTGGGGAACCAGTATGAACCGTTTCCTTGACTGCTATGCGGAAAAGCAGTCACATACTCTTTATTGTGCATTAACCATGTTACATGTGCAGTAGTTGAGTTGATTCCAAGACTTGGAGCATAGAAGCCTTTCGAAGATATTTCGAAGAAAGATTGTTTGCTCATAATAGAAGTATTCAAGGAAGATTCAAGTCTTGAAGATTACATGAAGAAAAGACGATTTATGCTTTAATATGTTATCTAGGTTTTCATGTAATATGCTCCGTAGTATGCTTGCATGTTTGGGTTATATAAGTGCTTAAAAGTATATTGAAGTATGATATGAAATCTGGTACAAAGTTGGAACAGGTTTCATAACATGTTTCAATTCAGGGAACCAGGTCGGGGAACCAGGTTCACTGTACGAAATATTCGAGCTGCCGTTTTGGAAAAAGATTTTACAAAAAGATTTTTTCGAAAAGATTATTTTGAAAATATTTTGTGCAGCTGGAAATAAGATGAAATATTCTTGGTTACCTAAAAACTAGGAGTATTTATCTTAATTGATTCTATCTTTGTGATTAAATCAAATAAGATAAATACTTTCCTAAAATTACAATATATCTTATTCTCTAAGATTGTGTGATTTAAGGAAACTAGGTTTTAGGAATCTAAGCTTATATAAACTCATCTTATTTCACATATTTCGTGTGCCTCTCCAGAAATTAAAAAGAGCAATTATTTGAGAGCATATACTTAAGCACTAATCCCATTCATCAAGTCATATACAAGAGCATTCTAGTACAAAAAACATTTTCTCTTAATTAGCTTCGTAGAAGTGAGATCAAAGGAGAGTTCTTGATTCTTGTATTGAGTCTTTAACAAAGGGGTTAAAGGCTGGGTGAGTGTTTGTGAGTTCAAACACATTGGGCTTACGAGTGTAAGTCGAGAGCACACTCGGAGTAGAGTGTGGGGTAGACTGGTTCCCGGAGTAGGGAAACAGTAGAGTGTTCTTTGTCTTTGTTTTTCGGAGTAGATTAATAAAGGACTTAGGATAGGAGGACGTAGGCCTGAGTTGGCTGAACCTCGTTAAATTTGTTGTGTTCTTTATTGCTTTGTTTTATTCCGCTGCATAAGGGAACCAGCACAACTGGTTCCTTACACATAATCCGAAAAGAAGCAAAAATCGCTAACGATTACTTAACACTCAATTCACCCCCCCCCCCTCTTGAGTGCCCATTGAACCTTCACATTGCTCTATAAACTTGCTCCTCAAACGCCTAAGCCGACTGCCCGAATCGAACAGTCCACAAACGTTTGTAATTGCCTTTTTTTTTTAACCAAAACGGTCAAATGTCGCCTGCTCTTATTGGAACAGAAGCGGCCTCCAACCGCTTGGTTACCATAAAACTAACTAAATTAAATTGGTTAAGTCACAAACGTTGGACTAACTGATACAAACGTCTAAGGCGTCTGTAATTGCCCTAGGGCAACACAGACGACAAAGGAAGACGCATGCCCTGTGGGACATCAAGCTGCCATCTACCACTTAGTTAAACTTTCACAAAAGTTGACCTAGATGGCAAATGAAGTCATACGTCCCCAAGGACCAAGCTAGGTTCTAATTTCGAACTTATCGTTCTATTTTGCAATTTTACAAGCCAGACGATCCCTAGACCGTCCGGTCTTCTCAATGAGAAGTTAAATCACTCTAAGTGAGCCAAGCAGTACAAACGGCTAGGTCCACACCGCCTGCCCTAAGTAGTAGAGGCAGCCTATAGCCGTCTACATTTACTAGCTTTCTAACCAATTGGTCTTTCAAGAAACAATCTTAAAGACTAAGTCTAAGACTTAGCAATAATGTTTGATCTTGCAACACAGATGGCTTTAGACAATCGTTTGTACGTCCTATGGTTCCGATGCGGCCAATGGCAGTCTGTAAGCCGAAAAGTCTACTGTCTGCTTGATGGACGACTGTCCACTTGGTCTGGGTAATCACCATAGTGATTGATTGACTTAGAAATTAGTAATACTCTTTCAAGTATCAAAAATTTCTAAGTTAATCAACCCACTGTTTAAAACCAACTGGACAGTCGTCTAAGGGCAATAACATCCGGTAAACTAAGGCCGCATGTATAGAATACGACAAGTAAAACACTTAGTCAAATTCATGCATAGCAAAAAATTCAAAAGCTTGAGAACTTGAGCAATTTGAAGCAAAACCAACTAAACAGTCGCCATATTCATCAAAATTACTACCGACACAACAGTCAGTACGAAAGTTAAATTGTTAAACCGATATCACAACCGGCAGAAATATTGTTAATTCCGACCCCACGGTCTGCAAAGTACAAAGAAACTCGGCACGTAGGCCGAAAGGGCAAAGTACTAGGCCATCTGGCCAAAGGAAATGCACATAAAACTTAATTTTCTA
This sequence comes from Chenopodium quinoa, assembly GCF_001683475.1. Taxonomy (NCBI): domain Eukaryota; kingdom Viridiplantae; phylum Streptophyta; class Magnoliopsida; order Caryophyllales; family Amaranthaceae; genus Chenopodium; species Chenopodium quinoa. The sequence goes on along the minus strand of NW_018745286.1, from coordinate 5,373,755 downwards.
GAGGAGGGATCTCCCCTTCATTGACTCCCGGCTCTTCACCTCATAGGCCGGATACTCATGCTCATGCTCAAGATCCTCCTCTTTATCATTCTCAGCCATCTACTCATCCTTGGCCGCCTCCTCCGGCTGTTGGGCGTCTAGCTCATTAGTGGCCTTTTTATATTGATACTCCCAGATGGAGTAGTCAGAACCAGGGTTCACAGTCGGCCTCATTTTCAGAGATCAACTGTGCCTTCTCTTCTTCGGCCTTGGATTTCAGCTCTGCCCTCAGCCGGATGTCCTGTTCGCCAACTCACCCCTCAGAGCCTCATTCTGATTGCGGAGGCCCTCCGCCTCGTGATCAGTGTTCTCTAAGGCTTTGAGGTCAGACCGAGCAGTTTTCAGCTCGGCCTCTAAGTCGTCCACCCTCCTGTTGGCCGCATCCAGCTGGGCCTTGACTTGTAGATTGACTTTAGCCTATGAATACAAGACATCATGAGTCGGTAACTCATTTCTCATGATGTCAAATTGATCTCTATCAACAGCAGAGGCGGCTCTCTCTTTGGCACTTTTTACCTCTTTCTGCTTGTAGGCAAATGGCCTTTTGAGCCCATCCACTCGCAGCATAGCTTGCATTCGGCAACACCAATTTATTAAATATAGCTGGCATTAAAGAATTAGAAAAGTTTTTAAGCTTAAGTGAGTCAGTGTACCTCAGCAAGCATAGCATTGATGGCGTCGAAGTTAAGGGTCCCAACCCCTCTCACAGACGCCATCTCACCAGGAGACACACCTTCAGCATGTTCTTGGCGAACTGCTGCACATCCGGCCTTCGGCTGACATCTGCACATTCAACACATTATAAGTAGTTGACATAAGCTCGATCAACAGACGAAACATCTTCAGAGCTGCTAGGCGACTGTTGATAAGACTTGACCCTACAAGGGTAAGGGAAAGGCGAAGTGGCAGTGATACCTTGAGGGGCGGAAATCTCCCAACTTTTCGGACGCTTGTCATGGTGTCCGCCTGCAGTTGAGCCGGTAGTAGTGGTGAGTTGCTTGCCACTCTTCAACGTCTTAACGACGTCCGTCTTCTTTAGAGTTCCTAGGGAGGAAGGAGATTTTCCAGCTGTGGTAGGGTGAGAGTCATCCCTCGTTTTGACGAACGAAGGCGTCTGCCCAGTAGCAGTCTTTCTAGACTTTGATGGCGTCCATTCATCAACCGTCGGACGCTTGTGCTGCTTCTTGGCAGAGGGAAGAGGCACAGGCGGTTTGATTAGCCCCTCCTACAAAGTTAAAGTCAAGACATATTAGTGTCAGGTGGTAAAAGCCACTTGTATACTAAACCAAAGCAATTAAAGGGTTGAGAGTTTTACATGCTCTAACTGATCTCTCTCGAATTCCTCCACCTTCCGCTTATTAATCATGCGGTAGGCGGCCGCAAAGCTGGAGGGCTTCTTGTTCTTCAGTACTTGCTCTATAACCTCGTCTGCGCAGAATAACCGGATGTCATCAAACCAAAAAAAAAACACAACACTTAGACAAATTTTTCAAGTTAAAATTGCACATTCGGCCAACTACTTCTACTAAGCTTAGTACTAAGGCCATAGGCGGCCAAAAAGTGTTGTCTGCCAAGCGGTAGAGGTGCCTTCTGTCCCAAAAGATAAGGGTTTTGACTCCAAGAGTATGTTGTACTTACGGTTCCTCTTGGCATCCGGCAAAGAAATTATGACGAACCTGTTTCGCCAATCCTCCACTTCGACTACTTGCAGACGGTCATCATGTACCCCTTGTGAGTAGTCAAGGTGTACCAGCCGCCTACCTTTGGAGCCTTGCTGAGGTAGTGCATTTTGGCAAAGGCCTCGAAGCCAGGCTCTACCTCGAGCATTTCACATGCGGCAACATACCCCTAGTATATTCAGCCAAGCATTGGGGGCAAGTTGCTAGATACCTTGGCGGTATCCGTCCAGAATCTTCTCCATGATCGGATGGAGAGGGAATCTAAGACCCGCTTGTATGGCCGCTTTGTAACAGCCGAAGAATTGATCCCCGTAGCTGGACCCATGCGGCCAGATGACTGTGTTGTCCAGATCCGGCACATGCATCTCATAGCGGCCTCCCATTACATGAGCAGCCTTGAATTCGTCCATCTTTTTTAGCATGGACTTCTGTGTGTGCGGAGAGATGTGGTGATAGTAAGCTGCAAACTCTTCCTTATGCGAGGTGGAGGTCGCTCCTTCTCCCTCTCTTCAGAGTCGGCCTTTTCAGCCGATACAGACGGCTCTAACACAGCCTCTGAACCGTCTGACTCCTCATCCGGCCAAATGGACCTCTGCTCAGGGCCGAATGCACTCTCTTCGCTTCCTGAGCGAAGGGACCCTTGTATAGAGCCGGATGTACTACCTTTGGAACTCTCTTCTGACTCATCTAAAATAGAGTCACCCGGCGCACTTGGAGGGCCGGGTGGGTAATCGGAAACTTCGTTCCTTGGCACTACAATGGTGTCGTCTCTGTCGTCACTGACTATGAGGCCCTGATCCGTCCTTTTAGGTCGAGCCATAGTGTCTTACACAGATATGGTCGGATTCGGGGATGTTCGTAGGGGAGAGTCCAAGTATGAGCAGACGACACTCCCAATCCTAGATTCAGTCATACCAGGTGACCGACTGACGGCTAACCTAGGTTGTGCCGTGTGTGTTTGTGAAACCATTTTTTTAAAAAAGTAAAAATCAAGCACAGACGGTAAATAAACAAGAAAAGGGGGAGAGACAGATGGTTACCTTAGTAGAAAAGGGAACCGTTGAAAACTGCTAAAGCTTGTATGACAGCTGTGATACAGGCGGACAGAATACAAGCGGCAACAGTAAATTTCCCTCTAAAAATATCATAATATCTCTCTTAGATTTTTTCGTAAAGGTGCGAAAATGAGGGGAGGGGGGTAAAAACTATTTATAAAGGGGTAAATTCAGGGGCATCCCTATAATTTTCCCCAGAAGATGAAACGGTCAAAATAACCGCCACCTATGCATGCCTGACAAGTGTCACAGTCGCCACATGGCCTGCCACGTCACCCTTGTGAGGGGCAATGGTTTAGGGTAAAAATACCCTAAACACATGGACTAAGTAATTAGGTCGTAACACGTGTCACCCTAGCAGGCGCCCAAAGTGGGCCAACCAGGATAAGACACGTGGCACACCAACCATAAGGGAAAATGATGGCTTTCATGGGCCCAAATCCCAATGTGCCATAAACACGGCGCAACCCAATTACCTAGGTTAAATGACCTAAGGTAAGGGCATGCACTCCCATGTCCTATAAATAGGGACATTTATTACCTTGGGAAGGACACTTTCCACATCTTATAATTATTACATTATTCTCTTACAACAGAGAAATCACCTGATCTTGGGATTCGAGAAGATTTACTTTACTTTCTGCATTTTACTCAACTTCGACATTTACTAACTTGATCGTCGGAGGCGGAATTCTGAACACCGGTGCTTCCGTTTGCAGGTACAAAAGCCCGAAGATCCAGTTTTAAAGTTGTAACTCTCCCGTAAGACACATCACAAGACCCAAAACAGAAGTTATAAATGTACCAACTATCATTTGAGAGATTAGGTGCTATTTCTGACTTTTTAGGTTACCCTCATTCAATATATATTTTGAAAAAATTAAATAACATTTTTTAACCATTTGTCATCCTATTAAATAACAAATATAACTCCATAGTATTAAAAGAATCGGTATAAGTCATAGGATAATATGTTATAGTTGTTGATTTAACAAATCAATGAAAGTCAAATAATTTTATTATATTTTGGTAATTTTTTTTTAGAGAATGTACGTATTGGACATCTAATATATAATTTTGAGATTTCATAGGGATTATGATTATATCTTTTAACTACATATTATATTTTGAAATTACCTAAGTTGGTTGCCTAATAAAGTATATATTATATAATTGTTAATCAAGGATTAGATGAAAAATATGATACTTAGTATTTTTGCCTTTACTTTATAAATTACAAAATTTTGATATTAATTGTTATATTATATTAGCAGTATTAGGTGGGATCATAAACTCAATTTTGATGCCCATATGCTAGTTAATGGTAGTAATCTAATGATGGCACCAACTTATTTGGTTTGCAAATTATAAAAACTTAAAACTTATGTAGAGTTATAGAACAAATAACACTATTTGGCATAACATGTAGGCATGTACAAAACTATTCGAGAATTCGAAAATTAGATCCGTAACCGATCCGAATTTTCATTTCAGATCAGATATCCAATCCGAAAAAGCAGATATCGGATGTAGATTTGGATATTGATTTTAAAATTTTTGGATATCCGAAATATAAAGGCTGAAATAGTGAAATATATATAATTTTTTTAAATTGTTCTTATAAAACTGACCATGTATTATTAACTTATTATAATATTTTTAATATATTTGATGATAACTTTTATTGCAAAAATACTACAATTTTGTTAAAATATGTTGTACAACTTAGCGATAAAAAAAGCGATAAAATTAGTGAAATTTAGAAAATTAAATCATAATCAATTTTAATTAATATTGGATAATGGATATTTGAAGTATCTATTTGGATATCTGAAATTTTTGGATCGAATTTGGATACCAGCTTCTGATATCCGAGTATTCGGATATACAATCCGTGAACAAGCCTAATAACATGCGATTATTCTTAGCGTAATTTAAACATCGAATGTTTTTTATAAAAATTTTCTCTTAAAAATATTTTATCTTATATAAGATATATTTATATGACAATTTTACCATAACTACAAATACAATGTGAATCTTTAAAACTATTACAACGTTTAAATTATATTTTTTTTTATTTTAAATGATAAAGTTCTTATTTGATGTTAAATGAAACTTATTTAATATTCATTAGAAAAAAAAATGCTCAATATTCTTTTCATAGTTTCGTAAATCAAAATTGTCCAACTCATATCACCATTTGGTTTACTTTAAATACAATGTGAATCTTGTATAATAATAATCGTTAAATATTAATTGACATTAAAAAAAAATCGCAAAAATTTAGAGGGAAAAAACAACACCATTAAGTGAGGTGTCATTCATATTTTTGGTCAAATTTCGCATTGATAAATATATCAATTAAACTGGATATTTACTTTATATCAAAGACGGTATTATGAAACGAAGAAAGTAATACTATCCTCACTAATCCATATGCTTTTATTTACACTACTGCTTTCAGATAAATACCCCATAAATTGGTATACTCTAAAAAACAAAGCCCAATTATAAAAAATTATTGCCGAAAAAATCCATTATTTTACACCTAATAGAGTCCATTACATTACTAGTTACTAGTTACTAGTTACTAGATCTATGATCAACAAGAGTACAACACCCTTTTAGAATTATATACACCTTTTTTCTAGGCAAAGTGCGGCGTGACTAAGCAAGTTTGCTAGAAGGCGTCAGAGCCCCACAAGCTCATACACCTTTCCAAATGTGCTTACTTCTTTTTGCATGCTAACTTCTCTATCCAGATTCCTTCTTAGTTCTTACCCTCGCACTTTCTAGGATTAGCAATACTAATTTAATCCCTTCACTTTGTAAGATTCTTCTTCTCTGATTTCCATGTTGATGCTACTACTTCTTTAATCTAATCTCTCCATTTCAACTATTTGTAAAGTACACTTCATTGCTTCACATCACTCAGATTCTGAGATTTTACTACTATTTCTACCCCTTTTCAGAAATTCTGATTGTTTTTTTTCGATTACCCAGTTCGATTTTGTTCTTGGTTTGTTGGAATTCAACTGAATTTTGATCTGGGTATCTCAATTTTGGTCTTTTTGAGGTAAATTTTAATTATTTTTGTGGGGTTATCCCCAAATTTTGTGATTATGTAATTTGGATATTCTTATTTGTTATTTGCTCTGGTTTTGTTATATGTGAAAAGAATGATGTTATTTGGATGGAATTTGATGTGTGAGAAATACATTTTTGATAACAAAGGGTTAATTATAAACCATAATAGGAAATTGAAGATTATTCAGTGATTTGTTTTGTGTCGGTTGTTATGAGTTTGTATTAAATTGGATGTGAGCTTAATTTATTATTATTGCCTCGATATGTGTATAGATGAATATTCAACAAGATATATGCTTCTTTTTTCTAAGAGGGTTTCATCTTTTAAGGGTTAAATTTAAATTTTGTAGCTTTTTTGGGATCTCAATGTTTTTGAATAATTTGCCTTTTTGTATTGTATTTGAAATTTGAGATAAGTTTGTGTATTTGAAAGTTGTGAATGTGTGTCATCTCAATTTCAAATCTGTCTGTTGTTTCAAGTGTTCGAATTTTGGTTGTTGATGATGGAACTGCAATAGTTTTGTGATTGTGTATTGAATCCAATGTAACTGTATTGATTACTGGGCTTGTGCCTGATTTTATCTTTCGACTTTGCACTTTGGTAGCAGTTTAGTTTTGTGTTGTTCTTTGATGGGTTTGCTTAGATTATAACCTAATCTTGACATGGAGATGATTCAATAGTTTACGATTCGAGTATTTTTTTTCCCCATTGTATGTCGCATCGAATGATTTGTTGGTTTCTTGTGATTGATAAGGATAACTGATTTCCTGGTTTTTGTGGATTGCTGAACTTATAGGGAGAAGTCTCTGTCTTGGTTTCTTTTTATGAGTGGATTGTCTAAAGTAGAGGTCTGGGGATATGGGGGCAGCGAGCTCTAAAATAGAAGATGATAAATCCTTGAAATTATGCCGTGAAAGGAAGAAATTAATTCGACTAGCTCTTGATGGGAGGTGTGCTCTAGCTGCTGCTCATTATGCTTACATCCATTCTTTGAAGGCTACTGGAATGGCAGTAAGAAAATTTGTGCAACCAGATCCTCCAGTGGAGTCTTCCCTGTATACTTCCACCAGTGCCACTCCAGAACCACTTGCTTTGACAGAGAAGTCATTTTCTCGTTTTTCATATCCTTCACCATCAGTGTCACAACGTGTGGAGACTAATGAACGTCTGGCTCCATCTCCTTCACCTCCTACTGCGGGCCGGTATCAGGTGCACCGTATGAATTTCAGGGGAAGCTTCATTAGAAAAGTTGAAGAAAAGCCTCCAGTAGTTGTCACTGGGACTGTAACTTCATTGAGCACACCACAAAATTCCACTCCTCGGTCCATTGATAGAACCGAATGCTCTCCGTCAGAAACTCCAACTCACCAGCCTGGAACTCCGTCCCATCTACCTGAAAATTCACCTTGGGATTATTTTGGGCTTTTCCATCCAATTGACAATCACTTGTCACCCCGTGAGCAAAGAGATCTAGACCATGATTTTGGAAACAATGATAACCTTAAACACATTAAACAAGATGAGGAAGTTCCTGAACTGGAAGATGGTGAGGAGAAAATCTTTTCTAGTGGAAGCGAAGAATCTGATTCCGATGAATTTGATGATCCCTCTTCTGATACACTAGTTCGAAGGTTTAAAAATCTAAACCGAGAAGAAAGTAATGGTGGAACAAGCACCTCTCCTACAGCGCAAAGTGCTGAATCAGAGAATGAAATGTTTGATGAAGAGAAAGTCAGCTCTCCTAAGTTGTCACCCTTGAAAACAAAAGCTTCAGAACCTACAATTACTCCTGCAACTAAGGTAACATCAGAGAAAGATGACGATTTTGAGCATAAGATTGCCCCTAAAGACTTTCTCTCTAGTATGAGAGAAGTTGAAAGTCTGTTTGTTAGGGCTTCTGAATCTGGGAAAGAGGTACCAAGAATGTTAGAAGCAACCAGAATACATTTTCGTCCCTTAATGCCTGGGCAAGAGTGTAAGACCCTTTCTCATTTCTTCTTTTCATATTATCTAGAGAGAGAAAAGAATCCAATTCTTCCTTCATCTTTATTACTTGATATTTCTTTTCGTGTGTCATTAAAAAATTTAAGTTTCTGTTAAGACTTGAGCTTCAGTTCAATTATTTTGGATGTTTATCTCATTTTGAGGCTTATGATAATGGCTCACTGGTAGTCTTTATATCAAATTGGCATGCACTTTATATTTTCTTGTTTTCCAATCTCAAGACTTGTATAATTATAGATTACTGTTTGGTATGCATCTTCATATGCAATATGGTCTGTGGGGTTAACATAAAGTGCTTTGTGTAGATTATGAGGCTCATTTTAAAATGTGGGATGTGATTTCAGCATGTAATTCTTATTGGGAAGTAACGAGTTGGAAATTTTCCATTGATATTGTATAGATGCCGCTTCATAAATATTGCTTAGACATGGGAATTACATTACCATTCATGGGTCCACCCAAAATTGCAGTTGAGATGCGAATGAATGATGGAACTTATCTCACCTTTAATGTAGTTAAAGTGTAAAACCCAGTTGGAAATAGATTTTCTCTCACACTTCTCTTTTCATAAGGGACGTAAAAGTCTTTTATCCCTATATAGTGTTCTCATTGTCTAATTTCACTGGTCTATGCACGCTTACCTTGTCCAGAGCCTGGGAAATTTCCTGGCCATGTGGATTATATGCTGTTACTTGGTTATAAGAAGCTGCATATACCAAATTTTCGAAGCAAATCCATTTATGACATTCCATAGGGGCTGTGCATACTGACATTGTCCCGATGCAGGAGACTGCCTGGCCACGTCCCATATATTTAATGCTGCTATTAGATCCCTAAGTAGCTTCATATGCTAACTTTGTAAAGTGCATCTATATTCAACATTCCTGTAACTTGCTGGTTGGGAATAATTTTGGAATTATATGAGGTGGACTTTTACTTCTGTGCTGGGAAGGGGAACTATCTAAAGTGATTTGCTGGTTAAGGTATTTTGTGAAAGGATAAGGGTGTAATCTTCCTATGCTATTCTTCTGTAAGGCAACTTTTGTTAAATTTTCTTTAAAACATGCAACATCTCTATTGCAGCTGGTGCGTCAACAACAGCTACTCTACTCAAGGCTTGTTTTTCCTGTGGAGAAGATCCAAGCCACGTTCAAGAAGGTGACTTTCATTATTCTGCTGTTGTGTATGCCTTGACTCTAATGTCTTTGTGTGCATATTATTGGACTTGCCTTGTGTTTTCCCTTACTATGTCTCTGTATACATCTATCATCTTTCTTCTCAATACATAGCAGTTGTGAAATAGAGGTGTCATTCTTGCACTACCTGCTGAGCCAAATTGGCCTAATGGAGTGCTAGCTACTGTATCTTTCTATCTTTTTTCTTCTCAACACATTGCAGTTGAGAAATGTAGGTGTCATTCTAGCACAACCTGTTGTGCGGAAATGGCTTAATGGAATACTAGCTACTGTGACCAATGCTCATACTCTAATGTGACTAATCTGGAACCAAAAAATAGAAAAAAAAAAAATTCAAGCCTTAGCAAGTGTTCACAGTGAAAAAAGGAAATAGAAATTTTAGCTACCAGGCCATGGAGAGGGGAGAGACAAGCATTTGGGGCTTTGAGCCACTGTCGTTTGGGTTGTTTGCATAGGAGTTCTTCCATGCTTGGATACAAGAAATTGAATTGTTTTTCCTTTGAGTAGAGAAACACTCTTAGCCTTCTGGGTGAGTGAATGACATCCCTAATGAAGAGCATGGTGTGAAAGAAAGCTAAAACTCATAATGCGCACACAGAGAGAGTTATTCAATTAATCGAAGAGCTAAAGATGAGATTGCTTCATTTTACATGTGGCCTCATAAGACAAATTATATAAAATGAGTGATAGAAGATGAGGTAAGTTCATAGATGTGACCTTCATAGAAGATATGGTGTGGTTCATGTGATGACTGATGAGGAAGCATTTTGTCGTCTCATAAGATCACAAAAGGAGAAGAGGTAAACTTAAGTCGATTGAGATTTGACTCATTTATAGTGTTGCATAGAAGAATATGGAGGATGTTAGGAAAGAAAGGGGTCCGTTTTCCTTTGTTTAAATAACAATTGGTTGGACTAAGAAAAAGTAGGCAAGAGATTATATTATATATAAGACCACAATTTCATGTTTACATACTCGTGCTATACCACTAGGTCACCACATAGCTCATGCTCCCTCCTTCCATTAAAGATTACTTCATATGACTTTCCGGTCTCCAAGATATGACTCTATTTACCTCTCTTCCTTCTTTCCTTTCCTATCTTACTTCTTGAATTCTTATCAAAATTAAGAATCAGGTTGATTAAGGCATAACATAAAATTCTAGTTGACCTAAATATATGTTGTATATCAGATGTCCCTTATTAGATTTACGCTTCTAATTAAATTAATGTCCCATTATTATCATTTTAATATCTCTCTCTTTCCAAATACTATAAAGTGCAGGCCCACACTCAATTGCATTCATAAAAATGACACTCTATTACCTTTAATCAAATCTACTTTTCAATTTTTTTTTTTTAAAAAAATAAAAAATAAAAAACCTATTATCTCTTATCAAATCTATCTTTTCAATGAAATAACAATTGATAACCAAACAGCTTATAACTTAAAATTGTATTGTGATAAGTGTTAAGTTTAAGAGAGTACATAAAATGAAAATTTTGTTTTGGTAACGCAATAAAAGAAGTATATATCAAATAATTCATGCAATGGATAAACTTACAATTTTCTGAAAATTATTATTGACAATTACTATCTAGGTTTCTCTTGATTTGTTCTGTAATTGAACCCTTTGCTTTTCCTTCTATTTCTACTTGGAAGGTTCAATGATGCCAATTGTAATTAAAAAAAACCTTCTTTGTGTCATTGATTCTTACATTATGCCTTACCCTATTGACTATACGTCTATACTACAAACCAACAAGAACTGAGAGTACTACCGCTGTCAAACCCACCTTCAAATCTTCCCATACCTTCTGTTTGGCCTCCTTGCTAGCTCATCAACCACCGCAAAGTAATAGCCCCATCATTAGTTGATTGAATTAGAGGCCTAAGCTTTGCACCTTTGTGGTCAAACTCGACCATCTCATGATCGGAGCTTGCCAATTGATGCGTGTGCAACCATGGTTTGTCTTAGATTATTATTTTAGTCTAGATTCGACTTACATGTTTTGAGTTTTTCGTGTTTCAAGCACATTAGGATTCTTTAATTTGAGATTTGTTTTAGGATAAATCTTAGTATTTTTTTAACCTTCAAACGAGTTTTGGATTAACCTACCTTAAAGCTTAAATAATTTTATTTGTAGTTGACCACCTTAAATATATTTTTTATTTTAATTTTGCCACCATGTAAACAAATTGATGGACGGAGGTTGTTAAATGGTGGCAAAATCAAAAAGTAACTTTTTAGTGAGCAAATACAAGTTACTCAAGGGATACGGAGGTCATTTCGGTGTGTAAGTTGGGGGTAAAATAGTCGGGCTCGAAACTTTTTCCTTCTTCCTCCTTCTACCAAACTAGCTCACAGCATTAGATCCATGGCTCCAGGGCTCCAAAAATTTTCCTTCTTCCTCCTACAATGCTGCCACGAAATACTAACTTTCCCTAAGGGGTTGATATGACCCTACTTTTCACTATTTGCTATTACGTTGTCTTTTTTGTTTCGCCGCGAAGCAGCGTTGGGGCCATTGTTCAGAAAAAAGAAGAAGAGGACAAAGGGGAGACGGAGAGGAAGGCGGAGAGATGGTGATGGTTTTGATGGGTTTTGGGTGGTGGTTGTGATGGTGGTGGTGCTGTGATGGAGATGCGGTGAAGCTAGAAGATGGGTTTGATTTTTTTTTTTTTTAAAAACCTGCCACTTGAGTAATAAGATTTGTTACTCAAAATGAGTAACCTGGTCAGCTCTTTTTTGGTTAAGGTATTAAAAAATATTTTATTTAATCAATTTTTGTAATTTACCACCTTAATTTTTTTTTTAAAAAAATATTTTGTCACCAATTAACAAATTCAAATTCATGGATGGAATTTGTTAAGTAGTTGCAAAATAAAATTAAAAAGTTTTTTAAGGTGGTAAAATACAAAATAATTTATTTAAGGTAGTTAAATATAAAAGCGGGTTATTTAAAGGTGGTAAAAGTCAAAAATTCCTAAATTTTATTTATTTTAGGAAGCTTAGTTGGTTTCTTATTTTTTAGGAATCTTTGTTGTTTCTTATCTATTAGGAATCTTATTGGTTTTCTTATTTTTTAGTTTGTAATGCCTATTTAAGGCCACACATATCTTCAATAGACTGATTGAGAGAGAGATTTGAGCTAGTGAAGTTAGATGAACTTTTGCTATCTAGGGTTATGTTTCTTTTCTCTCTAATTCGCCTCCCTAAAGTCCCAAAATAATTCACATGATCTCTTTCTAAGTTTTCAAGCAAATTCGGATAAAACCACGCTTCACTAACCCAAGAAGTTTGCTGGACCAAGTTGAGTGATGATTTGAGGCTGATTTTGGGTTGGGGATGAAGTGGAATACTTTTTTGATTGACACAGTGCTTGATTTTTAGTCTAAACTCTGAAGTTATTAAGCTATTAATGGAAATGATGGTCCACAAAAATGTCTAGGCAGAATTAAGCATATAACTTTTGGCTTCAACATACAATGAAGTTTGGGGTGTGGGTTTGGAAGCTTGGGGTGTGGAAATGGAAATGATGGTCCACAAAAATGTCCACAAAAAGTACTCAAGCACAGTAGCAGATCCAGGAAGTTTGGGGTGTGGGTTTGGAAGCTTCAACATACAATGAATGTATCTTGGTGAAAATTTTAAATTACAGCAAATGTATAGGTGTGCTTAAAAACTCCAATATACTAATGGATTTTATCCTTTGAATGTCATTTATTTGTTACTTCATGTTAAAGGAGGAAGGGTTTTGGGTTAAGGATTTAATTTCTTATCCTGTGTTAAAGGAGGAAGGATTTGGGTTAAGAATTTAAAAGGTGGTAAGAGTTTTTGTTTTGTTGGTTTGAAATGAAAGGGGGAAACAAAAGCAGGAGAATAGTATTAAAGGGCTAAGATAAGGAAAACATAGATACCATAGTGGTTCTACCACTACTTAGGCATTAAGGAAATTGGTGAAGATAGTGATTAATTTGTAGTTCAGTCTTAAACAATATGAAGTTCATTGAAATAATTCTTGTCTAATTGTTAGAATGTGCTATACGAGAGCTCTCCATGGAAGTCATTTCTTGCTTAACCAAACACAGCCTCGCCTAATGGATGTGTGCAAGAACATGAAATATTTTTCTTAGCCTTGAAGTCTCGGAGTTAGCTGAATTTGGAGTGTGTTGTTAGAACTGAATGTGATGAAGAAGACATGAAAACTTCTAAAGCTTATATTGAGTGATAGGAGACAAATAGAAAAGGAAAGGAAAAGGACAAGGGCTTGATGATATTTTCTCAAGTCTTTTTGGTGCCATTGGATTTGGGTTGGCTATATCTTAAATATACGGTCCCTATATCTCATAATATCTGCATAGGTACACATTACAGTAAAATAGTAAACGATCGAATTGAAATATCACTCTTTATTTTTTATAAAGTAACCAGCATTGCATTTTCCTTGTTAATTTATTAATACTATTTTCACTACTTTTCCCACATTATCTGCAACACTTATATAGATGGAAATGACCTTATATATATATATATATGTGTGTGTGTGTGTGTGTGTGTGTGTGTGTGTGTGTGTGTGTGTGTGTGTGTGTGTGTGTGTGTGTGTGTGTGTGTGTAATAAGAACATTGAAATAACTCACTCATTCCTAAAAATATGACCTACTTTCCACTTACAACAGGGAAAAAAAATAATTAAAAAAAATAAAAAATTATCAACTAAACACAATAAAGTTGTAAAGTCAATTATTTTGCATGAAAAACCTGCTGTGGTAACTAAGAGTGACTAATTTGTGATGGAGGGAGTACACAAAATGAGTAAGGGCTTAAATGAGTAAAATCAATGAATGGCATGAGTGAAGAAATTATTTAAACATTTGGGTAATTGCACATGTGAATGAACTTCATTGCTATTCAGAGGGATGCCTTGCAAAAGGCTAGGAAAAAGGGCATAATAAGCATGTATCATGTGCCTGTGTCACTGTATGTAATGTTTGTTGTTAGTGTTTCTGAAGGACTTTTAGGGTATGTTCTCTTTAATTGATATAAGGTGGTTTGGTGTGGTCTTAATTTATGTAGTCTGGTTTGGTCCGAATATTTTTAGTTTGTGTTAGTGTAATCAAGCATTATCAAGTGGGATCTTCTTTATTTTGTCTTTATTCATATTTTCCAAATTTATAATTTTTACAATGTTTACCTATGTTAATCGGACACTGCTAAAATCACAAAGTGTCTGTGTCGACACGACACGACACGACACGGACACGGGACACGTGTCCGACCCTTCACTGTGCACTCGGACACTTCCATTAAGAATAGAGAGGAAAAAATAGGAGAAACATGAAAGAAAAACACATCTTGTTCGAAGATCACCATTGATATAGAGAAGATGGAGACAAGAAGATTGCCATTTATTAGGAGAATTTACTGAGGAAAGAATTAAAACAATAAAAATAGGGGTGGACGTAATGAAAAATTTAAAACTTTTGTAATATATAATTTATTTATATAAATTTTAAGTGACGTATAGACATGTCCCCGTACCCGTGTCCAAATATCGAACAGAGTCCCCGTGTCCTAAAAATTTTGGAACTTGCCGGATCGGACACTTGGACATGTGTCCGTGTCCAACACTCGTTCCCGAGTCCATGTAACATAGATGTTTACTAATACATTATTTTAAGATCTGACAATGAGTATTAAAAAGTAAGGCCTTGTTCTCTTCACCTTAAAAAAAATAATGTTCAGTAAAAATAATTCCAATTCCAGTTCAATAAAAATAATTTCAGGTACTAGTAAAAATTAGTTAAGTTCAGTAAAAATAATTTTAATTTAATAAATTTAAAGTAGAAATATAATAGATAATCAGTAAAAATAATTTCAGTTCAATAAAATTAATTTCACTTCAGCAAATATAATTTTAGTTTAGTATAATTAAGGTTAAGAGAATAGGACCTGATATGGGCTGAAAATTTGCGGTTAGTCTTAATATATTTAGAATAAGTTCTTGAAAATAAGATAAAGAGACCATAGCCTTAGTTATGTATGTTGAAACCTTTATAGAGTATTTATTGCCTCTATTTCTAAAATAAATGCATAATTTCTATTTGCATACAAATAAATTGTGTGAAGAAAGGGATGAACTTTGACAACATTTTGCTTCTCATGTGATTAGAAGGAGAGTGTGAACTACAAATGGATTAGTCCCCCTAGGTAGCACGAAAACTGTTACAGGATAAAAACTGGAAGAGTATGGGGGACTGAAAAACAGTAAAATCATAATTTCAAGGAATGAGTATGGCAAGAATACAACCAAAAAAAAAGGCAAAAAATTAATTGCACATTTTAAAAAAAAAAAATACAAAGAAGGAATTTAAAGATTGAATAATTAACAGTTAGGTCTGTCACAAGACTCACAACTTACAATGACGCAACCACACAAATTAATTTACAAATAATTAAGAAAATAGATTTTACAAAAGGCAGCATATAAATGATCGAAGAAAACATAACATCCATATGACCCCAATTCAAGAAAATTGTGGAAAGAATGAAGGTAAAAGAAAAAGAAAAATGAATACCCCTTTATAGTTGAAAAAGAATGGGTACCGATGAATTTTGCCAAAAACATCCTTGAATAACCCCCATCAAGTATTGACTGTACCCAAAATCATTGACCGTATCTATTATTTGGAAACATATCGGGACATATTCATGGAGTACCCATATCATCCAGGTACCTGCTAAGTGCTAAGTACCCATCACTGATTCTTCAATTTGTGAAGCAATCGTGCACAGCTTATATAATGTGCAGTGAAGTGAATTCACCCCCAAAATAAAAAAATATTTCATTGAAAGGAAATGATGCATGTTTAGTAAAACATTCCTAAAGGAAATATGTTGCACGTATCAGAAACGGCCAGTAGTTACTTTTTCCTGACAATTTATGTACTCCCACCTATTAATTTGAATAGTATGTTTTTGGCAATGTATAAGAACAGTTAGAGAAGTGTATAGACTGTATACCACAACTTTGATATTATGATTTTGGGATATACCACAACTTTGATATTATGATTTTGGGATATACCACAACTTTGATATTATGATTTTGGGATATCATGAACTCAATTGTTTATAGATTTGCAATTTGCTAGTTTGATGCTGATGTCAATTGCCAAAGAGCTTGCTTTTTCATAGTTGGAAGAGCTTGCAGCATTTGTTCTTTGTCTCTGACCAGTCTGGCTTTCATTTTGTATGTGATGAATTTTAAGAGTTATTAGCTGTTAATCTTTTTTTTTTTTTTTTTTTTTTCCTTTGTCCTTCAGAGCCTACTCAGTCCTCAATGAAATACTTGACGTGGCATCGGACTACATCGTTCCGCTCATCATCATCCAGGAACCCACTTGATTCACATGCAAGAGAAGATGTTGAGGACTTTACAAGTGATCTGTTTGATAATATCTACATGAATTCTGGTAGTCATGCTTCTACTTTAGATAGACTTTTTGCCTGGGAGAGAAAGCTATATGATGAAGTTAAGGTATTTAATCTTCCCTTAACTGTTTTTTCTGGACCTTTCTCAACTTTACTTTCATATCCGCTGACGTCCTTATAGTTTGGGATTGATTCAGCTATCTATGTACTGGTATGCCATTAGTTGAAGATTTGTTGCAGTTTTCAAAATTAGTGTATACTGTTCTATTAGTTGTTATGTGGTTTGTATGATTGTTTAAATTTGGGTAAACAATGGTTCCAAATTATTTTGTGGCTTGGAATTAAACACCCAGTAGTTTTGAGTAAGCATATTAAACCAGCCTGGATCTGGGAAATGACTTGGGTAGACTGTTGCTGCAATAGGAATATGCTAGATCCTTCCTCGTAACTTTTGGCATTTGGCTAATCAATGGGTCAAACCTTGCTGTTTTCCCATCTTTTAGCAATAGGTGATATTTAATATAACAAACTAACAATGTTCGCCAATAATTTGTTAGTCAAGTCACAATCATATTGAGACAGATAAAGATGAAACAGACCTTTTAGGATGTTAAGTTAGAATATTTTTTAGGCAAATTTCCCTGGTTCCATTAAGACAGATAAAATTTGCAATGTTTGTGCTTTGCTATCATATTTCTGATAATTAATGGTTTTATCTAGAAATTATGTAGTCTTAACTTAGTGTGTTTTCCATTCATCCTAACTCCAAAATTTTCCTTTCTTCAGGGTCAATAGTATTGGGCTTTAGGTTTGTCACTATAGTCCATATCACTAGGTTATTTTGTAATGTGACAATTTTTCTGGATATGGCAACTTTTCTATGTCTACTTTCATGTCATAAAGGTTGAATGCTTGAACATGGATTCATAGCCCGTCTTTCGTGATATTTGAGAATCTTGGGACATGGTCTTGCCATGTTAGTTACTAAATAGGTTCTACCATGTTTTTTGCATAGATACTCCTTGCTGCATAGCTGACTAATTGTTGGGCTGTTCAATAGAAATAGTTTCTGTAATTAAATGTGGTTCTGTTGTGCACGCTTTTCTTACGATGGACATGTATAATTTGTTGAATAGGCAAAGACTCCCGGGTAAAGGGTAGAAGAGTGGGACCTTTTCTGCTATTGGAGTAAAAAAAAATGTTTCATCCAGAAAGTTACTGTTTGAATGCTACTTTCCATATAATGTGTGGCAAAAATGATTGTATTTTGATGGCAATCTACTAATGCATATTGTGATACTTATATGACCTTAATGATGGTTTGTGTACTGTCCTCATTTTTATATTGTTCTATCTGTAAAAACATGCTCTGATTACAGGCTAGTCAGCTTGTCAGAAGGGAGTATGACATGAAATGTAAGATTTTGAGAGAACAAGAATCTACAAGTGAAAGTCATCAGAAGATTGATAAGACTCGTGCTGTTGTCAAGGATTTGCATTCTAGGATTCGAGTTGCAATCCACAGAATCGATTCAATATCAAGAAGAATCGAAGAATTGCGGGACAAAGAGCTGCAGCCACAACTTGAGGAATTAATTGAAGGGTATGTCCTTCCAGGTTTCTTAGTTCAACAATCAGAAATAGCAGTACCAAAGATATGCCAAGTTTTATGGTTTCATTAAAAAATAAATCTTTTTGTGAAGCTCGATTTTGTATTAAAAGGAAAATAAATATCTGAAATGGACTACTACTACTACTAGGAAGTATAGGTAAAATTCTATGACAATTTTTTTGCAAAACCAATCTTCAGGCTATCTGCTGTAGTTCAGGCTCCATAAGCATTATAAAAGCCACTTGATTCTGGATCATGACCTAAAATAATGGATTACATAGAAACTCTAACTTTCCGATTTCGGCATGTTTGGTGTTGTAGTTGGGCAGGTGAAGTTAGGTAGTAGGGTTTCTTTTGGTTTGGGCAGTTGGTGATGTTTGTGGTGGACTAGGGGTCAGGATGGTCTTTAGGGTGGTGGTAAAGGATGGTCAAAGCTTTCATGGTGTAGAAGAGTTTGGGGTTTTTGTATGAGGTGGAATTAATGATAGAGGAAAATTATCTCATTTTATTTTTTTAATTTTATTTTAATTTATTTTTTTTTTATTTTTTTTTTAAATTACAAAAAACTAAACACGCAAAAATTGCTAGTCTCTACTGAGTACTAAGCTCCACTGCATTTTTACATGCTAAAGGCCTAACATCACACTAATAATCTAGCAGTGTTAAATCCTGGTCTCAAGTTAGCAAAGGGCCTGTAGTCCCATCGCCGTATAAGCATTACTTCAATCATAAGGTTGGAGGGGATGAGATTCAGACCCTGACTGGTGTTTGTAGGATGGGAGACCTACCATTGAGTTTTCCTTGTTTCTCATTACTCGAGTATAATAATGTCTTGCTCATCATGTGGCTGAAATTTTATAATTGAGGCGATTTAGACGGCCTTGTGATCACTGTGGTCTCAACTGTTTTTCCTTGGATTGAATGCTTCTCTCACGAGGTTCATTTCATGACAGATTACGAAGAATGTGGGGAGTGATGTTTGAATGCCACAAGTTACAGGTGCATATAGTTACTATTGCATTCATAAATGGCAATGTGAAACTATCCTTACAATCAGAATCACGTCGTTACATCACTCTCCAACTTGAAGACGAATTGCACAAACTGTCATTGAGTTTCACCAAATGGATCAATGCTCTGAAGTCTTACATCCAGGCAATTAATGAATGGTTAAACAAATGTGTCATTGTTCAGGAGGCATCTTCAAAGAAGAGAAGGTGGGGGCCTCCACCAGAGCGGAGATTGAGATCTGCAGGCCCTCCAATATACACCATCTGTGGTGCTTGGCATGACTCACTCAAAGATTTGTCAGTGACGGAAGTGGCAGATAAAATCAAGGGATTAGCAACCGAGATATCACACTTCATTCCTCACCAAGAGAAAGTCCATGGGAAGAGGACCTTCAAAGAAGCACAACCTGTGGTTGAAATGCGTACTCATGAAGGCTTTGAGGAGTGGAATACAGGCTATGATCGATTCCAACTAAGTTTTGTCCATTTTCTCAATGAGCTTTGTAAATTTTCAGATCATTCTCTGAATATGTTTACGGAGCTACAGACTAAAATTGAAGAAGCTAAGAGACTCTATGAGCACAAGATGTCTCAACCGTAATTATAGCTGTTTGACAGGGGCAATATGGTATACGGATACAGGTATATATATTCTTTCTTCAATGGAGGTGGGGTAAAATTTTATTGGTTTTGGCATATGTACAGGGATGAAGAATAAAGATATACTCCTGTCTCGAAGGTTCTTCACTCGTTACGAGTTTAATAAAAGGAGTTAATTTGATTATATCTTCCCTACAAAGTCATGTAGTCCTTTCTATCAGCTGATTCAATTGTTGTTGTAAGAAAATAGCAGAATGATGTATTTGGTTAAATTTTATACATGAAATGCAAAAGTTATAGTAGGTTTAGTATAAGCAAAATGGTCAGTACAGATCTGTCATTGGATTCATCTCTTACGATGAATTTTTGGGTTATTTTGCATGCTTGATGGCTGAAAATTAAGTGCAATGCCCATGTATTGCTCTAAATCCCAGATGTTGTAGATCTTCTCTCCTAATTTAGCAAAAGTTAACTTCCTAAGAATTGGACGGGTAACGATTAATCTGCAATTACACGATTTTCAGGTAATTAAGCAACTATTTATCAAACAATAAAGGACATGTTCAGTAGTATTTATTTATTTTTTAATTTTCTGTGTTACTTAATATTTAATATAAAAAATCATATTAGAATGAATATGAACGAAATATTCCTTGAGATATCTTCTCTGGTGGTCGGCGTATCATTTTGTACATATAAGAATTCGTATTATTTTGTACACACCACTAATAGCTGATTGAGGTCGTATTATTTTGCACGCACTACTTATAGTTGATACTCCATTACTCCAGCCTATTTTCCTTAAAAAAAAACCGAGGGAGTAATTTTTTTAAAAAAGAAAAATAAAAGAGAAAGTCAGCACAAATTACTCAAATTAGCTAGGTTTTAGGCGACAGTAAAATGCTTTGAATGTATTTTATTTAAAGTTTTTTCCGATGAATTAAAGGAAGCTTTAATAAATGTTGTTAAACTGATAATTCTTTTTCTATTTTTATATATGAAATGCTAGGTGGAATGAGAAATATAAACAACAAAGACGAATCAAATCTTCATATTTCATGACAAAACATTATCATTTATTGCGTAAATTATACATATGTCCTCAAATTTTGTATAACTCTATTACTTTGCCTTTCTTGTTTTCCATCTTCACTTGAGAAAACACCCCCTCAATTTTTGAATGCATAAATTCAGTAGTATAAACATCAAATATTTAACAACAAAGTTTTCCCAAAAAAATGTTTTACAAAGAATAAAATAACACAAGGTAGGATTAAAGAAGATCATTCCATAATTTGTCATCCTCTTCTTGTCAATCAATTTTGATTAGGTCCCACCAAAACCATCAATTATGCCTGAAAGAGCTCTTGTCAATTAGGGTACAGTCTTACCCACATTACCATGGCTTGGCGTTAACCTTACACTTCTTTGATACAACCTTGGAATTCGTCGCCAACGCGTTAACCGTTACACCACACGAAACCTCGATGTTGATAGTCCATGTCTTAATGGATCCTATCTTGATCTTAACAGGGACCTTAACGTTAATGTCTAATGGTACCTTTCCATTCTTTTGTTGTGTGAGCAGTTTGTCACGTGCTGACTCGGACAATACGATCCCAGCCCCCGTTAACTTTGTTGAAAAAACCGTTGAGCTTTTAGGGGGCTGGTAGAAGGCTGGCAATTTACCATTACATAGATTTAACCCATCATGGTAAATCTTAATCAAGCTCCCTTGTTCGTAGTAAATCCCGATTTTACCGTTGTTATTCGTGGACTTCAACGTTACGTTGAACACCGGAGTAATGGTTGAGGATGTTGCGATTGTTGAGAGGTTGACTCCTTTAACGTGCACACTCTCAATGGAGTAGCTAGGAGCCTTAGGTTTGTAGACAAGGTATAAAACTGCACCGGTGACGGCGAGTAGAGCAGCAAGGATGAGTATTCCAGCGAATATGCAGCAAAAACAACGTCTGCACCCCTTTCTGCCAGCCTTCTTTTTGGTGTAGAGCTTGAACTTATGTGCATTTTCTGGTGGTGGGACGCGGTATACTTGATCCTTGGGTATTTGCACAACGTAAGTTCCAGGGTTAGGACCATAACCGTAGCCATAACTCATCTTAGAGGAGGCGAATGAGTCTTGACTCATGTTCCGCCCATGCCGCTGATGCTCACCTGATACTGGTGGTGAAGGTGAATTAGAATTCGCCATCAGCTTAGCATTCGAGTGTTCACCAGAATCCGGTGGTGATTCTCTTGGGTAGACTCGTTGATCAGTCATCTCTTTATCACTCGCCAGTGTCACCAGAGAGGATTTTGGATCTGAAAAGAAAATAATTTGATCAGCTAGTGTTATTATTGTACATCATGTTCAAAGAGCTGGAAATGCCTTTTCATCTCCCTAAAAGTTATATACATCAAATAATGTATGCTTATCACACAACAAAAGCTAATTTGCATCAATCTTCCTTGATTTCCTAGAAGATCCAAATATTATTTAACGACGAAAATCAAACGTGCAATTCAATAATATATTTAGTATTGTGATGCTAATGTAGTGAAATGGTCAAAAACAGAGATTAGTAAACAATTCCTGGGGTTGTTAGGAGTGTTACACAAGTGGAGATGAAGTCCAAAACGTAAGAAACAAAGAAAAAATTATATGGAGATTAATCTAATTATTTGACTAATTGTGCAAGATGATCACAGTTGGATGATGTCTACTTATTAAGACTTAGTCTCTTTTGACAATATCATCTCAGTTTATGGAGCAGGCCGAGGAAGGTTGTGCTACGCTACTTGATTCGCAATTAGTCGTAATGGTAGTTTAATAAGTGTCTTTTGTCGAGTTTGATTATTTGGAAATCGTATTCGTTTTTGTTGATGAAATCATACGAACCCAATTAAGCCTTAAAATTACTTATACATGTTTTCGTCAAATTTGATTAATTTTCCTCTTTAATTCTATCTTGACATTGTGGAGAAAACAACATTATGGTGAACAGGTTAAATTTGATTCATCACCTAGACAGTTTGTGAACGAATTAACAATTACTTCAAACACAATTATACATTCATTACTTTGTTGATCATAGAACAAAACAATTTTACAATACTGAATATAAATTATAACTGACACAAATTATTCCTTCCATCCCAAAATAATTGCCGTGTTATTATAACACAACAAATTATTCCCTCCGTCCTAAAATAATTGTCGTGTTGATAAATTACATTTTAAACATAATAACGATAACTAATTCCGGTTGTATTACAATTAAAATCCGCATTTCTTACTTCTTAATACGTATAATAGTTAATAGACTCACTTGCTCTGCTTTTATCCTCTGTTTTTCGGCACTTACTAAATTAATCACTTTTGAATAGTTTACCAATGAATTTTCCCCAAATTTAATTAACATGAATAACTTTTTTCGTAATACTTTTTACGATTGTCCAATTTCATCAACAAATTTGACTTGTAATTAATTACAATGATTAGCGGCGAATCGTACACTAGTTCCAGAATCACAATCAAATTTCCACTCATATCTTAAATTATGAGAATGTTGATCAAATGTTAGACACTTAAATAAATTTTCTACAAAATCAAATCAAAATCTTTCAAAAAATCATTGAAAAAAAAAAAATCACTTATAAATAAAATTGAATGAATTTATCAGCTTCAAAAGCACTAACAATTTAATGTTGACTAAATAAACACTAAAAATCAGCAATAATCAACACTAATCGCATTAAAATTCAAATTGAATTTAAACAACGAAATTAAAATTACAGAAATAATGTTGAATTTAAACAACGAAATTAATGCAACCAAATAATCAAAATTATAGCAAATCCGATGACAAACCTGAAATTTTCTGAAGCAAATATAAACGAAACTTCAAACGTCGAAATGAAATTGAGCTTTTTGAAGAAAGATGATGATGAAAATGAATTTCAATCTAAATAATCTTCCAAATTTCTTACAATAATCCTCCAATTTGATTCGGCAGAGAGAGAATGGGTGTAAGACGTGAGCAAGTGTAAACAAAGAATAAGTAAAGTGGTGGAATTTATTTATATAAATGTATGAAAATAAGAAGAACGAGTAAACTTAATATTGAGTGACAGCTAATTATGTCAATGTTGTTTTTTTTGGTTTTATACGCGGATTAAGGTTTAACAACGATAATGAATAAATAAATATGGTAATAATTAAACAATTATGGTATAGAATTTGGTCTGATTATATTTTAATTAAGGATAGTTTTTATTTTATAAATTATAACACGGTTTGGAGCCGGCGTGTAACGGTTTGGCCGTCGCACTATAACCGCGTTAGCCCTACCAACTACTTACTATTCACTTGCAACTTGCTTGCGTGTTTTCAAACGACTACAATTTTTATTTTTATTTTTATTTTTATTTTTTTTATTTTTTTAACTAAAGTTTCTTAATTTTTGGGATTATCCTTGGTTTGATATGATATTGCAATATATGATTCCTTGATTCCTCGATTCCACACAGTGATAAGTGTTAATGTGTTATGAGTATTTTTTTAATGATTTGTAAGGTCATGTTAAGAAAATAGTAATTTTTTGATAATTGGTGAGGATTATAGAGGTTGACTACTTGTTAGTTGTATGGGGTGAGTAAAAAGCTGTCAAAAATAAGACATTCAACAATCCAATACTTTATGACCCGAACTTGAACTTAAACCTGAACCCGACCTGATATCAATCAACTTTTAACTCGACTCACAAACGATATGCCAGAATAGGCACCTTACCTAACTAAAACGCGAAACCAATTATAACTCGACACAACCTGTCATTAGCTCAATCCATTGTGACATTAACTCGATCTTATTCTACTTATCATTGGGTAACTTGACTTGCTCTTCACTATACATAAAATAAATATGAACACGTATGTCAACTCAACCTATTTTTAACTGACCCAAAAAAGATCAACTAAAATTAATTATGAATTTAATTTAATTACAAACTAGTATAGTGCTCTTGTAATGGACGTTTACAAATCGCAAGATTAATTTTAATTTCTTTGTAGATAATATAAAATAAATTTATTTAACATTATTATTAGATTGCATTACATTAACAAATGCATCATTACATTGTTATATACTTGCAATAATGGCCTTAAATAAAAATAATCTATAATTTTCGTATATCCTTTTTTAAAATGGTTTCCCTTAATGTAGAGTTAAATTTAAAGAAAGAATCAAATTTATCATAAACACCCTAATAAAATGTTGAAAAGACTATAAGAAGATAATTGTAAGTTTGTAACTTGTAAGACTTCTTGTTCAAGACTGACTTAATTTTTCATTAACCCCATTAATAAGCAATTTGCATGGATCATAATGTGAGTTGTTTTTGTTATAAACATTATGCCACTTTACATTTTAGTGGTCTGGATTGTCAACATTTATACAAGTGAAAATTTTACAGTAGTCTTTTGAAAAATGGCTACGACAAGCCTTATTATACATGCATAATTTAATTGGATGTAATTTGTCATGTAATATTTGACTTTTCAAAGCATATTTTAATTAAAATTCATTTATGAAATTTCTGTTTTTTTTTTGAAATTATATTTTATAATTTCTGAAATTCATTTTTTAATTTCTTAATTAATATCATAAAATCAAAAAAAAAAAAAAAAAAAAAAAAAATTCTTCCATCTGATGAAGTTCTTGACCTCTCAAAACCCAAGCAGAAGAAAAATACCTCCATGGATGAAACCCAGAAAGCTGATAGGTCACTTACTGAGAAAATTAGTGGAAGGAAAGGTAAGAAGGTGGTTAAGAAAATTGTTTACAAGATTGAGAGGCTTCAACCTGGCAATGATTTGGTTGATACCCAGAAACATTGCGATAATTCCCTGAGAATTTGGGATGATATCCACCACCACCATAACAACCCATCTCGCCATCTCCCTCAACGCCGCGACGAAGAAATTGAAGCTTGTAAACGTGAGGCTGAGAAGGAGCGTGCTCGCCGCGATCGGCTTTACCATAACAACCATCTTATTGGTGGTGGACAGCATCAACGCCGCAAAGCCGCCGTGTTCAATCATCAGTTGAAATTCAGTACAATGAATAATAGTTTTTTTTAATTTTAATTTTTTTATTTTGAATTTTGATTTTCTGAAATTAATTATGAAATTAAAAAAATCAGAAATTATAAAATATAATTTTCGAAAATAAAAAAGAATTTCAGAAATTACAAAAATAAATTTTAATTAAAATATGTTTTGATAAGTCAAAGATTACGTGACATTTTACATCCAATTAAATTATGCCACTTAATAAGTATTGTGGTAGTCACTTTTCAAAAGGCTACTGTAAATCATTGTTATATAAGACCAACAAAATCACATGTTCAATGTTTCCAAAATAAATTACACCAAATTTTGAAGCATACAGGATGCACAATTTTCTTATCAAACATATTATAGCGATCTCTATGACACTTTTTATTATATTTTATATTTTTCACAATGCCAAGATTATATAGGCTGTTTTTCTTCATTTTCTATACTCTCTTAGCTTAGTATTACTAGTAACATATTTAATGATTCACTAGCTTACATAATTCCATCACGTAATTAATATAATTCCATGACATTGATTTGGTTTCTCATCTGAATTTACCAACATTAACCTAATTTACCTCAACAGTATATTTTCATGCATTGGTAGCTAGTATGTGTGACGATGTACAAAACGTCGGTCTTAGATCTACTTTGTGAAGAGGGCAGGGAAAGTACAAGATTATATTGACGAGAATGAGGGAGGTCCGAGATGGGGATGTCAATGAGAGTAGTGAGCCAAAAGGGCATATACATATACTTAATCGATTTAGCAGCTTCCTATATGCAGAACACAAATACAAGTTTAATCTGCATCTAGGAAAGCATGGCAGTATATACTACAGAGTAGCTACAGTTAAGATGTTAAAACCTAGGAATTACAATAGACAATAAAATGGACATCGATCAAACTTTTCCATCACTCATGACACGGACATGAGTTCTTTAATTAAATTCAGAATCTCGTTCCTCATCTTTGAAACAGTGGTTGATGTCACCTGCTCCTTCACATCAGAAAACCAAATATGTTCCTGGTCTACACGTTCACTGCTTGTGTACCAACTGCATATGACTCTCACAATGGCAGTTACAAACAATCCACAATCATAACCATTTTGTTGTTGTGGTGAGGACTGATCCTCCTGATACTTGACATCGGAATCTATGTTGCCCATGAATTTAGCTACAGAAGTGTAAAGCTTTTTGGAACACGCATGGTTCAATCCCCTACAGCTGTCATGATGAACGAACACATTAGCAGTCCTATAATATACAAGCAAACTCCAATGGCTTCCTGCCTCGGCTTTGGTTACATCGTCGTTGTTGTTGACCGGAAATACAACCAGGGCTTTAGCGGGTAGATTTAGAGGTTCAACGAAAGCTTTATAGCTATCTTTATCTGAACAGTTCTGCAGCCAGAAAGCAATTGAGGGTGGAACTAGTAAGATGTTATCAGAGGGATAGCATGATGATAGGTAACTGAAGTACAACTCAATTACACGGTCATTGAGAAAATGAGGTCCACTAAGGATATCCAAGTCAGAGCGTCGAAGCACCACATCATTGTAGCTAAGAATCATATCATCTCCAGTCGATCTCCCCATTGTCTGATAAATGATACAAAATTTCTGCATTACCAAAAACATGAAGACATATATCACAGAAACCTCCATCTCAAGAACAAGTTGCACATATAAGTGACCAGCTACCCGAAAAAAAAAAAAGGAAGTACCTCAAGTACACCATTTGTTGTTCAATAGTGGATACAGAGTAGATTATAATGGACTAGCCTAAGGGAAAGGAGCACTTCTGACGATGCACATTAGCCTATTAAAGTTGGCTTGATGAAGGGGCAGATAGTTTGTTAGAGGGAACGGAATTTTATTTGAGCTTGTTAATGGAACTGTCCAGCCACTTGAAGGCCTGGGATTAAAGTTTCCCTTAGTAATAATATAAATGCACAGCTGTTATATACATTTATCAAATTTCCCCATCTCTTCATCCTCATTCCTATATTTCTGATTTTTCCATTCTATAACATATACGTCATAAAAATTATATATATAAAAACAAAAATTTAAAAATTGAATTATTTAAACCTGCACTTGAGGGGAACTCTAGCAATCATTGCTAACAATGAAAGGTAAATAGGTAATGTATTTGTGTATCATTTCTTTCCTACATAGACACAACAATATGACAAAGCATGCTCGTATGATTGACATTCAGAGGTAGTACATACTCTTTCAACATCTATATAAGTGTCTCCTAGCAAAGAGTTCAAAAGTGAAAATTGGTTTATTTCTAGTTTCACTACATTCCTTCTAGATATTTTTTGTCACTTGAGCAAATATTTGTTTTTTTTTTTTTCACAAATTAGACAAATTTGGTCACCCCTACACTTACACATTCAAGCTAAGCAAAGTAAATGCATGTTATGCATCAAATGTCAAAAAAAAAACAGTACAGATTACCAACATTCTACTAATTGAAAAACATAACAAATTCTTCCACTGGCACAAACAAAACATATTATTCAGTCCTTGTAAGGAATTATTTTCATCATAAAAATGATATAAAGATAAACAAATTTTGCGTCTTTGAATTTGCAATAACAAGGTAGTCTTTGTGCACTACAGCAAAAGAAATCCCAGAGATGAAATCAGTTTGCAAAGAAAAAAATGTACATGTCCAAGTGTACGCGTGAAAGCTATCAGTGAGAGCATTTCTTATACCTTTACCAAATGGCTACACAAAAACATATGATCTTTCTGAGCAATTCAACTCAGAATAGCTATCTTACTGCAATAGTAAGGAAACAATGAAACATGCTGATTATGTTCTACAAGAGCTATGTCCCCGATATGTTCTGTATCTATCTTATCCTCGAGGAATATAACACATTGAGCAATAAAGGTAAATCATGAACTGTAAAAAATTTCATTAGATTTGAATATGAAATGGTTATGATGATTTTGTTATGTCTTTTTCTTTATATCGTACGATTCCTTATGACGATTCATGTTAGCCGACCCCAAATCATTTTGGGACTAAGGCTTTGTTGTTGTTGTTAAATATGAAATGGTTAGCTAGGGATTAAGATGTAAAAGGAGCTATTAACACCAAAAAGAAAAATAAATTTGAAAAAAAAAAAAAAAAAAAAAAAAACAGATGCAGTAAGCCTACTGTAAAATCAACACTTACTATTCTGATCAGATTTATAGCAGCTAGTCTTGGTATGAGAGGACCAAAAAGGTGTGATCAAGGCGGCCATCACAAGACCATGAAAGCATTGAATTCGAGTATCTTCAGATTTCAAAGAATTTAAAGGGGTTTTTCCAAATGAGCTGAACTTCTTAAACCCCAAACAAAGCAATACAAAGAGACATGGATATTGAGCACAGAATTTCATATTTCGCATTATAAAATTGCTGAGTTAGAGAAAACAAATAAATGAGTGATCAAATCAAAGTTCTACACAGGTATAATTGAATTTAATGGAAATAGCAGTACCAATTATAAACGCATGATCAAATCAAGTTAAGCAAAATCAGTATATTGAATTCAACAAATTGCGCTTAACGAAAAGTGCAGTAACAATTGAATTGAATGCATGATTATATGCAGAATCATTACATCATTAGATTGAAATTATGAGAATCATTACAACATTAGATTAAAATTTTCCATTCTTTAGAATTGAAAATACACCAGCAACCAAATTTGAATCAATCATCAAATTAAACTATAACAAATAAATAGTTCAATAACCAATCCAACTTAAATAAATTGAATTAACAATTAAAACTAGATTGTGAAACTGATATTAGACAATTAAGAAAAACATCTTACCTCAGTTGCTGCTTCAATGGAGGAGAGAAAGCTCACAAGCTGCTTCAATGGAGAGGTTAGATTACGTTTCAATAAAGAAAGAGACAAAT
The DNA here is from genome assembly GCF_001683475.1 of Chenopodium quinoa. Lineage (NCBI taxonomy): Eukaryota > Viridiplantae > Streptophyta > Magnoliopsida > Caryophyllales > Amaranthaceae > Chenopodium > Chenopodium quinoa. Next base: position 5,343,973 of record NW_018745286.1, on the reverse strand, counting down.
TCGTTTTGAGAGAAATCAGAGAATTTCAGAACATAAAAGAAGTGACCATTTCAGAACCCGACCCGAACTCGGCAATTGCCCATTTGCCCGTATAAGCTCGCCCCGTTAAAAGCCTGACAACTTTACAATACTTTCTCCATTCCAAATTAGATGACACGATTTGACTTTGTGTATTATTCATATAACTTGCTTGGACTTCGTTTTATGATTTCGTGTTGAGAAAAAATACAGTCATGTGCTATCTTGTTAGATTCATCTCAACATCTATTTTTAAAATATTAAAATTTTTAATTTTTGCTAATATGTAATAAATGATATTTGCATTATAAAATACTTCCTCTGTTTCACAAATATTGCAACAAGGATGAAATTACGCATCCAAAACACCTTTTATATGCTAAATATCTATAATTATATAATAGTAAAAATAATAAAAAGTTGATATTGTGAAAGAATTTTACGAGACAAATCTAACAAAACTCAACATGACTATATTTTACTTTACATATAAATCATAATGTGGGTTAAACAAGCATGATGAATAGTGCAAAAGTCCAATTATTGCAATACTACTAGAACAAAGGAAGTATGTATTAGCAAACGAGCCTAAATAAAATGTGTCTCAAACATGGATCCGGCCTATTAAACACCTCTAAGTTCAATTTCTTTCACCCTTTGCCTATGAATACTCGTAACAATTTGGTTTTGACTCCAATATATATCCCAGCAGTTTGATATCCCTGGGGTCGCTAAAGCTGGGTTGTACCCGATTCGCTATGAAGCAGTTTGATTGTGTCACTATCTAACTATAAACTTTGACCACATTTTTTTTTTTACTAATTTGAAAAGTCAAAAGTTATTGTATACTTCATCCGTTTCTGAATAAATAACACAGTCAAATTTAACGTCTTGACATACACAACAACACACCAATGCACTACTTTGGCCTTAGATATATATGATTATATATATATATATATATATATATATATATAATACATAATATATAAAAACAGTTGATATTATGAAATATTAATACCTATTTAACAATGTATGTTTTTTATATGTTATACTAAAAAAACGAGGGTTAATATTAGTATATGAATAGTGAAAAAAAGTCGGACATGTCAAATATTTAGCAACGAAGAGAGTAATATTTTATTGTATTAGCTAATGTATATTTTCAAATAATGTCTTAATTTTTCATAATTTTTAATAATACAAGTAAATACTTGTAGGGATAACGACTCAAGTGGTTAAAGCCTCCCTCCCGATTCTGGAAGATATTGGGATCGATTTTCGGAAGTATTTGACTTTGAGCAACCTATACAGAAGATTTTGGACATAATTAGATCATATCATAGACTCGCTAACTAATCATTTTTAATAATTAAACTAGTATATGGCCTGGGTGATGCCCCGGGTCATTATACGTATATAAAAATTTTAAAGTTGTTAATTTCATCAAAACATATCATGTAATGCTATACACAAAATGGTGGTAGCTGAGCTAGATTTTCCCTTGATAAAAGTGAGAATAAAATTTAGCTTTGTTCACAAATGAACACCTAAAAAGAAATACTAGATTGAACAACAATTTATTGAATCGTTTACAACCGTGAGTCATAATTGTTGGGTTTTGCGGTGTCCGACACCGTGTGGAAACAAAATTCGATAACCGGATCGCATGCATAATAATTACATCATAAATAAAAACATGCAAATAAACATAAACATAAGAGAAGAGAGAGAAAGAATGCTCACCCTAGTAATGTGCTTCGCTCAACCGTTAAGCTCGGACTTTTAAGCTTCAAGTTCCGCAAGTGCGAGAACCTCCAACGGCTCACACCCTCGGTATCGAACCGTAACCGGTCCCTACCCCGTAGCTTAGACGGGGCTAGACCAAAAATGATTTAGAGTTTACGAACTAAGGTTTTCTCGCTTTTAGAGATCCCTTAGAGTTCACCAACTCAAATGAAAATCTCAATGCCAAATGATTGGTATTTATAGAAAATTGTTCCCAAGAATTCCCATCATCTTTCAATGTAGGATAGTTGGTAAAAAAGCAAAATTAATATTTAATTCCAAATTAAATTAAAAAGCCAAAACAATCATCAAACAACAAGTGACATGAGGTGAACAAGGGGTTAGGTGATGACCACAAGGGAAGGACCACCTTCCCTTGCTCCCCAAGGCAAACCACCCCTCACAACCCTCCTAATCAAAAGGCGCCAGCTAGCACCCAGCCTTGGCACCAGGGCATGCCTCGCTGGCGGCCTGGTGCTGACTGGGCCTACGAGCCTTCCTGCACACATGCGTGCGTATTCGGCCCCAAGCAGCAGCACATCCCACGCTAGCAAGCCTCGCTAGCATACGCGGGCTGCTAGCCCTGGGCGATGCTCTTATTTGCGAGGCCTGCTGCTAGCCCTCATCCATGCTCGGGCATGCTGCCACGCCTTGCTAACAGAGCTGCTCGGCCAGCTTGCCCAACTAATGCATGCGATGCATGTTGGGCTTGCGGCCAAGCATTGCCTTGCGAATAGGGGCTCGGCTGGCTATGCTACCCTACCTAGCCCTTGCTTGGCTAGGCCATTGCGAGGCTAGGATTTTTGCGCGCATTGACTTGTTGTTTGACTGATTTTTCCGTCTCGTTTTACAGTTTTACAGTTTCGCTCTTCCAGAGGCCATGCATTTTTACAGTTTTGCTCTTCCAGAGGCCTTGTAAACAACTAAACCTGGGCACCATGCCGAGCCGTGCCGCCGCGGGTCGTGCCGCCGCGGGCCACGGGCTGGGTGCCGGTGGGCCCAGGATTTCGTGCCGTGCCGTGCCGGTGGGCCCAGGATTTCGTGCCGTGCCGTGCCGGGCATTTTCACAGGCCAGCCCACGGCACGGCACGGCCCTCGTGCCTGGAGGGCTCGTGTCGTGCCGGCCACGTGCCGGCCTGCGGGCTGGTGCAGTTTTCAAATAATTTTTTTTTTTTTTTTATGACAACATTATAAATTAATAAGTTTATAATGTATATAAGTTATAAAATTATAATTATAAGTTTTATAAGGTTATAACTTATAAGTTTATAACTTATAAGTTATTAAGTTATGAATTTTATAATTATAAGTTGAATATTTATGTTTTATAATTTGTATATTCAATATTTATATTTATATATTTACTTTATACAATTACTTTAAAATTTAATGTTTATGATTTATTAGTAATTGGTATAATTTTTTTTTTTTTAATATGAATTTACAAATTGTAACAAAACGGGGAAAAAAGGCAAATTGGACTTTGGATGTGAATAATGCATACTTTATATTATTATTACTTGAGTTGAGAAAATTGTACAATGATAACAATGATAAAAATCATACAATGATGGTATTAAACAAAAATTGGAAAATGATAAAATTGATATTTTTAAAATCGTACAATATACAATAATTGTCTATTCTTCTTCTCCTTCTTCTTGCTCGTCTTCGTCTTCGCCTTCGCCTTCAAGGTCATCGGCTAGTTGCATAGATTGGGAACTAGCCGAACCCGAACCGGAAGCGGAGGTTCCTTCTTCGTTGTCGTTGTGGTCGTAAGAACGGTCTTGTGAGCGATTTTCCGCATCCAACCAATCTTTGAAACACACGCACATTTCTAGTGTTTCGGGTTTTAGACTTGTTCTTCTATCGTCTAAAACCCTTCCGGATGCGCTGAAAGCTCGTTCGGAGGCGACGGAGGAAACTTGGATAGCAAGAATGTCTCGTGCCATTGCCGCCAAAGTTGGATGCTTCGAGCTTTGTTGTTTCCACCATGCAAGGAGGTCGAGGTTGTTTATCTCATCGTCGTCCATGCCTTTGGTGAAGTCGTAACTCAGGTACATCTGCAACTCCGAGACGTCGCTTTGCGTTCTCCTGATTGATGAATCACCTGAAAACCTTGAAATCAAGTTAGTAGCTTGTGAAAATAAATGTTTGGCCTTCTTACTTACGTTTTTGGATGGTTGGGAAGGCCCTGAGCGAGGAACGGTGCCATATTTGGCTTCATAGACTCTATATAAAGCAAAAAACTGATCCTTCACATTAGTCTTATAGTTTTCTACATCATCGTCAAGAAACATGCATTGAAAGTAAATGTCAACTAACATAAATGTGTTTTCATACTTTTGCCTAGGATCTAATATGGAAGCAAAAATATAAATCAAAGGAATCTCACTATAATATTTACGCCACTTTTTTTCCATTGCTGGAAGATACTGATCATAATCACTTTGATGGCGATGATCAGCGAAAAGTTGGGCGAGTAAGCATGCATTAGAAAGAAAGTTTTGAGCACAAGGATTGTAAACAGTAGAAAAACAATACGTCATGTTATATAATAACTGTAAAAATTGCATATATCTTTCACAGTTTTTCCAATCATCATCATACAAAGCATTTTGTGGAAATTTTTGGTTGTAAAATAATGTTAACGGGCCCTTGTACTCAATTGCCTTTGCTAACATGTCATAGGTGGAATTCCACCTAGTTGGGCAATCGGTTCTAATTTTTATTACCCTTATCTTTTGTTGTTTTAGAAAACTCTTCCATTCTTGGTATCTCATGTTAGAGTTATTAATAGACATAATAGCATCTCTGATTTTGCTGTAGTATGGGCCAATTGCCCGAACTCCATCCTGTACACATAAGTTAAGTACATGGCAAACACATCTAGTATGAAGAGCTTCACCGTCTAATAGTACATCGGTTAAGTTTTGTTTGATAAGATTAGTTGTGTATGTCATAGAGGTTGCATTATCAAAAGTCATAGACATCATTTTATCTCGAAGGTTGTATTCGTCTATTGCTTGCATTAAATGGTGAGCAATGTTAATGCCGGTGTGTGGGTATTCCAGCATTTTGAAATGTATTATTCTTTTTTGTAACATCCATTGATCATCTACCCAATGGCAAGTCACACATAAATAGTGATATTTATAACCACTATCCCAAGAATCGGCTGTTAAAGATACTCTACAGTTAAGGTTACTCAATTCGGCTTGTAACCGGACTTTGTACTCTAGGAAATTTTTCATTGCGGCGGAACGAACGGTTTTCCTAGAGATTCTTTTATGTTGGGGTTGTAGTGCTTTGTTAATGTAGGTGTTGAATGCGTCATTTTCCGAGAAAAGAAAAGGTTGTTCGGCGTGTACTATCATTTTTCCTAGTTCATCCCTATCCCTCTCATAGTTGTATGTAAAGCCGTATGGATGGAATTGGGAAATTTGGGCTGGGTTGGATCACTAGCTGGTTTTGCACAAGCTTTCATGTGTCTAGATAAGTGTCCCGTCCCGTTTTTGGTAACTGCCGTGAATACACTATTACATGTTTTACATTTTGCCCATTGTTCACCATCTTTACTTAGGACAAAATAACGCCATACCTCACTCCTTCGATTTTTCAAAAGTAGCATCTCAGTTTCGGTTAACCATTCATGATGTGTGTGATGGTTAGTAATGGGACTAGTGGGAGTGGCAGTAGAAGGGGTAGAACCGGAGGAAATTCGGGTACTTTCTTGGCTACCTTGGCTAGAACAATAGTTTTGTTGATCACCGATATAATTAGGTGGAAATTGGTATGGTGGTAGTGGAAATTGGTTTAGTGGTGGTGCTGGAAATCCCGACGTATTATATGGCTCATAGCCCGGGGGGAAGTAAATGGGGTCATTGGTTTGACTCGTAATTTGGGGGCTCGTTGTATTTGGTGGTTCCCTAGAACTACTACTACGGATAAGTCGGCCTTTCCCCCTAGACCTAGATGATGGGTTGTTCGATGCCATAATCAACAATTAATTTTTTAATAAAAAGTGGTTAACTATAATAATAATAATTAATAACAACAATTTTAACAATAAAAATATCAATAATATTAAGTAATAACAACAACTATAACAATAACAATAACAACAAAAATAAATAGTAACAACAATTGTAACAATAATAATAATTAATAACAACAATTATAACAACAACAATAACAATTAACAACAATAATAATTAAACAAGATTATTCTAATAATAACAATAAAACAATAATAAATTTAAGATTAGTTTAGATCTTACAACCGTGCTTCAACGCTCCACTAATTACGATTACGAACTTTTTAATTTTTTCCGATATTAGGAAAATAATTAGAGAATTTAAGAGAATAATTAGAGAATTTAAGAAAATAAGGATTATTAGAGATTTAGAGAATATAAGAGATAAGAAGAAGAGATTGTGATTTTGTGATTTGGGAATGAAATGGAGGTGAGTATTTATAGAATTTTTGGGGAGCAAATTGGCAAAAAACTAGTCGTTTTTTAGCCGTTTTTTTGGCTTATTAAGGAGCTAGAATAAACGGTAATATTACTGTTAGCCCGCGGGCCGTTCCGGGCCGTGCCTGCGGGCCGGCACGTTGGCCAGCACGGCGGGCCATGGCCGTGCTCGTGCCGGGCCGTGCCTAGGAATTCTCAACCCTGTCCGTGGCACGGCCCGTGGCACGGGAGTTGATCTTCGTGTCGTGCCGTGCTTGAATTTGGGCCGTGCCGGGCGGCACGCGGGCCAACCCGGCTCGTGCCCAGGTTTATAAACAACAAAGACATGTTCCTTACTGTTAATAAGGGGACATTCCCAGTCTTGCATAGTTAGCTTCCTTACTAAGAGGCCCTAACTGCTCGAGTGTTGCCTTTATAGCCCCCTAGTACGACAGACGTTTGACAACATCAAAGCGGACTAGTACTTAAACAAGAGAACTTACAATACTCATGGTTGAGGAAAGAGATTCCGATAGCCATAATGAGTAATATATTTATGACGATTGCTAAGTCTCTTAAAGTATTCTCATTGGTCGATCCGATACAGTTCCAAACTTATACTTGTGCAAATGATTTATGACATTTTTGTCCTTATAGCACAAGAAACACTGCTATAAATCATACTACACACTAATCTCACGCGGTCATTAATCGTCCAACTTTCAAATGACCTCGATTAGGGATAGTTTCGATATGATATTCAACGTTCACTTAATAGGTGTTTCTTTATCCAAGACATTGTCTTGATACCATATTTTGAATATCGTCAAATCAAATGGACTTATTATTTAATTCTAAACCACAATTAAATATTTTGTGGAATTATTAGTAAAAGAAATTTATTCAACTATGAAACTTTTCAACGTTTCATCTTTCGATAAATAGTTTTCCCCAAATGTTTTTAGAGTAATACTCTTTACAAAACATTTATAGAAATCATACTCATATCTAATATGCTTGATTTCTTTCATGCAATTGTGAATGTTGTGGTTCACTTATTGCATGGGTTTAGTTATGATTACTTTGCAAATCTTAGCATCTTCAATCTTCATTATCGAACACTTTCATAATAAGATGATAAAATTCGAGTGTGTTTATGGATTATATGTGATTTAGGATTTATTGTCCAACTAATGGCTCCCACACATTTTCATGATTTGAGATCTTCAACTTGGCAACCTACAATCATCAAAGTTCAACAACGAACAATCCACTTAACAACTTCCTTATTATTGCCTTTAAGGCAGCAATGTTAACATATACTTTAGCATATTTCCTAATGATACTTTGCTTGGATTTTACTCCAACTGGCTCACAATGATTTGGATACCCTAAGCATTTGTGATTATGGAAATTTACCTTAAATTTTCGCACAATATACATGGACATAAGTTCATGTTGCCATTCGCAAGCCACGACACGTCTTAACCTCGTGCTTATAAATGGCTTCCTCATCAAGGATCTAATCCTTGCTGAGGTTGTGCTTGCAACATCAATACTCAAATTATATTTGTTTCCATGCATCAAGAACTCATCCTTTTACTTAACCAAGTACTTTGGACGTTCTTGATCATAATCTAAAGATCCATTGCTTAGATTCAAGTCGATTGGTATTTTATACTTGTCATGCTCTAAACATGCAGGTCATGTGACGATTCCATATCATAGAATACATGATGGATCTAATTGCAAAATTATTCCAATTTGATCCCATTCATATGATTTTTAGCTCATCCAGTTTCAATGAGTCTTGCTAAACTGTTTGCTATATGGCTGGAAGTCTCTACTCGAGTCTTTCTTGTTTGACTTAGTATTTGCCTAGTTTATACTTAGTTCAAACAATTACTTAGTCTTATAAATATGGATTGAAGGCCTTTTCAAGTCCTTCATGTTTAATACGGTAATTCCTTTACTCGTTCAAACATTTTATTAAGTCTATATAATAGTTCTTAATTCCCACTATGTACTAAGTAATGCCTTTAGCTTGGTCCATCATTGAAAAATTCTTTCAAATCTAAGCATTTAGCATTTGATAGTTATTTTACAATAGAGTTCGTAAATTTCTTATTGGACCTAACAAAATTGAATTTTGCTCCCACTAAAGTTCTTTATTTAAAGAATTTCCATGTTTCTCAACAAGCCAAACCTTATATTAACTTTATGAGAAAACCCATTCCAATTCCTACATGCTTCCCTCAATCCACCAATGGATTTCTAGAGCTTGCTTTCAAATCTAGCATTAGTTAGATTAATCAAAACCCTTAAACTGTTTCCTTAGTCTCTTCCAAAACCCTTTTTTTAGGAAGGCGGTTTTGGTAAACCTGTTCAATGGGCCGGGCTGGGCTTTATATGAAATGGGCCAGGCCAAGCCTAATCCAATATGGGCCGAACTTGTCCATGGGCCATTAAGCCCGGCCCGGCCCATTCAAAATGTATAAACATACTACAACAACCATGAAGTTAACACAATATAAGAGAGTTATAAAGGGCCTTTAAGGGGCCTTATAAAGGGTCTTAGCCAACAAGTTAAAAGTAAAGAACTGAGCAATGCTCTTGTCACAAATTTGTTACAATCAAGTAACTAAGCAATGTTATTTTAAGGAAGAGCTAGTCTAAACAAATCATGCCGGGTTTTGTTGCCCATATCCTAGTTACCAAACCCATTTGGTTAAGCCATTATTTGGGTTGCAGCAGCCTCAACATATACTGCATTATAGATGGCTGCGAGAACATTTCACACAACCTTTATCAGGCATCAGTTATTCCAAGTTTCCAATGGTAATCATATGATGCATTGACAGAAGCAGCCCCTAAGATGGGATAATGACATAAAGTCATAGTAAAAATTCAAGTGTATTACTCAAGCATTTCATCAGACATGTAATACTCAATACAAATCTCTAGCTGAATCCCAGCAAAAAATACTTCTCTTCGGCATTTATACCAAGAAAAAAAGCAAGATTATAACAATAAGAGTAGAAAAATCAAAACAATTACCTAGTATAGGAAACTATCATCAACCTCATCGTCATCATCTCCATCATCAACGGCCTCATCATCATCCGAGCTAGAATCACCCGATCCAAATTTGAAGGGATGTTATATTCATCACGGCGCCAATCTTGAACACAAACTAGGGCTTGAATCGTTTAGGGTTTCAATGTGCTACGATTAGGAGATAGTTTTCCCCCCTACACTAAAAGCCGACTCGGGAGCCACCATACTAACCGGAATCGTTAGAAGATCTCGTGCCAATATTGCAAGCTCCGGAAATCTCACTACATTTTGTTGCCAATACTCTAGAATATCTAGCTCCATGTTCAAATCAAGCTCCGATTCCTCCAAATATGACTCAAGTTGGGACTTTTTTGTTTGAGTCCTTGTAATTCTTGAACTATAGCTTTGATAATCATCAAAGAAGTCTTCATCTTCAATCCTACTACTTGTAGTAGAGGGAGCAACAATTGGGGAAGTTGAAATACTCATTATACAAAGATCTTAAAGTGTTCAACACTTTTTCAACTTTATATATAGCCTCATCCGAACCATAAATCTTGTCAAAACAATACTCCACAAACTTTAACTTAAACTTTGGGTCAAGGATTGCCGCACAAGCTAGATATATGTATACTCGGACCAATATTTGTCAAATTTTTCCAACATAGGTAACACCATTTGAGCTAAAAATTCATGTGGATCTTTAGATGTTTCAAGTAAACGACGATGCACCATACATGCTCCCTTAAAATATATGTTAGAAGTTGGAGACTTATTGGCCGAGAACATATATGTAACATCATAAAAGAGTTTCAAAAACTTGTGAACAACACTCAATTTATCCCATTCATCCTCCAAAAGCACATTACTCTTGAAAGATGCATGTAATGACCCCAAATGAATAAACACATCTTTATAGTAAAGCACATTATCAAGCATCATATATGTAGAGTTCCTACAAACTTGCATGTCCATACGAAGTTTCTTCTTAGCCTCTAAATGAAAATGCTTTTGAGCGGTATCATAAAAATCCTTGCTTCTAGAAGATGATCTTATAACAAATTTTACCAAGTTTCTAATCCTATCTAATATGTTCTCAATACAAGATAGACCGGATTGGACAATAAGATCAATGATATGAGCACAACATCTAAATATGAAAAAAAACAACCACCACTAACCAACATTCCCCTTGATCTAAGACGATTTTTCATGTGCTTAACCATCACATCATTGTAACTTGCATTGTCAATTGTTAAGCTAAGAACTTTGTCATCTAAATGTCATTGGTTAAGAAACATAAAAATCTCTTCAGAGATGCTTTGTCCATCAAAAGGGGGTGACAATGATGTGAACTTAATGATCCTTTTATGAAGTTTCCAATCATAATGAATAAAATGGGCGGTTATGCAAATGTAACGTTGCCAAGTGTATGATGATTTCCAATTATTAGTTGTCAAACATATTCGTCCGGGTGCACTCCTCAATTTTTTTTTTAATTTCTCTCTATAAGAGGCATACAAAGAAAAAAAGTCTCTAGTAAAGTTGTTCGACTAAATGGTTTAAATTTAGGATTAGACTTTAACATCATCCGCCTAAAACCTTTTTCTTCCACGGTCGAAAAAGAATGAGAACCTTCAACAACATACAATAAAATCTCCTTTCTTAATTCACTCATATCAAAAACAAATTCTTCCTCATCATCAACCGCCTCCCCAAGTGGAAGTCCATTAGTTTGTTTTTTTACACATTTCAAGCAAATGACGTATTAAATGAGATGTGCCACTATTTTTGTGGGCAATAAACTCCACTTTACAATGCTTACAAAAAGCAATTCACTCACCTTTTGCATTCTTTCCTTCCGTCATTTCTTGCCAAACTTTAGATTTTCTACTCCTTTTACGCTTATGGGCGGCATTAGATTCATCAAGCTCATCATCTACCGGCATTGATGTTGTAGTTGCTTCACTTTCTATAGTTAAAAAAAACTGCAAAAGTAGGTAAATAATAATAATTATTAATAATTATTGATCCAAAAAACAAATTTCACCAAATAATACAAACGTTAGGTTGGCAGCAAATCATACAAACAAACCAAACTTTGGTACAGCCTACAGGAATACATATGCCAAATATAATCCCAACAACTTTATTTCCCAATTTTCAGAAACCACTAAATATGCACAAAAGTAACAAAAAAAAAAAAAAAAAAAATCAAATTGACAACAAAAGAGGCAATGCAATTTATTAGTAGTCTGTCAACCTCACATTGCAAATTACTAGTACATTAGTACATCCATAAATCCAAATGTTTCCAGGTAACAAAAAAGAATAGCTACAACTTAAACCATCACTTTATATCACAATTTCACACTGAAATTTCAGATTACAAATTCAAAAAGAGCAATCAAATTCATAAACGGAAATTATATAAAATAGTGCAATAGGGCAATCGTAATTTGGGAAATTTAGAGATAGCAACAAGTAGGAAATCCATAATCTATCTAACATTGCCTCTACATTACTTGAATAATTAAAAAACCCGAAAACTTCTAGAGATAGCAATACTAACATCAGCAACAAATTGACAAAAAAATTAACAAATTTAGAGCAAGGATTTCGAAATCAACAAATTCTTACAAAATCAAAAGCTTAATCACATAATTTTGAGCCAAAATTAGTAGAATTGCGAAAAATTACCAAAATCAATACCTGAACGACTAGCGATTTGACCGACTTCGAGCAATAATTTGGAGCAACAATGTGTGAAATCTGAACGTCTATTTGGAGAGAATAATTAGAGTAGCAATTTGTGAGAATCAGAGCGAAGAATTCGAGTAGGAAAAAATATTTAGGGTTCATACATAAATTTTTTGCTGGTGAATAAGAAGAGAGAGAAAACGTTTAATTTTTTTATTTTTGGGGGAAATTGGGAATTTGTTAGGGTTCGTAATTTGGGGGAAATTGGGAATTTTTTTTTCAAGGTATTATAATTTGATGTTAGGAAGTTTTAGAAACAGAAAAATTAGGATAAAAAACGCCTCATAAGAGTTATCCAATTTCAGCCCTTTTTAACTTAGACTCAACCCTTTAAAAGCCTATTATGTAATAACCCTTTAAAAGCCCGCCCCATTTAAATATTGGATGGATAAAACCCGTTTATAAAAGGGTTGGGTCAGGGTTTTAAATGGGCCCCTAACCCATTGAACAGTTCAAGGTTTTGGTATCTATTTTGCCGTATTTCATATGCGCAATTTTGCTAGAATAATCACGAAAAGACTTAAGCATTCCAATTAGTGAATAGATTCTATTAAAATCAACGCTGTGAATTTAATTATCACCTTTTCAACTAATCTAGCTATGTATACATATACAATTCCATATTTGTTAGTTTTCTCCTTGAAAAATTATTTGCATTTGATGGGTTTTTACCCGTCATGCAAATTAATCAAGTTTCAAACATGGAGTCTGTTTCTGATTTTTATGGCCTCTAACCACTATTCGGAATTTGAATTTGTCGTAACTAATTTATAAGACACTATTCCCTTACCATCCAATAGTAAATAGTATGCTTGTAAGTCTTAGGTTTATTTCTAACTTAATAGAAACTTTACATGATTCAATCTAAGCCTTTTGGTGAATTTTATACCTATACGGGGTAATTGCATCAAATACTGAGTCTCAAGGCGCTTTTAAAGCCCTTTGATTATATTGATCTTACTCCCACACTTCTAAAGTTTTTGTGAGTAATGAATTCTCTTATAAGGCACTTGTAAAGTCCTTTGAATATTCTTGATCAATCATTTTCATGAAGCCCTTCTAAAGCCTTCCAAGATTCTCCTTTCTAGTTTGTTGTCTCGATGGTCATCGAGTTCATTTTCCTCTCACTTATCGTTTTGGAATTGTGTTATTTTTCAGAATGAAACCACTTAGAGCAACAATACTATGTTCTCAATCAGGTTGTGGAAGTAATGCCCGTAATCTCACATGAATGCTTATAAAGAGACATGTATATTGTCTTTGGGTAAAAGTTTGTTGTGAAACAAACAGTTAGCTCCCACTTGAGCTACCTTAGCTCTTATTGAGCCACTTAGTTCCCATTGAGCCAATGAGCTCCCATTAAGCTAAGAGCCCTAGACACATAATTGAAAAGACGCTAGAAACTATTTCTATCCATAACTGAATATGGTGTCCTTTCTTAGCTTTGACAATTTTGTTTAGTGTAACACGTGTGCAAATCTTTAACGACTTTATAGGAAGGGATGTGATCCATCATCATTCGAGTCATTTCCAAATGGCATCGAGGCCTCCGTCAAGACATACTATATTCTTTGTGGAGCTAATTATGAAATTCCAATTTCATAACCTTGATATGATCACTCTTGGCTCAAGCAAACATCGCTCGATCTAATCTAGACGTTTTGATATTTTGCCAAGTCGATTCTATACTTCACTGAACTTTTGAGCTACTCAAGATCCAATTTATTCACTTTGATGAATATGGTCATATTCTTTCAAATTTTTTGTGAAAACTTTGAAGTAATGGAATCCTCTTTAGCTTTTGCAGTCAATTGTCTATACCAAGCACAATAGCTCTTTTCTTTTTCGATTTTAACAAGTAAGACCTGCTTGTCTTAGAATAATTCTAAATCGATCAAATTTCAAGAGTCTATCTGATAGAGCCTTGAGTATGTTCTTGTCGATGTGACATTGCTAAAGATGTTTGGAACACAAATCATGTCCATGACTTGAACCTTGTGAGTTTTCATGTTAGATAAATGTTTGTTTATAACCAAGCATCTTTGACTCATGGCTTAAACAACCATGTCATTCAAATAAAACCAACAACTATTGCTCTTTTACTTTGAATGTGAGTATTTCCATGTGTAAACGGATCATTTGCTGATTATGGAACACAATAACCATTATTTGTTCCAGCCTTTAGCTTTAAAAGGTCTTTAAACAAAGCAGATGACCTTACAACCGATGTAGCACCACTTGCTTCATTCCAAGCTTGTAAGTCAATAACTTTGCTTAACTTCAATGGTTTGAGTTCACTTTAAAAGTGGAACACTCAAGCAGTATTCGATACTTGTGAAGATAATGAGTTGCTTAGTTTAACTACGATAACATGAACTCTTAGGTAGAATTGGAATCTCAAATTCCTTTCCAATGTTCCTTGTTTCCTATATTTCTTATCATACATCATCTCATAACTTTTAAGAACCATTTCTTTAAGTGTTTTCACTTTTATACATTGTTAGGCATAATTAAGCATCTGATGCGCCGTAAAACAAAGTTCCATCTTTTCCTTTAATTCGTACTTGAATTACTACATCAATAAGTCCTACTCATTAGTGTATGAAGCGAAAAGATATGTTGGTTGTCAACTATTGAGAATTTGAGTTTTTCATCTCAATGCTTCATATTTATCAAAACTACCTAGTATTTTGAATACATGATGTCCAACTGTCCTTTCGGACTAAGCTATAAAAGTCATTTATGAGCAGTTGTATTTTAGAAATGCCTTTTCTTTCCTTGAGAATCATTCTCAAAAGATTTCCTTTTACCAATCGTTGGAAACATTAAAATTTGATTTAGAATTCTATAAATATAAGTGCAAAGTATCACCATTTATCAAGATAACATAATAAGCATTGAAATACATGCAACCAAGCAATTTCAATTAACTTATTTACGTTCTATTCACACATTTATAAATTTGTCCCAATGAGGTGAGAATAAAACGATTCCAAGATCCCAAAAATCAAAAAGTGATTAAGCATGCTTTGGCTTGTCTTAACACTTAATATTTTAAGGTAAGCAATTTAATTGCTAATACCACTAAGCTACTCTTGGTTCTATAAAACGTCTCATCTAATGCTTTCTTGACATTTATCTCCATTGCCACGACATCTAAGGACTCCTTACTGATATCGTTGAGTTTAACCAAAACTAACGTGTATATGATGTCTTGCTTTGGCAAGCCCACCAACATACCTTACTTCCCTAGGAAAGTAGTTATGTCTTGCTTTGGCATAGCCCATTACTATTCTCATTAGTTCCATAAATGTCATTTTGGAATAGCAAATTTAACTCAATATTCTATGGGAGTTAGGGTTTCTATGTTGGTTGATTTAAATGAACTAAATTAATCATTCAACATTTGAAATCCTAAACATGCATCTAATATCGCAATTATATATAAGTAAAAAATATAGGGCATAAATAGAGATGCATTTGGAAACTAGCATGACCCCTTGAAACTTGAATCTTCAAGGGCCTTCATTGCATTTTCTTGGCTTCGTCTTCTTAGAAACACAGACTTCAAGACATCACCACCAATTATGCAATTACTAGAAAAGCTAGGACTAATCTAAATAATTTAAGTACAAAAATACTTAACGGTACGCAGTCCGTGTTTAGATTTACAAAAATACAAAAATGGAACATAGTCCGTATTTACTATCCTAGTCGAGCCCCACTAGTTGCCATTTTGTAAAACCTGCATTAGAATATCTATTCCATTCACCCATTCACTTCTAAAGTGAATGACCCAAGCATTTTACAAAATAAATTAAGCAACAATGC
The DNA here is from genome assembly GCF_001683475.1 of Chenopodium quinoa. NCBI lineage: Eukaryota > Viridiplantae > Streptophyta > Magnoliopsida > Caryophyllales > Amaranthaceae > Chenopodium > Chenopodium quinoa. Next base: position 5,328,065 of record NW_018745286.1, on the reverse strand, counting down.
AAAACACGCGCAAACTAGTAACTAACTTAGGTGGTTAATCCGATTAACGCGCCTAATTAAAACTAGTCAAAGTTGTTATCCGATTATGTGAATTAACACAATAATAATAGCTCAAAACGATTAATGAAGCTCCTAGTAAATTCCACATCCAACTTAATTAAAATTAATCCAATTAAAATTAATTAAGTCGGTTACCCAAAAATTTGCAAAATTATTTTGCAAATGCCGTGCAAATGCCGGCAAAAACCGAGGCCTAGCCTCGTTTTGATTAAAATAAAAAAAAAAAAAGCAAAATCACAAAATTCAGAGCCCCTCAAACGCCCGAGTGCTTAACATCCAAGTCACGAGGCTTAGCTTGTTAGGCACCATGGCCCTGCAGCCATGCGTGGGTGCTGCTCGCGTAAGCACAGCAGCGTCAAGCGACCTGCTAGTCGCTAACAGTGTCTTAGCTTGCGTTACGCTAGCGTTAGCAGCGTGCTTGCACGCATGCATGTGCTGGCCCATGCTACGTTGTACGAGCTGCACACTGCCTAGCAGCATCAACCTCACGCCACACGCACGCAAATCTCCGCACCAAGTTGTTGCTGCTCGCATCCACACACGCACCAGCACGGTGCACTCCCTCGGCAGCCACATGCGGGTTGCGCAAGCAGCCCAGCTAGCCGAGGGTTGTGCTCGAGGCTTGGTGCCTCGTTTTACGTGCTTGCTCTTCGAAATTTTATTCCAATTTTGTGTGTGACATAAAAAGAAATTCATTCTAAATTCATTCTAAATATTAAGCAATATGAAAATAACAAGTCTAACTTAATTAAATTCAATTTTAGTGCACAAACCGAAATTAATTCAAGAACCATTCTTTAAAATATTTTTGGCACAACTTGATGCTACAAAAATTGAGGGCTATTCTCACAATTAATTTAACCGCATAAATTAATAATGAGATTTGACAAAATAGTTGAATAAATAATTATTTATCTAATAATTTTTTTTTATCCAACACTCACTTGTGCACATTTGAATATTGTAATCTTTCAATATGAAGAACAATAATATTTCAAGCACAAGTATGAACATTTAAGACTTTAATCAACTTAAAAACGATTAAAACCAAAAATTTGTTCAATATGGATTTTAGAAAGTTAAGATCCAACCAAAAAAACCATTAAAGATTGAATCTTTAATATTTTAGGGGCTTCAAAAATATATTTTCACCATAAACATTCACACTCCAAGCAATTAATTTGCAAAAATGTGAAATTGCAAGTTTATGTGAAAATAAGAGCTAATCAAATTAAGCACCAATTATGACTTCATAAACATGCTTAATGAGGGTTAAAATTGCAGAACATTAATGGTATAATCAAACACATAATCCAACAATTGCATGCCATAATTAATCAAGGTTTAAAGATTTAAAATTTTTTGTCAAAAACGGAAAACCCCTCGAAAAACCACTTTCTGGGTGGATTTTGGCTTCTGAAAGGTCATTTTTAAATACTTTGTGGATAGAACATGATTTAAAACGTCGATTCCACTCATAATTCACTAATTTTGAGTCAAAATTGGAGTTTGTAAGCCAAAAATAGCATAAATACGATTTTAATCCAATTAAAAACGAGCTCCTAATCTAATTAGGAAGCACAACCAGAAATTTAAATCCATTTTAAATCACCTTAATTAATATTTAGTTGTAAAAATTAAATGCACGAGGCTCTTATACCGCTGTTGGGTTTTGCGGTGTCCAACACCGCGCGGAAACAAAACCCGATAACTGGATCGCATGCATAATAATTACAACATAAATAAAAACATGCAAATAAACATAAACATAAGAGAAGATAGAGAAGAGAGAGAAAGAATGCTCACCCTAGTAGCGTCCTTCCTCAATCGTTGAGCTCGGACTTAAAAGCTTCAAGTTCCGCAAGTGCAAGAACCTCCAACGGCTCACACTCTCGCTACCGAATCGTAACTGGTCCCTACCCCGTAACATAGACGGGGCTAGACCAAAAATAATTTAGATTTTACGAGCTAAGGTTTTATCGCTTTTGGAGATCCCTTAGAGTTCACCAACTCAAGTGAAAATCCCAATGCCAAATGATTGGTATTTATAGGGAATTGTTCCCAAGAATTCCCATCATCTTTCAATGTGGGATAGTAAGGTAAAAACGCAAAATTAATAATTAATTTAATTTCAAATTAAATTAAAAAGCCAAAACAATCATCAAACAACAAGTGGCATGAGGTGAGTAGGGGGTTAGGTAAGGACCACAAGGGAAGGACCACTTTCCCTTGCTCCCCAAGACAAACCGCCCCTCACAACCCTCCTAATCAAAAGGCACCAGCTAGCACCCAGCCTTGCGCGCCAAGGCATGCCTCGCTGGCGCCCTGGTGCTTGGCTGGGCCTGCCAGCCTTCCCGCACACATGCGCGCGTCCTCGGCCTTAGCAGCATCACAGCCCACGCTGGCAAGCCTCGCTAGCATACGTGGGCTGCTAGCGCTGCGCGATGCTCTCACTTGCGAGGCCTGCTGCTAGCCCGCATGCATGCTTGGGTATGCTGCCACGCCTTGCTAGCAGGGCTGCTCGACTAGCTTGCCCAGCCAATGCATGCGATGCATGCTGGGCTTGCGGCCAAGCATTGCCTTGCGGCAAGGTGCTTGACTAGCTATGCTAGCCTACCTAGCGCTCGCTTGGCTAGGCCATCGCGAAGCTAGGACTTTCGCGCACGTTGACTTGTTGTTTGACTGATTTTTTCGTCTCGTCGGTTCTTAAATTCGACCCGACTTAAGACGCTCGGCTTCGACGCTCTAAGTTCGGAATCCAACGTCTTAGTTCGTAAACTCTCTATCGACTCATTTAATCCTTCGGATGAATTCGTCGCTTCGGTTTGGTTACACGATTGGGTGTGACCCGAAGGGTTCAGTCAAGATTAAGCTGTAATATTAATTATTCATTAATATTACTGATCGGAAGCAACCTCCGGCTAGGCATTCCGATCACTTGACCTCACTGAATTATTGGCTTTCTAATTAATTCTGAACCTTCTATCGGAATAATACACTATTTCGAAGGACACCATTCCTTTCAATAGTGATGTACACTAATATTATATTTTTCAAACCTACATTTGTGATTTGACTCTTTAATATATCTCTACCCTCCCGTCAATTTATTTGATGTACTAATAGTACACTAGTACCCAAAAAATATAAGCATTTAGCTACATAGTATAATATATAGTGAAGTTTATACACTAAAGCTTTATATGAATATTTTACATCCAATTAGCTATATTGACCTAATCAATGGAATCCGAGACAAAATATACTCCATAGCTAATTATTACACAATTATCAAAGCCAAAATGCTTGTAAAAGAATTGTAAAACCAATACAGCTAGGCTAAAGTTTATTTGCATTGATAAAGGTATAAAAACATGAACATAATAAAATTCACCTTTTGCATGTCTAGGCCAAATAAGGTTGTAAACAAATAAGAAATAAAAAAACTCAACCAAAAAAACTTGTTCCAAGAGGGTCAGTGAATCGTTTCCAACAATTATACTTTGGGTTTTGTTATTTATAGGGATGAATTTGTTGACTAATTACTCATTAATCCCTCACCCATTCATTATTCAGTTGTAGAATTCCAATTGATAGACAATTGATCATCGGTTACAATCTTTACAGACTGCTCCAATTCAAGCAATTCAATAATAATATAATTGTTCAATTCTTAATTAAGACCAACAATTAAGACCGTTATAAATAATGCCGGTTACAAACTTTGAATTGAGAGAAAATACTTTTTTTTTTTTGATGCATCATTAACATGTAATTGCTTATGTGGCAAGTTTATAAGTTGAAAAAAAATGATGTGGCGAAATGGAACGAAAGATGTTACACATGACGGAATGCCACTCCTTGCCTTGGAGTTTTAATAATAATATAGATTAAGGCCTCGTTCACTTCACCTTATTTTTGTTGAAATGAAATTATTTTTACTGAACTGAAATTATTTTTGCTGAATTTAAATTATTTTTACTGAACTAAAATTAATTTTACTGAACTGAAATTATTTTTACTGATTCTCTTTTATATTTCTTCTTTAAAATTACTGATTTTCACTGAACTGAAATTAATTTTACTGAACTGAACTTATTTTTACCGAACTAAAATTATTTTTACTAAATATTATTTTTTAAGGTGAAGTGAACAAGGCCTATATAGATTTATGATCCGTGAACAGGTTGTTTATAAGGTAAAGATGTAGTGTTATGCTCCGTATTAATCTAATTTCTTGTGGGAAATTTTCTAAAAGTTTCATTGCTAGTAAGATGGTTTTGTACAAGTTACATTCTTGTTGAAAACAATTATTTTTTGGTATAATTTTTTTTTCCAAGCTTCTTTCTTTTGCATTGTTAAGGAAAGGACTCATTTTTATTTATTTTTTATTTTTTTAAATTGTTGTATAGTTATTGAGTAAAATTAAAAGCGTATGTATTGAATAAAAACCCTAGCCTCTTCTCTCTCCTAAACTCTAGCCTCCATTGTTAAATTTTGAAGGGGCTTCCATCGGATTTTACCGGTGGAAAACCCCAATCTTTATATCTTTTACGATTTCTTTGTTTTTTAGGTTGTAATAATGTCTCCCTCAAAAGAGAGGGTTTATCTCTTTCGAAATACAAGGTTTTTTCAATCTCCTTCGAAAGACAAGGTTTTATTTGCGCTTAATAGGGTCTCTAGTTATGCGGGGCTACGATTGATTATGACTCGGATTTGTACGAAATCGGCACAAGAATTTTATTTCTCACAAAATTATGAAGCAGCGACGGATCTACTCAAAAAGTTGTATGAGACAACGAATCGAGAATGTGCCGAAGTGTTATATCTATGTATTTGGATTCTTAGCCTTTCCTTGATTAATTCTTGTTTGATTTTATAAAATCTATTTTCATTATCGTTAATTGTAGATATCGTATAGCTTTATTTAATGAAATTTAATGTTCTTTATGACTTTTTTCTGTAAAAAAAAAAAAAAAACAACATCTATATTGAATTAAAAGATAAATTCAATAGGAATCTTATGTGACACGGTAATAGCGAACTAACTGTAAAGATCTAACCATAACATTTAAGTCATTAAGTGTTTTAGTTTTATGAACTAACCGTTGCATTTAAGTCATTAAGTGTTTTAGTTTTATGAACTAACCTTCGCATTTAAGTCATTAAATGTTATAGCTTAAGTTTATTAAATCATTTTACCAAGTGCTGAAATGTTTTGCCTTTTGTTGTGGTCCAAAAATGAGGCATTAAAGCCAATTTTGACCAAATTATTTGAACATTCCACTAGTGACGACAAACATTCATATGGAGATATAGTAAACACGATTCAAAATCAAGAGTGGCATAGACTATTTATAGAATGAAAATCCTAATTTTTGCATACTTGATTTGGAATGAGAGAATTCAAGAAGAACTCACTATAATAATATTAGCAAGTTACTGTAACTATTGTGAGACAGTTGTAAATGATTCCCTACACCAAATGCTTGAAGGTGAAGAATTAAATTGCTTTAGTGCCCTAGCTTTTTTTATTTTTTGTATTCTGATGGCATCATTGTGTATTCAGTGTTGCCTTGCCTGTTGACAATCAACACCTATTGGTAACCTGAATGTTAAGTAGTTATTTTGGTTAGTCAAATCTACACTTACCCTAAAAAATCACTTCTTCATTTATAACCAAAACCCTTTGCCAACATAATTGAATCTACTTACTTCAGAAGTAGGAGTCCAAAAACTTCTTATCAAGGTGAACATGTGTTATATGCCATATCAAATCAAGGAACAACTTATATTTCCAGAAAATTAAAACTACATACTATTCTCAAAAACCCCCGTCATAGCATCAAAATTCTAACAGTAAATTAAACATACAAATCTACATTCGGAGTGAGTGTATGTTCCTCTCATGAATCCTCATCATCATCATTATTTTGTTATTATTATTTTGATAAAAACATTTTAAATAAATCCATTTTGCAATGATATTCCATATCAAAGATTAGCATCTAAAAAAATGGGGGGAAAGTGAGAGAAAAGGATAACACACAAAATGGGCTAAAGAATCAAATTCGAAACTCCATTTACAATACACATATTATTTTGGGCCCCGAGTTTTGTTACCTTTCCTTTCCTTACATTATATAAACACCCTCTCCTCTTTTTCATTCCAATCCATCTCACATACTCCCATTTTCTCTTTCTCTTGCCCTCCTTTTCTCTCTCCTCCCTTCACGATCTCTTTCTTCTTCCTCTCGCTTTACATCAACAATGGTTGATCAACTCAGCGACGATCAGATCTCTGAATTCAAGGAAGCCTTCAGCCTATTCGACAAGGATGGCGATGGTTTGAATTCTTCTTTTATCTTCATTCTTTTTGTTGATTTTGGTTTTCTGATCATTTTGACTCGTTTGATAATTTAATCTGTGATTGGTTTTTGAAATGTTGTTGTTTTCTGCAGATCTTGTTATGGGTTGTTTTGATTTTGATTTTTTTACCCTGATTTTAAATAATTGATAATGTAATTGATTGTGTTTTCGATCTGGTTGATTGTTTGTTTGATTTAGATCTTATACTTGATTTGATTTTGTATGATTAGTTTGGAGAATTTGTGGGATTTGATGGAATTATATATGTAATTGGTTTTGCTTAATCTTACGGGTGTGTTTGATGTTATATATGGAAGCAAATGCAACAGGGTTGATTGGATGAGAATGAAATTCTTGAATTGAATGGTTTTTCTTTGCCATTTTTGTGATTTGTTGAAGCTATTGTGGGATGTTTTTGAAAATGAGTAAAAAATTCGAATTATGAACCCTAAGTTTGCCAAAATTCTTTTAATAGCTGACATATCGATATGTGTTTCGAGGAGCTGAGCTTCTCTGGTAGGATTTTTACCTGTAGATGAGGTAGTCAACCATCGGTTGTTTGGTATGATTGCTTATAATATTTTGTTTATCTCGTTCTGTTGGTGAGGGGGTGGGAAAAAGGCGGTTTTCTGGCCTTTCTATTGGGGAGCAAGAGGGGAGGAATTGGATGTTCGGCCTGTCTGTAGGGGAGTAGGATGGGAGAAATTGGATGTTTGGCCTTTATGTTGGGAAGCGGGAGGGGAGGACTTGATGTTTGGCCTTGGGTTGGGGAGGGGAAGGGGAGGAACTGAGGAAGTGGATGTTCGAATGTCATTATTTCTATCTTTTCTTGGTGTTTTTGACAGATGATATTGTTAGATTGGTTGCTGAATTGCCACCGGATAATTGTTGGAGTTGATCAAATGTACCTCGATGACAATGTCTAAAATCTATGTGAGAACTTGTTTCGTTGTACATTGGTGATGAATTAAGGGGGATAATAAAGGTCAACCAGTCAACCATATGTGTCAACTGTTACCATAAGTAATATTTAGCCCCGAGACTTGGTAGTTTTGCGCATTTAAAGGTCAATATGTCAATAGCTCTGTAGTTCACCCATTCAAGTTTGATTATCTGTCGCTGTTTTATGTTTCAGAATGTCTCAATTCTCAACGGTATAACATATTCAGGCATTCATTTGATTAATTGTGTGCACCTTGAGTAAATGATACATAAGCATTTGGTCCTGTAGTGTGTTGTGAATTTGTGATTGCAACTTATGGCTTTACAAGAACCTGACTTACGTGATTTGAATAGAAAGGCGCTGAACTGTTTCATCTACATCTGAATTATTTCCATGCTCTTTTTGACCACCTACTATACATCTCATATCCTCTTTCATCATATTATTATTTGCCCGTGACAGCTCCCGTGATCTGGTTTTGCTTAGCTTTATTTTCTTTAATGGTTGTTTTTTTCTTTTCCTTTTTGCTTAATGAGTGAATTCCTTGCTTTTACAGATGATGAGGTTTCTTGTTATACATTATTATCCTTGACTTCTGTTCTCTGGTTATTGCATATGTCTAAATTTGTGACGACTTCATTCCATTGATGTAATTAATGTGTATTTTCCTCCAGGTTGTATTACCACCAAGGAACTCGGAACCGTGATGCGTTCACTTGGACAAAACCCAACTGAAGCCGAGCTACAGGACATGATTAATGAAGTAGATGCTGATGGAAATGGAACAATTGACTTCCCAGAGTTCCTCAACCTGATGGCCAAGAAGATGAAGGATACTGACTCAGAGGAGGAGCTGAAAGAAGCTTTCCGAGTTTTTGACAAGGATCAAAACGGTTTCATTTCTGCAGCTGAGCTTCGTCACGTGATGACAAACCTTGGTGAGAAGCTGACCGATGAAGAAGTTGATGAAATGATCCGTGAGGCTGATGTAGATGGTGATGGTCAGATCAACTACGAGGAGTTTGTCAAGGTTATGATGGCCAAGTGAGAATCCACCGAGTCTTACTTTAAAAACCCCCTTGAATTAATTTACAGGACAGGGAAGATAAGCTTGATGAGATTTCCAAAATTCTATCCCCTCTAGGTCAAACTCATAATATGGCACTATTATTATCATTATTATTATTTTTAATAGTCTTTTTTTTTGGTGTTTCATCTCCTTTTTCTTGCTTTTATTGTGTAGGTAAATCTTCTTTGCTATATATGCTTATTTGCCCTGTCCTGGGTTCTACAAGTTTTGGGGTTAATAGTGTTTTTCTTATCTTATTATTTAAGGTTTTTTCATCTTTGGTACTATGAACCTAGAACAATTGGATTCAAATTTATTGGCTTTTGGTTGACTAAATTTTGCTTATAATTTCAAAATCAAGATTTTTTATTTTAATTATTATTTTTTTTTTTTTTTTTTTTTTTTTTTTTCCCTTATAAGTGTTTGATTTTGGTTTCCCAACATCTCTAGACAAAGAAACCAATTATTTAGATTTTTGATGTGCAAATTATGTGATTAAAGCTGTCATTCAGTTTAATTAAGTATAATCTAACAAATTTTAATACTAATAGCATATGGGGCACATGTGTGCTTGCAGAAAAGTCTGTGCAGATGCTAAATCTTTGTGCATATCATTAGATTCATAAAAATCACCATTAAATAATTACAGCTTCTTAAATTTGTAACACTAGACCAAAATGGCATCAATCTTAGGATATATGATACCGAACAACAAATGCAAAGACCGACTCTTTTTTCTTCTAAAGTCTAACAGAGTAAAGTTTGCGCATCTTCGAAATGGTTAGCTATCACACTGTCTCTAGGTAGCTAATGTGTACGCGAGACGAGATTTACAAATTGGTCCAAATGAGGGATTTGATGATCACGTGTCCAAGACTTTTAGTCTTAACCACTAGGTCAAGGCTTCATTGGTGTAATTGTTAGAGGGTTTATACCTTTTTCTTGATAAGGATTAATTGTTTTTTTTTTTTTTTTTTTTTTTTTTTTTTTTTTTTTTTTTTACCCTTACAATATTTGACCATGACATTAAAGGTTTCAAAGTTAATCATTAAATAACTACATCTTGCCTTTGGTCATGATAAGTTGTGAAACTACTTTACTTTCTCCAACAATTTATTTATTTTTTTAATTTTTTTTTAAAAACAGCTTATTTTGCCATGTTAGTTATCTAATGGTTTTTTTTTAAAAAGTTTCTTTAGATATGCTATATTCTTCACCAACTACCTAAAAGAACATCAACTTGCGCAATGATGCCATCTATGATTGATAGTTGTTGATAGATAGTAATAATCTTCCTATTCTTCCTTTGAGGCTTTGATTTTATTTTTATGTTTTCTTTTATTATGGCCTCTAAGCTTAAGGTAAAGGACTCGGAATATAATGATTTTAGAAGTATCTCCCTTTTTAGTTCTTTTTATATGATATGATTTTTGAAAATTCCTCAAAATTTTCCTCACAACAATATGGTGGTAGTATATATAATCTTCAAAATAATTTTATTAGAGTAATTTTAACAAGTGATTAACACAATGTCACATCTCTTTCTTTCTCCTCCCTTCTCCCTCTTTCGGTCTAATTATTACTGTCGTACCCTTCACTTTTCTCTCTTCTTCGATCCTATCTCCTCCACTTCCTATGTCTACCCCACTTGTCCCTTCACTCAATTTTTGTAGATGTCAATTAACTTAGTTGAGAAAACCCGTAGAAGACTGTAAAAGAAGCTGAAACTTTAGTTGCTTTTCTCTTTATTTCTTCTCTTTATGCATGATTAACCCCATTGGAAAAATTGCCACATTTCTGTGTCCTCTATCATCATGAATATGGGTCAATCTTGTGGCAAACGTCGAGTGAGAACGGAGAAATAATTCTACTAGTGGCTACCCTAGTATATAGATTATAATACAATTAGAGTTTGATCTGATTCATGGCATACACTCTTGCTTAATCAATACAGGAAAAGAAAGATGAGAGCTCAACAGCCACCAAAGCTGCCAAGGATATCGCGTAGCTGGAGGAATTGTTGTAAATCATGGTGTTGTTCCAAAAGAAAGTGCGTTTCCATATCTCATTCTAGTTTTAATCTTGCATTGTCATTTTCACTACAACAGTCTTTAAATAATAGGTCACACTTTTATTTTGATCTTATTTTCCCAAGCTTTTCACAAAGTTGAACACTTACAAAATTTAATTTATGAAAAAAAATAATAATAAACAAAAAAAGAAGAGATTTTAAGGGTTAGTTTTTACTCATTCCTTTAAAAATTTCATAAGATGTATTCTATCACTCCGTATTATAAAGCAAAGGAATTGCATTACGCGTTTAAGGTGAAATCATATGAATTGAAGGTACATAGCTTCATTAGTTACGATTACATGTCTGTGTATCACATTAATTTTGATAATTAGGCAACAGATTCTGATTTTTATCTTTCTCGTTTGATTTCTTTTTTCCCTCTCAATCAGAACTTGTTTAAACAATAAAATATACGAAGTAATTTCAATTTAAAATAGCTCGTATGTTGTACGCATTATTCAAGTTTCGACAAAGTAGAGGGCGTTTCTCACAAATTAGATGTCACCTACAGATAAGAGGTCGAAGAATGAGTTAGAAGACTCGGAGTACAGATTCAACTTGACGAACAGCTGCTGCAGCAATTTGTGACCAAAAGCTAGCAATAGCACACTTCCTCCTGCTAGAACTTACCAGCAAGATCAACAGTTCAACACTGATTACTGAATCTGCACTTCTGGTGTTGCTGTACTGTACTAAATAGCTAAATCTAATTTAATCGATTGGTTATATTTTTATTTTATTGGGGCGTCAAACTTTGACCTTCATTGTAGACTAAAATTGATTTCATAGCAGCAATTCGTCACTCGTACAAAATTGCCAAAATCAAACCAAAATCGGGCTAAACCTAACCTAAAGCATAGTAAGAGCAGATAAGGTATATGCCCCGTTCAGTATAACTCATTTTGACTTAAGACAAAATAAGTTCAGATAATATAGGTTCAGACATTAAAAAAAAAAAAAAGCCGAATAGAACAGCCTCAGCCTATATACTGAAACAAATATATCCCCAAGTCACTTATCCATTGAGCTGATCAAGCTCGTCTAACCTAAACTAGATGACATTAACAGATAGAATATTAGTAATTGACATCACAATAAATGGGTCCAGGGTAATGAGGAGGAAGGGGGTTAAAAAATTTCGACGATCTACTTTTTTTTTTTTAAAAAAAAGAAGGAGATTCGATTTACTCGAGAAACCTATGAAACTTATTGACTCAGTTGCATAAAACACTGGTTGCTCGCTACTTTGTCTTTCCGCAAGGAAAGAGAACAAAAGACTAAGGTTGAGATTTGTATGGGTTCAACTATTAACAGTTTAACTTTCACACGTTCATTTACTTACATGGTGATGGGTATATTGACTACACCCATCCAAAGAGAAAAACGAGGGGGAGAGGGAAAAGCCAGAAAAAGAAACAGATATGATAGGGATCCAACAAACAGAATTTTAAAAAAACAGGAAAAACAATTGGCCATCTTTACCTTCTTACTGGCTTATATAGGAGAACAGTAACATATTTTGACTGAAACCTATGGGTCAGACCAAGCGCAACCATAGACTGAGAAGCAGCCCAACCTTTTTCTATAAAAAGGTGGTTCAACACGACATGCTGGGGCCTCAAAAAGGGTGCTTCATCTGAACTTTCAACACCAAGGACTGTTAGCTGTAGCTGCGGTGGTACTATCATTGGCTCCTTTGCAAAATCATCTTCTCCTGGAAATTCACGATTGTAACTTGACTCTGGTGATGCTGGTGCCTCAAATTCAGCTACACTGTCTAGATTTTCCGGTACATAATCCTGCAAATGAACATCAACATAAAAATTAAGACCATTTAAAATCTGAACAATCCACAATAATATTTCCATGTTAGCATTCTAATTACTTAATGAATACTGAAGTTAATATTAAAAAAATTCTACTTAGAGTACGTTTTTCTCCAAAAGTATAACCTTACCCTTTTAGAAGAATGATAAATTATAAAAACACTTGGAGATGGAATGTATTTCAAAAGTCTTTGGCATGAGGTCTAGCCAAGAAATTATGCCAAAATTCATGACTTAACCATCAGTTTACTGTGCACTAAACACGCCATTAGTAAAAGACATTTACCCATAAAAGAGACTACCAAACGGGCCAAAAGGAGAGACTATATACCCATAAAAGATATTACATCCAATATTTTCATATGTGTTGTAATTAACAATGGTCCACCATAAGAAGGCACTAAAGACATTTATGATTTGGGAGAAACAAAACATTAAAATAGGGTTGCTATCTCTCCAACTTTCCCCAGCCCCCCTTCCCCCCCTCACATAAAGATGTAACATATACAATACTGAGAGTACTTGTCTTCCAAACAGAGTAAAGTCTTAGGCTTTGTTCTCTTCATCTGAATTTCTCTAATCTGAATTTCCTAAAGTCTAGTCAGGTCTAGTCTGATCTATTAGTCTGATTTCGCTGAACCTTGGCCTTATCTATACATTAATATATAAGATAAACATTATCAATAGGAGTCTTGTTAGATTCTTCTTAATACATAATTTTCATAATTTTTAGAAATATAAAGTGAAGATATATTTGCAATGGTCTGGTGCACTTTAAGTAAGAATAACTGAACAAGTTCTTGAAATAAGATGAAGAAAGCAAAGCCAACAGCTTCCCGAATGTGAAGATTTAGGTGACAAAGATGAAACATAATGAGGCGCCTAGAATTGGTTGCACGTCTAGATCAGAGGTGGAAGAAAGGACCATAAAGATTATGGAGAAGAAAGGAAATGGTATGGGAAATTTAGGGGATGTGGAATGGGAAAGGAGAGAAGGTAGGGGAGCTTTGGAAGGGGGGAGGGGGATTGAAAACAAGGGGGAAAGGGAAGAAGGAAGAAATTTCGTAGGTATACAGGTTAGTGCCAAAGGGAAAAGGGAGGATGTGAATTCATCATATCGCCAGCAGCAGCTAAGCGTAGAGTGCTCAAGGTTTCATTTATAAGCTCCAGTTTCTAATGAGAATCCTATCAGACCCCTTTACATCTTGACTGGTTTCAAGCCAATCTTACAACATGGTAATTTGAAATTTGAGTATATTGATGGACAAAAGGAGCACACCAATATGTGGAATCTCTTTAGTGGATTTTCTTTTATTCATTTTCTCATGGTTGGCAAGATATCTATAATCTATCTTCACTAGATGAGATTCTAACTGCTCTGACAGAAGCAGCTGATGACTATTGTTTTTTTAAGAAAAAGGTCCAGCACAACTGTCGTCAACTTTACGCATCCTCAACATTCCTGGGCACAGAAGCATCTGGAAAAAAAATATTTACTCCAAAACTAAAATTATAATCAGAACCTAATTATCTTATTTGCACATAGGGCCATAAGCTCTTTGTTCGGAAAAAATTCCTTCACTATTCTACTTGTTAATAGAATCAAACATGATGGTGGAGGCGATGCATAGTGCTCACTATGCATCCGTTGAACATCAAGCCTAAAAACAAATTACATGAAGACTAACTCCAATTATTGGCGTTGAACATCAAGCCTAAATTATTGGCGTTGAACATCAAGCCTAAAAACAAAGAACATGAAGCCTAAGAGCTATAATTAAGATGATATTATGTTGGAGTTATGTTCATTGGTGGAGTATATGTTGTTCTTTTCTTTTATTTATTTAATTTTTTTTTTTTTTTTTGAGTCATATATGTTCTTTTATTTTAGCCTTCATGTTCTTTGGATTTAAGCTTGATGTTCATCTAATGCACAGTGGGCACTGTGCATATGCCTCCACCATCCAATTATTGGCGTGTTCAGATCAATGTTTACATATCAGTGCCATCCAGAGAAAATTTCCAAATTCAAAGCCATACTTACATGAACATTAAGGACATTACAAACATGTCCCATCTCAGTAGAAACATGGGGCAGATCTGGTGAATATTGTGCCTCACCATCAACAATAAATTTGTAATGATAAATGCCGGATGGTAGAACTAAAAGAACAGCATGATCCTTGCCTGATCTTCGCAGAATCTTCCTGCAGAAAGCATAATTAAATCACATTAAACCATCTTTAAGCATAGCCACTATAATGATTACCTTGATATCCAGTTGTCCCACGATCCTTCCACGGCAACATTATTGCCACCAAGACTCCAAGTGATCACCGCAGGAATTCCTTTCTCAGGAGGCTGATCAACAGCTCCAAGCCTCTCTGTCCTCATATCATTATGAAATATAGCGCCATCATCCCTTTGCAAAGGAGCCACAGGAAGCTGCAAAACATTATTGTGACATTAGGATTTGCAGTTACGACATATGTTCAAGCAATCATTTGATAAGCAGCCTAATCTGATAAATACAAATATTAATAGCCACACACTGAAGATTGTGGATTGTTACTGTAGTAGGTCACCATAAGTCATCAATTGTGGAAATAACTCCATATATCATCTGAAACAATGGTCCTCTAATGTGAAATACTTTCAAGATATAGCATATCATCATAACATTGATGGCAGAAGTCATTTGCTTTATTCAAATTACTACTCTATGATAGATTAATAATTAAAAGGGACCACCAAAAGCAGAAATTCATGAGAAGGGAATTTCTTGTACAGTTGTACATCTTAAGTCATCCACAACCAGCATACAAATTTAACATTCATAACAAGAATAAGGTTTACTACATGCTTTGCATGAAGCGTGGTACTGTTGCTGCTATTCATTGCACTACATTCATGGGCTGTGCTCAGGTGAGCTGACAATGAATGCAATGCAGCTCAGTTAAATACACAGTTCAAACACATCAACATTCAAAAAAAGGATCATATATACAGCAATTCTATAAGTGTCCTATTCTTGGACTAATTTTTAAAAAAGTTAGTCGGTTTTACTTTAAAGAAAAATAAAGAGGGGTTTGTGGTCCAATATTTACCATTATATGGTGGGATTTCTATAAAAGCAGTAGCTCCTAAACTCTTAAGTGTGTTGCGTGTTATAGGTTTATTCAACGTTTATGTTTCCAAAATTGAAAATATTGTAGATTAATTCTTTCATAAAATTCTCCATCTCAATTCAACCACTTGAGAAATGAGATAAGGGCAGTTTGTGAACAAACGTATTAAATCACAGTTCTTGAGAGGTAGGGCGTAATTGGTAACAGTTGTACCTCTGACTTTATAAAAATTTTAAGATTTTAATCAAAGTAGATAAGCTCCAGCCCCACCTTGTCCTACCTCTGACTTGGTAGCTTTATCTAAATGCTTTAATTATCTAAATGCAGATTAAGTTTAATTCCTGCTAATAAGGTTAGCTTGTTAGCATTAGCTAAATGATTTGTTATTAATCCAATGCAGATTGGATTAGTAATATGCTTAGTTTTGCTAGTGCTGCTACCTGTTCTGCATCAACTCTCAACTTGCAAGGGATTGGATGCTACTTAGGAATGTAGGATGCATCGTTTCCAAGTAAAGGATTTTCAGTCGATTATCCCATAGATAGCCATATTAACATGGTCTCAAAATTTATCAAAAACTCTATGTAACTACATTGGCTGGCATAGTCTGTTATTAAAGCCACAAAGCATTTTGATACTGCTAAAATTCACTTTATAGGAAAGAATTAAATTCACAAACAAGGTACTAGAAAGGATAATTTCAAGTTTAATACAAACAGTGTTTTCACAAACACTTCAATTTCAGAGACACAGTGGAAAACTTTTGCTAATCAACAATGAAATGGCTGCAAACCACAATATGACATATCCATGCAGTGCCACTTACACGATAAATTACTGTAATTGCAAATCTTAACAAACTCTATGAACATGATAGGTGATATTCAAAGACAAAACAAAAGTTTCTTCTCAAGCTTAAAAATACCAGCTTAGACGTGCTCTTCTATGCTCACAAGTCTCCTTCTACCCAACTAGCTAAAAATAAAAAAAAAATAAAAAATAAAAGAATAATATTCTTTGTTTTTAAATTCCAGCCCCTCTGACCCTAAATTATACTTTCTCCACCGCATTTTACTCTGGGCTATTTTCTATATAATAGAGTTAAAAATGCCATAACTACAATTCATCTTTGAATGTTTACCATTTTATCCTACTATGTAGAAATGTAGAATCCTTCAGAAACTCATATCACAAAGGATAATCTAGGAAACTTCAATAATTTTAGATTGTGACCTATTATATTGGAACAAACTAGAATACATATATGGCCTATTATTAAGGCACAGAGCCACGGAGAGAGTGACGCAGTTATCTAATAGCTCACTAAACTGTCAATGCAAAGTGAACCACAACCAATAGTGCAAAACACATGTAAAAATTCAAATAACCAAAATCAATAGCATACTAAATCCCGTGGGAAGCTTTTGTAACACAACAGGAAAGGAGTCGTAGGAGTGTAGGATTATCAAGTAGCCCACTGCCAAAGAGAAACAAGATGGCTTGCTCTCTTTATATTTAACATTGTAGATTCAAGATATGTAGGTTGCCTTTGTCTGAGTAATAATGTGTTAAAAAATTTCAGAAACACTTAAGTTTGGAGGTCAATCACAGTATCAAGCTATGACAGCTACAATAATACTTCGTAGTAATAGCACAAATATAATCACAATACTGTGTATAAAGATCAAAATAATAATTTCAGACTTTATTGCAAAATATTGTCCTCGTTAACAATTCAGAAGCAATCATTATCACTCTTGCAAGGGACCATAATCATAACAGCAGCTCCAAAAGGTGAGACTATTTACACTTAATGGATGAATAGAATGCCCAGGCTTAGTAGTATATGAATAAGGAAATACAATGATCATATCATACAGATACATCTTTATATAGTGCTGTAATCAAAATAAACGATGCCTTACTATACGATGGTTTAAATTTTATAACTTACATTACAAACTCAAAAAACACAACAAATCCAATAGATTACATAAAAGATATTCGCAAAAAAATGAGCATGAGCCAATGCACTAAGAGCATGTTTGGTATAATGTATTTAGAATTAACCGTTTCGTCAACTATTGCATGGTATGAGTGGTGGGGTTATAGACTCCATTTTCTAAGGATAAACATTTCCGCTCACTTATAACCTTTCTCAACCCTACAGTAACAAATACAAGGGATTAATTTCCTTAATTATACCAAACAGCTATTTATGATTTATGATAACAATTAACACCACCCTTTCCCCTTCTTATTTGTTTCAATTACATTTTACTTCCTAGATTCATACCAAACATGCACTAAAATAATGGCCTTTGTTTCCCTCACAGACAAGGAAAAAAGACCGCCTCTATTTTTTTTCCTTCTGCGAGCACAAATGACAAGAAGTTCATCAATTTCTACAGACATTGGGGATCAAAGATTACCCTAGGGCAATAATGAATAAGGAAAATGGGATGTACATTATAACAACGAGGTTGTGTGACTTGTGTCTAACTAACCCTTAATCCGAAAAGAATCCTCATTGGCTACTTTGCAATAAACAAGAAGCAATGTTTAAATTGTAATTTGTTTAGATACACTAGGAAACATGGTGTTGAACATTGGAAGATAATAGGAAAAATCATGGTTACCTAAAAAGAACCACATACTTGGTCTGCGCTACGATTTACTTCCAATAATGCTTGAGAGACACAGTAGCACTAGCTGGATAATTAGTTGGTTGAGAATAAATTCACATTAATCTAGAGCCATCGTAATCTAAATGCCAAAGAATACTAAAAGCAATCTGCTTTTTTGAGAACAGAGCACTTGTGGAACACTCACTTTATTAAGGAGGATTCCAAATCTTAGAATTCATCTCATCTTTGGCCATTTAAGCATGGATTAGAGCGCCTTCATCACGTATAGTTATACATCAAACATTGAGGTAAAATGCTAAAACGACAATATTAATTTAGTGAACTGACACTAGCAAAAAAACCACACTAATAACAGGTTTCAGGAAGGATGTCAACTAGATCACTTTACTAAGATCTTCCTACCCAAAACCTCCATTCAAAAACGCCGTCTACATCATCGTCTTTTGTAGCTAATCATGAGCCAATAATAATAACTTCAAATTTTAAGTCATCATCATGTTCAAAACACTTATTCCCTCCATCCGACCAGAATTATTTCTCATAAGTCAATACCTTAATTTGAACTAGTAACGTGATAATTAAATCCCGACTTTAATAAATAAACATTAACAAGGAAAACAGAATAAAATCAAAAGCAAAAGCCATCACCGTCAGATGATAACCATTAACTCTCATATACCAATATTGAACTAGTAACGCGACAACTAAATCCCGAACAAAAACAAGTTCAATCAAAAACAGATAAAAATAAACATTTCAAACAAAATAAAATCAATGGTAAAAGCGATCCAACCTGAGGAGTAAACAAAAGAGGCGAAACCGAACGACGAGGACTTTCAGGGGGTGTATTACCACCCATTGAATCTGAAGAAGTAATTCGACCAACTGTAATTGGGTTCGTGTTCGTAGTAAGATAATCATGTACATTGCCAATATTAATATTACCTCCACCTTCTTCTTCTCTTCCATTTGCATTACCCATTTCTTGTTGATTGAAATTAACCCAGAAATTAACAATCAAATCAATCAAATCCCAGAAATTTGATTCAATAAATTAAGAGATCTGTGAATAAGATCAGATTGAACTATGACTAAAATGGTATGTTCATATATTTCAATATAAATGGGTGATAATTTTTGGATAGAATTGTTTGAAAAAAGGAGGAGAGAGAAATGGAGATGTGAAAGGAGGAGAGAGAAAGGGAAGAAGGGTGGTGAGATGCGGCGATTTACAGACAATGACGTGCCGGCGGGGAAGACGGTGGTTGGTATAATTTTATTTTATTTTTTAAATTTAGTTTAATTTAATTTTTACAAGATTTGAAAAAAGTTAAGAGGATATGTACGAGATGACATGGTCAACTGTACACAAAAGATTGCCTAAAAAAAAAACTATAGCCAAAAGATAAAATAAAATTGACTTAAAATTTTTATTTTTTTAATTATTTTGTGGAAATTTGACAGAAACATCCTTTTAAATGGTCGAATTTATGATAAAGGTCCTTATATAAAAAAAAATTGATAAATAAAGTGTTTTTATTCCATTTTGTTAATACTTAACAAGACCACTCTCAATGGTGAGCAAAAAAAATGCCCACCTACTATCTTTCTACCCACTTTCTCTCTCAACAAATCTGTTTTGCCCATGGGCAAGTTTTTTTCACAATTTCTCTTCCAATGATGAGCAAAATAAATGCTTGCCCACTACTCTCTCTCTCTTACTTTTTCAATACCCCACCATTACTTTCTCTCTCCTACACAACACTTCTTTATTTATTAATTTTATTTATATTTTAACAATATTACTCCAAATAAATAAAAACTAGTCTAAATTTGTGTAACTTAATTTTTTTTTATTTGTGTCGTTTTTATCGTTAAAATAAAGAATATGGAGGATTTATGGTATTTCTGAAATTATACCAAAATATACTAAAATGCATGTCTATTTATAGAGAATTAAATTTTATGACCGTTGGTAATTTTAATTTTTTTTTAATAAATATTTATTTCAGAATTTGCATTACAAAAAATATAACCATTGCAAATTGTGGGGCCCACTAGAGCACTATTCATCTTAAAAAATGCTCAAGTTTTGGGCATTTTCAGAAATGCTCATGAGCATTTTTTGGCATCATTTGCTCACCATTGTAATGCACGAGCAAATTTTATGCCCACCCAAAATGTCCATGAGCAAATTTTTAGCTCACCATTAGTAGTGCTCTAAGGTCTTTTGACTGGAGTCTAGTAATTGATTTATTTTTCTAGACAAAATAGTCACGTGTTTTAAAATTCCTTATATAGTTTTTGTTTTTAGTGTTATAATAAAACTAAACAAGGTATAAATATCAATGCAATAATGTTCGGCTTATCAACGGTTGTATAACTTTTTTTTTTTGGAGCATGTAATTGAGTGAGACATGGGTTGTTAATAATAAAATTGAGGGAAAAAAGTTTTATTTTTATCATACGTTTTTAAGAATTTGTTATCTACACCCGGATGCACCGTACACCCAATTAACCCAAGATCAGTTTTTGCTCTTCATTTAATGATTAAATGAAAAACAATCATCAAAATGAGAACAAAATATTTATGGGTATACGGACGTACGGTACACCTGAGTGTATTTAACAATCTCTCTACGCTTTTCCTTATATTAAATAAAATGAAATTGAAATAAAGAGAACTGATTGAACATTATTGAATAATATAGTCATGTGATCTTGTTACATTCATCTCAATATTTGAACTTGGATAACTTTTATCGGAACTTGTTTTTCCTCAACTTATCTAAACTAATCTAAATTTATGAAATTTAAAATAAGTGAAAATAAGGTAAATCGAACATCGCCTTAATGATGTGTTAACAAAAATAAAAACATGTTACTTAAAACTGTCTCTTTACACTACTAGGAGTACCTTCTCTCGTAGAAATTTTCCTTTTATACACTTGTTGATTATTATGCGAGCATACTAGAAGACAGCCGACCATACTGGCTGATACCTCGCATAGGTTAACTTTATTGTTCGAGTTAGTAATAAGGCCCTCTTGAAAGAAGTGGAAAGGATGAGCAACTATTCTCTCTATTCCTATTTAATTGCTCTATTTGATCTTTTTACAATCTACAAGACCCACCTAAAACGTAAATATCCCAAAATTGCTTATGCCAAAATTATAAAATGTACCATTTCAAAAGTAGATTAACAAGATCATATTCTTTGTATTAATTTTCACAGATTAATGATAATTTATAGTCAGAATTTAAAAGTTGACTCACAATTGAGGATGTAATAGAAAAAATAAATAAGGATATAAAAAGTACCTATGTACTGTCAAAGTACACCTAGTGGAGTTTGACACATATCCTACTTTCCGTGTTTGTTTTTATTTATTACATTTTGACCTTTAGGATCAATTTTAAAAAAATTGACTATTAAAACTACTCTCTTCGTTGGCTTTTTTATTTTTTTTTTATTTTTTATTTTTTTTTCTACTCACTTTCTATTATAGGCCGTTATTTTAAGCTCTACTCATTTTGCTTTATTCTATACGAAGTATATGGCATACCCTTTTACCATCTTACCCTTTCAAACTTACAGTCATTACACTTTTCATACTATCTTTTTTATATTTATATTACTTTTTTTTACCTTCTTCTTACACAAACGGCAAACCCCATCATTTTACATTTTCTCACTTACTTTATCTTAGAGTCACTCGCATTCTTTAACAATGTCTTAAATCATGTATCTACCATAAGTGAATAGAACATAAAAGAATGGAGGTAGTAATTATTACTCCAACCATTTTATTAAAATGCATCACTTACTACTTTTGGGTGTGTTTTTCTTTAAATGCATCACTTTTTTATTTAGTAACTTTATATAACATTTTATTATTTCTCTCTCTTTTCAAAACTCTCTACTCAAAATATTTTATCTTTTATATCTCTTGCATGATTCATACTCTCTCTCTCACACACACATTTTATCTCTTTCATAATCCAAACTAGGTTAGGCCTCGTGCCATGCATGATAATTTCACTACTTTTAATTAAAAAAAGTAAATATTTTTATATTTTTATTTTATAAATTTATCACGGACAAAATACAACTATAATGTATTTATTATGTTTTCTTATTTTGCATATACAATGAAATGATACATGAAATAGAAGAAAAGAGTCGATTAGGACAAGGAGTATAAAACTACATCTTAAACTGTATGAGTGTTAAAAAAAAAATTCAATGATAATTGGTATCATTTTTCTTTTTATTAATCAAATAAGTATTTAAAATTATTTATTACACTTGGGCAAGAAACCTATAGAAACATTTAAAAAAAAACCCCAAAATTTTCATTTTATAAACACTTATTGATAGTGGAAAACAATAAATAATAGTTCTACATAAATAGCTAGAAATTAAAACAAATAGAATAATGTTATATTCGTCCTAAAAAATATGCTATTAGCAAGAAGATTCCTGATAAGAAAACATTTTCCATATTTCTCAATGGAAAATATTGGAATAACAAAATGACATAATAATGATAATAATTTGTGTAGTATTAATAGATTCATAATATTTTTTTTTAAATATGTTACAAAATTACCTTATTCAATATATATATATTGATAACTTAAAATGTGATATTTGTCATATTATAAAATACAAAAAATCTTGCGTGGTCCTGGTTCACAATAACCTTATTTTTAACATAGTAACTTTTATTAAAACTTGTGTGACATTAAATATCTTTATGAATCTAAAGTACGAGTTTATGTTAAACATAGTGACTCTAATTTTAACATAGTAACTTTTATTATTTATATTGACCAGTATATAAAAAAATTCTTTACAAAAAAATAAATAAAATAACCTCTTATCGCCTTTATAATATCATAATGACTTTCATTTCAACATAATAACCTTTATTTTAATATAGTGACTTTTTTTTATTAATAAAACAACCATATTGTCTCTAATATTAGTGGTCCACAATAACTTAGTGTGGACCAGATCCATTTAAGAGGTTGTATAAAAAAATGTGATATTTGTCATATATATTAAGGGAAAAAAATGTGATATTTGTCATACAACGTACAGTAATATTTATAATATAGTAATTCCAGGTGACTGTTTTTGTACTAGAAATAATATTCCGTATAATATAGATTAGAGCTGTCAATTCGGGTAAACGGGTTGGGTTGGGTCGGGTCAACTCGGATCGGGTCATTTCGGGTTAATGTAGTAACTTATACGGGTCGGGTTCGGATTGGGTCATGCTTGAGTCGAGTAACGTCGGGTCATACATCTTTTCGGGTTTGGGTCGAGTTTAGGTCGGGTTACATGCAAGTCGGGTGAATAATAGTGATTAGGGAATTTTCTCCCGCCACGTGGACCACTTAGGCTCTGCCACGTGTCATCCATGTGGACCGACCAGAGTCCGCCACGTGTCACCTCGCGAGAGGTCCAAGGTGGACCAATCAGGGCACGACATGTGGCAAACAGGTAGCTAATCAGGAAACTGGCCTCCAACGGCCCAATTTCCTAGGCAACGCCCAATCAGTCCTAGGTGTACTGAAACGTAGTACTGGGCACGTTTTCCAACACCCTATAAAAGGGAGATGTTCTCCCCCGGGGACACACAATTAATTCCATTCATAAATAAATTGAGAGAAAGCCAGACACCTGACACCTCGAACCGAGCAATTACACATTGCAGATACTCTCTTGGAATCCAAGAGAGACCCTTTACTTTCCGCTCTTTACTCCTCAAACACGTTTTAATTGATCGTCGGAGGCGGAACTCCACCCAACCGGAGTCTCCGTTGTTTTGCAGGTACAGGCATCCAGAAACCAGTCCTGGAATTGTAACTCTCCCGCAGGACATCAAAAAACCCCGAAACATTTGGCGCCGTCTGTGGGGAGAGTACTTTCGAGATGGCTTCACAACCTATACCACCTCCAAATGAGAAACGACCTATGGCCGACGTCCAAGTCTACTCAGACCGGGACACTAATGACGACTATGAAGTCGATACTCATACGGCCCCTGACGGGTCCCTTAGAACTCGGCGCATCCGCCCCACCGAAAGGAGGGAACGAAACTGCGAGCAGGCGGGTCCTAGTGAACCAGTCGACCAGCCGGATGCTCAACCTCAGGTGGCCGAAGGATCCACCCCTATAATAAGAAATGAGCTCATGACCCTGATGACAAGTTTCAAAGGGGAGATCAAGGATCTAATTGATAAACGGACGACTGTTTCCACCAAGGAGCAGTCACCTGTGATTGACTTGACCAAATTCCGTTTCCCTGCGTCAAGGAAAAGGAAGGCCATACGGCATGTTCAGCTGGATGGTTCCAAGAAAACATATTCCGATGCTCGGATGTTAATCCAGCAAAAGAGGAATATGCAATTGTCAGAGTCGGCCTCAACGTCGAACTTTAATGACAGCTTTCAAAATACCTCAATGAGGTATTCTTAATCAAACCGAGAGGACCAGACAGACGGCATGTCCGCCCACTTTAGTCCTCAGATGTTCCAAGCGGCCCCGTATGCGCCTCAACAGCCATACATGCTGTATGGACAACCTTACATGCAGCCTACCCTCTTCGGGGGGCAGGCGGCACAAAATATCCAGCCTTTGGACTGGCAGCTATGACTGCTGAGACTTGGGGAACAACCTTCAGCTTTTTCCAAGGAAATAACTGAGGCCGCACAGGCCGACCAAGGTGAAAAATATGTTGATAGGTACTTATGATGGTATCACCAATCCAGAAAGACCACTTGATGGCATACACCAACCTTATGTATCTTCAAGGGTTGGATGATGTGGCATGGTGTAGATGCTTCCCAGCCACATTGAAGGGCGTTGCCCCAACAATGGTTTGGCAACCTGCCAGCCGGGTGCATAAATAACTTTAAGACACTTGCATACTTGTTCGCGTCAAACTTCTCAATGAATATCCCTGTAAAGAAAACAAGTCTTGACTTGGGAGCCATACAGCAGCGAGAGAAGGAGGGGCTACGCTCATATATCAGGCGGTTCAATCTGATGAGAATTCAGATTCAAGGACTGTCTGATGAGGTAGCCTACACAGACTTTTTCAAAGGTCTGAAGGACAGGTCGACCTTCAAGTTCGACCTTGTCAGAAAGAGGGTAGCTACCCTCCGAGAGGCACTGATGGAAGCGGACGCCTATATACAGGCGGCCGAGTTCTGTAACATCAGTAAACAGTCGGACTCAAGGAGGTCTGAAAAAAAAGAAAGTCGGCCGCCACAGCCGGCTAAGAAAGAAGAAAAGAAAAGAAGTCTGGGTGGCTGACACTACTGAACAACCATCCCAGAATAAAAAGAAAGAAGCAAAAACGTACTCCCCGAAGTACGATTTCAATAAAGACAGTTACTCCATCCTCATGGAGATTAAGGATCGGGTCACCATTAAGAAGCCGACCCCTATGAAAGGTTCCGCCAAAAATCGGAACAAAAACAAATACTGCCACTACCATGAGGATATTGGCCACGACACCAACGAATGCTATAGCCTCAAGCGTCTGTTGGACCGCCTGGCTGACAAAGGAGTACTCAAGTCCTATGTTATGAGGTCCAAAGTTACACTACAAAGTAACACTGGGCAGCCGTCCAAAAAGAAGCCCCACTCTGCTAATAGTTCGGATATTGATGAAACTCCGATCTATACCATAACAGGAAGTTTCGCTGGAGGTGGCCCTACCATCCGGGGTAATAAAGACTATGTCAGGCGGCTCAATGTTAACTCAGTCGACGAGGGACAGGCGTCCAAGGACTCCTTCCCCGAAGTCGTTATTACTGAGGATGACAAGGGCAAAATCAGGAGGCCGCATGATGACCCTATTGTCATCTAATGCAAAGTGGCCAACCAAAGAGTTTGTCGGATCCTCATTGAAACTAGAAGTTTGTCTGACCTCATCAGTCACAAGTGCCTGGCCAAGCTCAGGTATAAGCCCGAGAGTGTGCACCCGATCTCTAATCCCTTAGTGGGATTTGGGGGAGGTGTTGTACATCCGGTAAGTCGAATAGACTTACCCATTCGTCTGGGCGAAAAAGGGGAGGGACGCCACATGGTGGTCCGGTTCTTAGTTGTTGAAGAGCTGACGACCTATAACCTGATTTTGGGGCGTCCCACCCTGAATGAATCCAAGGCTGTTATCATTCCTTTTCTTATTCTCCTCAAGTTTGAGAGGGATGATGGAACAGTCGGCTCCCTACGGGGAAACCAGAAGATGGCCAGGGAGTGTTACCTCTCTGATGTCAAGCCCACTATGGTCGTAGCCGGCCCAGTGGAGAAACTACTGACCTTGACCAAGTCAAGGAAGCCGTGTCTGCTTCAACATTAGCCGTCAAGAAGAGAAAGGCCAACCAAATGGTGGCCAAGAAAAAAGACAGGCAATAGCAATTATTAACCGGTGAAAGGCCGGATGAACTCCATCCCCAGCCAGCTGGTGAGCACATGAATCTCGTTCTGGATGACTCTCGTCCTGAACAAACTGTCAAGGTGGGGACAACTGCTTTTGCTAAACTAGGTACAGAATTACACAACTTGTTAAAAGAATTCAAAGACATCTTTGCCATTGAGGTAGATGAGATGCCAGGCATCAGCCCGGATCTAGCCGTCCACAAGCTTGCTGTGGATCCTAAAAGAAGTCGGTAAGGCAAAAGAAGAGGAACCATGGTGAGGAAAGAAGCCAAGTGGCAGCCGCCGAGGTGAAAAAATTGTTAGAAGCTGGGTTCATTCGGCAATGCTATTTCCCTGATTGGGTTGTCAATGTTGTGCTGGTAAAGAAGCCGAATGGAACCTGGCGCATGTGTGTGGACTACACAGACTTGAATAAGGCATGTCCAAAGGATAGCTATCCTCTCCCAAAGATCGATAGTCTGGTTGACTCTACAGTCGGCCATGCCTTGATGAGCTTCATGGATGCCTATTCAGGCTTTCACCATATACCCTTGTGGAAGAAAGATCAAGAAAAGACAACATTCGTCACTAATCAGGGGTTATTCTGTTATACTGTGATGTTTGGTTTGAAGAATGCGCCTACTACCTTCTAGAGAATGATTAATACAGTCTTCGTTAATCAAATCGGAAGGAATGTGGAGGCGTACATTAATGATATGATAGTCAAATCCAAACTATAAACGGACCATCTTACAGACCTCCGAGAAACATTCCCCACACTCAAGCGGCACCAGGTCATGCTCAATCCCAAGAAATATGTTTTTGGCGTTGAGTCTGGGAAGTTCCTCGGATTTCTGATTGATCAAAAGGGGATAGAGGCCAACCCGGAAAAAATACAGGCGGTCATGGACATCCAGTCACCCCGCACTGTAAAGGAGATTCCTCAGTCGGTTAGGCGACAAGTGCCTCTATTTCTTCCAAGCAATCAAGAAGAAGACTATGTTTAAATGGGGGACGGATGCAGAGGCGGCCTTCCAAAAGTTGAAGGAACACCTGCACTCTTTGCCAAGGCTCGTCAACCTAATGTCAAAGGAAGTGTTATACATGTACTTGGTCGTCTCTAATCATGCTCTCAGTGCCGTTCTCCTTGCTGAAAGAGACGGTTGCCAGTTCTCCGTCTATTTCATTAGCCATGTTCTGAAGAATGCTAAGTTACGGTACCCCATGGTTGAAAAATTTGGCCTGGCCCTCTTCATGGCAGTTAAGAAGCTGAAACCTTACTTCTTGGCACATCCGATCGTGGTCTACACTGACCAACCAATCAAGCGGCCACTGACAACCATGGAATCATCTGGCCAAATGATTAAATGAGCAATTGAAATGCAAAGCCTAGAAATTACTTTTGAGCCAAGGAAAGCAGTGAAGGGGTAGGCACTTGCCGACTTCATTGTTGAAATGACTAGGCCGACTGATCCAGAAAATCCTGACCAAGTCTGGAAGGTATATGTGGACTGGAGCTCCACAATGAACGGCTGTGGTGCAGGCATCATATGTCAGTTTCCTGAGGGAGACAAGTATGAGTATGCACTACGTTTCAAGTTCCAAGCCTCAAATAATGAGGCAGAATATGAAGCCCTACTAGCCGGCATCTGCATGTGTAAGGCGGTTGGGGCTAGGAATGTGGACGCATGTTCTGATTCACAATTGATTGTTAGCCAATACCATGGTGACTATGAAGCCACACATCCGGCTATGATCAAGTATTTACAGGCGGTCGAAGAAGAGGCAGGGACACTTGATGAATTTCATTTAAGTTGGTACCCAGGTCTAAGAATAACCAAGCAGATGCTCTCTCCAAATTGGCATCATCCGCCTCTTGTGACACACCAAGGTCTGTTTTCTGGGAAGTGATGGAAAAAAGGAAGCATCAAGGAGGAACCCATTGGAATCCTTGATCGAAGCTCAACCTGGATGGATGGCATCCGGGCATACTTAACAGACGACAGCTTGCCTGATACTTACCAGAGATGATCATAATGAAAAAGCGTGCGTCTAACTTTGAGATTCATAAAGGGGAACTTTTCAAGAATGGCTATCTTCAACCTCTTTTGAAGTGTGTTACCCCAGAATAGGGCCGAGAGGTCCTCGAAGACTTGCATTCTAGGTTATGTGCCTCCCACACAGACGGCAGGACCCTAGCAAAGAGAGCCAGGCGACAAGGCTACTTCTAGCCTACCTTAGAAGCATACGCCATGGAGATGGTGAAAAAATGTGACAAGTGTCAAAGGTTTGGCAAGCTCATCCATCTACCGGCCACTAACCTGATGGCTATCCATAGCCTGGTACCATTCGCCAAGTGGGGCATGGACATTCTGGGTCCGTATACGCCTGCTACAGGCGGACGGAGATACATTTTGGTTGCTGTCAACTAATTCACCAAGTGCGTAGAGGCGGAGGCGGTCAAAGGCATTAAGGAAAAGGATGTTATCTCCTTCATTTGGAGAAATGTCATCATCCGGTATGGGGTACCCATGTCTATGATCTTTGACAATGGTCCTCAATTTGAGACGTCTGCTCTCAAGAACTGGTTGGGAGACTAAGGGATCTCTCACTGCTTTGCATTAGTCGGCCGGCCCCAAGCAAACGGCCAGGTTGAAGCCTTTAACAAGTTAATCTCTGAGCTGGCGGCCTATGGGTTGACGAGCTACCGCATGTTCTGTGAGCCATCTGGACGACTGAAAAAGGGACGACTGGTGAAACTCCATTTCTCATGGTTTATGGGGTAGAGGTTGTTCTGCCTATTGAGCACTATGAGCCGACTCTTCGAGTCATGCTTTATGACGAAGAGGCTAACTGGGAAGCCATGCGGCTAGCATTGGACTCGCTTCCAGAACGCAAGGGCAATGCGGCCTTGCGTCATGAGATAAACCGTCTAAGAATGACGAGAGATTACAATAAACTAGTGCACAAGCGCCCACTGAAAGTAGGGGACTTTGTATTACGAAAAATGGAAGCAGTCGGTAGGGTCAATAAACAGGGAAAGCTGACTCCTAACTGGGATGGCCTCTACCGAATCTATGAAGAAGTTAGAGGCGGCACCTACCAACTGGAAATACCAGACGGCAGGCAGCTACCCAGAACTTGGAACTTAGACAACTTGAAAAAGTACTACTTCTGAGATTTGTAAATTATTTGTATATGTAAGCATATCAATACAATTTGCAATTTATTTTTCAGTTTTTTGCAAGTCTCCTCAGTGGGGCAAGCCGCCTGTACAATACACAGTCGGCCTTATTTCTTTTAATCACTTACTCTCACATGAGTAAAAATGTTATGTCTACAACTTAGCAAACTGTTCTTTTCTGAACAACCTAATGAGGCTAAAGGCCGGATAATCAACTTGAGGCCCATGGCCGGATGATCCTAATAAAATTAAACTAATACCTCTATCCTAAACTTGAGCAGGCGTCCAACGACATCCATCTAGGTGAATTCGTTGCAAAGAGCATCTCCCATTTGGGTGGCACATTGCTCTATAAACCAAACAAATGGCCCAACCAAGTGTCTCTAAGACAACCTCGCAGTCGTTTGACCTAAGTCAGAAAATCCAAGTTAGAAACTGCCTGTTATTGCTTGGGACAATGCGGTCGGCATAATTTGAGTAAATAGCTAAGAAAATCTTGGCGAATAAAGAGGTATCATGTGGCCAAAGCCTCCAGTTTCTTCTACTCACTCAAATCAAAGTGGTAGAGACTGATTAACCCCAAAGGTTAACCCATAGCCACTTGACCAACCTAGCACAAACCTAAACGGTATGAATGAGAACGCCTGTTTTTTGGCAAACAGGGGTACATTCAGCCACTATTCTTGCTAGGGTTGGATAAATTGCTAAATTAATCGCCTGTAACCCAACAAGCGTAGTTACGACAGTTGGACACCTCGTTTGACGCATGTTTCTGCAGGGACCATAACAGACGACCAGTAAACACCCATAAAAAAACTAAGTACAAACTTAGTATATTGCGGTTTACTATAAGGCTGAGAGCAGAGTTATACTAGGTGTTCGCCTGTCCAATGGCCGACTGACCGCTTGGTTTGGGGCAATCACCATAGTGATTAATTAACCTAGAATTAGTAATACTCAAAAGTATCAAAAATTCCAAGTCAATCAACTCACCTTCGAAAACCAGGCGCCAGTCACCCAGGGGCAAGAACAGTCGGTATATATATAAAGCATTCATCAAAACAAGAAGCAAGCTACATACACTAAGCAAAATTCATGAAAAGCAAAAATTCAAAATTTGGAGAAACCGGCAAAAACTGCTGGATGATTAATATAAACAGTCGGCCAGGAGACCGACCGAAATGTTGAAAATTGAAATTGTCAAAGAACCCCGATCCCTTGGTCGGGTAATAATACGAAACAAGCGGCAAACAGGCCGAAGAAAGTTGACATTTAAGAAAACGGGAGTTCAAGCAATTGGAGGAGGACGTTCAGTGTGAGCAGTCGCTTCCATTGGATCCTCAACCGACAGTTGTTCTTTCTCGGCATCCGCCTCCTGCTGCGGCTGTTCTTCTTCAGCATCCGCCTCCTCCTCCTCCTTTTCATCCTCTTCTTGGTCCGACTCCCCGGAAGTGGAGTCAGACGCCTCATTCTCCGCATCTTGCTCGCCATCTACCTGCTCCATGATCTTCTTGTTGTATTGATCCGTACAGACGGTGAATTGGCTTTCCCATTTTTCATAGCCGGACTCTAGGAAGAGGGTCGCCCAGGTCATCTTCATGATGGCGCTGCAGTCGTCCATCATATCCTGAACTTCGGCCATCTTCTCTTCGCCAGCTTTCTCATTAAGCTTTTGGGTGAGCTAAGCCTCTTGATTCTGTAGGCGGCCCTTGAGTTTATTCACCCGGTTGCGGAGTCCCTCGGCTTCCTTGTCCACCTCTTTGAGAGGCGCCAGCTCAGCTTTGAGGTCCTTTACAGACTTCTCTAGCTCAAAGATCTTCTTCCTGGCCGCCTCTAAGTCCTTCTTGACCTGCAAAGTGGCGGACGCCTGGTAATACAGTATGTTAGTGGTCAGAATCTCGTTTTGAGCTATCTGGAACATAGCTTTATCAGAATCAGGGGCGGCCATGGCCTTCGCAGCTTTTACCTCTTTGTTCTTCTCGGTAATGGGTTTGCGAAGACCATACACTTGCAACATAGACTGCATTCGGCCAAAAAACAGACGTCAGTTACAGGTGGCTAGGAATTTAAATATGCAATAAGTCAAGAAATTCCACCAAGTATACCTCAGCAAGAAGAGCCAGGATGGTTTCTAAGTCAAGGGTGCCAACTCCCTTGACAGCTTCCCTCTCCTCGAGGGGGATGACCCTTAGCATGGACTTGGCGAGTTGAACCAAGTCTAGCTCTTGAGGGGCATCTGCAAAGTAGACCCTAATTAATATGCGGCATAAAAACAGAAAGCAGGCCGACTGATTTCAGAGCAGCCGGCTGCTTGATGAAACTTGAGAGATTTAAACAAACTATACCTCTCGCCGCCTCATTCTCTCTCGGAGGCCGGCTGCTCCCGGGGGTAGCCGCAGTTCTTCCCTTGGTTTGGGGAGTCCTTCCTTGCCGTTCGGCCGCATGTCTCCTGGCGTTGCTAGGAGTCGACACATCCCCAGTCGTCTGTTTCCTGACCTTGGGATTCGGCTGGGTAGAGGAGGAAGGTCTGACTAAGCCGCTCTAAAACACAAGTCATTGAGTTAGAAACAGGCGACAGATATAAAAAGAAATTGTGCTAAGTTAAAGTAGCTCACCCTAGGCGCCTGTTTGGCGGGCGACTCCTCAGTGGACTGCTTGCCTAGAATGGCCGCACGGTATTGGGCGACTGCTTTCTTAGAGGCCGAGATTTTTTCCATAGCTTTATCTGCAAAAGATGAATCAAATGGTTAGACACTGAATCAGCCAAGTCTTTCAAGACACTCTAACAGGCGGTCCACTACCTCTCGGTATCTCCCCGCTAAGGTCGTAGGCGTCCAAATATGTCTCATCGTATAACCAGTTCTACTTTGGGATGTAATTTTGAGGGATGAACTCCCTCACCCCAGTCTCGGGGTTCGCCTGTATATCAACTTTGAAGAGCCCTCGGTCTAGGATCTCTTCTTCTGCTCTTTAAGGAACAGGCGACAGATTAGATCCGCCTGTCAGGTAAGGTGGATCCCTGTTCCACTTATTGAACTTCTTGTTCTTGACCTTGTGAGAGTGGGAGACTATGTAGAAGGTGTTCCTCCAATCCTTTCACTTGTTCTCCTTCCCCATGGTCATCATGTAGCCCTTGTGGCTAGTTAGTTGGAACTAGCCGGTCCCGCTTGTTTTGGGGGTCCGACTGAGATAGTTCATGTGAGCAAATGCTTCAAAGCTTGGCTCTACCTCATGCATCTCACAGCCGGCAACATAGCCCAAGATGTTGAACGAAGAGTTTGGGGCTAGTTGCCAAAGACCCAACTAGTACCCATATAAAATCCGCTCTACAGCCGGATGTAGAGGAAATCTCAAACCAGCCTCAATAGCCGCCTCATAGCAGCCAAAACACTCGTCCCTGTAGCTGGACCTCTCTGGCCAGACTACAACATCCTCAACATCCGGCATTGTAAGAATGTAACCATGACCCATTACGTGGTCAACCCTAAAACTACCAATCTTTTCAGACATAGCCCTCCGCCTGCCTTTGGGAACGTGGCAATAGTAAGGGGCATACATGTCTCTTTGGGTTGCAGCCGGCTCTGCCCAACCCTCTCCCTTTTCTACATAATGACTTTTTCTCGCCGCATGTAGCCGAGAGTGATTCTCCTCAGAGTACCGACTGGAGGTGCCGGGCTCAGAGTCATTGCTCGAGCTCTCGAGCAAAGCAATCGCCTGCCTAGATAGATCAATGATAGGAGGGTCATTCTGTACCTCCTCCCCTGATTCCACCAAGATGGAATCACTCGGGGTGCTTGGGGCGCCAGGTGGCACGTCCGAGATCTCGCCAATAGGCGCATAAAATGAGGAGCCATCTAAATTTGTTATCCTGGCCGTTCTCTTTGTTTTGGCCATGGTATCCTGCACAGACACATAGACAGTCGGACTTGGGGCAGTTCGCAAAGGGTGGTCCAGCATGGGGCAGTTGGCACTCCTAGTTCTAGATTCAGCCGTCCCCGGTGACCGGCTGATAACTAACCTAGTTCGTGCCGTGTGCTTTTGGGCTACCATTTTTGAAATAAGAAAAACAAACGAGAATGTGCAAAAGAAAATAGGCGGTTACCTTAAGGTAAAGAAGTCTGAAAACTCTTGAACGATCGGGCAGCTAAAGGAGCAGGCGGTCTGAGATCAGGCGGTCAGGTAGCAGTCGTCCATATTGTCAGAGCTTAAGTCCAAAGTTCTGTCTGAAAAAGTTTCTAGAATGTCCAAATGATTTGGACATCCCCTATTTATAGGGGGAGAATTTCAGGGGTAAAAAAAAAAAAAAAAGGTAAAAACCGTTAGCCAATCAGAGCGTGACACATGTCACAGGCGACACGTGGCATGTCACGTCACCCTTGTGAGGGGAAAATGATTAGGGGATTTTCTCCCGTCACGTGGACCACTCAAACTCTACCACGTGTCATCCATGTGGATCGACCAGATTCCGCCACGTGTCACCTTGCGAGAGGTCCAAGGTGGACCAATCAGGGCACGACATGTGGCAAACAGGTAGCCAATCAAGAAACTGGCCTCCAACGGCCCAAATTCCTAGGCAACGCCCAATCAGTCCTAGGTTTACTGAAACCTAGTACTGGGCACGTTTTTCAACACCCTATAAAAGGGAGATTTTCTCCCTCGGGGACATACAATTAATTCCATTCATAAATACATTGAGAGAAAGCCTGACACCTGACACCTCGAACTGAGCAATTACACATTGCAGATACTCTCTTGGAATCCAAGAGAGACTCTTTACTTTCCGCACTTTACTCCTCAAACACGTTCTAACTTGATCGTCGGAGGCGGAACTCCACCCAACCGGAGTCTCCGTTGTTTTGCAGGTACAGGCGTCCAGAAACCAGTCCCGGAATTGTAACTCTCCCGCAGGACATCAAAAAATCCCGAAACAAATAGGTCGGGTTTAATTCGGGTTTTCAGGGGTTAAAACGGTTTAGGGTCACTCTCAGGTTCGAGTCGGGTTCGGTTCAAGTCAATAATTTGCGGGTTATAATCAGGTTGGGTCATTCTCGGGTTTAATTCAGGTTCGGTTCAAGTCAATAATTTGCGGGTTATAATCAGGTCGGGTCATTTCCAAGTCGGGGTCGGTTCAAGTCGATTATTTGCGGGTCACAATTAAGTCGGGTCATTTACAAGTCGGTTCATGTTCGGGTTCAAGTCGGGTTTGGTTCAAGTTTAAAAATTGCAGGTTATAATCAGGTCGGATCATTTCCAAGTCAAGTCATGTTCGGGTTCGGGTCTCAAATATTGGGTTAATTTGGGTATCAGGTTGATTTTAGGTCCGGTCATATTAGGTTTTGGTACATTATTTAGGTCGGTTTGTTAACAGTTCATGTAATGACATTCACGTTTACTCATTATCAATTAATTCATTTATTGTAAGAGAAATAATTTCAGATAAGTATAAATTCGAGGTAAGAAGTTCTAATAAGTTTAGATAAGATAGGTTTAGTTTAGATTTTTAGAAGATAAGTTCAAACCCTATTCTAATCTATTCACATTGATTCCACTCATTTTAGGGATAACAATTTCAGATAAGTTCATATTTGAGATGGCATGTTTAGATAAAATACAATAAGTTCATATAAATTCAGATAAAATAGGTTTAGTTTAGATAAGTTTAAATACAACAATTTATTTTCTAAACTTATTTCATTTGAAATTATCTAAACTTGTTTATTTTTTATAAGTTCATATCCGAGTTCACGTTTTTTTTTTAATGGCATTTTTTTTAAAACATTTAAATGGCATTATTCAAAACATTTAAGATTAAATAGGATAATGAATAATAAAATTAGGAAAATAAAAGACCAATAAAAGCCTTTTAACAACTCTTGTCTGGGTCACCACTTTCTCGAGTCCAAACAAGTCAAGTCATGATCAAGTACAGGTAAATTATTTGGGTTAAATTATCATCGGGTCATTGTTATATACTCATGCTCGCATTTAATCATTATCACGTTCAATTCAATCATTATCCAAAATTATTATTTTTTTAACTTTTTATTTTATAAAATATAAGATAAAACAAACAAGCCTAAGGTCAAATAGTATTTGTAAACCGTAATTGACTACATTAATGCACATGCACCTACAAAGTAGTAGTATTCGTAAACCATAATTGTTTAATTAAAATATAGAATGAACTTGCACCTAAAAAGTAGTAGTATTCGTAAACCGTAATTACTAAATTTAAATAAAGAATGCACATGCATCCAAAAAGTAGTGGTATTCATAAATTTTTATAGGTTTTTTAAAGACATATAAATTGTAATGCATTTGATAATAGAGAATTTTATTGAAAACATTTGAAGAAGCTTAAATAGGAAAATAACTCATAGAATTAGGGAAAAAAAAACGATATGACGTAATCCTAAATAGCTAGTTATTTGGAGAAAAATGTAATACTTTAATACTTTATGACTTGATTAGCTAACAAAAAAAAAAAAAAAAAAGAAGAGTGATAAGGGGAGCATTATTGGAGTCATTATCACGTTCAATTCAATCATCAATGATTCACTCTCAATCTCAAATTCTCACTCTCATATTCTACCTTCACTAGAGTCTAGCTCTCCTAATATACTAAAATTCTCAGTTGCATATCTCGCCATTGTCGCCATTAGAGTCTAGCTTTCCTAATACACTAAAATTCAGAGATCCACCCATGGCTATAATTCACCACTGCCCGGCCTCTCCCAGACTCACACAATCCCACTCTCAATCTCAAATTCTCACTCCAATATTCTACCTTCAACAAGGCGTCAAGGAGTGAGTAATCGGTCCAATTTTTAGGTTCGAATTTTAACACCTAAATTTGGGGATGATGCTTCTTTCTTTTTTTGGATCGACTTGGTCTCCCTGCATCCAAGACAACATACTTTGATCAATATTAACATAGAGTAGTTTTAGCCTTACGAAGTTTCGACATAACGAGTAGCTTAGAATATATATAACATATATCTTTATTCAGTATCTGATCTACAATAATATAGATGTATAAAATAATAAGGCGAGTTGTTTTCAGGTCTGGTCAATAATAAATCAGGTTGAATTTGGGTCGGGTCAATAATAAGTCGGGTTGATTTCGGGCGGGTTAGTGACAGATCGGGTTGAAGTTCGGGTAGGGATAAATTCGGGTCGGGGTAAGAATAGGTCGAGTTGAATTCAAGTCGAGTTAGTAACAGGTCGGGTTAAATTCGGGTTTTGACGGATTAAAACGGATTTGGGTCAATTTCGGTTCAGGTCGGGTTCGGTTCAAGTCATTATTTTACGGGTTATATTCGGGTCGGGTCATCTCCAAGTCGGTTCATGTTCGGGTTCGGGTCTCAAATACTCGGGTTAACTCGGGTCTAGGGTTGGTTTCAGGTCGGGTCATATCGGGTTCATGTCATCATTTTTCCGGGTTTAGACTGGTCGGTTAATAATCGGGTTCGGGTCGATATTTCGGGTCGGGTCAGCTTTTGACATCTCTAATATAGATAGATAGATTGTACTTTTGTTACTCCCTTCGCTCCATAATTTTTTCTCTCAATTTTCTTTTTAGTTCGTCTCTTTAATTTTGCCCCATTCTATTTTTGGGCATATGAGACCACATCTTCACTCTCACAACCATCCCATTAACCCCACTTCTTTTTTCTCTCATCAATAATTTTTTCCAGCCAAAAACTAATAACTCAAAAATTATGGGATGGAGGTATATTATTATCATCCACTTACCCACGTACACAATATTATATTGTATCAAATAAACTCTTTGAAAACTCCATGTAAACAAGAGATGCATTTCATAGATCTCAAATCATCTCATGTAAGATCTTGTTATTCGATTCGATTTGAGATGTGTTATTAAAATATCATATGTTTATATTATTAACTTGTAAATAATTATGCCATAATAAATAATAAAAGATGTGCATTGAAAATAGTAAAATTCAAAATTATAACAAATAAAAAAAATAAAAATAAAAACTACCAAATCTTACATCAAATTGTGAATAAATTAAATTATCTTATCAAAATAAGATAAGAATTGTTCGTTTCATAATATATATCCATTGCACTAGGTGACTTGTTAATATAATGTTTTATTATCCATATGATTGTTAGCCAAGGAAATAAAAAAAAATGAGCTTGCAAAATTATCCATTAGGCCCCGTTCATTTCACCTTATTTTTAACTGAACTGAAATTATTTTTATTGAACTGAAATTATTTTTGCTAAACTGAAATTATTTTTATCGAACTGAAATTATTTTTGCTAAATTGAAATTAAATTTACCGAACTGAAATTATTTTTGTTGAACTTAAATTATTTTTATTAATTTTCTATTATATTTCTTCTTTGAAGTTACTGAATTTTATTGAACTGTTATTATTTTTACTGAACTGAACTTATTTTTAATGAATTGAAATTATTTTTACTAACTGAAATTATTTTTACTTAATATTTTTTTTTAGGTGAAGTGAATAGGGCCTTACACGTTTTAAATAAGGGATATGACACCATGGCCCAGTGCTAGAATAACAAAAAGAAATTTCCAATAGCAATATCGTCATCTCATAATGAGATTCTCATTATAATTTCACTAACTTCAAATAAAATCGGGTGCACTCCCTTTTTTAAAGTGTTACACTTTAACTGACATATAATTTTAGACAATTTACTTTGATTTAACTTTATTTTCGTTTTTTAGATTAAATGCATTACTTTCTTTTTTATTAGTTAGTTTTAGGATATTTTAGAGAGCGAAGGTGGGAGAATCTTGGCAAGGATGTTGGGGGAACTTTAACGTAAGATAAGCTTGATTTTTACAATTACTAATTTTGGATCATAGATCTTGATTCGTCCCACATCTTAGATTAATTGGGTTAGCAATGACATTTTTGTAATATTTTGAAAATTTCTCATCCTTTTAGGTCTTGTTCTCTTCATCTTATTCAGATAATATTTAGGAAAGATAATTTAAATTTAGTAAAAATAGGTTAAGTTCACTACAAATAAGTTCAACTCAGGAAAAATAGGTGTTAATCAGTAAAAGTATGTATTTTTAAGTGTATTGTAGCTTGGCTTAGTTGGATGGCATATATGGAGGAAGAACCTAGTTGTGAAGAAAATAATTTTTAATAAAAAGAAATAATTTATCGAATATTTGATCGATCTTGGACCTTTGATGGATCTAATTAAAAAGAGATAATAAATATTTTTAAATAATGTGAATTTTACAAGATCGAAGAGATAATTGACTGAAAATTTAATCTAAACTTATTGAATTTTCTTAAGTCAAAATATATACTTGTATATAGAATTGAATTATATTTTTTTAGGGTTAGTTGTCTTTGCAATAGAGGTAAATAATCCTCTATTCCATACTATATATTAAAAGTTGTCGTTCCTAAACAAGTTTAGATGCCATGTAGCTCTCTCCTCATTTAATTGAGTCTTTCATTCCATGTGTTTAAGAATATGAATTATTTAGTTGAGTCTTTATTTCATGTATTTAAGAATATAGATTGTACAAGATTTAAACTCACAACCTTAATTTAAAAAAGTAAGGTATTAGCCACTAAACTATTGTCATAATATATATCATTTATCAAAATTAAATATAAATAAGAATTTGAATTATGGAATTAATGCTAACTCAAGGGTATCGCCCGGGCGTAAAAACTAGCTTTTTAAACATTAAAACCAAAGTTTGGAACATATGTAATAGTTTTTAGAACAACATATATACTTCAACATTTAATTGTGTTACCGCAATTTAAACATGATGGTACAAATGTAAATTATCGCCTAATTTTGTTCGAGTCACAAAATATCCTAAAACTAACCTTTAATTCCCTAGTTATCCTAGCTCATTAACCTTTAAAACCTAAAAGCCTCTAATCTTGATCATTAATCTTAACTGGCCCAATCTTAAACACTATTAGAGTCTTGAATGGACTAATAGCAATCATTCCGAGTCTTAAATAGCTATAAAACACCTAATTTAACCATATAATTAAATAGGCTAAACAATGATTTGTACACTGCCTTGAGATTTGGACCCAGCATCCAGCAATGTTTAGTATATTCTAGTCTTGTTTTAGACCCTGTTTTCTTCATCTTGTTTTCACTGAACTGAAATTATTGAACAAGATTCATAAGAGTTCTGGGCCGCACCTGTCATCAAAAGAGAGTCTACTTTACAAATCTAATGAGTTTCATTCCATCTCAAAATCGCATATGACAATACGAGAAATAGGAGAATCCTGATCTTAACCTATAAATTATTTAACTGTCTCATATATATTAATGTGGGACACTTATATGTGTTTTTTTGGATAAATTATGCCTCTACAAATGTTTGTTACAACACTCTGGTTCTACTAAGGGTGGCAAACAGGTCGGGTTGGGTCAGATTCAGGTCGACCTGTTTATATAAACGGGTTAGCACCTCAAATCTGAACCCGACCTATTTACATAAACAAGTCAGAAATTCGAACCTGAACGTGACCTGTTTATAAATGGGTTGACCTGAACCCGACATGTTTAACCTGATTTTTAAAAAAAAATTCACGCAATTATTAAGTTATTTATATGTAATAAAAACAAACTAAATTGATGTTTAACTAATCCAAATTAATGCTCACACTAGTTGAAAATACATCTTGTAAACATTGTACTATTACAAATTATATATTAAGTACATTTTTGCAACAGAATTTACATTTGAGCTTCTCCATTTTTCCAAAAAACTTTTTCTAGCAGTCTTTATCATTAATTCCTTCTTCCATGGTTGATTTCAGGATTCATATTTTTCTGCAAGTGAAAACAAATTCGAATGCATAAGAAATTAACAAAGCAGAAACAAACCTCGTTAAAATTAAATTGCAGAAAATAGACTTGAAAAAATGCAGAAATTAAATTTGCAGAAAAGTAACAAAAACAAACGCATGCATATATGTGAAGAAATAACATATCAACATTATTAGATTAAAATTTAAAAGGCCAAAAAAGAGAAAAAAAAACCCCGAAAACACAGCAAATAGAATACTTAAACAAAATCAGGCTAATTATTCAATCTGATAATTAATGATTGTTAATTGATTAAAATGCAGAGAGAAATTACAAAATATATATAAGTATCACAACAGAAATTTACCAACATAAACAGAACATAAACAAATAATCACGACATTCAATAGAGCAACATAAACTCATAAACAAGCTAACAAAACAGATGCATTGAATTGAAGATATAATAGAGCATTATAAATTGTAGAATTGTGATAAACTTTGGCTTAATTCTCATTAGCACACAAGATGTCAATATATAATACAAAGCAATCAAGTTTCCTTCCCTGTATTAAACTCAAGAAAACAAGATAAAGATGTCAAAATATATCCTAAAACTAAATATATTATTCAACTCTAAATATTATCTTAATATTCACTAAATATATCTTAATACCCCCCCTTAAGTTGGAGCATGAGATTCGAAAATGCCCAACTTGAAAAGAAGATAGTTAAATTGTGCCTTCCCAAGAGGTTTTGTGAAAATATCTGCCAACTGAGATGTAGTTGACACATGATGTGGGGAAATTAATCCTTCGGTTATCGCATCACGAACAAAGTGACAATCAACTTCTATATGCTTAGTGCGCTTATGAAAAACTGGATTCTTTGCAATATGCAATCCCGATTGACTATCACAAAATAACTTAATAGCCTTAGGATGTTGCACACTCATACTCAACAAAAAAGCCTTAAGCCACTTTAATTCACAAGTGACTCCTGACATGAATTTATATCCCGCCTTTGCAGAAGATTAAGAAACTGTATCTTGCTTTTTCGTTTTCCAAGAAATCAGCGATTTTCCTAGAAACACTAGCTACCCTGTCAGAGAACGACGAGTTAGAGGACACGCCGCCCAATCCGAGTCACACCATCCTTCCAATGTGAGTTCACTATCAGAACGTAACAATATACCTTGACTGGGATTCCTTTCAAGTATCGAATAACCCTCAAAGCCGCTTCCCAATGATCTGCGCGAGGGGCATGCATGAACTGAGATAAAATGTGAGCCGAATATGCTAAGTCCGGTCTAGTCACAGCAAGATAAATGAGCCGTCCCACGAGACGACAATATGCTTCGGGATCCTTCATTAATTCGTCGGTTGCATGAGCAAGTCTGTGATTTTGCTCAATGGGAAACCCACTAGGCTTTGCTCCCAGTAAACCTGTTTCAGAAATAATATCCAGAGTAGATTAAGAGCTCTAAGATCTTTCATCTTGAAACAATCACTAAGATAGGCCTTGAAAACCTTAAATGCAGTGGAATCATTCCCATAAATAATAAGATCATCCACATAAACTAAGACATTAATTTGGGCTTTTCCATTAGTATATGTGAACAAAGAATAATCAGAATAGGATTGTAAGAAACCATACTTTTTCAAGGCCGACACCAACTTTGCAAACCAGCAACGAGGAGCTTGTTTTAGACCATAAAGGGACTTGCGCAACCTACACACCAAAGAAGGATACGAACATTCAAACTCGGGAGGCAACTTCATGTAGACCTCTTCATGTAGGTCGCCATGTAAAAAAGCATTATGAACATCCATTTGGTGTAACTCCCAGTTTTTGCAAGCTGCTATTGCAAGAAAAGCACGAATTGTAGTCATCTTGGCAGCCGAAACAAAAGTTTCTTCATAGTCAATTCCAGCTTGTTGATGATTGCCAAACACCACTAATCTTGATATTAGACACTCAACATCACCATTGGACAAATATTTGGTTTTATAGACCCACTGACTACCAAGAGCACGTTTTCTAGGAGGAAGATGCTCCAAGGTCCATGTACCATTGTCCTCTAGAGCACGGTTTTCTTCTTTCATAGATTGGCGCCATCCATCAAATTGCATTGCTTCCTTAAAAGCTTTTGGGTCTTTACCCATAATAATAGCTGCAAGAAATCTTTGATAATTTACAGAAAAATTCTCACAATTTATGTAATGTGCTAAGGGATAAGGAGTACCTGAGGAGTGATTGGAAGGAAGAGAGAGTGGACTTTTAGCAAAAACCGTATGTGTCACAAGGTCACGATGCTTGACGTTGGGAATTTTTTGTCTACAACCACGACACAATTGCTGTTCATGAAGCCCATCATTAATGGAAGGCAATTCGAGCTGAACAGGCGTTGAACTCATGGGCTCCTCATCAGCGAACAAACTGGGCCGAGGAGAAGGCGCAACTGGAGCTGGTACCCCTGGCGCCTCAACCGAAGACGAGCCGGGCTGTGTTGATGGCCCATTAGACGCTGGAGAGGCACTGGGCTTATCTTGGTGTGGGGTTGGCTGAGCATATGTTGGATTAGGCCCAATAGGCGCTGGAGTTGGGCTGGACGTTGGATTGGGCGTGTGAGGTTGGACTTGATC
Organism: Chenopodium quinoa; assembly: GCF_001683475.1. Classification (NCBI taxonomy): domain Eukaryota; kingdom Viridiplantae; phylum Streptophyta; class Magnoliopsida; order Caryophyllales; family Amaranthaceae; genus Chenopodium; species Chenopodium quinoa. Next base: position 5,284,864 of record NW_018745286.1, on the reverse strand, counting down.
CTCACGACTTTGGTTAAAATCTTCAACTTCTCCTTCTAATACAATTTCTGCAAAATCCTCATGAACTTGTTGATCAACATACTCATTATTATGAATATTCGCAACCTCCGGCTCCCAAACGGAAATACCTCCTCAACAAATTTCACATCCCGGTAAACAAAAAATTCTTTTGTATTCAAGTCAAACAATCTCCACCCCTTTTTGCCAAACGGATATCCCACAAATACACACTTTCTACTACGACTAGCAAACTTATCCCCCTTAGTTTTCTGGTTATGAGCAAAACATAAGCACCCAAAGGTTCGAATAGCATCAAACGAGGGAGGCTTGCCAAAAAGAATTTCAAAAGGTGTTTTATTTTGTAAGAGAGGGGATGGGGTGCGATAAATCAAGTGAGCGGCAGTGAGAACACACTCCCCTCAAAAGTAAACAGGTAATTTAGCTTGAAACCGCAAAGCCCGCCCTACATTCAAGATATGTTTATGTTTCCTCTCTACACGACCGTTTTGTTGAAGGGTACCCACACATGATGTTTGTAATAAAATTCCCGTGGCTCTAAAATATTCAAGCAAACAATTAAACTCAGTCCCATTATTACTTTGGACAACTTTAGTTGTTTGAGAAAATTGTCTATCGACCATAGCAACAAAGGACATAAATATTCGAAAAACTTCCAATTTATCTACTAACAAATAGATCCATATTGCTCTTGAGAAATCATCAACAATGGTAAAAAAATAACGAGCTCCACATGACGAAGCGTGTCGATATGGACCCCACAAATCGCAATGAATTTTCTCAAATATTCTAGAAGATTTATTCACTCAAAGGAAATTTATCTCTCGGATGTTTAGCATACACACATACTTCACAACCGATATCTAAATAATCTTTATTACTACGAACATGAGGAATTAACTTAACTACTTTTTTGGAAGGATGACCAAGGCGAAGATGCCATAACTCCAAATTTGATGTAGCTTCAACACGTGACATAAATTTTGGTTTGCTAAAATAGTATAGTCCATCTCTCCTAGTTCCCGTTCCAATCAGCTCCTTCGTTTGGTCCTGTATAGCACAAACATTAGAATTAAATTGGACAATAGTGTGTAAATCATCATTAAGTTGAAAGACAGAAAGTAAATTACAATTCAAGTTTGGAACATAAAGAACTCCAGTGAGAGTCATTTTATCTGACAAATGCACGGAACCCATCAAAGTAGCTACCACTTTTGCACCATTCGGTAATCCAATAGGGCAATCGAAGTTGAGTGTCAAATAGCCAAGAAATTCAGTGACATGATGAGTTGCGCCGGTGTCGATAATCCAAGAAGAGGCATCAAACTTACCGGTCAATCGATTTTCTAGAATTTGAGAGTTACCAACAAGACCCGCTATAGCCTTCCATTGCTTCGGTTTAAAAAGATGCCCCAAGGTTGAATTAGATGAAGAGGACGAACTGGCAGCCGCATTAGCACGATCTTGCCCACGTCCCTGCCCCTGCTTCCTGTTCTCGGGCCTACCCACAAGCTCATAGCAATGGCTCTCCGGATGCCCCTTTTTCTTACAAAACCCACACGCAGTGTCTGCCCAACAGTTAGAGGCGTCGTACCCCATTCGGCGGCACTTATTTCACGCAGGTTTGTCGGAGTTTCGCTCGAAATTTCGACCCTTACCACGAGCTGCACCTGCCGCCACCTCTAACCCTGTACGCACAGCGAACCCAGTAGCCTCAGTGGTTGTGGAATCGCCCTCCTGTTTTGATAAGCGAACCTATTCTTCCTGAGTGACCAATTGGTACACTCTGTCAAGGCTTGGAAGAGGGTCGTGAGATAGAATATTAGTGCGTAAAGAGGAGTAAAAATTAGAGTATAGCCCCATTAGAAAGTCATGTAATCTAGCTTGGTCTCTGCGTTCTTCGTGCTGTTTCCCAGCCGAACAAGAAGTACAACAAGAACATGAAATAAACGGCTCATGACGATCTAATTCTTGCCACAATGTATGGAGCTTGCCATAGTACACATAGACAGGCATTAATTTTGTTTGCTCACACCTTGCGATTGAAGAACGTAATTGTTGAATACGCGAACCGTTTGTTTGAGCAAATCGTTGCTTGAGATGGTCCTAGAGAGATTTAGCCTCCCTGAATTTTGACAGAGTTGATTTTAATTCGGGGTCTATTGTATTGGTGATCCATGAGATGAGCATTGCGTTTATTGCCGTCCAATCGGACTTCATACATAGGGGTGATGAGGTATTAATCGAGCCATCTAAGAAATTATACTTTCTACGAGCTTCTAAAGCTGTTTGAATGTCGGCAGCCCAAGAGTCATAATTGTTTGTTGTAAGGCGAGTAGGAGTGATGAAATTCCCCGGTCAGTCTTGTGAACTAAGGTAATATGGTGAGTTGGGTTCAATTTTCGTAGGTGGTGGTGGTGGTGTTTCATCACCGCCAGCCATGGCTATTAATTTAGCTATTAGAAAAAAAAAATTTAGGCCTGATACCATGTAGAATTGTGATAAACTTTGGCTTAATTCTCATTACTCATTAGCACACAAGATGTCAATATATAATACAAAGCAATCAAGTTTCCTTCCCTATATTAAACTCAAGGAAACAAGATAAAGATGCCAAAATATATCCTAAAACTAAATATATTATCCAACTCTAAATATTATCTTAATATTCACTAAATATATCTTAATATAAATACATAATTAAATTAAAACACAACAAAATTAAGTAAAGATAATGAAATTTACAAGTAAATTACCTTAAGATGAAGATTAACGAGTTTAAATCAACAATTTTAATGGAAAAAAATTGAAAACAAGAGAGAGAAGAGAGATGAGAGAGAAAGAGGATAAGAAAGAAAAATCAGAGAATGAGAGGTTGAAAACGGCGTGATCCGTAAGGTAGGTGAGAAGAGTTTTAGGGTTTTAGCCGTTAGACTTAGATAGTTTGGGCTTGGCCCATATTTAAAAATAAATCAAGGTTTAAATTAATTAAGTTATGCGGGTTGTGTTCGGGTTGACCCGACCTGAAACCAACTCAATTAATTAAACGGGTTTAGGCGGGTTGGTTTCGGGTTGGGATTTTCAACCTGGACTCGACCTGTTTAACTTCAGGTCGGGTTTGGGTTGACCCAATTACATAAACGGGTTGGAAATCTCACTCAAAACCCGTTTATTTCGAGTTGGGTTCGGATCGGGTTGTCAGGTCGGGTGAGCTTTTTCCAGCCCTAGGTCTACTTTAATACCAGGATGAAAAAGGTACATATTCTGAAGGTAATTTTTATAAACTAGTATTAGATTTAGACCATTTGGTATACTTCTTTTGATCATTAGTATTCCTTGAATTTGCTGACCATATTCCTTGAATTTGCTAACAATATTATTCAAAAGTTCAATAAACGCAGTCTACAAGGATCAAGAGAGTCAAAGGAAACATATTATCATCATAGAGAAATAATGAAATATTACAATGCTAGAGGTACGGTAGTAACATGTATTGCCATCGATCTAATTTTCAAAACACAAAATAATTTGTTAAAGTACAAGAAAAAATATAAACAATATTGTTGCAATAATTGAACTTTATTCTACTAGAGAATGATGATAATGTTAAAGATGTTATCTTATCTAGAGGTATCAAAATTTGACCCGATTGATCCGAATCGAATTGAAACTGATCCGAAAGATATCCGATTTAGATTTCAACTCGCATAGACAGAATAATTTAACATGACTCAAGTTTGAAATTAGACCCGACCCAATCCGACCTTACTGAACTCGATCCGAACACTTGAATTGACATCCCTATCTTATAAATCACTTTCTTTTGTTCAATTTCTCTCTTTATCTATTTATTAATTTTTTTTTTTGTGAGTTTGACTCTAATATCCTTACCATCCTTCATTCATTTGAACTAAGAACAAAATTTACTAGTATATTAATTGAACATAACAATATAACTTTTTACTACCTCCTTTTCATATTACTCGCAACATTTGTCAAAAATGGCCGCTTCACATTACTCGCAACAAATTTTTTCTTTCCTTATTTAGTAAGTTTTTGGCTGCAAAAAGACAATTTTACCCTTACTTTTTTTAACACCTTATTATAACTACTAATCTAATTTCATTATCTTTAACACTAGATTAATTATCATAACCATTCCTACCAAAATACATCAAACCGTTTAAAATCCTCCATCTCCCAACCACCTTCATTGAATGCATCTTGGGTGCAATCAATTCTGGAGATTTTTCCAAAAAAGCCACCCCCAAACTTTAGTTATTCATTTTCCCACTCTTATCTTTCTCCAAAAACGCTTTCCTTCTCACTCTTGATTTTCTGGGTTATCTCCTTTCTCTCTCTTGCTTTACTTTCTCCGATTTCATTTCTCTTTCATCACGAGTTTTTCAAAGGAAGAAAACCAAGATTTGTTTTGCTATGAGTTCCTTCCTTCTCCTACTGCGAACACTATGCCTCGTGCTTCTTCCCAGAGGTACAAGCCACGGCGTGGATCAGGTATCATGAAACCAGTTCATCGTGATTTTATAATTGTGAGGAGGAAGATTTGTGGGGCTAAATTGACGTATATCTCCAGCGATGAGGAGGAGAAACTACCGAAGACCGTTATGGGGTTTCTAGATCTAAGGACGGTGCTCCACATACTCCGGCCTTAGATCTGGTTCGGAAACCTGCCGCTGAGGGGAGTTTTGATGCTGTGGTGGCTGTTAATGGTGCTGGAGGGATCCCAGATGCTGGATCTGAGACTGGGGACTCTGGCCCAGTTGAGCTGACTGTTGAGAAAAGTTCTCCAGCCACCTGAGTTCCATCCGATGCTGGCTGGGAGTGCTGTTGGGCCTAGTTCTGGTGCGAATCGCATCAGATATGGCCTCCCCGAAGGTCTTGAGCCAGATGATGTGTACATGGCGTATCTGCAGATCTACTACCCCCAATACTACAATCCCCCAAACTAATTGGGCATCGTAATTTCTAAAACCCTAAATTTTTTTGGATGAATTGAATTTGATTTTGGTTTGGATTGTTTTTTGATATGGAAACCCTAACTGATAGCATACTGATGGTGTTGTTGGTTGCCTTGTTACCATTTTGGTGGCTTGAAGTTGTCTCTGTTGCCTTATTTTTTAGTGGTTGCGTATTGTTTGTGGTTTGATGCCTTTGTTTGTTATTGTGGGCTGTTTGTTGAAACCATGATCTTACTTTGTTACCTTGTTGATTTTATTTGTGGCCTGTTTTTTGTTAGTATGATGTTACTTGCAGGCCTGATGTTACTTGTTGTTACCATTATGGTGGCCTGATGTTACCTGGTGTTGCCTAATTTGAGGTTCTGATGTGAGCTTTTATTGGTATGCTGTTGAGTGTATTTGCCTAATACCATCTGAGTACCAGGGGTCCATGAGGCGTCCATGTACCAGGCTGTCGATCTGTGGGAGTGGGTAACTGTCCTTTGGACATGCTCTGTTCAGTCTACACATATCCGCCAGGTACCATTTGGATTTTTAACCAGGACAACGTTTGCTACCCAATCCGGGTAGTAGCATTGCCGGATGAACCCAGCATCTAACAGCTTCTTGACCTCGGCGGCCGCCGCCTGAGATCTCTCCTCGCCATGATTTCTCTTTTTCTGTCTAACCGGCTTCTTTTTTGGATCCACGGCGAGTTTGTGGACAGCTAGATCCGGGCTTACGCCTGGCATCTCTTCCACTTCAAAGGCAAAAATGTCTTTGAATTCCCTCAGCAGTTAGAGCAAGTCTGCCCCCAACACTTTAAAAGCAACCGTCCCAACCTTGACGGTTCTGTCGGGCCGGGTGTTGTCCAAGACGACATCAACGCTCTCACCTGCCGGTTGGGGTCGAAAGTCATCCGACCTTTCTCCGGCAAGTGATTGCTATTGTTTTTCTTTTTTGACAGGTGCCAGTTGGTCCGCCTTTCTTTTCTTACCGGCTGCCCTTGGAGCCGGGACTGCGGGATCACAGTTATCAACATCTATGGGCTCGCCATGACCGGCTGTACCCATAGTTGGTTTGACGTCAGAGAGGTAGCACTCCCTAGCCGTCTTCTGGTCTCCGTTTAGGGAACCGACTGTACCATCATCCTTCTCAAATTTGACCAGCATGAGAGATGGGATGATCACAGCCTTGGATTCGTTGAGGGTCGGTCGGCTAAATATCATGTTGTAGGCAGTCAGCTCTTACACAACCAAAAATTTTACGACCATATGGCGTCCTTGCCCCTTTTCACCCAGCCGGATGAGAAGGTCAATGCTTCCCACCGGATGCACCACTCCTCCCCCAAATCCGACTAAGGGGTGAGGCGTCTGATTCATGCTGCTGGGCTTGTACTTGAGCTTTGTCAAGCACTGATAGCTGATTAGGTCAGACGAGCTCCCGGTATCTATTAAGATCCGGCCAACTTTCTGGTTGGCAACCTTACATTCGATGACAATGGGGTCATCGTGAGGCCGCCTGACCTTGCCCTGGTCCTTTTCAGAAATAAAGACCTCAGGAAAGGTGTCTCTCGACGCCTGTCCCTCATCCACTGAATTGACCAGCTTCCTGATGTTGTCTTTGGTACCCCGGATGGTTGGGCCTCCGCTGGCAAAACCGCATGCTATGGTGAAGACTGTCTCTTCATCCGTTTCAGAGTTATCAAGGCCGGGTTTTGCCGCCTGCCCCTTGTTTGTTTTGGGGTTGCCTTTGGGCTTTGGCAAGTAGGACTTTAGAGCTCCCTCGTCAGCTAGACGATCTAACAGCCGCCTGAGGTTGTAGCAGCCATTAGTGTCATGGCCAACATCCTCATGGTATTGGCAGTACTTGCTCTTATCCCGGCTGCTGGCGGGACTTTTCATGGCTACCGATTTCTGGAGGGACAACCGGTCCTTGATTTCCATGAGAATGGAGGAGCAGTCCTTTGTGAACTCGTACTTGGGGACGTACGATTCAGATTTACTTCTTGCCTTCTGGGCCGGCTTACCAGACCGGTCTGCCGCCTAGATTCCTTTTTTCTTCTCTTCCTTTTTTGCCAGCTGCTATGGCCGGTTATCTTTTCTGTTAGATTTTTTGAAATCTAACGGTTGCTTTACAGCACAAAGCTCCGTCGCCTATATATAGGCTTCTGCTTTCATTAATGCCTCTTGGAGGGTGGCTACCCTTTTCCGGACGAGGTCGAACTTGAAGGTCGACCCATCCTTCAGACCCTTGAAGAAGTCTGTGTAAGCAACTTCGTCAGGCAGCCTTTGAATCTGAATTCTCATCAGATTGAACCGCCTGACATAGGACCGGAGTCCTTCCTTGTCACCCTGCTGTATTGCCCCAAGATCAAGGCTGGTCTTTTTGGCAGGGATGTTCATTGAGAAGTTTGACGTAAACAAGTACGCCAAATTTCTGAAGTTATTTATGCAGGCGACTGGCAGGTTACCAAACTACCGTTGGGCCATGCCCTTTAGGGTCGCCGGGAAGCATTGACACCAGGCGACATCATCCAACCCCGTAGATACATGAGGTTGGGTTATGTTTGGCGAGAACGCCGTAGGCTGTTCTCCCAAATTAAGCAGACGCAGCTACCAATCCGTGGGTTGGAACGACTGCTGCCCATGACCCCCGAAGAGGCCTGGTGTAGAAGAAGGGGATCCACCCGGTACATACGGCGGACCATATTGCCCCGGCTGGATCACTTTGGGACCAGATCGCGCGGAGGGTTCGCGAGACTGACCCCCTTGGTCTGTTTCCGAGTATCTGACGGAGGCACTGCGGAAGCTGTCAGGGAAGGTCGACGTTGAGGCCGACGCAGACAGCTGCAGATTTCTCTTCTCCTGGAGAAACCTCCGGGCATCAGAGAAGGTTTTCTTGGATCCATCCGGCTGTAGGTGCCGGATGGCTTTTCTTTGCTCCGCTTGAGGGAAGCGGAGCCTATTTAAATCGATCTTAGGCCCCTCCCCCACCTTGGGCTTTGGATGAGGAGTGGGCACACGATCCTTCAGAGCCTTCTTCCCAGAGGAGGAAGGCTTCTTGGCCGGATGACCCTTCTGGGGGGGTGGCTGAGCGGATGAGATTCTTTATCTCGCCTTTGAAACTATTCATGAAGGTCATGAGTTCGTTTCTCGTGACGGGAGCAGATCCCGCTGCTGCCTGGGCATCCCCAACCAGCTTATCGGTTGTGTGGCTTGGAGGAGCTTGGTTCTCACCTCGTTCCTTCATTTCTTTGGAACGGGTGCGTTTTGTTCTGAAGGACCCGTCTGGGGCCACATAGGTGTCGACTTCATAGTCGTCACCACTTTAATGGTCTGTCTGGACCTTAGGCTCGACCAAGGGCCGTTTGTCCAGATTCGGTGGTACAATCTCATAAGTCATCTTGGAAGTACTCTCCCCACAGACGCCGCCAAATGTTTCGGGGTTTTCTGAGGTGTCCTGCGTGAGAGTTACGATTCCGAGACTGAGCTGCCGATGCCTGTACCTGCAAGATCACGAAGACTCCGGTCGGTAGGAGCTCCGCCTCCGACGATCAAGTTAGTATACGTACAGGAGGAAAAAGTACGGAAAGGGTAAAGTACTTCTCGCTGATTGGGAGAATTCCGCAATTAATATTGCTTGGTAATTGTGTTTGTATTTATGAATGTCCCATTAATGAGGTTTGTCCCACTATTTATAGTGGGACAGACAAGTCCCCCATGTAGGGTTCCAAGGACACGTGTCAGCAGGGGATTGGAGCCCTGTTGACTAATGGCGATACGCCACGTGTCACCAGCCCATTCGGCCACGTGTCTAGGGTATTTTTACCCTAAACAGTTATCATCACGCCCCTTTTTGCAGGTTTAAAGGGAATTTATACTTGAAATCATGCCTAATAAGATAATTAATCATTTGATTTAGGCTTATATGATTTAAATTCAAGTGATCTCCAATAATAGATTTGATTGTGCATTAATAATCAACCAACGTAGATAAATATGCTTAGGATTAATTTGATGTATGTATGTTGATCGAAAAGCGCACATGAATATCATAAGAATTAAGTAGGGTTGATTTAGGGCGGGTTCAATCTCTTTTAGGTTGGATTCGTACCATCATCCTCGAATATCCAGTCATAATTCCGGACCACTATGAAGTTAGCGATCTCCGTGATCGTGAATGGGGTGTAACCTTTGCACCTGTGAACATTTTACAGGTTCCTTTAACTTGTTGGCGACTCTTCTATCTCTAGCTTCCTTCCCTTGGAGCGCCGCCATGCTTAAAAGCATGAACACAGTGGGGCTTAAAAAATTGAATTTGAAAAATTCCCTACAGTTTTTGGCGACTCCACTGGGGAGGATTTCTAATTTTGATTCCTAAAATTTATTTTGGCAATCGATTTAGAATGAGTGGAAGAAACTTGAAAGATTCTAGATATTCATTGTGCGTAATTTAAATTAACATTGTTGAATAAGCATAAAAAGGTTCGCATTGGAAAGATAATCCGTAATGCGTCTAAAACATAGGATATTTACACGTAGGAAAAGCCGAAAATATTTATCACAACTAAAATAGAATAAACGCTACGAAAAATCGGAAAAAACGTCGAATTCTAGGATTTCCACGACGCGCTGGAACTGTCGCGAGACGACAGAGACCATTGCCAAAGGACAGCTCTATCGCGGCGCGATAGAGTTGTCGCTGCATGATATACCCTGTTTTCTCGCATCGAGTTCTCGCGACATTGCGCTTGTTTTTTGATTTTGTGTTTTGACTTATTCTAGTACTGTTTTGCCGATTTTACTTCCTGATTGAGTTTTTTCGACTTTTTTAAACCCTTATGTGTTCTACATATGGTTTTAGCCCTTGGGAATTCACGCTCCATCCACCCTAGTGAACGCTCCGTGCAACAATGGGTGCACTCGAGATTGTGAATTCACCAAACCATGGAAGCGAGTTTAACTAGCGAGGTCCCATCCATCGTGCCAACCCTTCTAAGGTAAGGCTTCCGTGTGATGCATCTGGACTCATAACCATAGACCCTCTTAGACACCATAATCCTTAACCTTAGAGAACTAGAGTCATGGTTAGGTTGCAAACTCATTGCATCATGTTGTGACTAGTTGACTACTTGTGCATCTCTTACTTGTGCATATCCTTACTTGTGATTAAACTAACCCTTTTTGTTGACTTACTTCTTGTAAATAAAGTCTTAACGAACAAACTAAGGACTAAAAAAGACTTTGCTCATTAAGTTGGTTAATTAATTTGAACCTATAAAGTCTAAACGCTAGCCGTCTATAGGTTTACACCTTCAATAGAATCACCGAAAACAGATTAGATTAATGTTCCATTAGTGGCACGAAAATCTGGTCTGTGTCGTTAAACGTCAGCTTCATCGCGCCGCGATGGAACTAGCGTTTCGCAACAGTTCTATCGCCACGCGATGGTTCGGTGCGTTCTTTCCGAGTCTTCATGTCGATTCTAATTTCCATATTTAACTGGTTTAATGAATATATGAGGACCTCACTTGGTATTTGTTGAGTCTAATCACATATTTAGTCCCATGGTCATCACACGAGTCTTGAACGTGTCACTTTCACTCACGAGTCATTGCACACACCTTTGTACATGTTATTTCACCATGACCATGTCGTCTAAAGTCTTGTGTGAGTTTTTCCGTTATTTTTTTAGGGGGGCAAGTCGGATATTATCCTCCCAACATGAACCCTGTTGTTTGAAAACCAGATTTGATCCCCATACTTGAATCCCAAAATATGCACCCATTTTTTGCTTTTTCAACTGAATAAAAGTACGAGTTAATTCAAGTCAAATCATTAAAAGTGTCAATGGTTTAATTTTACAACGTTTGGTCAAGGAGAGAAGGAATTTTAATTAAAGACAACACCTTTATACAAGTACTCCTCTTTGATAGACCAGTTCGAAAAAGAAGAAAGATAAGAATGGCAGCCAGTTAAGAAGATTTTGATAAACTCCAAGAAATTGTGAATGGCCTTGCTGAAATGCTCAAGGAGCTTAGCACTCAAATGGAAAGGGCTGAGGACCCTACCAAGCAAGTACCAACGGAGATGATCAAGCACATCGAAGATAGTCTAAGTCAAATCTCCAACAATTACAAGTACCTTGGCATAAGCTCTAAGGGGGTCTCAATGGACAAAGATCTTCTTCCGCAGAAGTTCTCTGCCAATGACATCCCTAAGTTTAAACCTACTAACAACCTTTACTTTCATTTGAGGGCTTTTGAGACAATCATGGAGATCAAGGGGATTGACAAGAAGGTTTTCCCCTCGTTGTTCTCTCTTTTCCAGGAACCAGTATGTCAATAATGGTTCTTCTCTATGGATGCCTAGAAAATTGCTACTTGGGAGACTATTACACATGTTTTCATTGATAGATACAAATGTAATATTCAATTAGAAATCGATCATAGGGAGCTTGAAATTCTTAAACAAAAAGACAATGAAGGTTTCACCACATTTTATAATAGATGGAAGGAAACTTCTGCTAGAATGATTGAAGTTCCGAGTGAAAAAGAATTTGTAAGGATGTTCATTAAGAATCTCCAAGAAAAATACCAAAAACACTTGAAATATCAATGAAACTTGAATACCTTCAAAGCTGTCTTTAATATGGGCATTGAAATTGAAGATGACCTTGTGAAACCAAAAGCTGCTAACAATAATAACAACGGCGGCTGGAAAGGAAAGAAGAACAACAATCCTTCTTCTTCCAAGAACACCCACTCTAGTAACAATGTTAGTACCTTTAATCTTAATTCTGTCCTAGCCATGGATAGTCAAGGGTCAAGAAGGCAACTAAGGAAAGAGTTCACTCCTATTGGGATGAGCTATGACACCGCCTTTGATCGACTCCATGTTAAAGGATTTATTACTCCCATTGGACCAATGAAAGATCCTCCACCTGAAAGGAGAACATCAAATAGGAATCCAAATGCACACTGCAAATACCATCAAGGTAAGGGCCACTCTACTGAAAGTTGTTGGAAGTTAAAAGAAGCTATTCAATACTTGATTGACAACAACAAACTTCCAGTGCCTCCTACTAGCAAGAAGCCAAGCATCAATAATTCTCTACCTTTTGATTCTTTGGCAATTTCTGATGATCAAGATCCATTAGATCTATCCCTCCTTATTAAGCCAGTTGAAAATGCTTCAAAGGAAAAGATATATGCCGTTGAAGAAGAAGAGGAAATTTTCTTCGACGCCATGACTAATTTCCATGATGAAACTACCAATAAGGACATTGCTAGTCCTCCCTAAAATTCCATCAATGTGGATTTGAACAGCCTTTGTGACCCTATTCAAGAATTAAGCCTTGAACTTCAAGTCCTTTATAGGAAGGTAAACAAGCTTGAAAGCAAGCCTATCCTTAAAAGAAAGTGTGACACCTCTTCTTCCTCTCATAAATCAAACATCATTGGAAGAAAGCCATTTATCTTTAACGTTGTTGAGTCACAAGAAAAAAGGAACAAGAGGGCTTACACACTTATGATAGAGCCTTTGACATGCTCCTCGACAGGGGTATGGTTAAGCCTCTTGAACCCAAACCGCTCTAGTCCCTTAAAAGAATTGACAAATTCTACTGTAAGTATCACCAATCCGGAGGTCATACAACTGAAAATTGGTTCAAGTTCAAAGAATATGTCCAAGGACTTATAGATGATAGGAAACTTTTCATCAACGGAATGGATGTCAGTAGAATGTGGGACAATGATGCCAACATTAATGGAATTTGGGACAGTGATGATGAGGACGTATACCTCAAGGATATGGTGGAATCACCACTTGCTGCGCTCTACCCACTTGAAGACAATGATGACATTTGGGATGAGGACTCCCCGATTACTGTGCTTACGAATTCTAGGAGAGTACAACAACTAGTCACAACAGTGCCTATACCTACAACTCAACAAGCTCCAACACCCATTATTGAAGACAATAACATTGTCAAGCAACTCAAAAAGACTAAAGTGGAGATGAATGTTTGGAAGCTTCTGGCTTCATCTCATGAGCATAGGGTTGCAGTAATGGATGCTCTATCAAAGGTGGGAATAGATTCTGAGACTACTCTAGAAGGGTTGGCCAACTTCCTCACAAGTGACCTCCTCAATCCAAATAATTTAATCACCTTTTCTAATAAAGACTTACCGCCGGAAGGTGATAAACATAACAAAGCCTTAAACCTCACAGTGGTGTGCAAAAGAATGAATGTGCCAATGACTCTCGTAGACAATGGTTCAACAATCAATGTATGCCCACTTTGCACTGCTAGAATGTTGGGAATAAAGGATGAAAACTTAACTCCATCCACACAAGGCATAAGGGCCTATGACAACACTCGTCGCCAAGCCCTTGGAACCATCACCATGAATGTCACTACAGGGTCATTGAACTTGCACTACTTTTCAAGTAGTAGATATCAGGCTTCATTCAACCTACTGTTGGGATGCCCTTGGATCATGACCTCAAGACTGCCCCTTCATCTCTCCACCAACAAGTAAAGGCTATAGTTGGAGGAATTCCTATCACGATCAATGCATCCTCCATGAGAATCAAAGTGATTGACAAACCAATCATTCATGTGAAGCATGATGAGCATGACAAAGATTTATGGGGCTTTAATGCCGAAGAGGTCTCTTTTATCGAAGAAGATGAAAAGACCCCTCTTGACTATAAACCCTACTCGAATCTTGTTGTCAATGCTATTCTTAAAAGATAAAGACACTTTCCTGGAATGACTTTGGGAAAGAAGAAAGAAATAGCTAAGCGCATGGGACTACCTAGCCTCCCTAAAGGGGACACTTTTAGACTTGGATTCAACCCAACTCTAGCCAGAGGACCTCAAGCAAGCCTTGGAAAAATCCAATGCGCGGAGAAGAGCTCGTGCCCAGAAAGATACAATACCAATAGATCCATACCCTCTCACTTTGAATAGACAATTTATAAAAGAGGGAGAAGACTACCCATGCTACGAATTCCCTGAACCACTTGTCGGGAATGGGGTACGCTAGCCTGGGTTTGAAATCTTCTTGGATTGTAACTTTCTAGATGAGATTCCTGCTCCTACCTATAAGGAACGAGCACCCCCATGCTTTGAATTTAATGTCATGGGTCTCCTCTTTGGATACGAGAAAAAGAGCCTAAGTGTATCGATGACAACTTTGCACTCATATAGATTGCCTTACAAAGCAAAGAATTCAACCCCTCCAAGCTTATCACTCCAGCGGATGGACTAATCCAGGGATGGCGCAAGACCGTGAAAGTGACTACGCCAAGTAGAAGGAAAATATCTATAACTATGGGTGAAGGCCCCATGTTCGATGAGTCTGAGTCATCTGAGTCAGAGTCTGAGCCTGAGTTTCAATCTTCTATTGTTGAGTATTCCGTCTCTTGTAATGTACCCCCTACTATTAAACCTAGCTTAGCGTCTACCCCTAGAATAGTTAGTAGCCAGGTCACTACAGACCTTTCTCTTTTTGATGTAATGATTCTGGAATTTAATAATTCCGCTTACTCCTCGTGTTATTCCCTTACCCAAGATTTGACGAGTATTGCTTCTCTAATAATGAAAATGACAAAGAAATAATTAAAGCAATGGAAGCACTTGAGAATAAAACGACAATAATCGAAGAAACTAAAACTGTTAACATCTCAAAGAATCCTACTATTAAAGGAGAAGTTAAAATTGGCTTAACTCTAAATAAAGAAGAAAGGGCTGAATTAATAAATATACTTGTTGAGTTTATCGATGTCTTTGCTTGGTCATATGAAGATATGCCAAGTATAAGCAGAGAAATTGCTCAACATAATACACCACTAGTTCCTAGAATGAAACTTGTAAAGAAAAAGTTACGTCGAATGAAACCTGACGTAGCACTTAAAATAAAAGAAGAAATTTAAAAACAAATAATTGCAGGTTTTATCAAGGTGTCCAAGTATCCAGAATGGGTCGTTAATGTGGTACCAGTTCCCAAGAAGGATGGTAGGGTAAGAATGTGTGTCGACTACAAAGGTCTCAACAAGGCTAGCCCACAAGACGATTTCCCTCTACCACGCATCGACATTCTAGTAGATAATACATCTAATCACGCACTTCTCTCATTTATGGATGAGTACGCTTGTTACAACCAAATTCTCATGACAGAAGAAGACATGAAAAAGACTACCTTTATAACACCATGGGGCACTTAGTGCTATACAATAATGCCATTTGGGTTGAAATACGAGGGTGCCACGTACCAAAGAGCAGCAACTGCCTTACTTCATGACATGATGCATAAAGAAGTCAAAGTGTACATGGACGATATGATTGTAAAAACTAAAGATCGCCCTGATTATCAAATAGCCTTGAGAAAATTCTTCGAAAGGCTTCGCAAGTACAACATAAGACTAAATCTAGCCAAGTGTGCATTCGGGGTTACCTCTGGGAAAATTCTAGGCTATTTCATTAGCTCTAGAGGGAATACATAAGTAGGTTCATATCAAAACTCACCATGGTGTGTGAACCCATATTCAATAAACTCAAGAAGAATGTACCAGTGATATGGGACGATGAGTGTTAAGAAGCCTTTGATAAGATCAAAGCCTACCTTGAAAATCCTCCTGTACTAGCGCCAGCATTACCAAACATCCCTCTTCATCTATACTTGACAGTCACTAAAGAGACAATGGGGGCTATGCTCGCACAAGAAGTGGAAGGCAAAGAGAATTCCATCTACTACCTAAGTAAGAAAATGCTTGAATATGAAGTTTGCTACACACCACTTGAGAAGTTGTGCCTCGCACTTGTGTGGGCCACAATGAAGTTAAGACATTACATGCTCGTTCACACAGTCCATGTGGTGTCTCGAATGGATCCTCTCAAGTATCACTTTGAGAAAGCCATGCTTAATGGAAGAATATCAAGATGGATAGTCAACTTAGCTCAATTTGACCTAAGGTTCATTCCTCAAAAGTCCATCAAAGGATCCACAGTCTCTGATTTCTTGATAGACTTTCTAATTGAAGACTCAACACCAATGTAAAAAAATGATTTTCCTGACGAAGAGTTAATGGTCACTGAGGATGACACTTGGACACTATACTTTAACGGTGCATCTAACGATGTGGCGTAGGAGTCCTATTAGTGTCACCCAAGGAAGAGAATGTTCCAATTTCCATAAAGCTTGATTTCGACGTTACCAACAATGCTGCGGAATATGAAGCATGTGTGGTAGGCCTCGAAACATCATTAGCACTAGGAGTTACGAAACTTCGCATATTTGGAGATTCATCCCTTGTCATCAACTAGATTTCCAAGAGGAGGAAGGTAAGGAGTGAAATTCTTGCTCCATATCAAACCTACTGAGAAACTCTCACCGATCAACTCGAAAAGGTAGAGTATACATACCTATCCAGAGAAGAAAACCAATTTGCTGATGCCTTGGTAAGACTAGCCTCGATGGTTAGAATTCCTAAGGAACGTGAGCAAATGCCTCTAACCATAGAAAAAAGACATAAGCCCGCTTATGTTCAAGCTATTGATGATGAAGAAGAAATTCAAGAGGATGAAGAAGAACCATCGTATACAGACATTCTCAACTACGTCACCAAAGGGGAATATCCACCTAATGCTAACAAAAGAGCAAAACGTGCCTTAAGACTCATAGCCTCACAGTTCGTACTCATATAAGGTGAACTTCACAAAAGGGTACCTAAAGGAAGAGCTCTCCTACGCGTAGGCAAAAAGAAAGCTCAAAAGGCAATGAGAATTATCCATGAAGGAGCATGTGGAAAACACATGAAAGGTAAAATGCTAGTCTAGAAGATCATGTGCCAAGGCTATTATTGGACTACTGTAGACACCTAATTGAAAAAACCAAACCCAGTGATGAGTACCTTTCACGTCTTTGATTATCAAGTTAGGTGAAGAGTTGAAGAGTCTCGTGAATTTCTCTTTAGCCTTAACCATTTCTAACCTTTCCTTAAAATGTTTTAATTCAAAATCATTTATTTCGTGTCCTTAAAGCCAAAATCATTCATTTTGTGTCTTCGAAAATCATTCATTTTGTGTCCTCCTTATAAATCGTCCAAACCAGTTTATTTTGGTCCATAATCCTGGTCAAATTAATGTGTAGTTGGATGGGGCTTAAAGAAGTTATGGCTAAAATACTAAACTGAGCCTAAACCGAGCCTTACCTGCGACCCAATGACCATGTGGTGGGTCCATTAACCTTAACACCATTCCTAAACCAATTAGGATTTATTATAAGCTTCTAGAATCCTCTAGAAGGTTGGTATAGATCCTATATCCCTTAGGATTTAGCTTCTGGAATTCTCTAGAAGGTTCTAATTTATCCTGTTTTTTGAAAAGATAAAGATTTAAGAATTTTATATTGGATAAAACACTTGTTTTTCAATGATTTTTTAATTCTGATAAAATTAGAATACGTAAGGAAATTTGATTAACCCAATTTGATTGGAAGTCGGATTCCGGACGTATTCTATCTTTAAAAAGCATTGCTGAGCGATAGAAATATCGCACTGCGATAAGCCACGCGGCGATAAATTTATCGCGTCGTGATAGAAACCCGTTTTACTCCCAGTCAGATTCTGACTCTTTTTCTGAACTTTAAACCTCTTTTTTCCCTATAAATAGAGGTCATTTTACCCCCTTTTCATCTACCAACAATCATTATCTAATCCCCTCCCTAACCTAAAAGCTTTTCTCTCTATCTCTCTCTTTCTTTCTTAACCTAGACTAAACACATCCCAACACCTTCTTGATATCATACACCATACTTCCTTCACGAGCTTCGAATACTCCAAGCCAATCTCGAAGTTGCCTTCAACCTCAACGTGAAAGGTTGATAGCTCTAAGGGTTTGGTCCCTAATCTATATTTAAATTATTATTTGATTTATTTGTTTTGATTTAATCTTTCTTGACCTCGACGTGAAAGGTTGATAGCTCTGAGGGTTTGGTCCCTAATCTATATTTAAATTATTATTTGATTTATTTGTTTTGATTTAATCTTTCTTGAAGTTACTAACATGTGTATTGTTTTGATAGAAAGAGATACGAGGCGTCAAAGTAAGTAATTCAATTACTTATTTATTCCTTTGATATAGAAATCATGCTTGGAATATTATTCTTAGTATCATGTTAGGATGTTTATTATGATCCCTATTATCATGTTTAGGGTGTTAATTAATATTTATAATGTCATGCTTTCTAATATCTTGTTTAGGCTAAAGCTTTGATCTTTATTATTTAGTGACATGCTAGGGTTTGTTATTAATCCGTTTAGTATCATGCCTAGGATATTGCTAATATTTTTTTTTGATGATATTATGATGTTTTGATTATGATGATGATTTGTTGTGTCAATTATACATTGATTGATTATTCATTATTTATTGTTATTGCTTGATCACGCCCTTTCTTGCAGGTTTAAAGGAATTTGTATTTGAAATCAAGCCTAATAAGATAATTAATAATTTGATGATTTTAATTCAAGTGATGCCCAATAATAGATTTATTTGTGCATTAATAATCAACCAACATAGATTAAACAGATTTAGGGCTAACTTGTTGGATGTATGTTGATCGGAAAGCGCACGTGAATATCATAAGAATTTAGTAGAGGCCGATTTAGGGCGGGTTCAATCTCTTTTAGGTTGGATTCGTACCATCATCCCTGAATATCCTGCCATGGTTCCGGACCACTATGGAGTTAGCGATCTCCGTCATCGTGAATGTGGTGTAACCTTCACACCCATGAACGGTTTACAAGTTCCTAAAACTTGTTGGCGACTCTTTTATGTCTAGCTTCTTTCCCTTTGGACGCCACCATGCTTAAATGCATGATCATAGTGGGGCTCAAGGTTGATGTTTGAAATATTCCCCACAGCTACCATGGAAAGAGATTGCTAGGATATATGTGAAAAGATGTGCGAAATGCCAAATATATGCCAATTTGCAACATGTTCCACCTTCTCTTCTTTACACCTACACTTCTCCATGGCCATTCTCAACTTAGGGAATAGATATCATTGGAAAGATCACTCCCCCTGGATTAAGAGGTCATAATACATTCTCGTTGCCATAGACTATTTCACTAAATGGGTTAAAGCGGCATCTTACGCAAAACTCACTGCAAAGCATGTGGCACGCTTCATCGCAAGAAATATCATATGAAGATATGGAGTCCCACATGAAATAATAAGTGACAATGGAACTCACTTTCAAGCAGAGTGTGAAGACCTACTTAAAAAGTATGGTATTCAACATCATCACTCTTCTCCATATAGACCTCAAGAAAATGGTGCAGTAAAAGCAGCCAATAAAAATCTAAAAACAAACATTGTAAAGATGACAGAAAATTACAACGATTAGCCTCACAAACTCCACTTCGCTCTTTGGGGTTACCGCACGTCAATCCGCTCATCCACAAGAACTACGCCATTCTCTCTAGTTTATGGAATAGACGCCGTACAACCTGTAGATCTAGAAATACCTTCCTTACGCATAACGTTGGAAAGTAATCTTGATGAGGTTGAATGGACAAGAGCTCGATATGAAGAGCTAAATCTACTTGATGAAAAGAGGTTAGAAGCCTTGCATCATGTCCAATGCTACCAAAACCGAATGGCTAGACACTTCAATACAAAGGTCAAGACAAGAAACATCAAGGAAGGAGACTTGGTGTTGAAAGCACTTAGAAAGAATGTTCTGGATCCAAGAGGCAAATTTAGGCCTAATTGGTCTGGACCATACATCGTCAAAACCATCCTATCTGGAGGCGTGGCTAAGTTAACAGATATGGGCGGCAATGAATTTTCCAATATGACAAATCTCGACCAACTCAAGAAGTTCTACCCATAAGCTAATGAGTATTGCACTCAAGAGAGATAAGTTTGGCCTGATTCCTTATGAGGATACGTAGGCAAGCCTTCTGTAGGGTGCGGTCACTTTAAAAATTCAAAATCCAGCCTTTGAACGCATGAGATCAACAAAGAATTGCAAAACTCGAGCATCGCAACAAAACAGACTCTAGCGCGCCGCGATAGGACCATCGCGCTGCGTCAGAGTCATCGCGCCGCGACGGTCCTATCGCGCCGCGACCGTCGCGCCGTGACAAATTTGGTTTTATTTCAAAGCAAGCTAAAACTAATTACGATAGTTTCAAATTATTTTGAGAATTTTCCGAATTCCGTACTCGAATTATTCTGAAATTTGCTCAAGTTGTTTTCATTGCTTAAAAAGTTGTTTCCAATAAAGGATTATTAAAGAAATAAGGTTAATTTATTCGAAAGCTAAAAATTGCATTAATAATTGAATGGAAATTAGAATTTACATTATTTAAAAGCTTTAAAATAAAATTAACTTGAATTAAAATTTGTCTAATAAAATTAAAGGCAAGCAATACTCTAAAATCTAAACTTCCTTTTCCTTTCGGATCCTTTTCCAGTTCTTCTCTCCATCCTCCTCATCCGACAATTCCTTGACCAAGAGTGATCCTTTAGAGGAAGAAGTTTCCCCTTTAGCAAAGACCCCAACCTTCTTCTCAACCCAAGTCTTCTTTTCATTCTATATGAGAGTAGCTTTCCTCTTCCCTTTCCCCTCCACAACACTCTTCTTCTTAGGCATGATAGGAGTCTTGAATTCAACTTTGGAGCCCAGACGATCTTTAGGAGGAGCCTTCTTATCCCCTAAGCAGTCTTTTATGTTACTCTTCTCTACACCTCTAGAGTTTGATTTTCGAACCTTATTCTTGTCCTTTTGATCTCAAGTAAGCAACCATTGTCTATATTCCCTAGACAATGGAGGAGGGACTATCAGATACGATGGTCCATAAGGGTCTACCATACCAATAATTGTCGCCTTTCAACATTCTTTGATACGAAATATTCATAAGGACAGCGATCATCACCAGAAAGAATGGTTTGAGCAAGACCATACTGCCTCATCACCCTAGAATGGTAATAAGAGGTCAAATTTGATGAGCTTGGAACGCGGCAGAAAGCTTGAGTATTGACTCCAATCATCTTTTCAATCTTCCACCAAGGCATAACAAACTTGATGGAGAAGTCGCGAGCTTCAAATATTTTGCTTTACTCCCGACGTCCCATCTTTATGGAAAATCAATTCTTTCTTCTCACAAGACAATTAGGAGTGTATTTTTCAATATTATCAGGAGGACAGATTAATCTAAGTCTTTCCATTAGCCAAATCTTCAACATTGAAAATAAATTGTTATTACACTACAAAATTAAATATTTTTGATTTCTGTAATTAAGAGTATTGATTTTGTACTTGTAATAATATTAGAGATCCTCGAACTGGTGTTTTGGGTTCCTTTTTCAATTCATCTAAACTCATCATTGTCTCTCCAACAATTAAAGGCGTTGGATTTCTTCCAGCATCATTTGCTCCATAACGGATGCTAGTATAGCTTGACCCATATGGATTTAGTGAACAAGAATTGGCTAAACATTTAGAAAAGCTCTCCTTCTATATATGTGAAAATAATTAGACTTAGGTCTATTAAAGAAAAAAGATGTAAATTTCCTTAGATCTACTTCTTTTCCATGAATTATAGATTTTAAATCAGTCTCCCTAGGATTATAAAAATGCTCTAAATCCTTATAATAATATTCACATATTATGGGGATTTCGGCAAGATGCAAAGAGGGAAAGCCAAAAATAGAGCCAAATTCTTTCGGCAGGGGGCTAATTTCATCGTTTCCTAGCCTAAAACAATGAGTGTTGGGGTCCCAATATTCTATGGCGGTATGAGTAAAATCACTATCAAAATCTACCCCCTTTAAACCCAATAGACCATTAATATTGAGATGTTCAAGTTCTCTTTTCTCACTAGCGGTCAGAGACCGACACCATTCACGAGTGATTTCACAGAAATTCTTAGACATGATTACTAAATTATGGAAGCTAAGAGAATATAGAAGCTAATGACTCGAATTATGCAGAATATGACGAATTCGGGGGCTTTTTCTAAACAAAATTGAGTAGAAATTGAATTTTATTCGGAGACGGATTCTCCGGGTCCATCCGCCATGACAGAACCATTGCGCCACAACAGAATCATCGCATCGCAATAAACCTATCACCCCGCGATGGAACTTGACGTCAGAGATGAAAAAAGCGCGTCCTGATTAATTCATTGATTTGATTTTGATTCGAATTCGTACTTAGATTATCCGGATTTTATCCAACCTTTTTCATTTTTCCTACCTTATCCAATTTTTTTTCACCTTTTCCTATAATGACTCAACCTTTTTTGATTTAATTCTAGTTGATTTGGAATTTCTGTTTTAAGAATTTCAAATTAATTAATTATACTTATGTTTTTCCTCATTTTCTTTTTTATTTTTTCTTTTTGGGGGAGAAAGTCAGATGCCCTCTAAGTATAATAAAAATGACGGAATTTTTTGCGCAATTTTTTTGCAAAATCACACACTTGGATGCACATAAAGAGTACATAAAATAGATGGATAAAGTCTAAACAGATAGATCTAATATATACATACGTACATAAGTGTTAATAAAATGTATAATACAACATGAGCAAAGTCCAAATAGTCCAGAAAATAAATAATGATGCAGAGAAAGCTAGGGTACTGGAGGACGAGGCTCCTGAGATATGCCCATCGTATCATAGAAAAACGCACACCGAGGAGTCAACACCTGAGTAGAATCACCGCCCGTCGTGGGGATCACGATCGTAGGGCCAACTCACTGAGTGAACTGCAGATCTCCCTAAAAGTCGTGCTGCTGAGCAGAGGGAGTAGGCCCAGGCAGCGCGACGACGATCCAACCTCGTACGTCTCGCCACCAAACTGAGAAGAAGGACCAACCGCAAATGCGTTTGGAACCACGTGAGGGCGTACCACCGGAGTACAGTAACTAGGTGGGAATATATCCGTCGACTAGGACCCATGATTAAGGCTATCATCATCATCGCCCTCCGCTTGGCCAAGCACCTCCCGCTTGCCTAAGATCTCCAACGAGGTGCGCTGACGCCTCGCTCCCGCCTCTCTTGAGCCCTCTGGCCTCGAACGAGTACGTGGCCGAGGGCCAGGCTGTAACAAAGACAAGGAAATGCAAGTTAGTCATCAAAAAGCAAAATAGATAAACAAAAAGAAGTGCATAAGGACCTACCGGCGCGACATCCTCCGTACGTCGACATGATGCTCGGTGGCTCCACCTCGCCAGCTGATATCGACAGGAGTTGAGAGCAGCTGCCACTCGCACCATCACCTCTTGAGAGAACTGCGTGCAAAAATCAGATAAAATTAGAAAATAGAATTAAACATGCACGAAACAGAAGAAAGTATAAGAACTCACCCATCTATGAGAGCGAGGGATGGATTTCTCCACCAGCCGCCATTCCTCCTGGGCTGGAGGGATCTTCTCCTCAATGGGACCGTGAACCCCCTGGCAGTGAATGAACATGCGCGGGGGCTCAAACACCCCAGGCTCTCTCTCCTCCTGCAAGATAATCCAATAATTAGCACCGTTGGGGGCTACAGAAAAGATGAACTAAATGATGAATAATCTGCAAACCTCCTCGTAGTAGGGTGGACGAGCTAATCGAGGGAGCAACTCTTCCTCATAAGAGCGATCGGGGTAGATATGCCTCCGAAAGTCTTCACCTATGGCACCATCCATAGAATGCAGTTGGAGTCTCTCCTAACTCATCATCGAAGCAGGATTATCCCCGGGAACCAGAGGAACATCTCAGGAGTGCTGAATAGCACTCTCTCACCCAAGTACCACACTACATCGTAGGTACCCCAGAAGAATCGCCTCTCGGCTGTGTACTGGAAAGCCAACCGAAAATCGCCCAAGTTGGTCCGTGGACGATGTCGAACGACAGGGCACTGAAAGATATATGTCAAACACTCATGATAAAACCTAGAGATCCGAAAAGCAAGAAAAGTCCTTACATTAAGGATAGCAACCCTGACAGCAGCTGCGGAAGATCGACCAGCACAGCGGTTCTACCAGCTGGCAGCCACCGGGAGCCCTCTAGCCCTAGGCCTCATCGGGGCCAGTGAAGGAACATATTCGTAGAGCCAGATTTGCGAGAAAGCCAAGAAGGCTCAAAGCTAATGGAAAATCGAAACTTAAGATAAGATCACAAGTTTAGAGGAAGATATACCTCTACGACCTTCCAAAGGCCAGAAACGGAGATCTCCGCTCCGCAGCGTCGCTGCGACATCCTAGCCGCAGCCCCAGAAGGAGATCAGCATAACCAATGCTGGTCCAGTCAAATGTATTGATCTGCTGGAGGTCGTGCAGCGCAGGAAGATAGCGCAGCAAAGCACGGCTTCCTCTGTCAGGAGAAGTGGTCCCCGACATGAGAATGAGATCAAAAATGCGAACTCGCTACTCCGGCATAGTCGCATCATCAACAAAAGCAATCTCCAGCAGTCGAGTACGAATCAACCTCATACTCGAATATCACTGGCCTCAGCAGCGGCCTTATGTACAATTGAACCGAGAAGATCTGCAGTATCTGGAGAAGTCAGCGACAACAGCTCGTTCGCAGAAACTCAAGCTGGGAGAAACTTAAGTCCACTGCTAACAAAAAATTCGAGTGTGGTGATAGTCATCTCACCCCACGGGAAATGGTAGGTGTTCGTTGTGTCCCAGAAGAACTCCAGGGCACCCCGAACAATGAAGCGGCTATCCTGGAAAGACTAGAAGGCCTCAGCAACTCGCAAAAGGGGAGTCAACCCACAGGACTCCCAAAGCACTCTCATCCCCTCGTTCCTAGCAATGTGCTGGCGATACAAAGACAGAATGGTGTCGTTGCCTGAGCCATGGCAACATACATGTTACTCAGTAAGACCAAGCAAAACTTGCTCGGAGATGTGGTGAGCCGGTTGAAAGGCTAGGGTGTGCTTATCCCACTGAGGGAGAGACCACGCCCCACTGGTAGAGGCATTGTCTCCCTCTCGTACAAGCTCGTCCTCTCGGTGAGACGAGCGGGAACGTGAGCTAGAACCTCGACGTCGAGCCATACTATTTATTGTTGCCATAAAAACAATAAATTAAATGGTCTATAGTATCTAAGTTTGCCTAGCTGGATGATACTATGTTCGTCAAAAACAGAGTACAAAAATGCAAAAACGGATTTTGATTTGCACAACAATAAAGATTTTGAGCATCAAAACAATTTCTTGCGAGTTTATGACAAAAATTGCAACAAATTAAGCACAAAGAGCAAAAAGAATCATTAAGAACAAGCTACATTGTACTCACGAACCTAGAGTGTTCAACAATGGTTAAATGCTCGTTTCTTCACCAAATCAAACGATTCTAGTCTCAAATTGCTCACAAAGCAGCATAAAAACACATGTAAGCAATTTCATGACAAGAATTTTGATAAAAATTAAGCAAATAAGGAAGATACATTTCGGATTTTCCGGAAAAATGCAAAATAAATGCTCGAAATTCACCCGAAATATAAAGAGGTTGAGAAAAACTTACATATTAGTGTGGTTGAGTGAAAATGTGACGATTTGAGACAAATTTGAGCGAATTTAGTTAAGGAATGACCAAGATTGAGCAAGTTGAAATTCCGTGAGCGAACGTCAAAAATGAGAAGCAACAGCGAAAAATGGAAGAAGAAAAGTTTAAATTCGGAATTTCGAGAGTTCATCGCGGCGCGACGGGTTTATCGCGACACGATGAGCCTGAAGCGGCGCGATAGACTTGTCACCACGCGATGATTCTTTTTTTCGCTTGCGTTAGCATTTGAGGATCCCACAACTTGGTTTGTTGGTCCATGATTATCCCTTTGAGTCTCTTGATGAGCATTTGATTCTTTTAAGCCTCATAATGAACAATTGATAAATATTTAATTTGATTTGATTGGTAATCGGCCCGATTACAATTTTGATTGATGATCGGGCTGATGAAGATCACCTTATTGATTGATTGAGTACACTTGAGAATTGATTAAGCACATTTGAGCATTTATTAAGAGCATTGATTAATTAGTGATTGATCATAATCACAAAGGATTCCTAGGATGGAAGATTTCTACAAAAATCAATTTAAAGCTCGGTAAGACCTTGAGGAATAAGGTTTTACGGTAGATTTTCCAAGGTGAGAGAATCTACCCCTTCCAAGGAGTGAAGGCGAGAAGATTTGAAGACGGCTCAAGGAGTAGTGGTCTTCGACAACATTCCTAGGATGTGGAGGTTGTCCCCCTTTGATTTGAAGATAGAGAAGCACTGCAATCTTCGGCGACATTGTCACTTTGATTTGAAGATGGCGAAGCACTGCAATCTTTGTCACTTTGATTTGAAGATAGAGAACTACAACGATCTTCGATGGTGCTCCCTAGGATGTGGAGATTGTCAAGCAAAACAACTTTGATTCGGCGAAATTGATGTCACCCAGAGATGTGTGCTCGGCAAAACCCAGATACGCGTTTCTTTAACTCCTTTATTTGTAGAACTGATGTTTTCTACAGGTACCGGCGTTTAAAAAAATGATTTAGGATCGCAGAACGTTCTGGATAATTCTCTGTCCATTTTGACTTACTTTCACTAGCGTTTTCGAAATTTACGTTTCTCCAAACTCAGTCAAAGTGGGGGCTTCTGTAGGCACCTGATTGTGTCTCTCCAAAAACCAAACCAATTGATAAGTACCTTTCACGTCTTTGATTATCGAGTTAGGTGAAGAATTAAAGAGTCTCGTGAATTTCCTTTTAGCCTTAACCATTTCTAACCTTTCTTTAAATGTTATAAATCAAAATCATTTATTTCGTGTCTTTTAAAATCATTCATTTTGATTAGGGGATTTTTCCCTACCAATCATCACCTGACAAGGTGGACCATTCAGGCTCTGCCAAGTGTCCGCCACATGGACCAATTGGAGCCTGCCACGTGTCAAGTGTTGATCAGCCCACCTTGGACCTCTTATGCTACGACAGGTGGCCTCCCCCATGCCAAATGGGAAAACCGATCACCTAGGCCCAAAGTCTTGTGGAAGCCCAATCAACTTTAGGTTGACCTAAACCTAGGATTGGCACGCATCCCAAGGCATA
This sequence comes from Chenopodium quinoa, assembly GCF_001683475.1. Lineage (NCBI taxonomy): Eukaryota > Viridiplantae > Streptophyta > Magnoliopsida > Caryophyllales > Amaranthaceae > Chenopodium > Chenopodium quinoa. Next base: position 5,257,779 of record NW_018745286.1, on the reverse strand, counting down.
TAAATACCTTCATTAATCCTCATTAATGGGGGGTTAAGAACATTAATTACACTCACCTAAACACTTAGATCACTCCTCACCTAGAGGAACCAGATCTCCCAACCTTTACTTTTCCGCACTATTCACTCCTCATACACGTTCTAACTTGATCGTCGGAGGCAGAACTCCCACCACAAGGAGTCTCCGTTGTTTTGTAGGTACAGGCGCAAGGATACCAGTCCCAAAATTGTAACTCTCCCGCAGGACATCAGAAAACCCCGAAACATTTTGGCGCCGTCTGTGGGGAGAGTACTTTCGAGATGGAATCACAGTCTGTACAAAATCCAGAAGAGTGGCGTCCAGTGGACGACCCTCAAGTCTACTCAGACCAAGATTCTGATAATGAGGTCGAGGTGGAAATACACACGGCCGCAGATGGGACCCTGGAATCATAGTCTGTAACGAATCCTGAAGAGTGGCGTCCAGTGGACGACCCTCAAGTCTACTTAGACCAAGATACTGATAATGAGGTCGAGGTGGAAACACACACGGCCTCAGATGGGACCCTAAGGGGCCGACGTACCCGTCCCACCGAAAGGAGGGAACGGGTAGATTGCCAAGCTGAACCCAGCAATCCAGCCGACCCACCGCCTGAGCAACAACAGGCGGCTGAAGGATCTACTCCCATTACAAGGAACGAACTCATGACTTTCATGAGGGGGTTCAAGGGAGAGATCCAAGAGTTGATTAAGATGAGAACGCCTGTTCCTGCAAAGGAACAGTCGGCTAAAAAATCCTCCCACTCTGGTAGGATGAAGTTAGTCACTGATCGTGCGACAACCCCTCACCCAAAACTTGGGGCTAGTCGGTCACCGGTGATTGATTGGACGAAGTTTCACTTCCCGTCAACTGGGAGGAGAAAGCCCATTCGTCATGTTCAAGCGGATTGGACGAAGAAAATGTACACTGATACTCGGTTGATGCTAGAGCAGAAGGAGAGTGACCGACTGTCAGAGTCGGCTTCTACTTCAGATTTTCAGGACAATCTGAACAATACCTCCATGTGGTATTCACAATCCAAGTACGAGAGCCAGACAGGCGGCACCTCCCGTCAGTCCGAATCCCATAAAGACCAGTCGGCTCCGCATGTGCCACACCAACCATACGTGCCGCAACAACAATACTTCTTGCAACCTCCTCTGTTTGGAGGGCAGGCGGCAAGAAACGTCCAACCTTTGGACTGGCAACTACGGTTGCTAAGACTTGGAGAACTGCTGTCTGCCTTCTCCAAGAAAATTATAGAGGCCGCCCAGCCGGCCAAAGTGAAGAATGTCTTAGTAGGCGCCTATGATGGCACTACGAATCCAGAAGACCATCTGATGGCTTTCACCAACCTGATGTACCTTCAAGGATTGGACGATCCCACTTGGTGCAAGCGCTTCCCAGCCACTCTGAAGGGCATTGCTCAACAATGGTTCGACAACCTGCCGACTGGTTGTGTGAATAGTTTCAAGACCCTCACCTACTTGTTCACCTCCAACTTAGTCATGAATATTCCTGCTAAGAAGATGACCCTTGACCTAGGGACTATACAGCAGGGAAAAAAGGAGGGACTTCGTTCCTACATCAGGCGGTTTAACCTAATGAGAATCCAGATACAAGGGTTGCCGGATGAGGTAGCCTACATTGACTTCTTTAGAGGTCTAAAGGATAGGTCGACCTTCAAGTTTGACCTGGTCCGAAAGAGAGTCGCTACTCTCCAAGAAGCATTAATTGAGGCGGAAGCCTACATACAGGCGACAGACCTGTGTAATACTAGGAAGCAGTCGGATGGAAGAAAGTTCGACAAAAAAGAGAGCCGACAAAAGCAGTCGGCCAATAAAGATGAGAAGAAGAGAAAAGAAGTCTGGGCGGCCGCCTCTTCTGATCAGCCATCCCAGAAAAAGTAAAAAGAGTTTAAACCATACTCCCCGAAGTATGAGTTCAATAAGGATAGCCAAGCTATCCTCAAAGAAATCCAAGGCCGGATGACCATTGAGAAGCCGACCCCCATGAAAGGTTCTGCGAGTAATCGAAACCAAAAGAAATTCTGTGATTTCCATGAAGACATTGGTCATGATACCAATGAGTGTATTAGCCTCATGCGCTACCTGGACCGCCTGGCTGAAAAGGGTGATCTTGACTCCTATGTCAAGAAGTCCAAGGGGAAGGCTCCCCCCAAGCAAAAGCAGTCGGCCAAGAAGAATCATCGACAGGCCGACAGTTCAGATAATGACGACGCCATCGTCTACACTATAGCAGGCGGCTTCTCAGGAGGCGGCCCCACTAACAGGGGCAACAAAGACAACATCAGGGGGTTAGATGTTAATTCCATTCACCAAGGACGGACCACCAAGAGTTCATTCCCAAAAATTGTCATCACTGAAGAGGATCTGTGAGGTGTTAGGGGGCCGCATGATGACCCCATTGTCATTGAATGTAAGGTGGCCAACCAAAGATTTGGCCGGATTCTCATAGATACCGGCAGTTCCTCTAATCTCATCAGCAACAAGTGCTTGGCAAAGCTCAAGTACAAAGCGGACTGCATACACCCGGTATCTCACCCTTTAGTAGGGTTTGGAGGAAGTGTTGTACACCCAGTGGGACGAGTGGATCTACCCATCCGTCTGGGTGAGAAAGGGGAGGGCCGTCACATGGTGGTTCGGTTCTTAGTTGTTGAAGAACTGTCGGCCTACAACATGATCTTAGGACGACCCACCCTGAACAGCACTAAAGCTGTCATTATTCCCTCTCTTATGCTGCTCAAATTTGAGAGGGATGATGGAACAGTCGGCTCCCTAAGGGGAGATCAGAAGATGGCACGAGCGTGCTACCTCTCTGATATTAAACCCACTATAGCGGCTGCTGGCCCAAGTGGAGAGAACAATGACCTTGCACAAGTCAAGGAGGATGCGCCTACCTAAGCAGCAGGCGCCAAGAAAAGAAAGGCCACCCAACTGGGGGCCGAGAGAAAAGAAAAAAGATAGCAATCACTGGCAGAGGAGCGGTCAGACGAATTCCGCCCTCAGTCGGCTGGTAAGCATACGGATGTCGTCCTGGACGACACACATCCAGACCAAACAGTCAAAGTTTGGACGACTGCTCTTGCGGTACTAGGTGAAGATTTTCACCAACTCTTGAAGGAATTCAAGGATATCTTTGCATTTGAGGTACATGAGATGCCAGGCATCAGTCCAGACTTGGCAGTGCATAAACTAGCCGTGGATCTGAAAAAGAAGTTGGTCCGGCAAAAGAAACGGAACCATGTGAATAAAGAAGCCAGGCAGCCGCCGCCGAGGTTAAAAAGTTGCTTGATGCAGGGTTCATTCGACAATGTTATTTCCCAAACTGGGTTGCAAATGTTGTGTTAGTAAAGGAGTCGAATGGTACCTGGCGAATGTGTGTAGACTACACTGATTTGAACAAGGCGTGCCCCAAGGATAGCTATCCATTGCCTAAGATTGACAGTCTGGTCGACTCAACAACCAGCCACGCTTTAATGAGCTTCATGGACGCCTACTCTGGCTTCCATCAAATTCCTTTGTGGAAGAAAGATCAGGAGAAAACGGCCTTCGTCACTGATCAAGGGTTGTATCGCTACACGGTCATGCCGTTTGGTTTGAAGAACGCCCCGGCCACCTTCCAAAGAATGATAAACACGGTCTTCTTTGACCAAATCTAGATGACCTCCGAGAAACATTCACCACACTCAGGCGGCACCATGTAATGCTTAATCCCAAGAAATGTGGTTTGAAGTTGAGTCTGGGAAGTTCCTCGGATTTCTCATCAATCAGAGAGGTATAGAGGCAAACCCTGAGAAAGTACAGGCGGTCATAGACATGCATTCGCCTCGCACAGTCCGAGAGGTTCAGAAGTTAACAGGCGACAAGTGCCTTTAATTTTTTCATGTAATAAAGAAGAAAGTCAGGTTTGAATGGGGGCCGGATGTTGAGGGGGCCTTCCAAAAACTAAAAGTCCATCTGCATTCCTTACCAAGGCTGGTCAATCCCTTGCCCAAAGAAGTGCTTTACATGTATCTCGAAGTGTCTCACCATGCTCTAAGTGTCGTCCTCCTTGCTGAAAGAGACGGCTGCCAGCTCCCGGTTTACTTTGTCAGTCATGTATTGAAAAATGCCGAGTTGAGGTACCCCTTAGTGGAAAAATTTGGTTGTGGAGCAGACGTCATATGTCAGTCGCCAGAAGGCGACAGGTATGAGTATGCTCTACATTTTAACTTAAGTTGGCCTCCTCGACCTCCTGTGATACTCCAAGAATCGTCTTCTGGGAAGTTATGGAGAAGAGAAGTATCAAAGAAGAGCCTATTGGAATCCTTGACAGAAGCTCAACTTGGATGGACGACATCCGAGCATATTTAACATCCAGCACCTTGCCGAATAATCTCTCCCAGGCGGCCCTGCTGAAAAAAACGGGCGGCCAGCTTCGAAATGTGCAAGGGTGAGCTCTTTAAGAAGGGTTATCTTCTGCCCCTCTTAAAGTGTGTGACCCCAGAAAGAGGACGAGAGGTCCTAGAAGACCTGCATTCAAGGTATTGTGCTTCGCATGTAGGCGGCAGGTCGCTTGCTCAACGAGCAAGGCGGCAAGGTTACTTTTGGCCTACCTTAGAAGCAGACGTCATGGAGATGGTGAAAAAATGTGACAAGTGCCAAAGGTTAAGCAAGTTAATTCACCGTCCGGCTACTGATCTCACGGCCATGCATAGCCCACTACCGTTTTCTAAGTGGGGCATGGATATCCTAGGTCCCTATACGCCTGCTACACGCGGCAGGATGTACATACTTGTTGCAGTCGACTACTTCACCAAATGGGTAGAGGTAGAGGCTGTTAAGGGAATCAAGACGAAAGATGTGATCTCATTCATCTGGAAAATGTCATCACTCGGTTTGGGGTGCCCATGTCTATGGTTTTTGATAATGGTCCCCAATTTGAGACGCCTGTTCCCAAAAATTGGCTGGGAGACCAAGGCATCTCACACTGCTTTGCATCAGTCGGCCGTCCACAAGCAAACGGCCAAGTAGAAGCTTTCAACAAGATCATTTCAAACGGTATTAAGAAGAAAATTGAACGAGTAGGCAGCCTATGGGCAGACGAACTACCTCATGCTCTCTGGCCGTTAGGACGACTAAAAAAGGGGTGACTGGAGAAACTCCATTCTTCCTAACTTATGGGGCAGAAGTTGTTCTTCCAATTGAACATTATGAGCAGACTCTTCGTATAATGTTGTATGACGAAGAAGCAAATTGGGAAGCCATGCACCTAGCATTGGACTCACTCCCAGAACGAAGGGGCAATGCAGCCCTACGCTATGAAATCTACCGCCTGAGAATGACGAGGTCATATAACTAAAAAGTGCACAGGCGTCCACTCAAAGTGGGGGACTTTGTACTAAGAAAGATGGAAGCAGTAGGTAGGGCTAATGAGTTAGGCAAATTAACTCCCAACTGGGAAGGACCCTACCGAATCTATGAAGAGGTCAGGGACGGCACCTACCGCCTGGAAACACCAGACAGCCAACCCCTGCCTCGAACCTGGAATGTCGATAATTTAAAGAAGTATTATTTTGAATGACGTAACTAGCCGAGAGCTATTAATAAAGTTTGCTATTTTACTTCATCTATATTGTAAACAGAGAGGAATGCCGACTGCCCCATTAGCAGCCGGCTACTCTCCATTTTCTCATCAATTGAGGGGCATGCCTACTGGGGAAAACAGTGGGCTACTCTCCATTTTACTTAAGAGAGTCTCACCGCCTGTGTCTATACAGTCGGCTACACTCCATTATACTTGGTTCGCCATGAACTACCTAAGGCCTATGGCCGAATGATCAGACCAGGCGCCCAGCCAACTGATCCAATCTTCAAATTAATACGACTTGTCCCAACATCATAGCAGGCGTCCGGCGGCATCCATCCGGATGAAATTCGTCGCAGAGAGTAGCCCCCTTTTGGGTGGAACATTGCTCTATAAACTAATTACACGACACCTAGACGATTGTCCCTAAGGGCAACCTCGTAGCCGTTTTTGAGACAAGGATAGCTCTTAACACTAAACAAAACAAGTGTTAGCAGTTAACATCCGTGTCGAATGGCCGACTGTATTACTTGGGATAAGTACAGTTGGTACCTCTTGAGTAAATAGCCAACAAAAATTGGCGAATCAAGGGGATCAGCCGGCCTCCGCCGCCTGGTACCTCTACTACTCAAGCTCAGGAGCTGACAAATGAGTAATCTCAAAGATTACTCATAAGTCACTCTCTCATACTTAGTAGGAATTCAAAAAGGTATGAGGAGTCCGCCTGTCCAAAGGCAAACAAAAGCTCTCGTACTGCAACTCCTACTAAGATGATTTCCTTTCAAACCAAACATATTTGAAAATCTGGTTCGTAGGTCGACTGTTTTTAGCAAGCATTGACTCACGAACTATTCTTATCTAACCAAACAGGCGGGCTGGTTAAAAGCGGCATGTTCCTTTCTAAATAATATAAAAACAAACCTAACGTGTTTCCTAAATACGTTAGGATCCGACTGGGTGAATGGCCGACTAATTTCCTAACCTGGAACCAAGACAACCAATCGTCCAGGGGCTTGTCCATAATTTTTGCCTTACAAATTAATGTTTTCCTTACAAATTTTAAAACGTATTTTAGCCGAAATAGTCGGTATGGTATATAAGCGGATATCAATGATCCTCTACACTTGGCAAAATTAAAGCATGAACAATATTCAGTGAGCAAAGACGACCGAAAGATGGTCGCCAAATTCATATAAACAACCGGCCATAAAGACCAGCAAAATATTCAATAACCCCAGCCCCTTAGCCGGGTAAAGTGATACAAGAGCAAACGGCACGCAGGCCGGAGAAAAGTTTGAAAAAATGAAAGCTTTAAACATTGGGAGGAGCTTGAGTTTCAACTGCCGCCTGATCGAGCTTAGCGTCGGGTGCTTGATTCTTCAAAGCCCCCTCTTTTGACGACTTGCCTTCAGGGGTAGGAGCTTTATGCGCATCCACCTCAATTGGTTGCAGGGCCACCACCTACACTTCCTCTTCAGAGCTAGAGTCGGCCGCCTCATCCTCCTCATTCGCCTGCTCCATAATTCTTCGGTTATACTCTTCAGTACAAGCGGTGAACTTCTTATCCCAGGCGGTATAGTGAGCTTTTGGGAAGAGGGTTGTCCAAGTCATTTTCATGATCTGAGCCGAGTCGTCCATCATAGCCTGGACTAATTCCATCTTTTCTTTCTCGGCCTTGGCCGAAAGCTCGTCAGTGAGGCTCTTCTCCTGCTTTTGCAGGCGGTCTTTGACGGTCGCAAAAGATTTTTCCATGACCTCAAATTGGGTCATCTTTTTCCTAAGCGGCTTAAGCTCATCTCGGAGACCCTTGACCGTCGCCTCCAGCTCGTTATTCTTCTTTTTGGTCGCCTCCAACTCGGTGCGGATAGTGGAAGTGGCCTGCGCCTGATAATAAAGGATATCAGTTGTCAAAATTTCATTTTGGGCAATTTGAAACATTGCCTTATCAACGTCAGAGGCGGCCATAGCTTTAGCAGCCTTTACCTCTTTGTTCTTGGCGCTGATCGGCCTTCGGAGGCCGTGTACTCGCAGCATGGTCTGGAAAAAGGAAAAACAGGCGTCAGATTTGAGAATAACAGGTGGCACGCAAAGTTAACACTTTAAAATATTCTAAGTCTACCTTGGAAATGAGACCCATGATGCCGTCTAGGTCAAGGGTGCCGACTCCCTTGACCGCATTCCTCTCCTCTTGAGGGACGACCTTAATCATAGACTTGGCCATTTGGACCAAGTCTGGTTCTTGAGGGCCGCCTGCATCCAAAAAAAGAGAAACATCAAAAACATGAAGAAAGCGATGAAGAAATAAGTTAAGTCTAGCAGAGCAGTTTATACTTCTTGGCGGCCGACTGTCCCTAAGGACTTGTGATGGTTTCCCCACACTTTGTGGGGTGATCGGCTGCTTGTCAGCCGACTGCTTCCTGGCAAAGCCAGGAGAGCTCCCAATCGCCAGTTTGCGAGCCTTCGTATCCGGCTGCTGGGAAGAGGAGGGTTTGGACGTGCCCGCCTGTGAAAAATATGAAATGGTCAATAATAATAATAGCAGGCTTTAAAGGCAAAGTTTGAAAGATCAGAAACTAACTATGGGCGTCTCCTTGGCAGGAGAATCAGAAGAGGTCCGCTTCTGATTCATGATGGAGGTCCACAGCAAGGCGACCGCCTTCTTTGCCCAGAGATCTGGTCCATACCTTCTACTCCCTATGAGAGGCGGATGGTTCCAACCAGCCGTCCCCCTTTTCAGTCGCATGAGAAAGTCTCACCTCATGCAAACGAGAATGCCTTTCCTCTGAGTTTATAGAGAGGCGGCTTAAAGAGCTAGAGTCAAACTCACTATCAGAAGAGTCCGACACTTCCCCTCTCCCTGAGGGGGTCGACCCCTCTTCTTCTTCAGGGGCCGTCTGCTGACTGGCCAGGTCAACAGTGAAGTGGGAAGGGGCTACCTTAGCTCCCTCCTCAGAGCTCTCGGCAGAAGGGCCACCTTGGGTCCCTGCGGTATCAGGCGGCTGGTCCGACAGCTCACTAATCTGAACCCGGAAAGAGGAGCCATCAGAGTTTTCAATCCTCTTTTCCTTTTTTGTTCTTGCCATACTGTCCTACATAGATACAAAGACAGTTGGATTCCGGGACTTGCGCAAAGTTTGAAGTACCGCAGGGCAGTCGGCACCCCTAGTCCTAAACTCAGCCGTCCCCGGTGACCGGCTGATTGCTAACCTAGGTCGTGCCGGATGCTTTTGAGGTCTCATTTTCAAAAAAGAAAGAAAAAGTGCAAAAGCAAAAAGAATAAGGGTACAGACGGTTACCTGAAACTTAAGTTCTGAAGGAGAGCTTGATCGAAATGACGCCTAACAAAAGCACTCGGCCTGTTAGAAAAAATCGGCAGGTCAAAAGTTGCAAGTGTCAGAGCTCAAGTTCAGGGGTCCGAGAGTTCTCTTGAAAAGTTCGCAAATGTGAACAAAAGACTTGGTCAACATGCCCTTATATAGGGCAAAAGGAGAATGCGAAGGGTCGCTTCCAAATTCAAAAAACGAGCGGGAAAATTGCTCGGCCCAACATAGGGTGACACTTGTAGCAGGTCGTCGCCTATTACACGCCGACACCTGTTACAGGTGACATGTGAACAGTCACGTGCCACCTGTGAGGGGCAAATGATTAGGGGATTTTTCCCTACCAATCATCACCTGACAAGTGGACCATTCAAGCTCTGCCAAGTGTCCGCCACATGGATCAATTGGAGCCTGCCATGTGTCAAGTGTTGATCATTCCACCATGGACCTCTTATGCTATGACACGTGGCCTCCCCCCATGCCAAATGGGAAAATCGGCCACCTAGGCCCAAAGTCTTATGGAAGCCCAATCAGCCCTAGTTTGACCTAAACCTACCACTAGCACGCATCCCAAGGCATATAAATACCTTCATTAATCCTCATTAATGGGGGGTTAAGAACATTAATTACACTCACCTAAACACTTAGATCACTCCTCACCTAGAGGAACCAGATCTCCCAACCTTTACTTTTCCGCACTATTCACTCCTCATACACGTTCTAACTTGATCGCCGGAGGCGGAACTCCCATCACAAGGAGTCTCCGTTGTTTTGCAGGTACAGGTGCAAGGATACCAGTCCTGGAATTGTAACTCTCTCGCAGGACATCAGAAAACCCCGAAACACATTTCGTGTCCAATTCATGAAAACGTCCAAACCTGTCTATTTTGGTCCATAATATTGGTCCAATTATTGTTTATTTGGATGGGATTTGAAAAGAGCTTTCCAACGATATATTATAAGCCTAAATCCGACTTATAACGAATAAGTTATGGCCAAAATACTAAACTGAGCCCAAACCAAACCTTGCCTGCGACCCAATGATCATGCGGAGGTTCCATATACCTTAATCCCATTCCTAAACCCATTAGGATTTATTGTGAGCTTCTAGAATCCTCTAGAAGGTTCTAATTTATCTTGTTTTCCAAAAGATAAAGATTTAAGAATTTACATAGGATAAAACATATGTTTTCCAATGATCCTAATCCCGGTCAAAATAGAATTACGTATGGATATTTGGTTAACCCAATCCGATTGGGAATTGAACTCTGTACGAACTCTATCTTTTTCAAAACCATTGCTGAGCGACAGCACCGTCGCGCCGCAATGGATCAGTCGTGTCGCGATAAAGCTGTTGCATTGCGATGAGACCTGTTTTACTTTGATTTGAATTATGACTCTTTTCTGATTGTTTCGACTCTCTTTCTCTATAAATAGAGGTCGTATGACCCCGTTTTCATTCACCAACAATCATCATCAATACCCTTTCTAATATTCTCTCTCTCTCTCTCTTAATTCTTCATAATTTTAGCCTAGCCTAAACACATCCAAGACATACATCCTTGATACTCTCCTCGATTAAACACCATACTTCCTTCACAAGATTCGAATACTCCTAGCTATCCTCGACGTTGCCTTCGACCTCGACATGTAAGGTTGATAGTTTTGAGGGTTTGGTCCCAAATCTCTATTATTATTTGATTTATTTACTTTGTTGATTTAATCTTTCTAGAAGTTACTAACGTGTTTATTGTTTTAATGCAAGAAAGCTGAGGCATCAAACTGAGTAGATCTACTACCTTTATTCTTTGATTCTGGAGTAGAATTCGTGTTTACAATGTTATTCCTAGTATCATGTTAGGATGTTTTTATGATTTCTAGTATCATGTTAGGATGTTGATTTTGATTGATAGTATCATGTTTAGGGTGTTAACTAATATTTCTAATATCATGTTTCTAGCATCACGTCTAGGTTAATGCTTTGATTATGATTTTTATTAGTGACATGCTACGATTTGTTATTATTTAGTTTAGTATCATGCCTAGGATCTTACTAATGAAGTTTTGATGATGATTGTTGTGTCAATTAGATGTTGCTTGATTATTCATGATTGATTGTTATTATCACGCCCCTTTTTGCAGGTTTAAAGGGAGTTTATACTTGAAATTATGCCTAATAAGATAATTAATCATTTGATTTAGGCTAATATGATTTTAGTTCAAGTGATCACCAATAATAGATTTGATTGTGCATTAATAATCAACCAGCGTAGATAAATATGCTTAGGATTAATTTGATGTATGTATGTTGATCAAAAAGCGCACATGAATATCATAAGAATTAAGTAGATGTTGATTTAGGGCAGGTTCAATCTCTTTTAGGTTGGATTCATACCATCATCCCCGAATATCCAGTCATGGTTCCGGACCACTATGGAGTTAGCGATCTCTGTGATTGTGAATAGGGTGTAACCTTCGCACTTGTGAACGGTTTACAAGTTCCTAAAACTTATTGGTGACTCTTCTATTTCAAGCTTCCTTCCCTTGGAGCGCCGCCATGCCTAAAAGCATGAACATAGTGGGGCTCAAAAGGTTGAGTTTGAAAAATTCCTTACACTTTGTCTCTGTTGTTGCTTTTCTTCTTGGAACCTTCATACTTGACAAAAGGGAACAACCCATACTTCCCATCATGCAAGAGGTTCTTGTGTTCATCATACAGTGGCTTGCCTATCATACCCATGAGCAAAGCTTTTAGCTTGAACCTCTTAGATTGTTGTGCTCTGTGTGGGTCTTTCTCATTTGGTAGCACATAAAATGTTCTTGTTTCTGGGTTTTAGTAAAACCACTTCTCATCTATGTGAATTTTTTGCTGCATATCCCTAAAGGTAGGATCTCCTATAGCAGGAATGGGGTTCACAAAGCTTGGAACCCACTTTAGTCTTGCTATTTTGTGATTATCAGTGAGTGCTGGATGATTAGTTAATCTGTGTCTTCTAAGTCTACCTTTCTTCTTTAACCTATGTATGGTGGAGGATGACACGTGAAGGGCTGCAGCATAGCTCCTTTCAGTGGTCCTCTTATACAAAGGGACACATGACAGCCACTCATTTGAGTACTATTTAGATTTGGGACCTATTTTACCTATATTTTTTGTCCTAACATTAATAACATTCCCTTCCTCTAAGTGTTTTTTAACTACTTGGAACCATCGTGTTGTTGTTGATCTATGAACATTGTACTTTCTGGCCAATGTGGATAAATATGAAAGGAATGGTGTCCTTCCAACAAGTGTATTATTCCGATAGAGGGTTCAGAATTATTACAGAGCTAATTCTTCAGTAAGGTCAAGTGATCGGAATGCCTAGGTGGAGGCCGCTTCCGATCAGTAATATCGAGGTACAATTGATATTACAGCTTAATCTTAACTGAACCCTTCGGGTCGAACCCAATCGAATCTCCGATCCGAGACGTCGAATTAATCCGAAAGGATTTAATGAGTCGACAGATTTTTACGAATACAGACGTCGGAAATCGAGCCTAGGGCGTCGATACCGAGCGTCGCAAAATCACAAGCAACAAGTATGAGCGTAGCCGTAGCTAGGCTAGGCTAGGCTAGCTCATAGCATGCCTAGGTGCACCATGTGTGTGCTAGGCGCACCATGGTGTGCTAGGCACCATCGCAGCCTAGGCGCGCCCTGGCAGCCCATCGCAAGCTAGCAACATGCTAGCATGAGTGCCTTGGTGCGCATGGCAGCCATCGCAAGCCACACAGGCACCAGGCAGCCCATCGTAGCTAGCAGCGTGCTAGCGTGGGTGCCTGGGTGCATATGGCGCCTATCGCAGGCAATGGCCGCACCAGGCGCACCATGGCAAGCACTAGGTGCTGCGTGCGTGCGTGCCTGGCTTGGCAGCACCATCGCAAGCACCAAGTGCTGGCATGGTTGGCTGCCTGGCAATGGCGCGCCATGTGTGTATGCTTGTGTGCTAGCCTTCGCATGGCAGCACCAAGCATCGCAGCACATGCGAGAGGCTGCGCGCCAGCGTGATGCTAGGCCTCGTACAAGCAGCCTCGCACCACAGGCGCATTGATGCGTGTGGGCTGGCAATGCGTGAGGTGCAGCGAGGGACGCGAGTATGTGCGTGGTGCGTGGCGCATGGCTGATGCGTGATGCGGGGCATGTGCGACCAGCCAATGTGTGGGATGCGAGGGCCAGCATCAGCGATGCCCAGCAAGCACTAGCTGGGCGATGCATGGCTGTGCATGCGATGGCAAGGCAGCATCATGCATATGTGTGTGTGTGTGCCTGCGATAGCATCAAGGCAGCACCACGCATATGTGTGTGCGTATGCCTGCGGTAGCAAGGCACCAGCGCCAGCGATGCCAAGCAAGTGCTAGCTGGGCGATGCATGATGTGCGTGCGATAGTGGCGTTGGGCAGATTGGCTGGGTGATGCATGGTGCGCCAGCCAAGCAAGCTAGCTGGCTGTGCGTGCTGGCAGCGCCAGGTGGCAGCCAGCCTAGCTGCCTTGCAAATGGCGGTTTGAAGGAGAAGTGGGGACCAAAGCCACCAAGCTTCCCTTGGGGAGGAAGGCAATGGTCCCCCCCATGGGATATGGTCCTCACCTAACCCATTCTCTCCTTTTGCCACTTGTTGGCTTGTCATTGTTTTGCATAATTATTTATTTTAGAATTAAATAAATTATTGCAATTGCACATGATCCAACATTGATCATGAAAAGGGGGTTCAAGTCTCCATTCTCTATAAATACCCACTTGGTTGGGATTTTGAGAATACAACCTTGAGTGGAATTAAAAAGGCAACTCTAAGAAAAGAGTAAACCTTTGATTCGTAAAACTCATAGTTATTTTGTCCGGGTCTTGACTAACCTTCAAGACTTAGGACGCTCGGGTCGGGTCGAGGGTACGATCCGTCGGAGATCTCGTCTTTTCGGGATTTTGAAGTAAGAGCTCTTTGGGAGCGAAGCACGCGTCAAAGGTATAATTCTTGTCCTTAATCTTGTTTGATTAAGTTTATTATGCTGGTTTAATTGCTTTAATTAAGGGGCGGGTCTTGGTGGGTTTCCTTCCGCGTAGTGTCGGGTCACTACGAAACCCTACAAAATATCCTCTTGGCATTGAGTCCCCTTCCATGTTTAGCAAGATATCATCAACAAGAAGCCTCTTTTCATCTATTGTCGTTTCTCTCCTATCCCTTGTCACATTTGGTTCATCTTCTTGGTCTGCATCATCTTCATCTTCATCTGCATCATCATCATTTGGTTCATACCCTTCCTGTGCATGTTGATTGTTGCCTTGTTGGTATGCCATGTTTGATTTATGACTGAGTTAATCATGATGTCCCACGTCTGCTTCATCCATGTTGTGATCAAATGTTGCATGTTGTTGTTCTTCTTCATATAGCTGCTGAAGTCCATACAATTCTGCTTCAAAGCAATCTGCCATGAGTCCCTTTGAATTTTTGCAGATTTGATGAAGGTGATGAAGTGGCGGCTGATGTTTTTTTTTTGTGGTCTTCAATGAAGCCTAATTTCTGTACATAAGGATGCTGCTAGTGGAACTAACAGGGCAATTAGAAATTAGGATAATTGGCTACTAATTTTAGAAGAATGTAATTTGTAGGGCTGCCTGTTTTTGTAAACTTAAAGTTGTTGATTTTTGTGAACAAATCTGATGCTTATCCCCCCCCCCCATCTCCTAATCCCATTGAAACTGAAAGGAAAAAAAATGGGAGTAGTTGGTTGGGTGACCTCTTTTTATAGGGGTCCTTTTGATTGAAATGAATGGAAATTTAAATTTGAGGTTACTTTGGCAAAAAATTGAAATTTCGTGGAAAAATAAGGAGGGAAAAGGGGGGGGTCAATAAAATTTGGGTCCCTTTCAAAAAGTTAGACAAAAATATGGGTGGGAAAAATCCAACTCAAAAAATTTCCCACTTGTTTCCATAAAGTTAAAATAGGGACCACTACCTTTCCCTCCTTTTTATCTCTCCTAATACCATACCCTTCCAATTAATTAATCACTCTTCAATGTTTTGCCTAGGAATCCGTGCGCAACGTGTTTGTTGCGAGTAATTTGAAGCGGAGGTAGTATAATAATTATAAACTCATAAGAACCCTTACTTGAACAAATTATAGGGATTACATCCACAAAATTAAGCTAATAAATATGTAAATTAATATAAAATAGTAGTCCAAACCCCTAAATAAATTAAAAGCTTACATTACATGGCCTTTGCTTCTAGATGATCCGAAATTAATACCCTCTTCAAACTTCAGTCAAGAATTATTATTATCTCATAATAAAATTAATTAATCACCCATTAATCAAGGAAGATATTTCTTCTTCAAGAACATCTTAGCAGTAAGTCCACAAGAAAGTGCATCACTAGGAATACCTTTAACTCTATCAACTGCCAAAGACAACACCACTCCCATACCCATATGCAAATGAGGCTCAATATGACAATGAAATGCCCACGCCCCGGGATTATCCGCCACGAACCGTAATGCGGTCCATCCGTAGGGGAATATCACGGCCGTGTTTCGCAATGGCGGGTTCTTCAAGTTAAACTTAGCCTCATCCTCCTTAGTAAATTTCCCTTCACCGTAACCTAACACCCAAAAATCATGCCCATGCAAATGCCAAGGATGAATTTCACTTGTGTTAGCATTTAATGCATTAGCATTTTGTAAAATTATATCGACCGTTGTGTTGTACTCAATTTTGTAGACCCCACTTCCGGTAGTCGTATTAGGGTTTGGTGCTTGATTCATAATATCATAATCCCTAGGGTAATCCTCGGGCGGGCTCTTTTGGTCGAACGCGTGCTTTAACCCAAACTTCACTGACCCCAAAAAAGGGGTCGGTGGGAAAACAAAGGAAATATTATTAATAGACCATTTAATATGCCCGTCAATTTTGTTCTGAGTGTTGAGGAAAACGAGCTGTCGGTCGAACCTATTAGGTGGCGTCGGGGATCCCATAAGGGAGAAAATCTTCTTGGTAAATGACTTACTGTGGTTATAGTCATTCCATACAGGTGTTATTGGAGGCGAATTTGTGGGGAGTTCTTTAGCAGAAACGCCCTTGTAATGAAGTAATGATAATGCTGGTGGTGTCTTTGGTTGACGTCCTCGAACACCAATTGAAATCCAATAATTCTGATTCGGGTTTTGATTTGTGTTTATTAGTACTGAGTAGCTTTCTCCTGAGTAAATGTCTAAGTTTTCTACTTCAAATGGTTGTACGTAGTTTCCATCTGCTTCCACTACTATCATCTTATGGTTCTGCAAATTATACACAACATGAAAATATCAATAATGTGATCAAATTAAGTTAGGACAACAAAGGGGTGTTCTTTCAAGGTCCTTTGTTGTAAAACTTAAGTTTAACTACTTTACATACAATGACGGATTTAGAATTGAACTTAAGATCTTCAACTTAAAGTTAATTTCTTCAATCACTAGATAACTTAGAAGTGACTTATTTATTAATGACCTCTGTTGAGAGAAAGTAGACCCGTTCATGCTTATATATTTATATGAATCAAATTTTAAAGGTCACTAACATGGTATTAAGAGTCAGCATGACATAAAAGTCACGGATTTTTTGGTTGAGTTGGTCCTCTAACAACAACAAATTTGATTGTGATGGATAATAAATTAATAATTAGATTAATTAATGTCTATGTAAAGTGAGAGTGAGAGATAGCTCAAGTGGTTAGAGTTTTCTCTCCAATTTCAGGAGATTCTAGGATTGATTCTCACCCCCGCCCTTGTGACTCTCTAAACACCAAAAAATGTGTATGTAAAGTTAATTGAGTAAATTTCTTTAATGTTTTGTGTGAGAGAGGAACAAGAATAATTAGTGCTAGAAGAGTAAGTGAGAGAGAAACATGAATAACTAGTGCAAGTGAGGTCATTACTATATAAAGGAAATCATCAATAACATAATACTTAAACAGACACCAGGAATGACACGTTCTGGTACTGTTTTTTCCCTCCAAAACTCCCCACTTCTTTTTTTTTTATTTTTTTTTTAGCAAAAATCTTTATTTTTAGAATATATGTATAATACAATTATAATAATATATTATTTAATTTTATATATTATCAATAATAATTGTATTCATTTTTATTTCGTGTTCAATTTACTTAAAATAGTTAAACAAGGTTTTGAGATCTTTTAATTAAAGGATAATAAACTATAATTTAGAAGGTTGATATATGGTGGAGAGTATAAAATAACGGAGCCAAAAATACAATATTAACATTTATACTACCCTATCAAAAAAAAAAAAAAAAACATTTCTATTCATGGCTTTGATTTGAAATCTTATGAAATAATAATAATTAAGTTATTTTTTCTGTTAAATACTTCTGTAATAATTTTACCAAACTTATAACTCTTTTTCCTTCAAAAAATCTATTAACTATTATTAAAACAGGTTATGCTTACATCGATAATTTTGGACATATGTCGCTATCTTTAAAAAAAATTCCGCCAACACAATATATGATGTCAGCTTTAAGGTTTTTTTTTTTTTTTTTTTTCCTTTTTTTTTATACTTATTCTACTTAGCTTATTGTTTTGGAAGTACATTGTATAGTTTTTTTTTTAATCAACTTAATTCATTAATAAAAAGTCATACGACATATAGTTTTATTGGGAATAACATGCATCATTAATGTAATATAATGTATATTATTTTTAAATATTTTCAACTAACTAATCAAAACTTTTTTTTTTCTCTTCTCAATTGTAGTTTTAATAATTTTTGTCTTATCATTTCATCTTTCTTATACACATTGCATTTGTTTATTCTATACGAATTGCTTTATTTTTATATTATATTATAAATTAATAATGGGAAAAAAAATTATTTACTGTACAGCGTACGGGCACTAATCTAATAAAACAAAATTATAATGAACTTATATAAATATGGAAATTAAAGTGTTGCACATATTTGTAAACAGACAAAATAGATAAGTGTTGCAGGAATTTGAAAACGGAGAAAACATAATGTCAATGTTATTTTCCAAAATAATTTAATTGTTCACGATCAAAAGATTATCAATGTAAATAAATTATGTTACATATTCAATCTAGATTATTAACTAATGGTAAACAAATCTACATTTTTAACTTAGAACCTACTTGCTTATACTCAATTTTTTTGGAACTCATACTTAAACTCACATTGATTTACACTTAATTTGTAAATTCATTATTTATACCAATTTTCCTAAAAACGATATCAAATCTCATACGCGTCATTCTTATATTTTTTTTTTTAAGGTAAGATGAAGGAATCTAATGAATCAGCACCTCTCACAGGTTTAGCCAGCCTAAGCTAGCTCCGAAGGTCAACCGTTTGAGAGTAGAGGGGGGGAGGTAAGGGGATCCCCTTACTCCCAAGCATTATTTAGTTGGTGGGGCTCGATCTTATAACCTTTGAGGTCACACGGTGAGTTCCCCACCAACTCCACTAAGCAATGCTCGGTAATACGCGTCATTCTTAATGCCTCTCTAGTTACATCAAAATGACGTGTCTCTATATATATACGTACATAAACAAGTTAGATGATTACACAATCAATATAATTATATTCGAATAAAAAACTCTGGGGCATGTATAAATAAATATATTGTTGAGGCGAAAATGTATAAATGATTATAGCTTACCCCAATGGCTATGTTGAGGGAAGCAAGAGCGGTAGTACTTGCGAGTCTAACTCTATAAGTCTTGTTTGGAACCACAGAAAGCAATTGTGGGGCGCATTGCTCATTTCCTTTGAATTTGCATTGTGTTGATGATGAGTTACCGAAATTTGGCATTAGGGAGCAATTGTATTGTCCTCTTCCATTGATGAGTAGAGTCTAACATTAAAACAAACCAATTCAAAATAAAAATTGGATCGTTAAGAATTTATGCTAAGTCCTCTTTAAGTTTTTAATTGTTGCATTGTTTTTATCTCGACAATGATTGTTTTGCAAAAAAAATTGAATTAAAAGTGATATTCAGACGAATAGAGTAGTTAATTGGATGATAATAAAATATAATTATTCGAACAAAAAAGAGTTCAAAGTCGCTAAACACAGCTTCACATGACCACATTACACACTGGCATGAAGGGGTCAATTGGTCAATAAAGAAGAAAAAAGTGTCTACTTTAAATCTTTAATAATAATTGGATGGAGAATTTATTTTACCTTTGTTTAATCCTTAATGCACGTGTAATCATGCTTTAAGTATAATAAGAATTTGTTTATGTGATTAGGTTATATAAAGAGGTCCTTTTTACGAGTAGTACTTTTGCTTTGCATAAAAGATTAAAAAAACTAAAGGTGTAATAAATAATATTCTCCATGCATGGCCATTTCCATTAAACACCATATTATATAGTACTCTGTAAATTATATCTTTAAAGCAAATTCAAGGGAAGAATAATCATAATTATATTGCAAAATTGATCATTTGTGATGCAAATGTAAAATATCTTAATTGATTAAACTATTAGGGGAAATATTCAAAATTTTGAATCAAATCTCGGATATAATTACTTTACATTATTACTTGCAAATTGTAATGATATATACATAAAAAATAAATCAAATTTTAAAAAATTACCTGTGGTTCACCTATCCATCGCATTGGCTTAGAATTCAAGCCAACTTCTTGCTCATGCACGCTTTGGTGCCACCAATCGCTTAATAATAAGTTGAACTCCCCATCGTAATGAAATGGCTCATTTTGTCCTTTTGGTAATTCAACTATCAATGATCCATATAATCCTGCTGATCTTTGCATACCATAGTGTCCATGGTAAAAATATGTGCCAACCTGCACCCATATTTGTAAATTGTAATGAATGATGATGATACTGTTATAGGTTAATAATTCCCACATTTTTTTTTTGGATTTTTTGAAGGTAAGATAAATGACCCTATTGAACCGGCACCTCTCATAGGTTAAGCCAGTCTAACTCTGTAGGTCAACGCTTTAGAGTAGAAGGGGAAGGTAAGGGAATCCCCCTATTTCAAAGTAAATGTAGTTGGTGGAGCTCGAACTCATGATCACAAATTCACAAGGTGAGTTCCCCACCAATTCTATCAAGCTGGTACATTATGCACACAATTACTAGAGAGTTTTCTATACATGTAACCTAGTTTAGCCGATGAAATTTAAGGTGTTAATTTCTAAATTTAAGATTGAATGTCATTTACAATACAATGCTAATACATATGACTTGTTATATACACAAAAAATCAAAAAGGATTTTTTAAATTTCTTTTAAAAAAACATATACAAACATTATAAAGTTTTTTTTTTTTCCGATCATTAACAAATAAGAAGTAATAAATTAGTATCCCGAGCCTTATTAAGTTTATGACGAAGAGAAAATATTTTCACTAGACAAAGTCAAACTTAATTATTACACGGAATGTTCACTAGAATGAGCAAAATTAAGATTTCTACACCTGGTATATTAGCCTGTTACCTAACTAGGTAACCCAACTATATGGCTATGGCCCAGTGAATTTGGGGCTACCTCTCTTTTTCTTTCATATGATTAGGTCCAACCATACATTGTACTCCCTTCTCAAAACTGCAACATTTAGACCGATAGTGTTTTATATAATTGATTTGAATATGTACTGTTAAAATACGAACTATTATGTAAGTGGAATTTGTTAAGGAATTAAAAAAAGTTAATATGTTAACATATACTCCATTTAATTTTATTAAGTCTTATTTTTAATAGTAAGAGATTGAACACTATAGCAACTAGTTCCTAACACCCGCTTTCGACGATCAATCCTTAATTCACCAATAATGAATTTGAGATTCCTAGGAACTTTATACACAAGTAACAATAAGCAATGATAAATGGGCATGGCCATGTGATCGGGTAATAATATTTAATTCCTAGGACGTTATAAATTATAAATCAGTAATAATAATAACTCCTAGGACTTTATAAATCAGTGGTAATAATAATACAAGTAAGATAGATGGCATGACTATTGGACCATGCATGTTACAATCTACTTTGTATAAAATTATAGCACATACTATAATTAGATCTATGTCAAAAAAAATATACTATAATTAGATTAACAACAATTTATACTATTATAAAGTTTTCACATGCATGGAATTTCGTCTTTACACGTACATCACCAATAAACAAATTCTAATTGTCGATTTATACTTTAATAAATTCTTATTCTAATTAATTGCAATCTTGAGATACAAGTCAAATAGATTAGGTTGGTTGCCTTCGAAGATAAATGGAATGCTCTATAATATGCTCATTGCTCCGCGTAATGATAGATAGTAGGTATGACCACCTTTAACATTAGTAGAATGAAAATAGGATACTTTTATAAACTATATTGCTATTTTATATTTTGTCACTTCAATATAACAAGCTAAATTTCTAGGGTTGAAGATGATTGAAAAGGAGAGACTAAGAATTATCAAGCATTAACATTAATCCGTCTGTGATTTTACCACGAATAATTCTCAATTTTATATCATTTCAAAAAATGTATTCAATGTTTATATGCATAACTATAGAAATCACTACCCGCTAGTTTGTTTATTACCTCACCCAAGATTAGTTATTGAGAGAGAATTAGCTGGATAGCAATAATGATGCGACTAGTATAATTAAAGTGCATATTTATGACGATATGCCATTTTATATTCACGAAAGGTGACCGAGAACAATGGCAACTAATTGTAGACAGAAGATAAGATTAATCAAAAAGAAGAAATAGATCATTAGAGAGTAATAAGATGGTGAAATGTTATTACCTTGTCAACGACGAATCTATAAGCAAAAGTCTGTCCAGGATTAATGGGACATTGAGAAATTGATGCAGTCCCATCTGCCCAAGGTGTATTTAGCTGAAATAAAACAGAAATAAACCCTAATTAATTACATTTTTAATCAACAAAAATCTTGAAATTTGTACAAATTAAACGTTAGCTATGGTTACTCATTTCAATAATAATTAAAGTTACAAGCTAAGTAAGCATTGCACATGCAAAGATTCCAAAGTCTATATTATTTTATATGGGATATTCATGCTAATGTCCAAATGTTGTCCATATTACATGTGTTTTTAACATTGAATAAGCTTCTTTTCATTTTTCTTTTTGAAAATCATAACTTTAATTTCCATGTATACTTATACTAATACAAGTAGGTGTGGTAATAAGTAATTATCAAAATTAAAGTATGCAAAAGTCTAAACTAATAGGTAAAATGTTGTTAAGATAGAGTATGGACGTATAAATCCAAAACATAGTGGGAAAGCTAAATTTAATTAAACTCACTATTATAAATGTCCTTTATTCACGGCTTTAATTTTGGACCAAATTCAGGATTACTTTTGAATAAGATCATAATTAAGATTGTAAACCCACTTTAATTTATGAAAAGTATTCACACCATTATTTAGGAATTAGAATAGCACAAAAATTTTGATATAAAAATGTGCAATACCTATAACAAATTAAAATAGTTTACAAAAAGCTACGTATAAAAAGAATCCATGATGAAATTTTTGACGAGCATATTGATGCATGTATTTCAAAAAGGTTTGGGTAACGATTTAGGTCAACTAATATGTCCATAATAATCTTCGTTCATTTTATGTCAACTTCATCACTATCATGTAACAAGAAGGATATGAAACTATGAATTGATGAACTATATTAGTACGTAAAAGACTATATAATTATTATTATTTTTTTTCATTACAATGCAATTTTCAATATTTAATACTTTTAGTCATTTTGGTATTACATGTAGACATCAAAATATTGTAGTTACTTTCTTTCCTAAATAATGTTTGCTCTCTTCACTTGGCAAAAACAACTATAGTAAGTTCGGATAAGTTCATTTGATGTCCAATCAGGTCCAATAGTTGTTTCAAGCAATTGCAATGAATATGCTCTTTCGAGTTTTTCTATTGCAGTAATTAGTCTGATAAACTTTATTCAAATTTAATAAGTTCAGGTTGTTTCGAAGAGGGTAAAAAAAAAAGCCCGAAAACCCATAGAAACAAACATTAATTTTTCATTATAAAATATTATATTGCCGTTCTCCACCAAAACCAAGTTGTGCATAATGGGATAGGAATCAAAATCGATCTGAGTTCACTCCCCCTCACCATCAGTCCACCACCCATATTTTAATAATTTAATAATGTAAGGACTAATCCCATTTCAAACTATTTTGTTATAATCTGACAAAAAAAGTATAAAGAATACAACATAATAATAGATGACAATGGACAAAATCTCAACAACACATTGTGTCGAGATCCGATTGTTCAATTGCAAGATTGACCATAAATTATGATGTGGCATAAGAAAAATTTTATGCTCTCGTATTTGCCCTCTGCAACACATATATTACGATAAAATATACTTTGTTTGAATGTATAGATTTAATGGTCAGATTTATCGTGTATTTTAAAACAGCTAGTAAAATTACAATAAAATCAAGGTATTATAAATTTTGATGGGAAAAACTTTTTTTCCCCCTAGGTTAACTTCATTTAGTTAAACTTTTGTTCAACTTGGTTAATGTATAATTAATTTATTGATACTCGTCAAACTTAACTTATTTTGCTAATTTTAATCTATACATTGAATAACTTATTTTAATAGCTAGTCGAATTCATATTGGCTGAACTTAACTTATTTTTACTTGAATAACGCATTATATTTGTAAAACTTATTTGAATAAGCCGAGAAGAACAAAGATTCAATATGTGAAACGTTTAGACTTGCTTTTTCAAGAAAAATGAAAGCCAAGATGGATCAACGTAACAAAGTAATTCAAGCAAAATGTATAGTAGGTTTACCTGTCTAATACCATGCCAATGTATAACAACACCTTCAGTACCAAGCTTGTTGGTAAGGTCAACATGTATGATGTCGCCGACATGAGCACGTATGGTCGGTCCAGGGAACTGGCCGTTGATCCCCATCACCACCCTCTCCTCGCAATCCGGTGACCAAAACATGTACTCCACGTCCCATTTGTAATGGTGTACCCTCGCCGATGATCCCACAACCATTGACGATATTACGCTACACCATAGCGTGAGTAGTAGTACGAGCCTTGGCCTTGAGTTGGCTAAGGAACAAGGAAACGTACTCATAATAGTAGGGGAGAGTTACAATTCCGAGACTGGAGCCGGACGCCTGTACCTGCAAAACAAACGGAGACTCCTTGTGGTGGGAGCTCCGCCTCCGACGGTCAAGTTAGTACTTGATTAAGGAGTAATTAATGCGGAAATTAAAGTGATTGGGTCTCTCTAGGTGAGAGTGTTTAATGTGTGTAATCTCAGTTCTTTCCCTTAATGAGGATTAAGAGAGGTATTTATAGCCTCGGGAATCGTGCCAATCTAGGTTTAGGTTAACCTTGGGCTGATTGGGCTTCCCTCGGAAATTGGGCCTAGGTGGCCGGGTTCTCCATTAGGCATGAAGTATGCCATATGTCATGGCATAATAGGTCCAAGGTGGACGAATAAGCGCGTGCCACGTGGCAAGCCCTGAGAGGTCCAACTGGGGAAACTTGGCAGGACCTGATTGGCCCACGTGGCGCATTCCGATTGGTGGGAGCAAAATCCCTCAATCATTTGCCCCTCACAGGTGGTACGTGACTGGTCACGTGTTACCTGTGACAGGTGTCGCCCTGTAACAGGCGTCACTCGGCGAAAGGCCGACAGATTCTCCGCCAAAATTTTGAATTCTGGAGGTGACCCTTCGCCTTCTCACTTCGCCTATATAAGGGAGTGTTGACTTCAGTCATTTTCACACTTGAGAACTTTGTGAGAGAACATTCGGACCCCTGAACTTGCTCTGACATTTTGGACCTTTTCTGCCTACCGCCTGCTCTGACAAGCCGACTGCTTAGGATTTTCAGAACTTCATCAATCGTCATTCGTTCAGGTAACCGTCGGTTCTCTTACTCTTAATTTTCTTGTTTTTTAATTCCTTTTTGAAATGGTACCACGGAAGCACACGACACGACCTAGGTTAGTGATCAGCCGGTCACCGGGGACGGCTGAATCTAGGACTAGGAGTGCCGCCTGCCCTTTTCCGGACCCATCTTCGCCCTTTATACATAGTCCGACTGTATCTGTGTCTATGCAGAACGTGATGGCCAGGACAAAAAAGACTGCCAGGATATCGAACTCAGACGGCTCCTCCCACAGGGTGCCGATTAGTGAAACATCTGACCAGCGCCAGATGTGGAAGTGGTACAAAGCGGCTTGAAAGCCGGCAATTCTACCTTCTCTCCTGCTCCTTTGAAAGGACAGGAGGCGGGCCCCTCCGAGAGAAGGGAGGAGTCGTCCTCTTCGGACTCGTCAGAGGACGAGTCCGAATCTAGCTCTTCTGGCCATACTTCTCTGGACACAGAAGAGAAAAACAGTCGTCTACAAGAGGCGAGGCTGTCTCACGCAGTTGAGAAGGGGGATGATTGGGCGGAGCCTTCCGCCTCTCACCGAGAGAAAAATACCCCGTACTACTGCAAGGTACCTCGGGCCGGATCACGGCCATGCAAGAGAAAGTGGGAGCTTTATCGCAAACCACACAATGGGCCCCGGCTTCTTAGTGTTCGTGCCGGATCCAGAAGACACAGTCGTCTGGCCGGCTGGTACTAGTTATGACAGCGCCTGCTTTGGCTGCTACGAGGCGGCTATCAAGGCTGGGCTGCGCTTCCCACTACATCCGGCTGTTCAGCGGATTTTGGATGGGTATGAGTTGGGGTTATGGCAGTTAGCCCCAAACTCCTGGGTCAACGTACTCGGCTATGTGGCCGGGTGCGAACTGCACGGGTGGAGCCGAGCTTCGAGGCTTTCGCCCATATGAACTACCTCAGCCGGACCCCTAAGGCAGGCGGTACCGCTGGTATCAGTTGACGAGCCACAGGGGCTACCTCATGTCAAGAGGTAAAGCAAACAAATGGAAGGACTGGCGGAGCACCTTCCTCATCATTGAGAGTTCAGACAAAGAGCTGAACAAGCGCTTAAACAAATGGAACAGGAATCCGCCCCTTCTTGCAGGCGGCCGCAGCATGCCGCCTGTTCCCCCAAAGGCTAAGAGAGAGATCCTAGATAAAGGACTCTTTAAGGTAGAGTCGAGGGTCGACTCTACTACAGGGGTACGAGAGCAAGTGCCCCTGCACTGCGTCCCGAGCTTCAAATGGCTCTACGACGAGTACTTTCTGGCCGCCTGTGGCCTCAGCAGTCGGTGCTCAAGAGGTAGCCGGCCTGTCGAACACTCTGTTGTTGTGCACATTCCTTGTTATAATTTTACTAACTTTGCTATTTGCTTTTGTAGCGGACGCCATGAGTAAAATCACCGCCTCCAAGACTGCGGCGGCCATGTTGCGGGCCTCAATCATGCAACAGACTTCAACCGACTCCCCAACAAGGGGGCACCCTTGGTGGGCTTTAAACCTTTCTCTCTTGTTGGAGTTGTAGTTATGCATATACTGACTATTTTTCTTCTTTTTTAGACGGGCACTCCAAGAGCTTCTTCCTCACAACAGCCGGACCCCAAGGCCCGGAGGACGACTGTTTCGAGCTCTCCTGGTTCTGCCAGGAAACGTGCGGCGGCTGAGAAACAGCCGGCCGCATCCTCTAAAACTCCAGTTGGGCCGCCTAGAGGTATGAAATTGGCCTTGTATATTTTAGACCTTTCTTGTGTTTTTTTTTTTTTTTTTTTTTATAAGTCTAATTTTGTTTATGCTTGATGCAGCCGGCCCTCAGGAGCCTGACTTGGTCGAAATGGCCAAATCTATGATCAGGGCTGTACCTCCAGCTGAAAGGGAGGCGGTCAGGGGTGTCGGCACCCTTGACCTAGACGGAATTGCAGGGGTCCTTGCTGAGGTATGCTTAGCCTATTTTTGAGTACTTGAATTCTAGGACGCCTGCTTTCTTTATGTTTGGGAACTGACGCCTGTTTACTTTTTTACTTAGGCCCTGCTCCGAGTGAACGGCCTTCGCAAGCCGCTTGCCCAGAAGAACAAAGAGGTAAAGGCTGCAAAAGCTATGGCCGCCTCTGACTGTGACAAGGCAATGTTTCAAATTGCCCAAAACGAAACTCTGACAGTTGATATTCTTTATTATCAGGCGCAGGCTAACGCCGCTATCAAGGCTGAGTTAGAGGCGGCCCAGAAGAGGAATGGCGAGCTGGAGGCGACCATCAACGCCCTAAAGACCGAGCTGAGACCTCTCCGCCATAAGATGTCCTCATACGAAGCCATGGAGAAATCTTTGGCGGCTGTTAAGGAACGCCTGGTGACCCAGGAGAGGAGTCTTGTTAAGGAGCTCTCGGAGAAGGCCGAGCAAGAGAAGAAGGAGCTGGTCAGGGAGATGATGGAAGACTCTGCCCAAATTCAGCGCATGACCTGGGGCCGCCTCTTCCCCAATGCCGACTTTGCCTCGTGGGAGAAAACGTACCGCCAGTGTTCTGATAGATACAATCAGGAGATCCTGGCGGCTGCTGAGGACGAGGCGCTGGAAGGGAGGAGGAGGAGCCGGTAGTGGCGCTGGTGCCGCTTGGGGGTAATGCATCAAAGAAGGATGCAGCTGAAGCCGAGTCCAGCAAGAAGAGTGCTGACCAGGCGGTAGCTGCTAATATTGAAGATCTGCCCCCTTCTTAAGCTTTATGTATTCTATTCACGGCCTGCGTGCCGTTTGTTTGTATTTACCCGGCCAGGGGGCCGGGGCTTTGAATATTTTGCCGGTCTTTAATGACGGCTTTCTTTTAATGAATATATTTTTTCTTCAAATTTACTCAAGTATTGAATATTCAGATATCCAATTGTAGACTATACCGACTGTTTTACATGGCCGATAATTGCACAGGTACGGATAGTTAGTCACCGCTATTTAGTCACGCCGCCTATGCCCCTGGACGACTGGTTGTCTTTTTCCAGGCTAGACGATCAGTCGGCCATCTATTCAATCGGTCTGGTCATTTGCAAAATTAACCAAATAGGAAACATGGTTCAATATACTAAGTTTTGGTACTTAGTTTATTTCGTTAAGGGATGGCTGGTCGTCAGCTTTTGGCGGCTGCATAGTAGCAGGCGTTAAATAGGACGTCCAACCAAAGTAGGTACGCCTGTTTGGTTACAGACGACAGTCTTAAGTATAGACAAACCTAGTAAGAGTAGTAGACGAGTACCTCTGTTTACCAAAAAACAGGCGGAACTCCTCGTACCTTTTAGGTTCCATGCTAAGTTTGAGAGTGACTATGAGTTAACATGGGAGTTACTCTGTCTCCGTCACTCTCTAGCTTGAGTAGTAGAGGTACCAGGCGGCGTAGGCCGGCTGATCCCCTTGATTCGCCAATGTTTGTTGGCTATTAACCCTAGTGGTAACCCAGTAGGAGTAGTGGTTTGAGTGCCCCTGTTTTGCCAAAAAAACAGGCGGTCTACTCAAACCTTTTAGGCTCCATACCAAGTTTGAGGGAGTGACTATGAGTTAACGTTGGTGTTACTCAGTCGCCGTCACTCTTGCTTGAGTAGTAAAGATACCAGGCGGCGGAGGCCGGCTGAACCTTTTGATTCGCCAATGTCTGTTGGCTATTAACTCAAGAGGTACCCCCTGAATTTATCCCAAGTAATACAGGGGATCATCCGAATCAGATGTCAACTGCTACCACTGGTTTGGTTAGTGATAGAGTTATCCTTGTCTCAAAAAACGGCTACGTGGTTGCCCTTGGGGACAGTCGTATAGGTACCGTGTAATTAGTTTATAGAGCAATGTTCCACCCAAAAGGGAGCTGCTCTCTGCGACGAATTTCATCCGGAGGGATGCCGCCGGACGCCTGCTATAATGTTGGGACAGGTCGTATTAGTTTTAAATATTGGATCAGTTGGCTAGGCGCCTGGACTGATCATTCGGCTTGTTGCCTTGGTTAGTTCTTGGTGAACGTAGGTGCTAAATTAGAGGAGGGTAGCCGCCTGTTTAGGCACAGGGTCGGCCAGGCCCTGATCATTTTTTAGCTAAGTATAGGAGGGTGGCCGTCTGCTTTGGAAACAGTCGGCCATCTTCTATGGAGAGTAGCCGACTGTATGTCCAGACGGCATGCCCCTCTAGTGATAGAGTGAAATACTGAGTGGAGAGTAGCCGACTGTAAAGGTACAGGCGGCATGCCCCTCTGAAGATGTAGTAAAATACTCAATGGAGAGTAAGAATTTAAACATGGAGAGTAGCCGACTGTTTGTCAGTCGGCTTGCCCCTCGTAAGTAAAAACTGTGGAGAGTAGCCGACTGTTTGTCAGTAGGCATGCCCCTCTTAAGTACAAAATTGAATATCAAGTATGCAAACTTTTATTAAGTAGCCCTTGACTTTACATCATTCAAAAGAAATATTTCTTAAGATTATCTACATTCCAAGTTCGAGGCAACGGTTGGCCGTCTGGTGTTTCCAGACGGTAGGTACCGTCCCTGACTTCTGCATAGATTCGGTAGGGTCCTTCCCAATTGGGAGTTAGTTTGCCAAACTCATTAGCCCTTCCAACTGCTTCCATTTTTCTAAGTACAAAGTCCCCCACTTTGAGTGGACGCCTGTGTACTTTTTTGTTGAACGATCTAGTCATTCTCAGGCGGTAAATTTCATGGCGCAAGACAACATTGCCCCTCTTTTCAGGGAGTGAGTCTAATGCCAGGCGCATGGCTTCCCAGTTTGCCTCTTCGTCGTATAGCATTACTCGAAGAGTCGGCTCGTAGTGTTCTATTGGAAGAACAGCTTCCGCACCATAAGTTAAGAGGAATGGAGTTTCTCCAGTCGCCCCTTTTTCAGTCGTCCTAATGGCCCAGAGAACATGTGGTAATTCATCCGCCCATAGGCCGCCTGCTCGTTCAATCTTTTTCTTGAGACCGTCTGAGATGATTTTATTAAAAGCTTCTACCTGGCCGTTTGCTTGTGGTCGGCCGACAGATGCAAAATAGTGTGCAATTCCTTGGTCACCCAACCAGCTTTTGAGAACAGGCGTCTCAAATTGGGGACCATTATCAAAAACCATAGACATGGGAACCCCGAATCGAGTGATGACATTTTTCCAAATGAATGAAATTACATCCTTCGTCTTGATTCCCTTTACAGCCTCCGCCTCTACCCATTTAGTGAAGTAGTCGACGGCAACAAGTATGTATCTCCTTCCGCCTGTAGCAGGCGTATATGGACCCAGAATATCCATGCCCCACTTAGCAAACGGAAGTGGGCTTTGAATGGTAGTGAGGTCAGTAGCCGGACGGTGAATTAGTTTGCCAAACCTTTGACACTTGTCACATTTTTTCACCATCTCCATCGCATCTGCTTCTAAGGTAGGCCAGAAGTAGCCCTGACGCCTTGCCCGTTGAGCAAGCGTCCTACCGCCTATATGGGAAGCACAGTAACCAGAGTGGAGATCGTCTAGTATCTCTCGCCCCTTTTCTGGAGTAACGCATTTTAAGAAGGGTTGAAGGTACCCCCCTTTTGTGAAGCTCTCCTTTTATCATTTCAAAACTGGTTGCTCGTTTTTTTAGTACTGCCGCCTGATGGTTATCATCCGGCAGAGTACCGTTTGTCAGATATGCCCTGATTGAATCCATCCAGGTCGAGCTTCTGTCTAAGATTCCAATAGGGTTTTCTTCAATGCTTCTCCTCTCCATTACTTCCCAAAAAACAGTTCGAGGAGTATCACAGGAGGCGGACGATGCTAATTTTGAAAGTGCATCCGCCTGGTTGTTTTCTGACCTTGGCACTTGGGTCAGATGGAAATCCTCAAGGGAGCCGACTGCTTGTCGGACCGCCTGTAAATACTTGATCATGGCCGGATGGGTTGCTTCGTATTCACCATTGTACTGACTCACTATCAGTTGTGAATCGGAACAGGCGTCTATTTTCCTTGCCCCTGCGCCTTGCACATGCGGATTCCGGCTAGTAAAGCTTCATATTCTGCCTCATTGTTTGAGGCCTGAAAACTGAAGCGTAGAGCATACTCGTACCTGTCGCCTTCTGGCGACTGACATATGATGCCTGCTCCACAACCATTTGAAGTAGAGCTCCCATCCACATATACCTTCCAGACTTGGTCTGGAGCTTGAGAGTCAGGTAGACGAGTCATCTCAACAATAAAGTCAGCAAAGGCTTGACCCTTCACTGCTTTTCTAGGCTCGAAGGTAACTTCGAGGCTTTGTATTTCTATGGCCCATTTGATCATTCGGCCTGACGACTCCATGACGGTCAGTGGCCGCTTGATAGGTTGGTCTGTATACACGACGACCGCATGTGCCATAAAGTATGGCTTCAATTTTTTAACAGCCATGAAGAGTGCAAGACCAAATTTCTCTACTAAGGGATACCTCAACTCCGCATTCTTCAGTACATGACTGACAAAGTAGACCGGGAGCTGACAGCCGTCTCTTTCAGCAAGAAGAACAACGCTTAGTGCATGATCAGAGACGGCCAGGTACATGTAGAGTACTTCTTTGGGCAAAGGGCTAACCAGCCTTGGCAAGGAATGCAAGTGAACTTTCAATTTCTGGAAGGCCGCCTCAGCATCCGGCCCCCATTCAAACCTTGCCTTTTTCTTAATTGCCTGGAAAAAGTATAGGCATTTGTCGCCTGATCGGCTTAGAAACCTTCCCAAGGTCGCCAGACAACCTGTTAACTTCTGAACCTCTCGGACGGTACGAGGCGACTGCATGTCGATGACCGCCTGTACCTTCTCAGGGTTCGCCTCTATTCCTCTCTGATTGATAAGGAATCCGAGAAATTTCCCAGACTCAACTCCAAAGACACATTTCTTGGGATTGAGCATGACATGGTGCCGCCTGAGTGTGGCGAAAGTTTCTCGGAGGTCCGACAGATGATCTCTCTGTAGTTTAGTCTTGACAATCATATCATCAATGTATGCCTCGACATTTCTCCCAATTTGATCAAAGAACACAGTGTTTATCATTCGCTGGAAGGTGGCCGGGGCATTTTTCAGACCAAACGGCATGACCGTGTAACAGTATAACCCCTGATCAGTGACGAAGGCCGTCTTCTCCTGATCTTTCTTCCATAAAGAAATTTGATGGAAACCAGAGTAGGCGTCCATAAAGCTCATCAAAGCATGGCCGGCTGTTGAGTCGACCAGGTTATCAATTTTAGGCAGAGGGTAACTGTCTTTGGGGCACGCTTTGTTTAAGTCTGTGTAGTCTACACACATTCGCCAGGTGCCATTCGGCTTTTTAACAAGCACCACATTTGCAACCCAGTCTGGGAAGTAACATTGCCGAATGAACCCTGCATCAAGTAGTTTTTTTGACTTCGGCGACTGCCGCCTGACTTCTTTCTTCGCCATGGTTCCTCTTTTTCTGCCTTACCGGCTTCTTTTTCGGATCCACGGCCAGTTTATGTACCGCCAGATCAGGACTTATGCCTGGCATTTCATGGACTTCGAAGGCAAAGATGTCATTGTATTCTTTCAATAGTTTTTGAAAGTCGTGACCCAAGTCTCTTAGAGCAGCCGTCCCAACTTTGACAGTTCGGTCAGGACGAGAGTCATCTAAGATCAGGTCCGTATGCTCACCAGCCGGCTGAGGGCGGAATTCATCCGACCGCCCCTCTGCCAATGATTGTTATTTCCTGTCTTTTCTTGCAGCCTCCAGCTGGGATGCCTTTCTCTTCTTGCCGCCTGCTTTTTGAACAGGCGCAGTCTCCTTGACATTGTCAAGGTCCGTTTTTCCACCACTTGACCCAGCGGCCGTAACAGTGGGCTTGACATCCGAGAGATAGCACTCTCGGGCCATCTTCTGATCTCCCTTTAGGGAACCGACTGTTCCATTATCCCTCTCAAACTTGAGCAGCATTAAAGATGGGATTATAACAGCCTTGGAATTATTCAGGGTTGGTCGTCCCAGAATCATGTTGTAGGACGAGAGCTCGTCTACTACCAGGAACCGGACTACCATGTGTCGTCCTTCCCCTTTCTCGCCCAGGCGGATGGGTAAATCTACTCGTCCCACTGGGTGGACGACTCCTCCTCCAAACCCTACTAGAGGGTGGGATACCGGGTGTATGCAATCAGTCTGATATTTGAGCTTTGACAGACATTTGCTACTGATGAGATCCGAGGAGCTTCCGGTATCTATGAGAATCCGGCCAACTCTTTGGTTGGCCACTTTACATTCAATGACGATAGGGTCGTCATGCGGCCCTCTTACCCCTCCTAGATCCTCTTCGGTGATGACAATCTCAGGAAATGAATATTTGGAGGGCCGTTCTTGGTGAACGGAATTTATATCTAACCGCCTGATATTGTCTTTGTTGCCCCTAATAGTGGGGCCGCCTCCTGAGAAGCCGCCTGCAATGGTGTAGACGACTGCATCATCTGTATCTGAGCTGTCGGCCTGTTGATTCTTTTTGGCCGACTGTTTTTTCGAGGAAGTGTTCCCCGTGGATTTCTTGACATAAGAGTCAAGATCACCTTGCTCAGCCAGGCGGTCCAGATACCGCATGAGACTGATGCATTCTTTGGTGTGATGACCAACATCTTCATGATAATCACAGAATTTTTCTTGGTTCCGGTTGCTTGCAGAACCTTTCATGGGGACCGGCTTTTTCAATTGAGATCCGTCCCTTGATTTCTTTTAGGAAAGCTTGGCTGTCCTTGTTAAACGCATACTTTGGGGAGTATGGTTTGAATTCTTTTTTCTTCTTCTGGGACGGCTGTTTAGAGGAATCAGCCACCCAGACCTCTTTTCTTTTCTTGTCTTTGTTGGACGACTGCTTCTGTCGTCCCTCTCTTTTGTCTGACCTTTTCCAGTCCGACTGTTTTGTACTGCAAAGATCAGTCGCCTGTATATAGGCTTCTGCTTCAATCAAGGCCTCTTGAAGAGTCGCCACCCTCTTTCGGACCAAATCGAATTTGAAGGTCGACCCGTCTTTGAGACCTCTGAAAAAGTCAGTATAGGCTACTTCATCCGGTAACCCCTGGATCTGTATTCTCATCAGGTTAAACCGCCTGATGTAAGAACGAAGCCCCTCCTTCTCGCCCTGCTGAATTGTCCCTAAGTCAAGGGTCGTCTTCTTCGCAGGGATGTTCATGGAGAAATTGGAGGTGAATAAGTAAGCCAGCGTCTTGAAATTATTTACACAACCAGTCGGCAGGTTGCCGAACCATTGTTGTGCGATTCCTTTGAGAGTCGCTGGGAAACACTTGCACCAGGTGGGATCATCCAACCCTTGAAGGTACATCAGGTTGGTGAATGCCATCAGATGGTCTTCTGGATTAGTAGTGCCATCATAGGCGCCTACTAATACATTTTTTACCTTGGCCGGCTGAGCGGCTTCAGTAATTTCCTTGGAGAAGGCCGACGGCTGTTCACCAAGTCTAAGCAACCGTAGCTGCCAGTCCATAGGTTGGACATTTTTTGCTGCAGGTCCACCAAACGGAGGTGGCTGCAAGAAATACTGTTGTTGCGGTACAAACGGTAAGTTTGGTACCGCCTGGTCGCTATGAAAGCCGGACTGACGGGAGGTGCCGCCTGTCTGACTCTCATGGTACGACTGAGTATGCCTCATCGAGGTATTTCGCAAACTATCTTGGAAGTTTGAAGTAGAGGCCGACTCTGACAGTCGGTCATTCTTCTTCTGCTCTAGCAGTAGCCGAGCGTCTGTGTATGTTTTCTTCGACCCGTCCGCCTGAATATGACGAACAGGTTTCCTATTTCCTGGAGTAGGAAAATGGTATTTTGTGAGATTAAGGGCAGATGGCTCCCACTTCCTAGACTTAGGATGAGGGGTCGCCTCTCGCCCCTGAACTGGCTTTCTCTTCCGTGAGGTGGAAGGCTTCTTAGCCGACTGCTCTTTGTCCAGAGCAGGCGACTTCTTAGTGATCAATTCTTGAATTTCTCCCTTGAAGTCCCTCATGAAGGCCATGAGGTCGTTTCTTGTAATAGGAGCAGATCCATCAGTCGGCTGCTGCCGAACAGGCGGTGCGCCTGCTGGCTCGCTTCCTGCTTGAAAATGTTCCCGATCCCTCCTTTCGGTAGGACGGGTACGTCGGGCCCTTAGGGTCCCGTCTGAAGCTGTGTGAGTTTCAACTTCAAATTCATTCTCAGAATCGTGGCCCGACTGAACTTGAGGGTCGTCTAGGGGACGCCTCTCTTCAGGAGTCGGTACAAACGTGGATGCCATCTCAGAAGTACTCTCCTCACAGACGGCGCCAAAATGTTTCGGGGTTTTCTGATGTCCTGCGGGAGAGTTACAATTCCGAGACTGGAGCCGGACGCCTGTACCCGCAAAACAAACGGAGACTCCTTGTGGTGGGAGCTCCGCCTCCGACGGTCAAGTTAGTACTTGATTAAGGAGTAATTAATGCGGAAATTAAAGTGATTGGGTCTCTCTAGGTGAGAGTGTTTAATGTGTGTAATCTCAGTTCTTTCTCCTTAATGAGGATTAAGAGAGGTATTTATAGCCTCGGGAAACGTGTCAATCTAGGTTTAGGTTAACCTTGGGCTGATTGGGCTTCCCTCGGAAATTGGGCCTAGGTGGCCGGGTTCTCCATTAGGCATGAAGTATGCCATATGTCATGGCATAATAGGTCCAAGGTGGACGAATAAGCGCGTGCCACGTGGCAAGCCCTGAGAGGTCCAACTGGGGAACACTTGGCAGAACCTGATTGGCCCACGTGGCGCATTCCGATTGGTGGGAGCAAAATCCCTCAATCACCTGGGTGATTAATAGTATCACTAGATGATCAAAAAGTATCATTGAACATTCAATGGTACTATATATTCATTCAATGGTACTGTATATTCATTTAGTGGTACTAAGTACGTATAGAAATAATATCACTACATACTCAATGATACTCCGTATTATATAAATTTTCAATAGTACATTTAAAAACTGGTTTCACTTGCCCATCTCTCTCCTCCTTTCTCTCACCCCATGTACTTTACAATACTTTTTAATATTTTAAGGTTTGATATGTATTACATATCAAATCTATGTTAGTATTTCCTCCTGAAACGCGCCTTTAAAAATGGGATGGAGGGTGTATTAGGACTCAAGCCAAAATTTAAATTTCTCCAATTTCCAGTCATATAAGTTAATCCTCATATTTATTGGTTAGCCCTGTCACCTCTGCCAGGTGCTGAGGAAGTGCACAGTACATTCATCTACAACTTTCAAAATGTCACAATCCATAAAAAAGTTTAAAAATCCATCCACCCTCTAGAAACTCCACTTTCTCCCACCTCAACACTCAACAACAACTCCACCACCTTCCACCCACAATCAACCCTCTCTCTCTTTCTTCTTCCACAACCTTCGCGCAAAATCCGCTATCATCTCTTTCTCCAACACCATCATATATAAAGTTAAACTCCCAGTATTTACTCTTTACAGTAAACAACTGAAACCTTCCCAAAATAGAAAGATGAGAGAAGGAGAAGTGGTCGTACTTGCTAATGGCGCCGATGACAACCCACAAGAGGGTG
Source organism: Chenopodium quinoa (assembly GCF_001683475.1). Taxonomy (NCBI): domain Eukaryota; kingdom Viridiplantae; phylum Streptophyta; class Magnoliopsida; order Caryophyllales; family Amaranthaceae; genus Chenopodium; species Chenopodium quinoa. The sequence continues at coordinate 5,221,304 of NW_018745286.1, read as the reverse complement.
AGAGATTAGCGGATTATGTGGTTGATGTTTACCCTTTAAACCGCTACTATTTTGGGTCTAAAGATGCTCTTTCTACTAAGGATGAAACAATTGCTGACTCGCTTCTTCGCTTGAAATCTAAGTACTATTTTCTCTCTAATCTGTTTGTTTTTGATTGAATTGAATTGGGGTTTGTTGAATTTTGATTTGATTTTGTTGTTTATTTTTATTGGGTGTTGTTTTTGTTTAGTTATGAAGCTCGTGGATTAAGGACTAATGTTCAAGCTGTTATTTTGGTAAATCCTTCTTTCCTTGTGTTTATGTTTACTGTTTTTGTTATGAATTTATTAACGGTTTTGATATACGCAGTTCTAAGGGCTAATTATAAGCAATAAAAAGGTTTCGTGCACTAGTAATGGTATAGTGGTTGATTTTCGTGCTAACTAGGAAACCACTACTAACCAAAATAAGAGTAGAATAAAGTAGTGAAAATAGTATAGTGCACCATGGTGCACCCACCCGGAAAGAACATTAGACATATTTTAAAGAACATGGGCAAAAAAAAGAACATGCTAGTGTTAGAAAAAGAACATACCTATGTTTGACAAGAGAACATGTTTGTGTTTGACAAGAACATCACATTACAAAGAACATAAAGTCTTTACAAAAAGAACATGTTATTTTTCATGGTTATTTAGGTGTTAACGTGTTTGAAAAAGAACATTATATTTGACAAAAAAGAACATGTTCGTGTTTCACAAAGATGTAGGTGATCATTGAGTGGGCCGGGCCAAAGTTAAAAAATCAGCTCACTTCTCGGGTCGCGCCAAATTTTGGGCCGAAGTTTTTGTGCCCAAAATTGTCCGGCCATGCGGGCTTTTCGGGTCGAGTAAAAAAATCAACTAAAATGCATAAAACGCATTCCCAAACCCGCCCAATAAATTAAATTTAAGGGCCGGGTCCGACCCGATTTTGGGGGCGAAAAAATTCTGCCTAAAACCCGTCCAATTCGGGTCGGGCTATTCTAACTTTGATCACCTCTAGCCGAAGAACATAAAGTCTTTACAAAAAGAACATGATAATACATTAAAGAACATGTTCTTTTTTCTGGTTACTCGAGTGATTGATTTTGTTTTTTTTTTTTTTAATGTACATACATTAAAGAATATATTGTATAATATAAAGAACATATTGTATAATATAAAGAACATATATTTCAAACTCAAAGAACATAATCATCAAACTTAAAGAACATATTATGCTCATGTTCTTTATAAATATATATAATGTTCTTTTTTTGCCCATGTTCTTTTAAATATACCTTATGTTCTTTCCGGGTGCACCCGGGTGCACCAACCATACATTAATAAAGTAGAGATGGATATATCGAATAAAAATACCTCAAAATGGGAGCTTCCCCCAGTTCATGTCTTATGAACAATTTTTGTTCATAAGATGGCATTTTCGTTAATATTCAAGCATCTTTCAATATTTTCATGTTTTGTAGCTGACATGGCACATTACTGTTAACTGTTAACGTCTGTTTTCCCTTCTTCCTCATCCTTCCTTCTCAACATAACAATGGCAGAATTTTTACCAACATCTCAGATAACAACCCAACACCAAGACATACGGGAACCCCGACCCACCATTTCAGCGGCCGTTTCCGGCAGCTCCGCCGCCAAATTTTACGAAAACCCTGAGGAAAAAGTGAGAAATATAGGGCAATGTTAACCCCAAAGAGTAGGTATTTTATCTTAGGAGCTGTCAATCCATTGAGATGAGCTTCGTCGGATCTGAAAAGTGTTGAGCTTTGCTAGGTAATTGTACCAAAATTTGACCAAATTCGAATCCTCCAATTTACCCTATAAGCAATGAAATTCCTAATTTGCGACGCTTCAAATTCTGTCAAAGGAAGAATTCTACAGAAGGAAGAGTGAGAATTGCAGCAGAAGATCTTGGGAATCAACAATGGAGGTCGAGATTGATTGCAGATGAAGGTGGTGGTTGCTTTCAGGAAAAGCGAGCGAGAAATAAGGGTTTAAGATAAATTCAATCAATTTTGGACCAATTGGGGTTCGATTAAAGATGAACAAAAAGGGTACAGAGGAGAGTGAAAGAGAGGAGAAGAGAAGGAATTGAACAAGGGAAAGATGATAATGGAGTGTTGTTCTTCAACGCCATTTTTGCATTTCAATTGGTAAGTTAACGCCGTTAGTCTGAAGTTAACACCCATATTCCACTATGCCGACTTTACCCTTAGTAAAGGGGGCGAAATGACGCGCATACCCTCTTATGAACACAGGTCGTTCATATGGCATATGAACAAGGATTTTCTCTCAAAATGGAATGGGGTTACATTTTTCCTTAACACAAAGGGAGTATAAAAGATTTGGTATGAAAAATGTTTCGTTTCCTAAACCTGGAAAAAGAATATTCTACGTATATTCTCTATGATTATTGTTCTTTAGTGAGATTGTGTCACTCTAGTGTTGAATAATCTAATTTGATTTGCTTTAGGGCCTGTTCTCATAGACTGGCTGGGCTGAAAATAAACGTATGAGAACAGGCCCTTAGTAGTTTATGCTAACTTGCTAAGTATCAATCACTATTGATTTACCCTTACGCGCAAGGTATCGTAAGGTGGGGGTAACTAGTAAACCTTTCGGCTTATTAGTTGTTAATCTCTGTTAGAAGCTTAGAACACAAAATGTTGTGCACTTGTGCAGGTGAACTTGTGTTATAATGTTGAGGAAACATATTATTTGAGGTTGAGCTGTTTAGATATCCACATCTAATATTGTTAAATGGGTCTAAAGTCTCTAAACTCTAAAGTCAAAATACATTGGTATTGTACAAGGTTTGGTGTTTAGCTTAAACCACTATAAGGGTTTGATCACTAGACGTAAAATGTTGAATTTTTTAGTCTTGTGTGAGGGCATGTCACGCTAGTGTAAAATTTTTAATATAATTGGTTATAGTGGATTGTGTTAAGTGTCACCTAAAGCGTGTAAGGAGCCAAGGTATTGTTAGTTGAGGATGGCTAGTTAACCTTTCGGCTTATTGAATTAGTTGCTTGATTTTGTAAAAATACAATGTTACAATGATGAAGGAACTTGTCATTTCAGGTTGAGTTGTTTAAACATCCACATCTCTTATTGTTACAAGTGAAGAATCGAACTTTTGACCTTCCTGGAGGCCGCTTAAAGCAGGGTGAATCAGGTAATTCACATCATAAGTTCATTACTGTTTCGAGATGTAGAGGTAGGGGAGTACAATTGCTTACTTTGCTTGTGATTTAGATCTTGAAGGATTGCGTCGCAAACTTTCAAGGAAGCTATCTCTTGATGAAGGCAGTGATGAGGTAGAATGGGAGGTAATTATATCATTGATTGCTCTTAATATTTAATTTATTATTGCTTAACTTTAATTATAATCTTAGAATATTATAACTTTAATTAGCTATCTTTCTAAATCTAGGTGGGAGATTGCTTGGGAATGTGGTGGAGGCCAGATTTTGAGACCGTGCTCTACCCATATTTGCCCCCTAATATTAAGCAGCCCAAGGTTGGCTCGTACGTATTATCATTTACTGTACTAGATTTTCATGTCTATATAATTGTGTACTTAACTGATTTAATTTGACTGTCATGTTTGTAGGAGTGTGCCAAGCTATTTTTGGTGAAGTTGCCAGTAAGTCGAAAATTCATTGTGCCAAAGAACCTAAAGTTGCTCGCTGTTCCGTTATGTCAGGTTCATGACAACCACAAGGTATCAACCTTGTTTTGAATTGTTGTATGATTCAGCTATTTGTGTGGATTTGGAATTACATGGTACTGTAGTTTCCCTTAAAACCTTAACTTAGATGGGTGTTATAATTAAAAGCGTTTTGCCTGGATTATTTAATGAAGTCACCATTTTTGTCGTGATGTCCGTTTAGTCAATAAGTGTCAGATCACAAGTTTGTTTGGTGCATATAAAGAGAAAACTTAAACACTACTCAGATCGAAGTTGCTTGTGAGGTACCATAGAACTTCCTAAGTTATTGCTTATCTCATTCCACTAATATACAGTTGACATGGTTAAATAGAAGCTCTTTTAATGTATTGGATCTGGACCCTCAGCTAGTCAGCCTCAACCTGCTAAAATGTGGTTCGAATATACTTGTTCAGTTGGTTATTCAAGTCAGTTGGAGATCTTGTAAATTTGATCAGTTTCAGCATAGTGGGTGGTATTACTTTGGGATTGAACTGTTATTATTTTAATCTTTTATTTCAGTTTATTGGAGTGAATCCCAACATTAGTATCATCTTGTGCTGAGCCTAAAATTCTAAAATCGTAAATAAATTGTGCCAAACTGCCAATTATGTTGCTTTTTCTTCACTAAGGTTCATATGTTTTGTGTAGGAAGTCACACCCTTTGTACTCTCCTGTCTCTGATCTTTCTAATTACTTTTTTCGTGGACAATTGCAATAGCTTTTCATCTTATATGATGTTGTGTTGCTGAAAATGCTTTTGTTAGAAGATTGATAAGTTTATAATCTTATGCTTGTAGACATATGGACCCATAATAGCTGGGATCCCGCAGCTATTATCAAAGTATTCGTTCAACATGATCGAGGCTTAAAGTTCGTGGAAGCAATTATATACAATATATTGTGTTGAAGATAAATTGTATGTAGCAGAAAGGATTTTAGTTCTGGGCAGAGCACATTGTAGTCTACTGGCGCTTTCTTTGTATAGTGAACTTTTTACTAGTATCATAGATTTGTTGATAGTGGTTGTAAGTTGTAACTGTATTGGTATATAAGAGATTTATTTGGTTTTGAAATTAGCTAGGTGTATTTTGCTGTTACATTTGTATCAAAGGGTCTTTTTGAGGAAGAGTAGTACTACTTTGTATATCAACATAATATTGGAACTACATTGTGTTTGACTGTTTTTTATGTCTCCAAAACGTGTTAACTAAATACTTTGACCGTATTTCCTTAATGTCTAAATCTTGAACTATATGTCTATAGATTTTCAACCCATTCTGTTTTTTATGGCATGGATCACTTCTCGGACAATCACAATAAACTTTTTTTTTTCCCTTCCTCTTTGTGCAATACAATGTCTAAATCGCATTTTGACTCCTTTAACCACTTTCCATTCTACTAGAAAACTAACTAATTCTCAACACAATGGGTGATTCTTGCAGGCGGATGCACGATCCACATGGTGCATCCGCTGCGGTCCTGCGGAATGTACATGGTTATAGAAAGAACATATTGTTCAATTCTAATGTACACGAGTTATATTGAGCTTCTTTATTGTAAAAAAGCAAAAAGATAAATAATAGTTATTTTTTTTACCATACAGTAATTTTAAATCATTTTAACCTATACCTCTCTCTAGAATTTTTCTCTCTCTACAAGATTTCTCTCCCAAAAAAGAAAAAATTGAAAACCACTTCAAGTTCATCAAACCTTAATAAAGAAATCGTTAATTTCAAACTTCTTGGTGCAAAATTGTTCAAGATGGCTGACGAAAACAAAAGGTAAGTACAATTTCGACATGCATAGTTGTTCAATTTGAGTTCGATTGGTAGTTTTTTTTCAAGTTCTTGGTGTAAATTTGTGATTATGTGGTTTTGGTGTTGCAATGAGGAACTAGAAGTTCTTGAAGTAACCGACAAATTATTACATTTTGAAAAAAGAATACAAACAAATTAGGGCTTGTTTGACATTATTTTTGGTTTTTAGTTTTCTGTTTTTTTTTAAAACTAAAAACCAAAAACAAGAAACAAGAAAACGGTGTTTCCACTTTTTTTTATAAAACAAATCTGGATGCACGAAGCATCATGCATTCGCCTGCAGGGAAAAAATTTCATTCTCAACAGCCCAAATTGGAGCTAAACTGAACTGAAATGAATTGTTTATGTAAGAAAGAAATTAGAAATTTAATTAAACTGAAGTAAAATTAAGTTGAATAAAACAAGCCCTTAATAGGTAAACTAATGTTGCACGACTTAAATCTAAAATGACCTTTCCAAAGCGAACCGATAAATCGATACCGCTAGACTGCTAGAGTGTTAGTGGCCTAGGTCCCAAATTTTCCTTTTTCCACTCCACTTGAGAGAAATCATCAACTCCGTAGACCGTACCTACTTTGTATATACTCGTATATATCCGCGTCAATTATGATGAATCTGACATGTCAAAACCCACCGCATTTTCTTTCAAATTTCTCCCTCTGCTTAATCAAATCAACAACGACGACTTCGTTAGACTTTTCTCTTCTTTCTCTCTCCTAAATCATTCTCTCTCTCTCTCTCTCTCTCAATCTTCTCTTCAGCTACACCAACTATGCCCAACAGAGGCGGCTTCAATCTCAGGCTCGATGTTCCTCCTGATGAAGATTCTCTTGCCAAATTTCTGTAATTCTTTCCTTCAATTACTTGATTATGATAATGTATTTCATTTTGTATTCTTCATCATTTTAATTTCTCTGATTTTGATTTTTTGGTAGAACTCAAAGTGGTACATTTCGTCATGGCGATCTTCTGGTTAATTTGGATGGAATTCGAATTGTTTCTCAAACTGATTCTGATGCTGTAAGTTACTTTTCTACCAACTACTTAATTATTCAAGTTTAATTCAATTTTCTGATCTTAATACTGTTGATTGAAATTTAAGTTTGATGTTGTGAAATGAAATGGCGGAAGTAATTGTTGTGAAAGGATTTCTAATTCCTTACTAGAGATTTTGATTAGAAACCTAGAAAGCTGTAAATGAATCGAAATGATCGAGATTTCCTAATTTCATCATAAATTTCTTATACTGTTTTTAAAGGAAAGGTTTAATTTAAATTGCATAATTTTGTTGCATAATTTTGTTCATAGGTATGATTGTTAGCTCCTACACAGTTGAATAAATTAATTATCGAACTACATTGTTAGATTTGGATTATAAGGAACCAAATTATATAAAATACGAAGTAAATTTCGCTAAGTTGTCGGATTTTTCTAATTTATTTCGTATAACGGAATGACAATTTAGTAAATGTCTAATCAATAAAAGGGAGTGACAAGCTGGCCTTTCAGTATACACTGGACCTACTTAATTTCCCTCTTCCCTTATGGAATCCATATGACCGGAAATTGGATGGTGACTGGGTACGGTTCGGTACATTGACTTGTTTGTGCTGCTTGTGATGATCTTATCAAGAGATTTTAGTGGCTTATCCTAATTTCTGCCTTGATGATACTTCTTCTTTCCTTTGATGGATTTTGCCATGTATAGACAAAAATATTCATGCATCTTATATACCAAAAGAGTGTTTTTAACTTTCTAGTTGCTAAAAAATAATACTTCATAATTAAATATTTTTAAGAAATATATATACATCAAAATGATTCCTTTTTTCTCTTATATATAAACTATTTCATATGAAGGGCAATGTTAGCACGACTAGGCTCTATAAAAAAAAAAAAACTCTTTAATTTGGCATGTGGAAAACTCTTATTGCTCAATCTCTTCCCTTCCCCAAAGTGCAAGAATGGTAGTTAACTAATTAAAATCATCGACACTTGGTTTTATAATAAGCATTAAGGACACCAAAAGCCATTCTTTTCCAGCATTCAATGTTCTTTTTAATGCCTATAATGAAGTGCAACTTAGCGCTTAGTCTTGATTTTGTTTGATAAATAAATAACTGCTCACTATCATCTGATTTGTTTCCTCAGCCTCCTCCCCCCATCAAGCCGTTGGACAACCAGATAAGCTTGGCTGATGTAGACACGATTAAGGTCATTGGCAAAGGTAGTGGTGGACTTGTGCAGCTGGTACAGCACAAATGGACTAACCAGTTCTTTGCTTTGAAGGTAAGAAATTACTAGACTAGAAGGTTGTAGGGTTTTCAATGCATTCTGATGCAGCTGAACCCATATTGAATTCGGGAGAAAATTCGTAATTCAGAGGAAACAAAAATATAAATTAAATATAAACGAAAGTACTGTGTAACACTATGAATGTCCGTAACTCAGTAGTCAAGTACTTTAATTGAAATACAATCACTAGCTTGGCGCGGGATCAAACCCCTTGCCAAACCATTTTTTTTTCCACTTCACATTGAAATCTGGTTGTCCAACAGTTTACTTCAAACCTTAATTTCTGCCATAATTTCAAGTGAATTACTTCAAAACCCCCATCTAGTGGTGTTTCTGCCATAATTTCAAGTGAATTACTTCAAAACCAAGCCCCCTAGAAAGAGGTAATGTAAGGAGAGTAACGACATGGCCCATGGCATTTCCAGGCATAGGGGTTTTTTTAAAGGTGGTGAAGTTAAAAAAAATCCTCAAATCAAAGTTTACATTCTACTTTTATGGTTTTACCCCCTGTTCATCCTCCTTGAGACACACACTCACTACCCATTTTTTCTCTCTAATTTATCTCCATCAACCTCCTTACCTTAATGTTTATATTTTTGGTGTACTGAAGGCATCATTACATTGAACATCATTCAAGAATGCAAAACTATTGATTTAGGCCCTGTTTGGTAATTAGCTGTTAGCTAGTGATATAATTGGTTGTATAACTGATTTGACTAGTTGGCTGGTTGTTTAAGTATGTTTGGTAGCTATTAATTTTAAGCTGTTTCAGTGTACGTGATAACTAAAATGTTTATGCTTAACAAACCAAAAAGATCCTATTATGAGCATTTTCAAAAAGAATTTTGTAAGCCCAAAAATCTCATTCAATAAGCAGTTTACCAAACTCCCAATGTAGCTTTTGTCAGTAAGGCTCTAACAGGCCTCAATAAGCTAAAAGCTCTCCAAAAAGCTTTTGCCCGAACAAGGCCCAATCCGGAATGCTTGGGTCAATCCCCTGTCTTTAGTTAGTTCAATTCTGTAACTAATTTAGTGATCTAGCTGAATTTTCAGAATAAATTGTTACCAACTCTTTAATTGGGTAGATCTCTATGTCCTGGTTCAGGACATTTAATGTACTTTTCTGGAATTGTTGATCCCTACCCCTTTGCCTCATGAATGAAGTTGATTACAAATTATGCACGTTGGACTGGTACTTTGAGAAGCCTAGGATCTCAGTTTTGGTTTAATGAGCTCCAAGTGGAATTCTAACTTATTCACTTGACCAACCTGACAACCTCTAAATGTTTGTCCATTTTAGATTTGATCTTGAACAAAATTGATGGTGCATTTTATATATTGATCTTATTGACTTTTTAAATTCTGACTTTAGAAATCTGATATTTGGAATCATTAACCCCTACGGCCTATGTTGACTATGTTAGTAATATGATGTATCTTATTTTGGCAGTTTATTTATTTATACAACCTTACTTTCAGGTTATTCAGATGAACATTGAAGAGTCTGCTCGCAAGCAGACCGCACAAGAACTGAAAATCAATCAGTCACTTGAATGTCCCTATGTTGTTGCCTGCTACCAGTGTTTTTACCAGAATGAGGCTTTCTCAATAATTCTGGAGTACATGGATGGTGGATCCCTTGTAGACTTATTGAAAAAAGTAAAAACTATCCCAGAAGAGTATCTTGCAGCCATCTGTAAACAGGTAGATAGTATGCAATAATAAACTAAGCATATTAGATGATGTCTTCAATTTCCTAATGTGTTCTCTTGTCCTATTTTTTACTTTTGATAACATCTGATTGATTCTACATTTTTAGGTGGTAAGAGGTATGTATTATCTTCATCATGAGAAGCACATCATTCATAGAGACTTAAAGCCGTCAAATTTGTTGATAAATCATAGAGGAGAAGTCAAGATTACTGATTTTGGTGTTAGTGCAATTGTTGCAAGTACTTCCGCCCAGGCTAACACTAGAATCGGGACGTATCACTATATGGCTGTAAGTTTTACCTTAATATGATTTATTGTGCATACGATTTCACGAGTCTGTTTTGAGGTTCTGACAGCTGTCTGGTGATCTCTCTAAATTGCCATGTGCATTGATGTTATGCAGCCTGAGAGATTCAGTGAAGAAAACTATAATGCCAAAAGTGACATCTGGAGCTTTGGTTTGGTTGTGCTAGAATGTGCAACAGGAAAATTTCCCTACCCACTACCAGATGAAGATGATTGTTGGATTAATTATTTTTCAATTATGCAGACCATTATTGAGCAGCCACCACCTTGTGCTCGCTCTGACCTGTTTTCTCCTGAGTTCTGTTCATTTGTATCCTCGTGGTATCTCTCTCTCTCTCCCTCGCTCTCTCTCTCTCTCTCTCTCGTCAAGTAATATATTGTTTTGGAAGCATTTCATTCCAAGGACAAATATATTAAAAATTTGTGAAGGGTACTTTTTACTTTCCCATCCACAAAATACTGTGAGCTCTTGCATATATAATTTGACTTACAAAATTAGAAAATGTAAGAGAGAGAGAGAGAGAGCCACTGCGGCCTATTTTTAAATGTTTTGTATCATCAAAGGTGGGGTTTAATTAGAAAATGGGTGAACACTGGAGTATTCATGTCAATTCTCCCTTTTTGAAAGCAATGTCATGAGAAATCATAAACAAGACAATTAACATTTCAACCTGTGAAGGATTGTTGCATCAGGTTTCAACCTGACATTTCTTCAATGTTTCGGGTACCTTCTGAAGATAGTCCAAAGTTTTATACATAGTACTATTTACACACTGAACAAAGTGAAAGACCCACCAGAACAAGAGGAGGACCCACTGCGGGATATTTTGAATTTTTTTTTTTTTCCAAGTGATGTCATGAGAATAAACAAGACAATTGACATTTCAACCTGTCAAGGATGCTTGCATCAGATTGCTGACAGTCAGTATAGTAGTGTCAGTAGCATGGATATTGCAGGCTGTTTTGGTGGTTAAAAATTAATGTGCTAAGCCATGTAGTGCTCTTATGCCAAAAGTCTAGTTGTGGTTTGAATTATAAGAAACAACTTGCTTCACTGTGATCATTAACTTTAGAGTATCATATGTCCACTAAAGTATTGATCACATAGAGAAACTGTTTGTTGCACAGCCTTGCACCTTCTGCCTCCCTCAATCTGTATAACATACCGCAATAATCAATGGCATCTTGCCTACTTAGTGTTCGTATTGTGGAGCATAGCCTTTGGAGCCCTTTGCTTACTAAGCCACCACAACATCCTTCTCCAAACCACCCATGCACCCACACAGTTAGGCTTAACAAAAAAAATAGATCTTTCTGGTCATTGGACTCATTTTCTTCTTTGCAGAGGGCAGGTGTATAGAAGACCATTCCTGTATAGGCTGTCTTTTGTAGGGCAGTTTTAATTTAAGGCTTCCTTCTAAATCTAGTAACTTTGACAAACATTATTTACGGACTCAAGTTTGCAATGGCAGTAGTAATAAATCCTGACTTCAGGCTTGCCGATCGTGTAAACCGCTGAATTAGTTAATGTGTTTTCCATAGGAAAATTAAACCCAACAGGTATGGCTCTAGCAATCCATGGACAATCCCAATATAATGTGTGTGCTTGTGCATCCTAGGACTTTTGAGACAACATTTAACTTAAAATCAAAAAATTGGAGAGTATCCTGATGTAGCAAATTTCAAATCATACCTTGCATTTCTTGCAATCTGCATTAGCTTTATAATTTTTCTATGCTAAATTTTGTTTATATACTCAGCTTACAGAAAGATCCAAAGGCTAGGCTCTCAGCTCAACAGCTAATGGTATGTGGCTCAATTTTTTGCTCTCCTCATACATATACTTCGTAATTAATTTGGGTCTGAAGCAATTTGTTCTGCAAACCTTACAAAGTACTGGCTGGTTTCATATGTTATTCAGGAACATCCTTTCCTCAGTATGTATGATGACTTGCATATTGATCTGGCGTCATACTTCTCAAATGCTGGATCTCCACTCACAACCTTGTAGGATTTGTTCTGGTAAGTCTTTGATTTGATACTAGTAAAATGTTACTTGTTAAAATTTATTCAATGCAGTTGAGTCAAAGCCTCAAAGGTGACAAATTACCTAGGAAGTCGGAAGTATGGCCTCAATTAGAAGGAATAGCAAGCTGGTCATGAAAATCCTTGATGCTCTGTTTGGGTGTTGAGATTTCATTTGAAATCCTAAATTGAATATCAAGTGTTTGGCAGATTAAAAAATTTGGAATTGGATTTGATCCAAATCCAAGACAAACTAAAACATTGTTGAGAAATAAAAATTTAAAATTACTCTCCTACACTCTTCATTTCAAATTCTTCATTTCTTGTCATTCTCACTCCTCTCTCCTTTGCCCCTTTCTATCTCTTCTCTCCTCCAGTCCTCCTTCCGTCCATCTCTCTCCTTTTTATGCCATCACCATTAAATCAATCAAAGCCGCCACTGGCGGCAATATTTTACCATTAAAAGATATGAAAACTCTGTCAATGGTGTTTTTTGTTTATGTTTGAACTCCTTTATCATTCTTCCCTCAACAATTCTCACTTTTCCACCAATAGTTGTACATCCTTTTCACGCTCTCAAGCTTCGGTTTATCTCTGCCTCCTTTGCTTCTCCTCAAACACTGGCAGCGGCAGCGGAGGAATTTATTGGCTATATTGGCTAGAATTGGAACACCAATAATGGTGTAATTAACTATATATTTAAGTTTAGGCATAAAATGCTAAAAATGTATTGAAATTTTGGAATTGAAATTATTAGTGTCTGCATAGCACTTAATTTGGAATTCAATTTCAGAATTTCAATTGGATTTGAATTCAAAGAATGCAAGTTAAATTTGAGTAACCAAACACTAGCTAATTGAATCTAGCAATCATGACAACATATGGTAGCTAAAAATGTATATATTTCTTTGTGGTCTCGGGCGCATAACTCCTTTTCTGGAATTTGGACTTCAATTATTAGGTACAAAACACTATGGAGGCAATGTTCTATCAGAGCAAATGAAATTAGATGCGGAATTCTTGTCCCAAAAACCACACAATGCTTGAGAAGTTGATGGATGTTGAAGGGTGCTAATGCCATGAGCCCATGAGACTTTAGAGTTAGGAATATGTATTTTTGTTCATGACAGAAAGCTTTTGATTGATGCAGTTTTCAGCATTGAAATGATCAGCTGTCCAACTGCAGTATCTGTCAACTTTAGGTTTTTACTCTTGAAGGAATCAATGTTTTGTCAATTTTTCATGCACATGTGTATTGCTAAGCTAAATTATGGGCATTACTCGATGCTTGAACTACACTGTTTGATATTGCTGAGCTTTATGGGCATTACTCGATGCTTGAACTACACTATTTGATGTATTCTGTTGGGCATTGGTTCCCCGGATTGGCGTTGTGGTTGGTTTTCTGAAAACTATACCGTAAGGAGTTTTTTTTTTTTTTTCATTGATCACCCTTTCTTTTCTCCGCCTGTTTTATAAAAATGAGTTTTACTATGGAAATACTTCAGAGGAAATACAAGTTTATTTCTGTGATAAACTTGTTAATATGTAACAAGTCTTTTTATGTCATTTCTCATGTTTCTATATTTGCCATTTTAAGGAAAAAAAGCTTCAATCTGTTTCAATGAGACTTCATGAAAATGAAGCTCACCACCACCATCAATATATTTCTGCCATTTGCGATCCCAATTTCAAAGAACTACAAGCTATGCTGCTACTTCGTATCATTCTATTAGATCAATGCTACAAAACTTTTACATCAAACCAGGAAACATTGCACATGGCAATCACATTCATGTTACCTTCCCCTTCATTGCTTTCTCAAGAATCATAATATAAAATCATCCAATTACTGAAAACAAAAGACACGAAATATTAGGTGTAGATCTCCCAAACAATGCTTCCACAAGATTTAACACGCGAATATGAAGATCAGCAACAGAGACTTGAACCTGAACATTGCACTAGAGAGTTCCTCACATTCAATTTGCATGGAAAGAGCTTTTCTTAGAGAAACTGTTCATAAAGTTGTTCTTAGTTAGAACTTATACCAACAGAAACTAGGATATTCTTGCTAGCTCTATCTGAAATATACTATACATGTTCTTGAGCTCCAAATCAGCCCATTTTAAAAAGATGGGCTTACAAATATATGTTACAATCCAAGATTATGTGATGCTTCTGAGAGCTGACAGATATTTCTACCTCATACAAACTACAGGTCAAAAGAAGCAAAAAAAATTATAGAAAAAAAATAAAAATATAAAAAAAGAAAAGAAAAAGAATTAACATTTTGCCAAAATAAAGGTGAACCTTTGAAATGTTTCATGTTTTAGTTTTGAATTTCCTATAAGGTTTCAAGTCAACCACAATGACGGTAATGTTGTCTTTGCTTCCTTTCTGGAGAGCAAGCTTGGAGAGGTAATCTGCCGCAGCTTGAGCAGCCAAATCAACGCCCTTGCCTCTATCCGAAATGATATTAGTGCCATTCTTTTTATGCCAAAGCAGAATTCTCCTTCGTGCCGCATCGCAGGCTTCTTCATTGCTCAGGACATCCCATAAACCATCACTGGCAAGAATAAGGCAATCATCATCCTTAGCCCGCTGAACTATTGTCACTTCTGGGTCTGGTATAATCCATGGTTTCAAGTAACGATCACCTGAAAGAAATTCGAGTAAAATAAGAATCTATATTTAGAATTTTGGTTGCAAGTATTTATACATAAAGTGAATAAGCCTCCATCGTCAACTACTTTTACCCATCTATGAACAAAGTGCCAAGAAAGTTCAATATCCATGTGGGCAATCATTTGATGCATGGATCTCCATAACATTTAATATGACAACCCATTAATGTACTTAATCACTAGCTTATATAAGAGGAATAATCACATCTTGTTTATTCAATTGATGAAGTGACTTCTTTGTATATCAATCAGTATCAGCAATCTGAAAACTTTAAAAGGCAGCAACATATTTTGTTCAGTCATCCTAATGCATTAAACGTATAACATATATGCTGATCTAGCTACATCACAAAACCCTGAATTGGGTTAAAATGTTGCCATTGTTACTCATAAAACATTAGACAGCTCAGATTCTTCACTTCGATTCAGCATCTATGTTGGATATTCAACATTCTGACACTTGATACTTCAATTTGGACCAAAATCATCCAATTTTTCAATTATATACACATCCAACACTTAGACACCTATCTGTGTTAGACACTGCTACAGGTAGTCAAATCCAACACCCATAGACCTAGCTTCTTCATATCACAAGCACTCATACTGAGCATAAGTAGATACTCAAATATTGATATTGAAGCTCCATTTTGAACTAAAAATTAGAAAGGAAAATGTTCATAAGATGAACAAGTCTGACAATGGGCAAGTCTCTAAAGTATTCACTGACGATCAGATATTCAAAGTGCAGAATATGCCTTTCTACTCTACTCTATGGTACATGTATGACAACTCTAGGACTACCTTTAATGTAAACAGCAGCAATCCGGATAGACAAAAACCATTCGAAAAGTTTTAAAGCCAATTTCATGATCCATACTATCCCAAAGTCTGATCCTGCAAAACTACTTCGAGCATTAATGAACTTAAGGCCTACAATCCAAAAACTCATGGGCAAGTTTATGTCTTCAACTGTGGCTACTCAGTGCTTCCCTATAGATATCCTAGAAGAATTTTGGTATATGGCCTTTCTTTAAATAATGGCACTTTTGTTGTACACCTTCAACTAATTGACATTTTCAAGTAGTATTTCTACCCGTAAGAAGTGCAAATAGCACTACAGTTTGTCCAACTCGCTCTATTTTGTAAGTTGTGAACAAAATGCATCCTGTTGCCTTATGACATAAAGCCATAATTGGAAGATTCAGTCTAAGCCTCTAAGTTGCTTAAGGTGAACATTCATCGACAAAGAAAATCAAGAGAACGGTTCAACCACTCACTAGGCACAAACACAGATGGACTGCAAAGTACTTAAGAATACTCAATCAAAGTCTAGAAAAATAGCCATCATAATTATATCACCTTGAAAGGTCAGTGCTCAATTGTCAATTCATATATTCCACCATTCATGTTTTGACAAGGCATTGCTAGAAAGATTCGAGGACCCAAATGTACCAATCATTCCTATAATACATATTCAGGTACCAATCACACTGAATATCAGACAATATCTTGTGGGAGTTTTAAATAGGAAATCAAAACGAGGCAATATAACCAACCAGATGCCAATAGAACATGATCAATAACCAAATTCTTAAGTGTCTCAATTCCTGAAGCTGCACCCAATAAAAGCTGATACTGCTCAAATATCTGATAATATTGTGGCCTTGTATGAACATTAATATTCGAATCCTCTTTCCACAACTTACTCCAGGGAACTTCTCCAATATATGAACAACTCAACCATATAAACCACAACAGGAATTATCAGCTAATCATAGACACCTTTATCTAAAAGATCCAATTATCTCAATGGTTCTCAACATCTTGGCTTGAATCACTCCTTGGCCCAAGAGACTAGATATTTAGATAACTGTATTTAAAAAAAAAAAAAAAATAGTCGCACCAAATTCGCCACCTGCCATTTAATTCAAAATTCACATATTGGCAAAAGCCACATCTCTTGTAGCCAAAGCCCCAACAAACAGGAATGTTTAAATCCATGTACAACTGTACAAGGTGAAGTTACTATATTAGCTAAATCCCTGTTAGCAGCATGAGTAAGCCATACCAAGTCACCCACCACTAAATGCTAAAAAATCTCCCACAACAATGTTGCCTTAATTGGCTAACATAATAGACACACAGTATACAAGGAACACAAACATATTTGCAGTAAATTACGAAAGCCTACGGTACTCCGTATATGGTATAAGGAACACAAACTCCTTATTAAAATTTTAAAAATATAGAGGTAAAATTCTTCCTTCAGGCCTTGAACTTGCAGAGCTGCATTATTAAATAAAAGATAGCATTTAGATTTTAGTAACCAGCAAAGAAAATCTTACCGATTGATCTTGACATAGCAAGAACACCAAAGACACGGTAGCCATTCCACTGTATAACCTTGCCATCTGCAGCTTCTATCCTATCCCACTCATCTTTTCGATCAGGCTAGAAACAATTAGGAAAAACAAAATGAGCTACAATTTTTCCGAAACCATCTTTAACCAAAAACAAAATAGCAAAAAGAGAATAAATTAAGCTGAACAGTGACCTACTTTATGATCTACAGACAATGGCATGGGTGCTTTCCCACGACAAAGAACAGCCCTGGAATCTCCACAATTAGAAACTATGATATGGGTTGGGCAAACAATTGCTACAACAGCCGTTGACCCAACAGTTTCAGGAGCAACAGGTTCTACACTAGCCTCAGGCCCTTGCTTGACTCCCCCAACCTCAGCATCCACTTTCAAAAAACAACGAGAGAAAGCCTTCTCCCATTGCTGTTGCAAATCCTCCCCAGATCCTCCACTCAGGAAGCTCTCTTTTACAACTTCAATTTCCTCTGCCAATGCTAAATGCAAACGATCCCGACAATAATTGGCAACCTGAGAAGCAAGTGGCATAAGATGACAAGCCATTCACACAAATATACAATAATATCACTATACATAGCACAAATCTTTATTTTGACGATTCCTCCTAGATTTGAAAGTTTCCAATGTAAACTATACTTTATTTATTCTTTAGAACCAAAAAAAGGCTCTTAAGCAAAAACAAGTCAAACAAAGGCTAACTGAAGGAAAGAAGAGATGACTGTATACCTGACAGCCCCCATGTCCATCATATACACCATAGAAGTGCGCAACTTGGCTTATACTTTCAGTTATACCATTCACTGTATTTTCACCCATCAACATTTTAGCAGGAAATCTCTGGAAACACGGCACAACTGCAAGTGCATCTTCCATCTCCAGCCTTCTACCACAGATAGATGTAAACCCCCAAAGGGGCACAGATTCCATGTCAAAAGCACACTGGCTACTCATTGTTCTGACTATCTTTTCGTGATTTACTTCATCTCCAGGCAACAAGGTTGAATTGCGTAAATCATTACCCTCCACATCAAGATCCTCTGCCACTGCCAATACATCTCCAATAGGCTCCAGCCCAGATTTTAATTCCAATTTGCTGGAAGCAATTGTGACTTCAGATTCTTGAATACCCTTATCCAGATCCACTGAAGCAGGTGACTGGGGCAAAGAATTAGGCTCGGATGCCAAAAATTCTTCACCATTGATGCTGCTACTTCTATCACTAGTCACAGACTGAGAACTTGAATATAAACCTTCCTCTCCGCTTTCTTGATCAATGTTATCACTAGAAGCACAACAACTATCAATTTCAGCTAACCCTCTAGATGAATTAGGTTCTCGGTTGTTCTCTTTTTCACACAAGGGCTCCTTCACCACTACCAAGTTCACTACCGGATTCTCACAATAGGAGCTATCGTCTCCTATCAAAGAAGAATCCTCCGTCTTCATCACAATATAAGCTCGTAAGAAACCTAAAACTGTATCTGCTTAGCCTAGTAATCTACTAGAAATAAGAATCTTCACTTCACTAATGAATAGAGTACCCATTACAAATAACCGCAAACTCATTGCTCGTGCTATGTCATCGACCCAATCCCTTTTCCCCATTGTGATCAATCTGATTATCCAAACCCTCAACCAGAAGCACACCCCACCTCGGTCTCGGCCTTTCTCTCTATCCCTTTCTCTCTCTCTTCACATGATCCCTTAGAAACAAAGGCAATCACCTAATTCCAGATACCCAGAAGCGTAAATCACCAAGAACCACAAAAGTTGACCAATCTCAATAGCTATAAAGATGAACTGCAAAAACTGGGCACCACAAATCTATTAATTTTGATTCATTCACACCTTCAAATAGCAAGAATTAAACAGCAAATCTAGTCCCCAAATTGCAGAACAATGAAGAAACAACAATCTAACTATGAAAATGAGATTCCCATGCTTCTTTAGCTCTACTCACAAAAAAATTCACCCAAAATAAAACAATTGTTTAAAAAAGAATCAAAAAATGCCCAATTTTCCCCTCTTTCTCACTCAATCACACACCACAAATTTCATAATCTTGTGATCCAGAAAAAAACTTCAACAACCCAGAAAGCAAAAGGCTAATAAAATTTATGAACTAACAAGAACTAGAAAAAGTAAGCATAAAAAGGCAAAGTCATGAAAAAGAAACACAACAAAAAGGGGTCAGAAATCACAAGAATGTTCACCTTAGTTGAAAAAATTAAAGTCCAACAAGATTTATTACCCAGATCTGAGGCTATCTTTCTCTCTCCAAAATCCCAGAAACTGTTTTTGTAGCAGTAGTTGTAGTTGTTCTTGCAGTTTCTTTCAAAGTTCACCAAACCCAATTAAAAATCCTAAATTTGGGGTCAGTCAATCAATCAATCAGCTATAAAATCCGATCCAAAATACTGCTTGTAATAAAAGCGAAAACCCACGAAATTTGTGATACTATGAACTAATAGTATGTGTATTTTGGAGGGGAAGAGGACCATTGTTTGTTTGATTGTTCTCGTGCTATTTTTGTTCCATGTAATTATGCCAGCTGTGTTGTTCTTGATAAGGTTAAACACATACCATAAATCATCTGCCATAGAGGTAAGAATACAACGATAACACTACAACAATTTCACCCATCTTCTTTCACTCTTTTACTCCTTTTATCAAAACTTTTCTATCGGTAAATTCTTTAACACGTTATCAGCACCAGTTTTCAGTCAGGTATATTTATACCTACTTCTATAAATTTATAACAAATAATACTATCTACTTCTAAATGTTTCGAGGAGTATGCTCTATAGTTGCCCATATTTGGGATCCTCTATAACAGAAACTCAAACATTTACTATATATATACCTCAAAAACAACGGTGAAAGTTCTCTACTAGATTAACAAAAAGATGCAGCCTTTTATACTTATTATTTTTCTTACTTTTACATACTTTTTGTGTTTCTTTCCGTTTTCGAACCCATGATCTTTTATAGATATTAGGGCTCTCGGACCACTATGGCTTGCATTCCCAGTGTGATAACCTTTTACAATTATAAATATATATATATATGGACCATAATTTTATGCCAGTACGTTAGACTATTATATGATATTTTTACAGTTGTACAGAACAGTAACGGATAAACCTACCTCTATAAAAGACGGATTTTTTCCCCAATTTCACCACAAATCCCTTATCCCTTCCCACTTTTTATCCAAAAATCACCTAAAAAAAAAAAAAAAAATTTCACCCCCTTCTTCTCCGATATGTTCCCCGACGACGGCAACCAAAACACCCACAACTTCACTTTTGAGGAAGATTTAATGAAGATAAAACAATATTTCCTTCTAATTACGGCGCTTGTAATTTTATTAGTAGCAATATTAATTTTTGTCATTATGTATAAGTAAAACTCACTTATTTTGTCGTTTTAGTATATTAAAAGCTTGTTTTTGTTTTATTATGTATGTTTGTTGTTATTAATCATCATTGTATAATATTACCGTTATCATTATAATTATTGTTACTACTGTCATTGTTGTCGTTTTGCTGTTTTTTTTGCAACTAACATGATTAATTTTTGTCTAATCATATAATTACTCACAATAATAAACCAAGGGGGAGAAAAGACTATATTATTTATGGTTTATTATTATTAAATTTAATTATCACGTGTCTTATTAACTTAATTATAAATATGGAAGAACTAAACATGTGAGTTGTACATATAATTTGTTATTATAAACTAATTATCACGAAATTTGTTGTAGCTAAAATGGGAGACCTTATGAAAAGACAGTTCAGCATCTTAGATTTATCTGGAAAGAAATTTCTGGAATGGAAAGTGGACGCAATGATGAATTTGAAAGCTCAAGGCTTGGAGCACACTGTTAAAGAAAATAAAAGTCCCTCTGGTCAAACAACTGATACTACCACTTCTGCAATGACAGTTGCAAAACCTGTTACTGAACAAGATAAGGCAAAAGCCTTAGTGTTGTTAAGGCATCATTTACATGAAGGCCTTAAAACTGAGTACATGATGGTTGAAGATCCCAAAGAATTATGGGATTGCCTTAATGAAAGATTTGGACACCACAAAAGGGTGCTCCTTCCTAAGGCATTATTTGACTGGACAAATTTACGGTTCCAGGATTTCAAATCTGTAATTGATTATAATTCAACCATACATGAGATAGTGTCTATATTGAGATACTGTGATCATCCAGTTTCGGATGAACAGATGATTGAAAAAACACTCACTACCTTTCATGCAAGTAACATACTGTTGCAAGAACAGTATCGTGAAAGAGGTTTTAAAAAGTTCAATGAATTAATGAGTGTATTGCTTGTTGCGGAACAAAATAGTGAACTTTTGTTGAAAAATCATAACCTGAGACCAACTAGGTCTTTGGCCACTCATCATGAGGCAAATGCAACAAATTCCTATCCACCCGAGTTAAATGCTACAAGAAGAGGTGGACGTGGAAATTACAATGGCCGTGGAAAAGGCCGTGGAAATTATCGCGGACGAGGCCGAGGACGTGGTAGAAACAATTTTCAAAGAAACAAAGTAATTTCAAAAATTTTGAAAAACAGAAGGGACAGTCATCTGGAAGCCACAAACAAACTCTTTCAAAAGGAAAAGACACATGTTACAGAGGTGGCATGACAGGACATTGGGGACGTACTTGTCGTACGGCCAAACATTTGGTAGACCTTTACCAGGCTTCTGTAAAAGGCAAAGAGAAAAATGCAGAAGCAAATTATGTTAATGAAGAAAATGCTCCATGTCCTACCCTTGATGTGTCCGATTTCTTCATGGACAATGCTGAAACTGGGAATGATTTCATTCTTGGAGAAAACAACAATGCTTAGGTTCCCCATCTACTAATGTAACATATGCTATGTTTTAATGTATTTTCTTAGTTCCCTGTATTTTAAATTTCTAGTCATGTACTTTAAATCTTTATCATCAATAAAAGTTTGTATGATATTATTCTAAACTAATCTTAAATTTATTTTATGAAGATATGGATCTACCTGAAGTTAGTTCCGAATATCAATGCCTTTTGGACAGTGGAACAACACATACTATCTTAAAAGATAGAAAATATTTTTCACAACTAAAGTTGTTTCAAGCAAATGTAAACACCATTTCCGGGTCAGCTAAATTAATTGAAGGATCTGGAAAGGCTTGTAATGCTTCCAAATGGAACAAAATTAATAATCAATAATGCTTTATATTCGAGTAAATCTCGAAGAAATCTCATAAGCTTTAAAGATGTACGCCAAAATGGCTATCATCTAGAAACAATGACGACAGATCAAAAAGAGTATATATGCCTCACGGCAGAAAAACATGGCAAGAAACATATATATGAGAAATTGCCAGCATACTCTTCGTGGTTATACCGTATAAACATACGACCCGTGGAAATCAATATGATATCTAACCAGAAGTTAGATGACAAACATTTGATTATTTTATGGCATGATCGTTTGGGACATCCAGCAACTGGGATGATGCAAAGAATAATAGCACATTCAGTTGGACATTCAATAAGAAATGTCAAAATTCCCCGATCAGATGAATTAACATGCTCTGCATGTTCACTTGGCAAATTAATAATAAGGCCATCTATGAACAAAATTGCTACTGAATCTCCAAAATTCTTGGAAAGAATTCAGGGAGATATATGTGGGCCAATTAATCCAGCATGTGGACCATTTCGATATTTCATGGTTTTAATTGATGCCTCTACACGATGGTCACATGTTAGTCTACTTTCAAGTAGAAATGTTGCCTTAGCAAAATTACTTGCCCAAATCATCAAATTAAGAGCACAATTCCCAGATCATACAATAAAGAAAATAAGACTTGACAATGCTGGGGAATTTACATCCCAAACATTTAATGATTATTGTATGTCAATTGGAATTGATGTTGAACACCCAGTAGCTCATGTTCATACACAAAATGGTCTAGCTGAATCACTAATTAAGAGATTACAATTGATTGCAAGACCATTATTAATGAGGTCAAGATTGCCATCATCTGCTTGGGGACATGCTATAATACATGCAGCAGCGCTAATTAGATTGAGACCTACAGCTTATCATAAATTCTCACCACTACAACTTGTTTGTGGTCGAGAACCAAGTATCTCACATCTAAAAATCTTTGGGTGTGCTGTATATGTTCCCATTGCTCCACCCCAACGAACAAAAATGGGTCCACAAAGAAGGCTGGGAATTTATGTCGGGTTTGAATCCCCCTCTATAATTAAATACCTTGAACCATTGACTGGTGACTTATTTACGGCTAGATTTGCGGACTGTCACTTTAATGAAACAGTATTCCCAGCCTTAGGGGGAGAGAAAGTGGACCCACATAAGAAAGAAATTGAACTCATTTGGAATGCAACACAACTGTTGATGTTAGACCCACGAACAAATATGTGTGAACAAGAAGTTAAGAAAATTGTTCATTTACAAAGTGTTGCAAATCAATTGCCCGATGCATTTGTAGACACAAAGAAGGTGACAAAATCACATATACCAGCAGAAAATGCCCCTGCACGTATTGAAATCCCAACTGGTAATAAGGCCATAGAAAATGAATCTCAGGCACGCAGAAAGCGTGGAAGACCACTTGGTTCAAAAGATTCTAAGCCAAGGAAACTAAAAAGATTGGATGGAGTAGAAAATGAGACTAATAATGTTCCCCCGTCAGAAGGTCAAGAAAGACCAAATGTGGATGAAAGTAAAGAAAATGATGATAATCCAAAAGGGGACGAACAAGAAGACAACCCTACGGGGAATGAACAAGATGTTCTAAACATCGATAACAATGAAATTTCAATGAATTACGTCTCTACAAAGACTCAGTGGAATAGGAAAGATGTTATCGTTAATGAAACATTCGCAAATTCCATCGCAATCGACATCGTGTCTGATGAAAATGATGTTGAACCAAGAACTGTAGAAGAATGTCGACGTAGGAGTGATTGGCCAAAGTGGAAGGAGGCAATGCTGGCTGAGTTAAAGTCACTTGAAAAACGAGAAGTTTTTGGGAAAATAACCCTTACACCAGCAGGTGTAAAACCCGTTGGATACAAATGGGTATTTGTAAGAAAACGTAATGAGAAAAATGAAATAGTTAGATACAAGGCAAGACTTGTAGCCCAAGGATTTTCTCAAATTCCAGGGATTGATTATGAAGAAACATATTCTCCAGTGGTTGATGCAACTACATTAAGATTTCTGGTAAGTTTGACAGTCACAAAAGGACTGCAAATGCGATTAATGGATGTAGTGACTGCGTATTTGTATGGGTCACTCGATACGGACATTTACATGAAAGTCCCCGAAGGACTAAAACTACCAGAAAACCACAAGCCTAGACAACTGCTTTCCATAAAACTAAAAAGGTCACTTTATGGATTGAAACAATCTGGAAGGATGTGGTACAACCGTCTGAGTGAATACCTTATGAGAGAAGGATTCAAAAACAACCAAGTTAGTCCCTGTGTTTTCATAAAGCGATCACAATCAGGATTCGCTATCATTGCAGTTTATGTTGATGATTTAAATATCATCGGAACCCCAAATGAACTCGAGAAAACTGCAAAATACTTGATGAAAGAATTTGAGATGAAAGACCTTGGGAAAACTAAATTTTGCCTTGGACTACAAATTGAGCACTTGAGTCATGGCATTTTTGTCCATCAATCAAACTATACAGAAAGAGTTTTGAAACGTTTCTTCATGGACAAAGCAACCCCAACCAACTTCCCAATGGTTGTTCGTTCTTTGAATATGAAAAATGATCCATTCAGACCCCGAGAAGAAAATGAAGAGATTCTGGGTCCAGAAGTACCATACTTAAGTGCAATTGGAGCCTTAATGTACTTAGCTAACAATACTAGACCCGACATAGCTTTCTCTGTGAATTTGTTAGCCAGGCACAGCAATGCACCAACATATAGGCATTGGAAGGGAGTTCGACACTTACTCCGGTACCTACGAGGGACACAAGACCTTGGTTTATATTACCAACCAAAACAAGATGCTGCTCTCATTGGGTATGCAGACGCTGGATACTTATCAGATCCTCAAAATGCCAAGTCACAAAATGGATATGTATTCACTTATGGCGGCACTGCAATATCATGGAAATCAACAAAGCAGACATTGACCGCGACATCATCAAATCATGCAGAGTTGATAGCCCTCTATGAAGCAGGACGGGAATGTGTGTGGCTGAGGTCGATGATCAGTAATATCCAAAAGGAGTGTGGAATGAACGCAATAACAGAAGACCCAACCATCATCTTTGAAGACAATACAGCATGTATCGCTCAAGTAACTGAAGGATATATTAAAGGAGATAAAACGAAACATATTGCCCCAAAACTGTTCTTCACACATGATCTGCAAAAGGACGAGGAAATAAATATCCAGCAAATTCAGTCTTGTGAAAATCTTGCCGACCTTTTCACCAAATCACTTCTTTCGAAGAAATTTGAACAGTTAGTTCACAAAATCGGAATGCGACATCTTCGTGAACTATGCTGAGATCAGGGGGAGTATTATATGTACTGCACTCTTTTTCCCTTCGATCAGGTTTTTATCCCACCGGGTTTTTCCTGACAAGGTTTTTAACGAGGCAGTATACCAAAGCATATAATACAATAATATTGGTGTACTCTTTTGGCTATGGGTCTTATCCCACAAAGTTTTACCTAACAAGATTTTTAGTGGCATTCAAGGGGGAGTGTTAGAAGATAAGTCTAATAAGTGAATGCCAATTATTGATTTGATTACACAATGCTCATATAGGTCCAAACACTTGTGAACTCATATGGCTCTATGTGAGTAATTATTGTATTATTAGTGTAACTCATGGCTATAAATACAATGCCATAGAAGTAAGAATACAACGATAACACTACAACAATTTCACCCATCTTCTTTCACTCTTTTACTCCTTTTATCAAAACTTTTCTATCGGTAAATTCTTTAACACCTTTTTGTTTCTCTATTTTTTGTTCCTTTGATGACACTTCATTTGGACTTTGTTTTCATATGGTCTGCCCATCCCATGGATGACTGTCTGGAGTGTTAATGTGATATTGAAAAAAAAAAATGTGTAGTTCAATGTAATTAAAGAAGTTCTACACTATAAGACCATCTCCAATAGTGAAACTCAAATTTGAGTATTGATATACAAAATGAGTTGCTTTTTACTCCCTCCGTTTTTAAATACTTGTTCCATTTTTTCATGCGCGGAGTTTTAGCAGAAATTGGAGAAAATAATAATATATGGAGGTAGTGGGGTAAGTGGAAGAATAAAAAATTGGAAAAAGCAAAAGTAGTGGAGAGGATTGGAGGAGAGAAAATATGTGGTGGGTCCACAAGGTGAGAGAAATTAGTTAAATATTGTAAAAACTTTCCAAATAAGGAAATGGAGCAAGTATTTAAAAACGGCCGAAAAAGAAAAGTGGAGCAAGTATTTAAAAACGGAGGGAGTACCTTTAATGGTGATACCATACTCACTTCTCAATTTAGCAACTCATGTGAAGCCCATTTCCCAATGGTGAGACTCTTTAAAATATACAAATGTCACTTTTTAGTTTTTATTTATGGCTCACCAAATCCATTTATTTTTAATATCAAATATTGTAAGATATTAAACAAAAGGTAAAACTAAAATTAATTACAAAATAATTAGCATATTGATAAGGGGCCCACACTTTTTGTCAAATGAGACTCAAAGTTGAATATCTAAAATTAGCAACTTTCTTTTGGAGTTGCTAAGTTTAGATACTAACTTATTGATATACATTACAAAAAATACTCTCTCCTAAAAAAAAACCCACTTGAGTCTCACCATTAGAGGGGGTCTAAGGGTCTGTTCTGATTGACTGAACTCAGCTGAACTGAACTGAACTGAACTAAACTGAACTGAACTTATTAATTAGTGATTTTTAACTACGGATTAGTGATCTTTGATTATTTATTACTATACATATGTGTATATACAAATGTACATATTAAAATATTTACGAAAAATATACTATATAATTATAAAATTTATGGAAAATATATAAAAAAAACTTGAAATCTCTAAACATTTTAAACACATATACTATTTAATTTAAAAATAAAATAGTATTATGAAAAAAGAACACAAAATACTTACATGTATCTAACCCATTTAAACAAATTTTTTTTAAAAAATATTTTTAAAAAAAAAAGAAAAGAAAAAAACACGAAAAGCTAACAGAGGCAACGGCCCAACAGTCCAACACCCCTAACCTACTCTCTTTAATGTTTTAATTAATACATGTATCTAACTAGTATCTAACCCCAAATTATTACTATTAGTATTATTATTGTTGTTGTTGTTGAACTCTCTTTAATGTTTTAATAAGACCTTAAAAGAATAAAATTTGGCTTTATATCATTAGCAATATCATTAGACATAAATTAGTGAATCGCTAAACATCGCCCGCAAATTACTATATAAAGCCCACAAATATGACTTAGTTTGACATTTATGCCCATTTTCCAAAATTGAACAAATCTCTAAAAATAAAAAATGTGGAGCCGTACTGGGTCGTCGGGGGAGACCGGAGGGGAGGCCGGAGATGCGGGGGACGCGGGAGGTACATCGTCGTCGACGGAAAACGAGGTAATTCACCGTTAAATTTGACGTTTTACGTGCCGGCGTCTGAAATAGGTGGCCGTGCAGTGGCGCAGGCGCCTAGTTTGGACGCCAAAACCGTAGGATGGACGTCCAAGCCAGACGCCTTAACCACCACACTGGCGTCCAGCTTGGAAGCCACAACCACTAGGCTGGCGTCCTGGCCAGGCGCCAGTCCACTGGCTGCGGCGTCCTAGCCAGGCGCCAGGCTGGTGGTGGTGACTTCCAAGCTGGACGCCAGCCACCCTTTTTTTTTTTTTGTTTTTTTTTCTTTTTTTTTATTGTTGTTTTAATTTATTTTTTTTTTTTAAATTTGAAAAATCGAAAATGAATTTTTAGAAAAATTCGAAATTGTTTTATATTTGAAAATTCGAAATGGGTTTTTTTTAAAATTAATTCTGAAAATTTGAAATGGTTTTTTTTTTTTTAAATTAAGTATGAATATTCGAAATGGGTTTTTTAAAAAATTAAGTTTGAAAATTGAGAATGGTTTTTTTTTTTAAAATTAAGTTTGACAATTCGAAATTGAATTAAAAAAAAAATTGGAAATGGTTTTATATATATATATTTTTTAATTTATTTCAAATTGAAAATTGAAAACGGTTTTTTTTTTTAAATTAAGTTTAGTAATTTAATGTTTTTATTTATGTTGTGAGTAGATTTGTGTTAATGTATATCAAAATATTTAATTGTTTATGTAAATGTTATAATTGATTGTGTTTAAAATTTGTATGTGTATGTGTATGAATAATATTATACATAATTATGTTTTTAATTATGTGTTAATTCTGTGCAAATATAGAAATTAAATGTATTATCCGTTAAACGTATTTATTATAATATATAATTGATGCAGGATTATGGTGGAGACGGAAATGATTACAGTGGGATATTTGGACATGATGGTCCATTCGAAGATGCTCAGCAAGCGATTGATTGGGCAAAACAGGTTGCAATTACAGCTGGATTTTGCTTGGTAGTAGTAACTCATAAATCTCAACGGGATGGTAGAATGGATCGCATTTTGAGATGCGACCGTTATCGCAAAAGAGAAGAAAGAGATTTCCGTACAGCCACTCGGTTTGATACAAAGCGGAAAGGTTGTGGGTGTGAGTTCAGAGTAAAGGTTCGACAACTCCGCAGTCGTGATGGTTGGGAAGTGATTAGTTACTCTAAATGGGGGTATCACAACCATGAGATGATAGTATATGAAGAGGGTCATCGACAGCTGAGCGGCTTAAGTCCTGCTGCAAAATTAGTTGTGAAAGAAATGAGTGATGCTCAAGTCAAGCCTGCTAAAATATTAGCATCTGTGTTAGAGAAATTTCCAGAAGACCATCCAAACCGAAGACACATCTACAACGTCAGACAACAACTCAGGTTTGAACGGTCAGAGGGAAGGAACCCTATACAGCAGCTGCTACACCAGGCACAATCACGTGGTTACCTGTTCTGGTTTGATTCTGATGAAGATACAGCGGAGGTGACTCATCTTTTCCTTGTGCATCCTGATTGTGCCGATATGATCAATTCTTGGCCATTTGTGGTTTTGATCGACTCAACGTACAAGACAAACAAGTACAAGTTCCCACTGGTTGAGATCATGGGGATGACTCCAACGAACCAGAACTTTCTGATTGGTCATGCAATCATGAAGGATGAGACGGCTCCAAGTTATTATTGGGTCTTGGAGAAGCTGAGAAACTACATCGAGCCTAATGTTCATCCAGCAGCCATCGTAAGTGACTGTGAGGGAGGTCTCTTTGCCCCCATTAGGGAGCTGTTTTCAGAGTTGAAGCACCTATTGTGCACATGGCACATCAACAACTGCGTGAAAGTGAAAGCCTACAACCTTTTCAACAAGAACTTGGAAAGGGCAGAGAGATTGGTGAATGGTAAGTGGCGGAAAATCCTACAGGCTACCACAGAGGAAGCGTACGAGCGAGAATTGGCTAACTTCAGGGATTCGTACCAGTGGTGTCCGGCACTGGTGGACTATGTGATGCAGCAATGGGTCCCTCACAGGGAAAAGTTTGTCAAATATTGGACAAACTAGGTACTGCATTTCGGGAACACTACAACATGTAGAGTTGAGAGCGCTCACAGAGCTACCAAGGACTGGATTGATTCATCGACCGCTGCTTTGGATACACTGTTCGATAGACTTAACAAGTCAATTGAAACTCAGAAGAACGGCATCAGGAACTCTCTAGAGGACTCCAGACGACGACATGGTACGATGTATAGCCATTTCATATTTAAGATTCTCCATGGTCGTGTGTCGCACTACTGCTTGGGGTTGATTCTCACTGAGTTGAACAGGATGAGGGACTTGGCTGACGAAGTGTATGCTCGGTGCGGGTGTGCTATTTCAGTAACTCATGGATTACCTTGCGCATGCACCATTCACCGCGTTATTACAGAAGACAGGGCGTCGTTACATGTTGATCAGGTTCATTCATTCTGGCGGACGCTCGTTATTGGTGAGCATGCAGATACTGAAACGGCCGACCGTGAACAGGAGGAGCGTGAGCAGTTTCGTTCGATGTACGACCGAGTGTCCTCCAGCCATCCTTCTATTATACGTGACGCTACGCATGTACTTCATGACATGTTCCACAAGTCTACCTTAGATTTCGAGGAACCCGAAGGAGTTGACTGTCCTCGAGGTCGGCCACGGCGGAACAGGAGTGCGTTTGAGTATATCCGTGGTCTTGGTCGTGGTCGTGCTCGTGGCCGGACATCGTCATCTAGTCGTAGTCAATCTTCATCGTCTGTGAATATGCCCCTAAGAACTGGTACGGTTGCTTACTTTATTTTGGATTGTACATTGTTTTTGTTACGTTACTTCTGCCTTGGTAACTGGGTTTAGTTATATGTTGAATAGGAAGAAACGATGTTGATCAGTTTCCGTACAAGGACAGGATACCTAACATCATCATGCCGTACTTGGAAGGGTGGAACGATGTAGTCGGAGATGGTAACTGCGGATTCCGGGTCGTGGCTGATGTTTTTCAAATGGGCGAAGACAACTACGGTTTGGTGCGTCAGTTGATGTACAGCGAAATTGCCTCTAACCGTAATGTTTATCGTCATGTGTACCAGGATGACTTGGATAGGGCTCTGCGGCGTATCCGGTGGGGAGGTGGACCATGCGGTCAAAATCATTATTTTGACGCGCCACTAGATCTGTTCGCGGTTGCAAACATTTACAAGTGTACAGTCGTGCATTTCGGGCTTGGATTGCATAGTCGAGCTTATTATCCTTGTACCACGGTTCTCCCTTGGTCTTCGCGTGAGACTGTTACTACACCGGAAAGAGAGGTAGTTATTGGTTTTCTTGGGTCGTCATACAGACATTTCATCCGACTAGACATGTCAACCGATTTTCCTGTGCCACCGATTATACCTCGTTGGTACGACATTCGCACACCGAGCGTAGAGGGTTGGGATGCGCTATACCATGACCGGATCCACGAATGGAACACCCTAGCTGCCTTTTAGTTTTTCATGTGTACATTGTTTCTATGTAACCTTATTTTTACTTTGCTGTTTTAATGACAACATTAATTTAAAAACAGCAAACGATGTTGTCGCATTTTGAAATCTAAAACAATAAGCTGAAATGTTACAAACTTAAACCACAATGTTAAATTCATCGACATGCAAACGTAAATGAAAAATATCAAAAACTAAAATAAAAATGTTTAAAATGATCTACAAATAACATGCCGTGACAATCAGTAATCTCTCGTGGACGCCGACTCCCAGTGCGCAAGTGTCTGTTCCAAACTATCAACAGCAGCTCTCGCTGGTCCGCTCATGCTGTCCTTCTCCAAAGACAGTTTCTGTACGTCTTGCTGTATCTTGCCCATCCACTACATACAACAGAAAATACGACATGAAATACAACAACAACGTATAAAACTTAAATAAAAAAAACAACGACAAATGTTTTAAGAGACATACCGCTTCCACGGCAGTTCGCGGTGGCATGTAATCAGCATCACTGTGGTCGAGGTCTGCAATCAACCTCGGGTGCGAATACCGGTTGAACCATTCCATGTAGTAGTGGTCAAACATGGGAGGAACCCCAGATGGCGGCCTCTGCAACTCCGCAGTCCACAACCGGGCAACCATCGGAAACTGGTCCCACGTCGCAGTCATGATGTCCGGCCACTGCACGACGTAGTCCTTCGACGATGCTGATCGGACCGCCTTCATCGGCCATGCCGGGGGAGGAGGGACGACTTGGACAAATCCAAGCTGGCGAAGACAACGCTGGGGCATGTACGCCTCCACGATATCACGATACTGAATGAGGCCGGTGTACAGGGTCCTGGGTACCCTGTTACTAGGGTTCGAGCCGAATGGCATCCAGTTTACGTGCACATTATTTTAAAAGTTATTAACATTCATATAATAAATGCATTACTGAAAAACTGTAGAAATAATATATAAACTTTACCTCTAAGGGGGACATCCTGTCGAGCACCAAACGTATCGATCGGAGCCGGTCAACGGACTTCCTCTCAGAGCGCGGTCTCCACGCACAGGCACGCGGCATCCCCTCATCAATGGGAACCGGGTCACGATGTGGTCGCAATGCAGGAAAATACTCGTAGATCCAGGTCTGCAACAAAGTCAGACACCCAGTGATACCTGCCGCGTCAGCCCGACTCGCAAATCCTAGTTGGCGATACAAATACGCCAACGTAGCCGATCCCCAAGAATACTGGCCTAGATCGTCGGGGTCACACGCCTCAGCTATGTCGCGCGGCCTGAGCTTGTTTCCGCCGCTCTTATCAGGAAACAAGGTACATCCGAGGAGTAGAAAACAATGAGCGGCCAGCTGTGCGTCGTGCGTCCTACGCGCAGCGGGGTTCAAACACCGCTCCAACACGGATGCGATCTTCACACCGCCGTGATCCCAAACACCAAGCGCCTCGGTGTACAGTGCAGCCCTGTCCACCGCCAACAACTCCGCCAGCATATCTGCCTGATCCGCATCAGCCACAGTACAAAGTCGTTTACCCTCAACACGAATCCCCAGAATGGCCTCGACGTCGTGTAACATGATCGTCAACTCACCGAACGGAAGGTGGAAAGAGTTCGTATCCGGTTGCCACCGCTCAACGAAAGCCGTGATCAGCGTAGTGTCAATCTTATCGTGCATGGTCGCAGGAACGTGACCCACCCCAGTGCCCTGCAATCGATCGAACATCTCGCTCTCCACCGGCCAAGAATCAGCCCATGTACGCAAAAAGCTACAAGTCTTCTCCCGGGTATGACATTTCAACAAGCCCGTAACTGAAGGCCTCTCCTGGTCCTCCCAAATACGGGCAGCTATGTGTCCTAGAAAGCTAGGAATCACACTCCCGTCAACAGGCCCACCGGGCACCTCACTCCTAACAACCCAAGAATCATTAACGGCCCTCGACCGTTTCCTGCTTGCCCCAGATACAGTGGACGCAGATGATGTGCCAGATCTGCTAACAAACCTACCATCCCTACCCTTACGCACCTCCACCATATGTGCCTCGTACATGTCATCAACCCTCTGACTGAATGGACCGTAATCATCATACGGTCCACTCCCATCGTCCACATCCTCATCCTCATATGCGCCCTCCTCCTGCTCCTCCTCCTGGTCACCCTCCTCCTGGTCACCCTCCTCAGCATCATCATCGTCATCGTCGTCCTCATCCCGACGGTGGATTCGTTCTCTACGAGCCGAGGCCGAAATAAAACGGGATCTAACATGTCTATCCCCCGACCTCTCCACTGAATAGCTTCTACTAAGAATGGCTAGATTCTTCCCCGCACCTTGACGACCCAGTGAATTCTACAAAAAATTATAAAATATATAAACATACAAAAGTTTTTTAAAAAAATAAATAACTACCTACAAACACAAAATACCAACACTTCCAACATATCGTCATTTTTATAAACATAAAATTAATAAAGATTATAAAAAATCAAACACATAATAAATAAATAGGAAATGTTACAAAAATTTCAAATTATTTCAACTAATTAAACATAGAAAAATATTATACGGCATACACAAATACACACATAATACCCTAATATATTACAAAATTTAGGATTTCAAAAAAGAATAAAAATTATTTCAAATAATTAAACATAAATACACACAAAAAAATAAATAAAAAAAACAATTACACATTAACACAAACAATTTCCACATACTACATCAATTAAGGGATAAAAAATGTTTAGTCATCAAACACAAAACAAAAAAAACATACACACAAAAAAAAAAACTGATTTTATAAAAATAAAATATACACGACTTATTAAAAAAAACACATAAAGTTGATAAATATTTAAAAAAAAATAAAACACAATAACGAAAAAAAAATAAGAAATAACACAAAATTATTTTAAATAAAAATAAATTTCTGATTTTGCGAAATAAAAAAAAAAAAAATCAAAACAAAAAAATAAAAAAAAAAATCAGAAAAAACAAAAACAAAATAAAAAAAAATTAAAACCAAAATACACAAAAACAAAATAACAAAAAAAAAATAAAAAAATAAAAAGGAGGTGGGGCGTCTGGTCTGGCCGCCACAGCCACTGGCGTGGCGTCTGGCTTGGAAGCCCAGCCACCAGGCCAGGCGTCCAAACCAAAAGCCACGCCAATGGCCCAGGCGCCAGATCTGGCCGCCACAGCCAATGGCGTGGCTTCTGGTTTGGACGCCTGGCCTGATGGCTGGGCTTCCAAGCCAGACGCCACGCCAGTGGCTCTGGCGGCCAGACCAGACGCCCCACCACCAGACACCGTTTTCTTATTTTTTTTTTTTTTTTTTTTTTAAAAAAAATATTAAATAATTACCTTTCCACCAGGTCGCCGCCTTTCCTCCGCCGTCGCCGCCGCCACCTCCTTCCCTTGCCGCCTAGACATTGTCGTATTTAGGAGTGGTAGATTTTCTTTTTTTTAGAGAGAAGTAGAGAGTGTTTTTTTTTTAAAAAATGATAAGGGCAATAATGTCTCACCAAGTCATATTTGTGGGCTTTATATAGTAATTTGCGGGCGATGTTTAACAAATCCCATAAATTAAGAGCTGAACTGAACTGAGCTGAACTGAACTGAACTGAATTTCAACGGAAGAGAACAGGCCCTAAGTCCATAAACTTCGAGTATTGGCTTTTTTAATCTATGTCCCATCCTTTTGAAAATTACACACTGTAACTTTTAACTTACAATTATGTCTCAATAGTGACCTTGTCGTTATCCTATCGTAGTGGTCACCGTTAGTGGAACCCACTTTGCATTTTTTTAAAAAAAATTCTCGATTTGTGTGTTGAAAAATATTCCGTCTATCTTTCTTTTCAAAGTTTGTACGATGTTTGAAAATGGACACACTTGGAACCATCCTGCCTAAGAAGAAATTTGATAGCTCTTTGGGAACTTCTTTCCTTTGGAAAGGCGGCGAGGGAAGAGAAAGATTAGCTGAAATAGTTGCGCTGTTAAGGGTTTTAGTGGTCATTTTGGTTCTTAAGGGTCCAAATTGAGCTAGGATTTTACCAAAAAAAAAACTTAGAAGCCCCGTTTTGTGAATTCTAAATTTAACTATGAAAATGTGAATTCACAAAATGGGGTTTCTACATTATTATTTTGCAAAATTTAAGCTCAATTTGGAATCTTATGAGAAAAATGACTCTTAAAACCTTTAGCGGAACATTTTTAAGCACGAAAATTGAGAAAAAAAATAAATAGGTGTAAAGTGGGCCCCACTAACAGCAACATGAGGTTTCAAAAAAAAAAAAAACCAGCAACATGTAACGGAGGGTTAACGAAAAGGTTACTACATAGTCGATAAATGGACCTTGAGGTTATAGCGTGGAATTTTTAAAGGGGGGCACAACGTGGAAAAGTGAACACATGAGGGTTACTGTGTAGAATTTAGGATGATTAAGAAAATACGAGTATTTAACAAAATGATATGATTTGGATTGACAATTTGCGTCGTGATAACACTTGCATAACTTAAAACAGAATTACGATTAGCAGCAGCGACAGTGAACACGCTTTAATAATCATGATCCAAACACCTAAAGGTAACAGTTATTCAAGTAAGCAATAACTTTATTTATTGACACTAGCAAATTTGACTTTTTCAAAATATTAATGTGGATTATGCACCCATTGTAATAATATAGGTGACCTAAGATGAACTAAAAGAATTAAACGAAAGAAAAAAAATTGAAAAAGAACAGCAAAGATTAGGGCTGCGCAGAGTATAGTCTAGACCACACCAAACCGCAATTTTGCGGTTTGGTGCGATTTGCGGTTTGAAATGCGCGGTTTGTGGTTTGAAAATTGCGGTGCAGTTTTCAAATTTGACCAAACCACGATTTTGCGGTTTGGTGCTGTTTCAAAAAAGTTTCAAACCAAACCGCACCGCAAACCGTTATATGATATTATAATATATATTTTTATAAACAAATATAAAAATAAAAGATCGTAAGGGTTACCGATTTTATTATGAAGTTTCTAGTAGCCGACATCTATCTCTAATTCTCATCTACTCCCGGCCCTCCACTCCCTCTTTCTTTTTCCTCTCTAAGTCTTTGTATCAATTTCTACTTTCTTTCTCCTTTAAAACTTAATATGTGAGAGATCAAGTCCATATAAATTCAGACAATCGACCACCACATGCAATCATATTGCAAATTGTCAGCCTCCACTACAAGATTCACAGAGATATCTAAAGTAAGTAGTACTTTTTTAAAAAAAAATATTTAAATCTTTGTTTAGAAATCTATCATATTCATGTTCGTTTTATACATAGTCATAGATTTTATGTAAGTAATCTGTGTATAGTCTATTTAATTTTAAATTTTGTGCACCTAATTTATTAATTTTTTTTTTTTGGTCTAGTTTGTTCGTCTCATACGTACAACAGAGTCGATTACAACGGAGTCCAAGTTCTATGGGGACTCCCCTTGCTGAAGATGTTAATGAGGAAGGATTTCTTGAGAGAGAGGATATGCCACAACCTAAACAAGATGATAATTGTGGAAAAACAGCAAATCGCAACGCACCAAACCGTATATTGCGGTGCGGTTTGTATAAAATTGCGGTTTGAAAAAAATCACAAACCGCAATTTTACGGTTTAGTGCGGTTTGAGACCCAAACCGCACCTTGCACAGCCCTAGCAAATTAAAGATTATTTGATCTTTATTTCTATAGCTCGAGCTAGCTTACAAATGAAGTTTATTACAAATGAATTGAATAATTAAAACAGAAGCTATGACCAACTATTTATATTACAACTAAATAACAACTTTGCTGATATGACTTGTTTTGTAACAAACTCGTAATTGCCTTTGCTGACATGGCATGCTCTGCAACAACCTTCTAACTGCCAATCTTGATTTCACTTCTAGAAGCTTCTAGAAATTCTAGAATATTATTAGCAGCAGTTTTATTCTCATCACCCCCCTTAAATTAGGCAGGTTAGACATGCCTAGTTTGCCAAGAAAAGAATTAAACCAAGCAATGGTTACAAGGGCATTTCTCTTCTTGATAAACAAGGAATAATCATTCTTGTTTTGCTGAAATCCCATTTTCTGTAACTCGGACAATAGTTTTGCAAACCACTGCCTATATGCCTGTTTGAGGCCATAGAGAGACTTTACTAATCTGCATATTTTCTCATCTGAGGAAGCCCTTTAGGAACTACCATATATACTTTTTCATATAAATCTCCATGCAAGAATGCATTATTCACATCCCATTGGAACAAAGACCATCCTTTAGAAGCAACAATGGCAACGAGACACCTGACTGTTCCCATCTTAACAAATGGACTTTGAAAATTTATACCAAACTTATGCGTATAGCCTATGGCAACCAATCGAACCTTTACACCCTATTAGCTTCTTACTAGCAGGAAGTTCAACTAGTATCCAAGTGTTATTCTTCTATAATGCAGCTAGCTCTTTCTCCATATATATAGCATCTACCCACTCTGATCTTTTATTGCTTGAACATAACAGGTTCTTTCAAAGTTTCAATTGTAGCAACAAATGAATGATGCGACTTGGGAAATTGAGAGTAGTGTACTAAATTACGTTACACCAATGAGAAGAAATTGATGAAACAGAATTACAAATATAATCATGCCTCTAAGTATGACGATGCCTTTCTATAATAGACTATCTAAGACTAGGAATATAATCAACTGCATCGTGATTCTCATGGACAA
The DNA here is from genome assembly GCF_001683475.1 of Chenopodium quinoa. Lineage (NCBI taxonomy): Eukaryota > Viridiplantae > Streptophyta > Magnoliopsida > Caryophyllales > Amaranthaceae > Chenopodium > Chenopodium quinoa. Next base: position 5,183,390 of record NW_018745286.1, on the reverse strand, counting down.
GATTCTTAGGAATGTCAATGTTTGAAGCTACATCAAACTTCTTGTGAAGAATTTGTTTGATCATAATTTTTTTTTTTTTTTTTCTGTTCAAGCTTGATGAAAAATGTCAAGATTTCAGAGTTAATAAATGGTGTGAAATCAGTCACTTCAGGAAGGAAAAGTGTGAAAATTGACTGATTGTTTGACTATGAAATATAAAAAGGAAAATGTTGCTCATAAAAACAACATCCCTGCAAAAATGATCTTTGTTTCAATATTCATCCCTTGTAAACTTTTTACCCTTGCTAGTAACCAATATGCAACACATAACACTGATCTCCCCCCCCCCCCCCCTTCCCTCTAGAATGACATTGGCAGTTTAGCTTGAAAGAACAAAAATCTTGCATTTTCTAAAAGATGCATGTATTTTATCTCAACAATTTCATTCTGTTGAGGAGTGTCTGTACAACTTCTATGATGTTCAATCCCTTTTTTTTATTTAAAAAGAAAAAAAATCATATCTCCTGCACAAAGCTCATTTTCTTTATTAGATCTCACTTTCTTAACTTTTAATCCAAACTGATTTGTAACATAAGCAACAAAATTGACAAAAATAGGAACTACATCTGATTTATTATTCAAAAGATACACCCAAGTCATTATACTAAAATCATCCACTATGGTAAGAAACAGATTACAACCATTATGATTTAAGACATTGTAAGGACCCCAATATCTATAAGTAGCAGCTCAAAAATTTTCTGAGACTTTATACATCTAACACCAAAGGGCAAAGGGTAATCTAGTATATTTAGATATTGGACACATTGACTTGATAGTAATCACTTACAACACCCAAATTAAAGCAACATATCGTCAAAACCTCTAACTACATCTTTAATAGCACGTTCTTCTTTCATTGATTAAAGAACTCTCCACCATATATAATCCTCTGAAATACTACCAATAAGCAATGGCTTCATCATAGAACTCTGAAGCACATTTGTCATTAGTAAAAACATCATAACAACTCATATCTACACAGATCTTGGGAATAAAAATGTGATTGAACCTGAAATTAGAAATATATAAGACATCATTCAGCACTATATATGCCATTTCCTAGATGAACGGTACCAATACGAGTAACCTTAACTCTTGTCCCATCAGGAATTGTAATGAAATCATCATGACCCTAGCACAATGATACTCACTAAAATATGACAAATCATAGAATATGTTATATGTGGCTCCATTATCCATTATTCAAGGAAATGGTGCAGAAGAAATGAGTTTACTTGCCACATAAGCTAACTTAGATGATCCTGCAGCACTTAAACCATCATTCTGCTTTGCATAATACTCCACCATTTGTTGATATTGCTCATTAGAAAATGGCAAATCCTATTGTTTTGAATCCATGTTCACTCATAAATCTTCTGAAGTATAGTAGCAACCCTTTTTCCTTTACCAAATCTTTAAGGATGACCATTCACCTTGTAATACCTCTGAATATTATGACCAGGAATCTTACAATGATCACAGTAATAGTTAACTCTCTTGTTATCATTGTAAGACCTTTGTCATGTGCCATGATAATTGTTCAATCTTGGAGCATCATGGAACCTTATGTTGCCTACTGCAAAAGCCATTGGTTAATCTGTATCTGGCTTATAGGTCCGCTTGTGTTTCTCTTCTTGTACTAGCAATCTGTAAGCATGAGTAATAACGGGCAAAGGCTGCATGAGTAACAGATTACCTTTGACAATCTCAAAACCAACATTCAATTTCATCAATAATTGAATCAATCTTCTATCTTGCTAGGATTTCAACAATTTTTGAGTGGTTAGACAAGAACAGTTCGTATAATTGTAGGATTGAAATAATCCAATTGATCCCAAAACCTCTTGATTTTGGTGAAAAATATTATAACATCATTTGTACCTTGATTTATGTCATTCAAACTCTGATGTAAAGTATACAACACTGACCCTAATGATGATACACCAAAACGCTCTTGAAGAATCAACCAGATCTCTCTTGTTGTATTGAAGCAAAACACACTTCTTGCCAAATTTTGATCCAAAACTCCAACAATCCAGGAAATTAACATGTTATTGAAACTTTCCCGGGATTTAATCAATTCATATTTTGGATTTGGATTTATAATGCTACCATCGATGAAACCTAGCTGTTTTAGCTAATAAGCTAATCATCATTGATCTCTTCCAATCACTATAAGCTTCACTTGTAAATTTCTTTGAAACCAATTTCATTCCTAGATTGTCGAAAGGATGAATATAGTAAGGTGGGGAAGTATTTTGTGATGGATCTAGTGTTTGATTTTGTGCCATTTTTTAGCATAAATTTGAACTAAAATTTCTGAAATGAAAATGTTTAAAACGAAGAACTAAGCGTTTCCCAGAATTGTACCAAAAGCTCTGATACCATGTAATAATCTGTGATCTAAGATTAACTGAAAGAATTAAACGAATTAAAGAATGAACAAGAAAAGCATAAAATATTTGATCTTTATTTCTGTAGCTCGAGCTTACAAATGAAGTTTATGACAAATAAATTGAATAACTAAAACAGGAGCTAGGATCAACTAATTTATACAACACTTGTTCAAGACAAGCATAGATTTACAACACTAGCAGATAAGGGGAAAAGGATAGGCACGAAAACTAAGTACCAAGCTACCAAAGTTGTAACACCCCTCCATAAAGAAAATCTAAATGATAAAGGAGGGAAAAAAACATAAAAATAAAGTAAGGGTCTGTTCTCATACGTTGAAATTCAGTTCAGATTAGTTTATGTCTAATGATATTGCTAATGATATAAAGCCAAATTTCATTCTTTTAAGCTCTTATTACAATGACGATAATAATAATAATAATAATAATAATAATAATAATAATAACAATAATAATAATAATAATAATAATAATAATAACAACAACAAAAAATTTAAACTTTTATTTTATTTTATTTTATTTTAATTTTTTTAAAAAAGTGTTTTGTGTTCTTTTGTCATAATACTATTTTATTTTTAAATTATATAGTATATGTGGTTAAAATGTTTTGGGGTTTCATGTTTATAATATATTTTCCATAAATATTATAATTATAAAGTATATTTTTCATAAATATTTTAATATGTACATATGTATATACACATATGTATAGTAATAAATAATCAATAAATAATCAAAGATCACTAATCCGTAGTTAAAAATCACTAATTACTAAGTTCAGTTCAGCTCAGTTCAGTTAAGTTCAGTTCAGTTCAGCTGATTTCAGTCAATGAGAACATGCCCTTTAACACTGTCTTCCACATAAATCCAAGGAATCCATCACATACGTTGCAGTTCTTAACATCATTTTCATATATTTTATGGTAAGTGGCATGCTATGTTGCATATACCAATAGGCAATTGGACAGAATAATCTATTATCAAACCTTACACTAAAGTGACTAAAATAGGCTAATGAGGTCATTATTTAATTTATCTCTTGGATTTATTAGGAAACTCTTCTTACACTCAAAAGCAATTGGTCTTAGGTGCATCCTCATGCACCTAAGATAGGTGCAACAAGTGAAGGCCCAAAACGTGCGGCCCAAATTAATAACCAGACAACATATCCGCGGTCCGCCAAAATCAACACTACACTCTACAAAATGAACATTTAGTAAAAAAATATGAACATGAAAAAAATGAACATTTAATAATAAAAAATGAACACGTAAAAAAATGAACATTTAATACTTATAATGCATATATTTCATAATCATATTATTTTTTATTTTTTCAAATTTTTATGTTCATAATTAAATGCATAATATTCATAATAATATTTTATATGTTCATATATAATTTCAAATATTCATAATGTAAATATGTGTTGTTCATGAAATAGTAATTAAATCTGTTTATGCATATGTTGTCTTTCTTAAATGTTTATGCTCATATTTTTTACGTATATGTTCATACTTTAAATGCTTATATTCACTTTAAGAAAACCAATGCTTACGTTCATATTTTGAAATGTAATAATCACTTTCTGAAATGCATAAGTTCATATTTTTTTATGCCTATGTTCACTTTCTGAAAAGATAATGTTCACATGTAAGCGAACCTATGCATATGTTCATTATTTGGATACCTTATATTCTTAGAATGTTTTAAAACGTTCATAATATAAATATTTGTTGTTCATATGATAAATATTCTTAAGTATATATTACGAAGTAATGTTTATAAAATATGTTCATATTTTGAATGCATATGTTCACTCTCTAAAATGCATATATTCATATTTTGAATACTTATGTTTACATTCTTAAATGCATATGTTCATACATTTTTTATACATGCGTTCACTTACAAGGACCCAATGCATATGTTCATATTTTGAATGCGTATGTTCATTTTCTAAAATACATATACTCACATTTGTAATGCATATGTTCATATTTTTAATACTTATAATGCGTATGTTTTAATTTTTATGTAATAAATGTTCATTTTTAGTATACTAAATGATCATTTTTAGTTACTAAATGTTCATTTTGTACTAAATGTTCACTTTTAAAGTACATCGTGTTCATTTTTTTCCAAAAATTATTCACAAATATTAGCAACTTAATTAAAAAAATCAAAATCGTAATTAAAAAAAAAAAAATTTAAGATGCAGCAATTCAATAATTCATCACAAATTCATCGACCATAATTTTTGCAATATCGATTAAAAATTAAACCTAATACTTACAAAATCAAATGAAATTCATCACATATTCAACAGTTGAATTAATATTCAAATAATCAAATTCATCCCAAATTAAACCCAAATTCATCAATCTAATTGATATCCATCATAGCAAATTCATAGAAACTAACTTGCATTGATCTTTTCGGGAATAACAATCAAATTCATCTATTCAATTCACAAAATCAATGGAAGATAAAAATAGAAAAAACAGAGGAGAGAGAAAGTTTAATCAATGGAAAATAAAAATAGAAAAAACAGGGAAGAGAAAAAGTTTATGAAAGTGGTCGAAAGTATAGAATTCAGAGAAAATTTTGATGAAAAATTTGATGAAAAATTTGATGAATATTATTATATAAATAAAAAGTGAAGAAAAAATTTAAAAAAAGGGGAAAAAAATCATAAAGAAAAGAAGAATTACAGGAAGAATAATATCTGGAAAAAAAAAAGATAAAGGTGGACTGCATTTCATACACTAAAAGTTGCGTTTAAGGGGTGTTGCACCTATTTTACATGCACAAACATGCACCTAAGAATATGCCTGCTTTGAGAAAGAGCTCAAGGCATGTTGTGCATCACTGCATTGTAGGCCTTCGTTGTATTTTTATCAACTTAGCCCACTTAGTTATCATGCAAGATAATAATGGGCTAATGGCTAACTTTACTTATCTCAACAATATAAAATGAGTCTGAAGACTTGTGGTTAGACCTGGCAAACAGGTCATTCAGGTCGGGTCATTCAAGTTGGGTTCAAGTTGGGTCAATTCAGGTCGGGTTAAGTTCGGGCCAGTAAATGTTCGGGTCGGGTTTGGGTCGAGTCGGGTTGATTTGGGTTTCGGGTCAAAATCGGGTTAGCACTTCGGGTCAAGTTCGGGTCGGGTCTGTTCGGGTTGGGTCAATTTTTAAGATCAATTTTCGGGTCAATTTCGGGTCGGGTCAAATTCGGATCGAGTCACTTCAGGTCGGGTCTATTCGGGTTAAATTTGTGTCGGGTCACCAAAATAGATTCACTTTAAAAAAATAGTTGGAAAAATAAAGTAAAATCGTTAAAAAAATAAATAAATAAAAAATCATGAGTACCTATTTCGTAGGAAATAAAGAAGCCCTAAACTAAGTAATTCACTATTTCACCCTATTCACTTAGGATTCGGGTCGGGTCACTACGGGTCGTGTCGATTCGGTCAATCAATTTGGGTTAAAATCGAGTCGGGTCATATCGGGTTTCGAGTCATTTCGGGTCGGGTCAAGTTCGGGTTTCGGGTCAGGTCATTCGGGTTGGGTCACTTCGGGTCATGTTCAGGTCAACTCTTTTTCGGGTCGGGTCGGGTTAGTTCGGTTCGGGTCATTTTCAAGTCAACTTTCGGGTTATGAGTCGGGTCATTCGGGTCGGGTCAATCAGGTCGGGTCAGGATTGCCAAGTCTACTTGTGGTTTATCTACAACTGAGCTAGGCAGAGCACATGACTTGTCAAAAAAAGTTAAATGATAGGAGGGATAACTCAAGTGGTTAAAAGCTTCCCTTCCAAAGCTTCCCTTCCAATCTCGAGGAATGTTGGAATCAATTCTCATCACCCGTCCTAGTGGCTCAACACCCCAAAAAATATAAAGTTTTCGTGTAACAGTATTATAATAAGTGAAGTTAAAGGTAGCTCACTGGTTGAATTGTTGGGCCTGTTGGCAGCATCCTTCACATATCAAGAGAGCACAAAGGCCAGTAAGGCGCAGCAAAGAAAGTGTGTGCTCCCTCCACGAGTTCTTCTCCCTTGAGTCCCTTCACTAATTATTCCATTCATGTATTCAACCAACAGCCATAACTCAATCTCATACAAATCAAATTTCTCGAATGTACGGATAGTGCTTCTCATTTGTGAATATAACTATCACAATCAATAATCAATTACCTTAGCAAAGAAAAATGCACAATTTATTGATCCCTTTAGGCTAATTATCAAACTATCAGCGCGTGCATGACATTTTATGTCATCCACTCCACTAATTGGGTATACATAACATATATACATCATGCTACTCCAGGAGCTCCTTACAAAAACTATACGGAGCTACTTGGCTATTTGTTACCATATAGCTCAGATGATATTTCTATATCATGTCTAAAGAAAAAACAAAGAGAAAACCTCATAACTAAGACTTGAGTAAAAAGATTGTAAAAAATATTACTAACTCCACTCTCAAATAGGGCGGTGTTACCTCTAAGTTTTGCATTTCAACTTCCTATGAGGTTTCAAATCCACCACGATAACCGTGATGTTATCCTTGCTACCCTTTTGTAAAGCAAGCTTGGCAAGGTAATCGGCTGCAGCTTGAGCAGCAGGATCAATACTCTTTCCCCGCTCCAGGGACATGCTGCCTCCATTCTTTTTATGCCACAGCAAAATTCGCCTTCGTGCTGCTTCACAGGCTTCTTCATTCGTCAGCACATCCCATAAGCCATCACTAGCTAAAATGAGGCAATCATCGTCCTTCAACCTAGGAATTACCATTACTTCTGGATCTGGAATAATCCACGGCTTTAGATATCTATCCCCTGGAAAAGCAAATGAAAGTGCAAAAGTATAAGCAAATTGAAACAAAGTATTACCTTGATAAAATACGAATTAAATAGAATTAACAGATTTTTTTAACACTATAACCCCATTAATCCATGCAGTCCTCAAACCTCATTGTTTGACTATGCAAGGGATGCAGAATGCACCTGCAACCAGGGGTAAGCCTTTATACCTGACAGGACTTTATAGTTTATAACAAGGCATTGTAAAGCTACACCAAGTGCAGCACAATGGTCAGTATGTATCTAAATTCGCGACATCACTATCACTGCACCAATCTAACAACTTAAACAACTCATGTCTTCAAAATTGAATCTCATTCCACCAGATATATATGAAGTACTTAATTGAAAACATGGCCTAAGGCTCTATTAAACACAATTACCTATTTAGCATTTCCCAGAATTTTCTTAACATGGGAAAATACACGTGTTTGAATGGAACCTTTTCAGAATGTAGATTGTAAACATTCATCATTAGAAAAATAAACCCGAATTTTTTTGTTAAGAAGAATGCAGTTCCAAGGTTGGAAACATTTCAGAAAGCACTGCCGTATATATGAAGTACTTAATTGAAAACATGGCCTAAGGCTCTATTAAACACAATTACCTATTTAGCATTTCCCAGAATTTTCTTAACATGGGAAAATACACGTGTTTGAATGGAACCTTTTCAGAATGTAGATTGTAAACATTCATCATTAGAAAAATAAACCCGAATTTTTTTGTTAAGAAGAATGCAGTTCCAAGGTTGGAAACATTTCAGAAAGCACTGCCGTATTTTCCAAAGAATGCCTTCCTATCCTCCACTTCCTCCCCCTTCCTCTCCAATATGTTTAACAAATGAACCAAACAATGAAAAGTGACATTCGAAAGCTGGATTCTGAAAGGTTTTCCCTGATACATAAAATTCAGGAAATTTTGCAAAAAACCACCTTTTAAATCTTGTTTTTTTTGCATTTAACCACCTTTTAAAAAAAATGTTGCAAAAAAACCACCAATTTTAAAAATTTTGTTGCAACTTACCACCAATTCAAGGTAAAACAATTGATAAATTTGGCTAAAAAAGTGGTTATTTGCAACAAATTTTTTAAAATTGGTGGTCTTTTGCAACATTTTTTTTAAAAGGTGGTTATATGCAAAAAAATAAGATTTAAAAGGTGGTTTTTTGCAAAATTTTCTAAAATTCAGCTCCCAAAAAAATTATTTTGAAACCAAACATAACTCAAATTCCCTTACCCTGAAATACTGAATAGAGTTTATTACCATTATACTAGGGACCCATATAGAAGTGGAGCACCCAAGGAGAAAAGCAAAAATGAAAGGAATAATATCATTTTTTTATACTTGGTGTGCACTTTCTTGAAGAAGTGGCAATGGAACCCACATGTTTGACCAATGCATCAGGCACGATATATCTTTCACTGCTGAATTTGGAACCTGGCAACATCATCAGAAGTTGTAAAGCAATGTAATCAACTTTCTACCACCCCCTTATAACAATCGTATCTTCCAGCTGATCCTAAGTTTTACGAGTAACAGATAAGCGTTTCTCTTTTTCCTGGCTCACTGTAGCTCAATAAAAGGAGTCTCTAAAGCACTATGCTTGACACAACTGTGGAGACAATTGTGCATCAGCGACTGGAACAAATGCAGTGCTATCGCAATAGTTTCATGAAGTGAGAGAACAATTATATGACAGTCTTATTTCATATTACCACATGACGTGCATCTGGTAACTAATCTTATATTTGTATATAACATGTCTAATAATACGGGAAAGTGGATAACAATTAACATAAATAGCAAAACCAATAAAAAAAAAGGTCAATAACTAATAATATAAGAAGCATAATTAGATACCCTATTTGCATATTTAGTTACCAATAGTGCTAAATTTCACAATTAGTAAAGCTTTTATACTTTTAGTTGTCCTTTATTGCTCAATTAGCTACCCTATTTGCATATCAATATCAATCAATATAAATTATAAAAACACAATGGCAAGACATACAATCCCACCATATGTTGCCATTGCTTATGTGGCGTCATGTCGTACTACAATCAATCAGTAATGTTTCCTCATTAAAAAAAATTGTAATTTGTTAGCGGTAATATTTAACCACCGCTCCAATGACACAACTTATGACAATAAAGTCATATTAGAAAGGGTTATTCTCATTCCATAAACCCTAAAATTTTAAATGTCAACTTATATGTGTATATTTCAACAACAATATGATTACAAAATTAATTTCATTTCTTTCATTTACTCATTCATAGTTTTTATATATAGGTAAATATGTAACCTAAAAATGCACATGTAAAGGGTTTTCTATTAACCACAAAATACGTTTGCTTTAGCAAGGAATTTTGTATGACAACCGAAGAATAAAATCATTTTAACAAATAAATTAAACTTATGTAAAATTTAAGTTATTGCAGATTGAGTAATGAATTTTAATGTTCAATAATATTTGCAAAAATAAACAATTGTTTTTTTTAATAAAACAATGACCCAAGGCATCGCCTAGGCCAAAAAATAGATTAGCCAACAAAAGTGCTAATGATATGCTAATATCATAGTGGTATTACCCGATAGGGTCATCATAAGTAGACAGACTAGACTTGAAAAGGATAAGATTTTAATTTAGTTCACATTCTCAAGCATGCTTGTAGAGCAGAATCATCTTAATAGATTCGCTAAATGATACCATGAATAACTAACCCAAGAGTTTGAATTACAACCACTGATCACGTTGAATTCATCAATTACAACAACACTGATAACAAAGAAACCCAACATTGCCCTATGTGGACTTTACTATGTTCACAATGTTAAATGTCTGGACATGATGGGACAATATCAACCCAACATTCATCCCCCTACTATAGGTACAGTTTTTGGTGATCAAAACAGTCTTATATAGCTAGTCAAATTTCATAGAATAAGATCCTGGATAATAGAACAGTCTCCAATCAAGTATCTCCACATGAAAAGTCAAAGCTCATACAGAGGTTGATTTGATTAATAACCAAACTAGTTTTTGGCCCGGACGATGCCTCGGCTCATTGTTTTATTAAAAAAATCAATTAATTGAACATCAAAATACATTATTCAATCTGCAGTAGCCTTAATTTAATATTTGTTTTATTTATTCATTAAAAGGATTTTATCTTCGGTAGTCATTAAAAATTCCTTAATAAAGTAAACGTATTTTTTGGTGAATAAAAAAACCTTTAAAATTGTTATGCATATTTAGGTTACATATAATCAAAATACATATAATCTATATATAAGAATTATGAATGAGTAAATGAAATAAATGAGATGAATTTTGTAATCATATATATTGTTGTTGATATTACACATAAGCTGACAGTTAAAATTTTAGAATTTATGAATGCGATTAACACTATTTAATATGACTTCATTGTCATACGTTATGTCATTGCAGCAGTGAGGTCATGGGTTCAATTATCACAAATTACAATTTTTACAGTGGGAAAACGTTGGTGATTGATTGTAGTACGACATGACGCCACATAAGTAATGGTGACATGTGGCGGGATTCCATGTCTTGCCATTGAGTTTTAGTAATAATATATTGATTAGCACTAGGCTGATTCCTATAGAGCATATAATAAATAAAGTTTATAAAACAATCGCAAAAGTTGGTTGAACTTGCAAGTTGCAAACACGACTCAACGAATTACAAATCTAATCTTGTGTTACCTAATTCCCCAAACAGCCCCACCAACTGAGAAAGTGAATTATAAATGAAAGTGGTACATTTTTTGCCTAATTTAACAAATAAGGTACCTATGCAGTCTAATAAATCATCTAGATTTAGCTAATAATTCATGCAGCTAAGCCATCAATGAAATCTGTTTTTAAGATGTTAGCTCATTGCTTCCACTCTAACCTATTGCACTGATTTGTAATGGATTCTACTAAACCAAAAATGAAATGATTCACAACTGTTTAGATTAAAAATAAAAATAAAAAGTAAAATAAAAAAAAAAAAATAAAAAAAAAATAAAAAAAAACCCTAGCCAAAAGTGGTAAGGTTAGATATTTGGTTGCTTCATATTCTGCAACAGAAGCCATGATCTTTATATCAAAGTACCAAAAAAAAAAATTCAGGTTGAGAATATGAATTAATATAGACCTTGCGAGATGTTGCAATATTCTTGTATCATGACAAAAACAATAAGCAAAAAATCTTGAAACAGCAAGAAGCCCAAAATTATGTACTGTTAACTAGGGAGACAAGAATAGCTTTGCAAAGTGTGAAATCACTAACCAATTGACCTTGACATTGCAAGTACACCAAAAACACGGTAGCCATTCCATTGTATGACTTTTCCATCTGCAGCTTCTATCCTATCCAATTCATCTTTTCGGTCAGGCTGAAAACAAAATGACAGGCGAGATGAAGATCAATCATCACATCCAAGCAGTTACTGAAGTGAGGAAAAAAAATGACAAGAATATAACGTATGTCTTACTTTATGATCAACTGACAAAGGCATGGGTGCTTTTGCACGACATAGCACTGCCCTTGAATCACCACAGTTAGCTACTAGGATATGTGTTGAGCAAACAACAGCCACAATAGCTGTTGACCCAACAGTCTCAGGTGCGATGGGTTCAAGACTAGTCTCAGGTGAATCATCATTCACACCAGCATGGTCTTGATGAACTCCTCCAACCTCAGCATCAATTTTATGAAAAGCACGAAAGAATGCTTTTTCCCATTTCTCCTCTGAGTTATCTAGAAAACTTCCATTTTGGGAACCCCTCTTCATAAATTCTATCTCTTCAGACAATGCAACATGGAGATGATCTCGGCAATAATTAGCAACCTAAATAAAAAACAATCAAATAATAAGATCAATAATTTGCGTAATATAACCCTCTTTATACAAAAACCATTAGTGCTATTCTTGCAACTTTAAAAAAAAGACAAATATAAACTAGAGGTCCGAAAATTGGTCAATCTTAATTGCATCACGCCATCACGGCCACAAGTATAGACCAAACGCATCTGCAGCAAACTGAAGAAACAATACACCAATATTTACCTGAGAACCTCCATGTCCATCATAGACAGCATAAAAATGTGCAGTCTGACTCATTCCATTCAATATGTGGTCTCCGGCCAAAACTTTTATTGGAAGCTTTTGGAGACACGGTATAACAGCAAGAGCATCTTCCATTTCTGGTCTCCTCCCACAGATAGATGTGAAACCCCAAAGAGGTATAGAACCCATTTCAAATATGCAATGGCTGCTCTTTGTTCTGTTGATCTTATCATGCGATGCTTCAAGAAGACCCATCGTCATATTTCGATCATGTCGACGAGTATCGTCCACATCAAGATCTTCTGCAACTGCAAACACATCTCTAACAGGCTTCGACATTGAATTTGATCCCATAGTATTATACTTTTGGGGGGCAAATGATTGGGTGTTCTTCTCGGTATCACTTGAGGCTGGTGAGTTTGCATCAGAATTAGACTCGACAACTAGGGATTCCTCACCATAATTGCTGCTATTTTCACTAGCCAAAGACTGTGAGTAGGATACAAAATCTTCTTCCCCGTTTTCCTGACCAATGATATCATTAGAAACACCAGAACTATGATTGGAGACCACCACCCTCAGTAATTCAGGCTCTTCCTTGTGATTCTTAACACAGAAAGATTCTACAGATGTACTGAGTTTGGCAGGCTGATCATTGCAATTAAAAACCTTATTCCCAACAGTACTAGGCACCAAGAGTGCTTTTGTTTCAGGTCTATCCGGAGACAGGCTATACGAATTCGCTTTCAGCACAAGCCCAGCAAGCTGCAGAGGCGTACTAATAGCCTTATCCTCACTAACAAGATTGCCAATCATTAACGGCATACTAACTGCTTTCGGAATCTCCTCCACAAACTCCATCTATCATAAACCAATTAACACAATTTCACCTTTCTTCCCACTTCAGTATGAGTCATAAGTGTTGATCACGAAACTCGGATAAGGAATCCGGTGCCAAATCAACTTCTCAATCACTCAACACCAAGGCAAAAACTACCAAGTTCATCAAATAGGCGGTACCTAAATCTATTCAAAATCACCTTCCTCTCTCCCCTCACTACTCCCCACAAATATTACTGCTCAAACAAACAAAAATAAACAGCAACAAAGATCAAACAAAATTTTGATCAGTTTATTATCAATAAATCCTGTACAATTTTACTAAATACCCAATTCCATTTCATATAAATCTAACACCATTTCTTTTCAAGTAACCCTTATCAATCAAATGAACTCAAATCCTTTCAAATAATCTAATTACTAATAACCCAGAAAATTATGAAAAAAAAAAAATAAAAACCAACAAGAACGTTTTTTTAATTTTATTTCTATTTACGATTCCGAAAATCTCAAAAATTAGAGATAAAGCAAAGGGTCATGAAAATTTTTAACAATAACAATAACTATATAAAAAAAATAATCACATGAATGCCCTTATTCCCAAATTAAAAAGTCCACTGTATGTTACCCAGATCTGAGGCAATCTTTCTGCACCCTTCAATCATCTGTACCTTTCAACTTCACCAAATCACAAAATTAATCTACCCCAGAAAAAACCCAGATAATAAAATGAAGAAACTCAACTTAATTCATCATTAATATTCAAGAAAAAAAGAAATACATTAATAATTATAATTACTATTAAAAAAAATAAACCAATAAAAGGGGCTAGAAGATGAGGCGACAGAGTTGCTTACCAGTATATAAGAGCTGAGAGAAGGAGAGAATGAGAAGAAGAAGACGCAACAGAAATTAAAGCAAGAAAAATGCTTTTTAGTAATTAATTAAAATAAATTTGATTAATGAAATGTAATTAATCCTAATATAATCTGTATTAAAGTTTGGAAATTTGAAAGATTTGTTTATTTTAACGGATAAAACAAGTAAATGGGAAATAATTAGGGGAGAAATTAAAGGTGAAAGTGACAATGGAGGGGAGAACACATACACGTGTCACAACCGATGAAACCAAGAAAAGTGGTATGGTATTTTTTTTTTTTAGGTGAACGCAAGCTCCCTTTTTGCTTGTTTTACTTAACAAAATTGTCATCATGTAATAATGAAAACAAACAGAATAAGCATGGAAAGTTTGGTGGGAAACAATCTTTATATAGGGTATTATACTTGTTAGTTTTATTCCCATTATGCACAATAAGAGAGATTAGATTGCGAGTGTATATATTATGGGTGAGCATGGGACGGGTACCCGTATCGTTAGTACTAACGGTTCGGGTACCCGATAACCAAAATCACTAAAAGTGATACCCATAATCGGAACCGATAAGTTCGGGTACCCGGAATTTCGGATCGGTTATCAGGTATTCAATAAGATATCCAATAATTATGATTAAACTTAATTATGTAGTTATTATGATATAATTTACAACTAATTAACAACAATACCATATGATCTTGACCAAATTATTAATAATATTACTAATCATTGATATTATAAAGTGATTATGAAGTAAAGTAAAAGTTTAGATTTATATTAATAGATTTAAGTAGGGAAAAAAAGCAAAAAAAAATGCTTATCGGATCGGATCGGATAACCGTTAATTTTATAATGATACCCATAACCATACCCGATAACAAATTATCGGAACGAGTACCCGAACCGTTATGGTTATCGGATCGGGTACCCTAATTTTCGGAACGGTTACGGATCGGTTTTTCGGATTTTCGGTTTTTCGAGTACTTTTGCTCAGCCCTAGTATATATGTTGTCTGAAATTATCTCGTTTTGCTTTAATAGAGATTGTAACTTATTTACGAACTAAACATCTGTTGCTACTAATCGATCTGAAAAAGCTTTTATCCAGTTAGTTATGTTAGGTATTCATTGATGAAGTCTAATTCGTTTAAGCCTGGGAGGAGTTTCGCGATCCTTAACGGAAGATGTCATAACTGCAGCTTATTAAGTATCACGTACGGATTATAGATATAAACTCTGCAATATATGTAGAATATTTGATGTCCTTTGTTGTAGAAGTTATAGTTCTTCATGTGGGATTAAGCTTGTCTTTGATGAAAGCAAAATCATTATTGACAGACAATCTTCTAGCTATCAAATCATTCCAAGATTATTAAATTTACCTTTCGCAATAGAACTCTTATTATAGATATTTTTTTTTTTTTCTTTTGTACAACCAAAGGGCAAGGCCTAGAAAGAGAACACATAATAAATAAATAAATAAATAAATATGTAACAGTTACTACTATCGACATAGCAAGTTAGCAACGTCCACTATTGGGTGTAGCTCCGTACAATGCAAGCTCTTGAAGTGTTTTTCGATGATCCATAGACATGATGGTTCCAAATAATGTTTTGGACAATACCAATCACCATTCTAGAATCCTCGTACAAATTTAAGCAATATTCGTAATTCTGCTCCACATGTTTGACATGCATTAGTTATTAATAGATTGTGTCTGGATGTATATAACAAAATTAGTAGCTTCTTGTAAAGTTAGAGCTAAGGACTTAGCTTGGGTCAAGCAGTTGTGCTTAGGGGCTTAGTAGCCTCCATGTAATCTTTTTTGAGATTTAATAAAATTTTGTCTTTTCTCAAAAAAAAATGTTTGACATGCATGTTAGCTTTAGGCTCAAACACGTCAATGTCGCATAACCCCTTGCAATATATATGCTTCTTAAGACTCTCAACCAAAGAACTTTAGATTAGTAAGCCCCTTCAACCTAGACTCAATAAAATAAAATGAAAAAAAAAAAAAAAAAAAAAAAAAACCAAAAAAACCAAAAAAACCAAAAAAAAAAAAAAACCAAAAAGAAAAAGGTTGCATTTGCTTGTCATCTTTAGGCTCAAACATGTCAATGTCAATTCTCCTCTTGCAACATTTGCTTTTTAAGATTCTCAGTCAAAGAACACAAATTAGTGAGCACCCTCGGTTTACTCTAACTTTGTTAGAAGGTTGAAGTTGCTTGTCTGATGGACTTTATTTCCGATCCTCCTAGATAAAGTTGTATGCGACATTACTCCTCAATCCCACCCCATACAACTCTTTTTGCCCTTTTTTCTATATCATCATGGATGGATTGTCTTCAGTATTTTTGTCGTCTACATAGCATATGAAGTCATGCATTTTCCTAATGGTGAAGTTGGCTAGCATGATTATTCCCACAAGCGGAATGTATTAAAGGTTTCTAGCCAACAAGTCTTCAATACATTCTTTCACACATATATTTAAATGTATCCCTTGTAACACTGTTTATGATGGTTCATCGGAATTCCAACGTACATACCTAAATCCTTTTATCTTTGATATGTTAAAGATGTATTATTCACTTATTTTGTATAAAATAGGAGACATAATATTCCACAAAATATTTAAATGAAAACTACTTATAAAATGAAAATATATATTTAAAATAAAAATTGAAATTTACAATTTTTAAAATTGTACAATAATAAAGAGAACAAAGTTTTAAATTATTTTATGTAATTCTAAACAACATCATAGGCAATAAAACTTTATTTATGAACGTAATTGATATTTGATGTGTTAAAAATATAGATGATAGTATATATATATATATATATATATATACATATATATATATATATATATATATATATATATATATATATATATACATATATATATATATATATATATATATATATATATATATATATATATATATATATATATATATTAAATGGCAATCCAATATTCACGATTTATTTTGATCAATAATGCAATTAAGATGAATTAATATATTTTTAAAATAACAATAAAATTTAAAAATATAAAACGATATAAAAAAATTAAAGTTTAAATTGTTTTTTTTAATTTTTTTTTTAAAAAACTATTTCTAGGTTTTTCAAAACCAATTAAGTTGAAGCTCTTGATGAATGTAATCATGTAATTAATACTTAGAGTTGAATTTCTTGTTGAATAACTAGTTTGGGGTTCGGACAATGCCCCGGGTTATGTTTAAATACAAAATGAAATAAATTACCTTGAGTTTAAATAATATCTTGGAATATTACCTTAAGTTTAAATAATAAAAAAAATGATAAAAAAAATTGCATATATAAACTTTTAGAATTCTTAATGGAAAGTTACAATTCATGAATCTTAATCAATCAATCAATCAATCAATCAATAACTATATATACTAGCAATGACATGTGTCATCTCCTAGTGTGTCCTTAAATTAGTTTATTTATTTTTATTAAATTCAAATAAAGAAACAAATCTTATAAAAAATAATTCCCTAATTGTTTTCAAAAAAAAAAAACATAGAAGAGAGATAAAGGAGAAGCAACTAACCTCTGGCGACAAGAGATGGTGAATTGTTTATGCACCAAAAACAAGAAGGGGAAAAGAAAAGAAAACATGACAAAAATGAAACAGGATGAATAGAAAAAAAAAAGGAAAAGAAAATCAATCAGTCAACTATATACTAAAAGACACACCAACAATGACACGTGTCATCTTCTGGTGTGTCCTTATTTTTTTAATTAAACTCTAATAAAGAAACAAATCTTATAAAAAATAATTCCCTAATCTGTTTTCAAAAAAACACAAAAATTCCCTAATCTTATACTATATATTACTTTAAATAAAAAGATTTGATTCTTTAACACAAATATTTATATAGCTATAAAACAATTTCTTAACATAATTTTGATTAGTTTCTACATCATTTTATATCTAACATACTTTTCATAATCATTCATTTTGATCAAATTTTGTCAACTAAGTTTTTAGAATTTAACTTTTTTGTTTATAAAATTTAATTATGATTGTTGTAAATTATCGTGCATGGAACGGGGACTAACCTAGTATCAATAACTATATACTAAAAGACACACCAGCAATGACATGTGTCATCTCCTGGTGTGTCTTTAGTTTATTTATTTTAATAAATTCTAATAAAGAAACAAATCTTATAAAAACTCATTCCCTAATTTGTTTTCAAAAAAACATAAAAGAGAGATAAAGGAGAAGCAACTAACCTCTGGCGGCAAGAGATGGTGAATCATTTATGCACCAAAAACAAGAAGAGGAAAAGAAAAGAAAACATGACAAAAATAAAATAGGAGGAATAGAAAAAAAAAAGGAAAAGAAAATCAATCAATCAATCAACTATTTACTAAAAGACACACCAGCAATGACATGTGTCATCTTCTGTTGTGTCCTTATTTTTTTTATTAAACTCTAATAAAGAAACAAATCTTATAAAAAATAATTTCCTAATCTTTTTTCAAAAAAACACAAAAATTCCCTAATCTTATACTATATATCACTTTAAATAAAAAGATTTGATTCTTTAACACAAATATTTATATAGCTGTAAAAAAATTTCTTAACATAATTTTGATTAGTTTCTACAACATTTTATATCTAACATACTTTTTCATAATCATTCATTTTGATCAAATTTTGTCAACTAAGTTTTTAGAATTTAATTTTTTTTTTGTTTATAAAATTTAATTATGATTGTTGTAAATTATCGTGCATGGAACGGGGACCAACCTAGTAACATAATACTAAAACAAACACCTGGAGTGACACGTGTCATATCTTGGTGTTGTTTTTTCCCTCCAAAACTCCCCATCCCTTTTTAACTTTTATTTTATAAAAAATTTAATTTATAATAAAATCATTCCAAATATTTTGTATCATCATTATGAAAAATATATATTCCTTTTTATTTGGTGTTCATATATATAATTATTCTATGTACATTTACTTAAATAATTATTTCAAATTCTTTCAAAAAAAATAAATAAATATTTCAACTCCTTTTTAACTATCTTTTTAAATGGAGTATTATTAGATTTTGTCAAAAAAGTTATAATAAACTGATTTTTTTAAGGGAAATAAATTGATTCATTTAATAGATGTTAAAGAAATTACTTTAAAACATCACTAATTTTTTTTATATTTTATTTCAATTTCAATTCAATATAACTATACATTCAAGTTAATTACAATTTGAATTTGAAATTTTACGACTATACGTACATGTTATCACAAATTGATTTCTAGAGTATAGTATAGCTATAAAATAAATGGTTGTGTTTAACAAATAATTTTTTAGATATAAAGGTGATACATTATTTGTAATTTTGCGTATATTTGCACTTTTGCTAATAATTTTAGTGGAGATTTTAGTTTGTTGTTCGATTGTTTTTTTATGTTTATTAAAAGTGCATTTATAAATAAGTATTCACTAATAATGACACTAGACCTGATCAAGTCCCGCCTGAAAAATTCTAGAGTTTGGGCAGACTTACATATCCATTTTTTAGATGATTTGTTGTTTTGCTATTAATATAGATTGTGACATTATAATTTCTATATATTTGATTTGTATGTTTTATCAAATTTAATTTGTTGGATATTAAGCAAATTAGACGAACCGTGCATGGCACGGGCCTTAAGCTAGTTAAGTAATAAAGTTGAGGATCATGGAGTTGAGGGACGGTTTTTCCCTCCATCTCCCCTAGTGACTAGGGTTCAGTCATCACCCCACCCCTCCTGTGATAGGAGGGACATCCCTCGTATCTTACCGTGTAAAAAAAATTAAGTAATAAAGTGACATTAATTGTGGAATAGAAACAACAAATGTTATAGTAGAATAAAAATGAATTTAATCCATGGCTACTTGATATAACAGTGGTAACAAAAAGTTGAAAATTCCAAGGGATGCAATTGTTCAAATCTAATCCAAATATTAATGTGCTATCAATTTATCATGTCATCATCTATGTGGCGCTATGTCATAAGTTTTATGATGACATAAGATTGACACATGTCATCAACATGTGTAATCCCTTGAGTTTTAATAATACTAGATGTAAGCTCGTGCGATGCACGATTCTAGATATTATGATGTGTGGATCGCTATAATTTTTAAAAATCACAATAATAATATACTAGATAAAAGCTCGTGCGATGCACAGATTTTTTTTATTTATTCATTTATTTTTCACGGAGTAATTAAATCAACGTTGGGCTACCAAAGCTCCTCTTATTGAATCAGTTATAGATGCTCACTACAACAAAATATGGATAAAGAACCATATCTAAATCACCATATATATAAGTCACTTCACTCACTTGTAAGGTTTCTTAGATTAAAAAACCATATATTTGAGATGTGTGGTTTCTTAGAAAATTAATAAGATACCACAACATAGAGATAAATGGTTTCTTAGATAAAATAATGAATATGTAGATACGCAATCAACCTAAGACACCACAAATTAGGGACGAATAGTCTCTTATCTTTTTTAATTAAGTGAAAAGCAAAACCCCAAACCCTAACATTTTCATTTTTTGTTCATATCATCACTCCAAACGTTTTTAGTCTCGTTTCATTCTCATCTCTCTCTCTCTCTCCTCATTAATGGTATCAAAGTATGAGTAAGATCGAATTACATTGCAGGCCAAAACCAACCCAATTGATCTTTCAATATTTCACCGCCTCACCATTATTGTTGTAACTGTCAGTGTCTCGCCGGAGCATCAACATTTCCACCGCGCCACATCTCCAGCAGTCGTTGATGTTCGTCGTTTTCCTCCATTGAAGCAGCTATGAGTTTCTCTCCATTGATCAACTACGGGTTCTATATTGAGCGATTTTACCTCGATCCAATCCATTGATGCAACTTCTTTGTGCTTCTCCTCCAATAAATCATCTTTGATAGGAAGAACAAGAGGAGGAAAAATTAACCCCATAGTTATTTTAGTTAATTTGATTATTTTGTTATTTATTTTTTCAGTTTTAGATCGATTAGTTTTATTAATTACTCCTATCACCTCATAATTTGTTGTAATTTTTGTAAAACAAATTTAATTTTTTTGTTAGATTATATATTTTTTATTATTATTATTAAAGAATTTAATAGTATAATGTTTTGTGGGATGATTGTAATTTGAACTTGTAAATTTATTTTTTGTGATATAAATTTTCGATTGATGTTCATATATGGTGTTTGTGATATAATTTGTTCATGTATGGTAATTTTGTTTGGTGGGTGGTTGAAGGTGTCGATTGGGTCACTTTGGTGGAGGTGGAGGGGCAGCGTGGGTGGGTGGTGAAGGGGCAGCTAGCATGGTGGGTATGATGCGCGGTGCGCGGTGGCCCTTTTTTTTTTTAAAAAAAAATGTTCAAAGACACCAGACTTCTTACAAATGTGGTCTCTTATCTCCATACAAAGAAACCATTTTTTGTTGAAAAGTGGTGTCTTTGTCTTCTTGAATAGACAAATTAAAAGGTATCTAAAAAACCATACATCTTGTAACCATGGTCTTTTTGTTCAATCTAACAAACCATACTTAAAGTATGGTTTCTTATGCTAAGAGACCATTGATATAGAAATTATACAATTGTTGGTTTTTTAGGCCTATTTTAAATGGTTTCTTAGCCATTTTTTGTAGTAGTGGCTCCTCCTACTACAATGGTTGATTACCCAGTGGATGAGATGTGGGACCTTGCAATTAGATGGAAAATCGAATACTTTGCTGATTTTTTACCAGGTAATGTGCTGCAAGAGATTTACTCTCATGAGTTGATTGACGATGAAGAATCTGTTGATAGTACTGTGTGGAATGGCTCGCCTGGTGGTGGTTTCTCCTTGAAGTCTGCCCTCAATATCATTTGAACAGGTAATGTTGAATGTCCTCAAGAAACTACTAGATGGAAGGATATTTGGAAGCTACAAGCCCCCCCAAAGAACTCGATTGTTTATGTGGTTAGCATACAATGATAAACTTATGACCAATGCAAATCGATTCCTTAGGCATCTTATGGGCTTTTGAGGTGCTATATGTGTAGCTATGTTGAGGAAAATATGAATCATATTTTGAGAGAGTGTCTAGCAGCTCAAGTAGTATTGCGCAAATTGGGAAATGCTTTCAATGGTGAGTGAACAACTTAAATTTCCATAATTGGGCTATGAATAATTTGAACCCAACCAAGATAGAAGATGGCAGTGAGTGGAACCTAATATTTGCTACCACTTGTTGGTGGATTTGGAGATGGAGGAACTAGAGATGCTTTGAAAGGGACGTTGTGATTCCACTTGATCACTGTAGCTTTATAATGACTAAAGTGGGTGACATTTGCCATTCTTTTGAGAAGGATATTGTGGGCTCTAACATGCGCAAAAGAAAACATATTCAAGTCTTGATTCGATGGATAGCTCCTCGTGAGAATTTGGTTTGTTTGAATACAGATGGAGCTTCTCATGGCAACCCTGACCCACCAAGTGCAGAAGGTATTAATAGAAGACATCGGGGTGAGTTATTTGAATGCTTTGCTTCAAACTGTGGAATTTGTTCGAATACTAAAGCTGAATTGCTTCCAGTCTTGAGGGGTCTTTCTATAGCTTGGAATGAAGGGCATAGAAAAATCCTAGTTATAGTGGACTCGGAGGTAATTGTTTGTATGTTGGTGGATCCAATTCCCCTCAACTCTCCTTATATTCATCTATTACGAAAGTGTAAGACCTTAATAACTAAGCGTGATTGGGAGCTTACTATTAGTCATTGCTACAGAGAGGCTAATCGGGTTGCAGATTGGTTAATTAGCTAATTATGGAGTAACAACTACGGGAAAGATAGTCATCTTTGAGGCGGTCCTAGAGGATTTTCAAACCATTTTATTGAAGGACTTGAGGGGAGTAACAAGGGAAAGGATCCCAACCAAAGCCACTTGATGTAGAATAAAAGGCTGCTTTGTGTTGTTTAACTTAGCAGCCTAGTTTGCAAGGGTTTTTTTTTTAATTTTTTTTAATTTTTTTTATATATATATATTTTTTAATTTTCTTGTTTTCTTTCTGTTTTGTTTGCTGCTTTCGTTTTTCTTTTCCTTTCTAGCTTTCTGTCTTAGGTTTTCCTTTCTCTTTTTGGGGCTTGCCCCTCGTGTATACCAAAAAAAAAAGATAATATTATCATGGAAAAATTGCCCGGAATAATCCCATCTTTCGGTCGTCTGCCCAAAATAATTCCACCTTTGGATTATTTTTAAATCATCTGACGTTTATAGCTAATTTGCTTTCAATGGTCCCAATTGACCTATAACCGGTTGAGTGGATAATTGTTTTTTTTTTTTTTTTAAGTTTTTTTTACACTTGTCACAACGTGATTGGTCAAAAAACAAGTTTTAATTTTAACTTTGTTTTTAAGAATTGATTATTAATAATTAACATTGATTAACTATTTTTTTAAAAAAAGAAAACTAAAATTTAAATCAACCACCACATCGCCCCACAGCGACCCCAACCACCCCAACCACCTCTCCGCCCCTACCACCAGTTCAGACGAGGCCCAAAGAAGTCAGCCCCACCACGACCACACCGCAGACCCCCGCGCGCCGTTCTCCGACCCTCCCTACCCCCTTCCGTCGTCAACAATCCACCACAACCATTACTGACATCAAGGTATGCGAAGAGGAGAAGGGTCAAAATCGAGGCGTGAGAAGGGGATAAGGGATGAAATCGGAGCGTGGGGAAGGGAGGTAGACGGAAAAGGGACTGAAGAAGGGGAAGGGGGCTGGGATCGAGGGTTTTCGAGTGTTTGCAAGGTGTTTCCGGCCACCTTTAGTTTAGGATTTTCGTGGTGGTAGAAGGGAGGTTGGTGGTTCTGGGGAGGGGAAGGAGGTCGTCGACGCTGCAGGAGAGTTTTTGGGCGGTCGGCGCAGCGGGACAGGGGAGTTTGGCAGCTTGGTCGGTGGAAACGGGCTGCGGGGAGGGTGGTTCTTGCTGGTGTGGGCTTATCAAAATAACTAGTCATAAACCCCTGCAATACACAGCTGTTTAATGTATTATAATAATTATTTTTGTATTGTATTTTTACTTATAATAATTATTTCAATTTCATATATAAGAATAATACTCTAGATATATTTTAAATGTATTACTACTAAGTATTGTGAAAGCATCATCTTCTAGTCGTTTAGTCGAACTCGCAAATTTTATTATGCAAGATTAATATTCTGTAACTTTTTCTTATTATTAATATTCTATAATATGCATTGCACACATGTAAGGCTTCTTTAACTTTCTTTTTCTCCTGCCATGTGCAATATTGTAAGGGCAAATAAGTTTTAAGACTATACCATTCTTTTGCCATATATATGTACAATATCAACCATGCAAAAACAAATCATGAATTCCCTTGTATAGTACAATATACATAAGAGGACTACAAATTAAAATTTTCCAAGTTATTAAAACTGTATTATACACCAAATTGAAGAAAAAGGTTTACCTAAACATAATTTGAAACCTTATTTAATCTTCACTTTCACTGTTAAATTTGCAAACAAATTGATCATACATAATAACATAAATGAAACTTAAAATATGAATACATATATAATGGAATGAAAAATAGAAAGGAACTTACTATTTTCAATAGGGTGGGTCTATGAGCAATTAAGTTTATTGTACAAAAAACATAATATTTCTTTTTTAGAAAAAAAAAAAAAACTAAATTTGGGTTTTGCATCCCTATATTAATATTTTTAAAATGAACTGAAGTGACATCTTTGTAATTTTGTGAAGACTTTTTTCACTTTTTTATTTTTTTTATTTTTTTTTTATAATTAACGGTTGAACTTTTTTTTTTTTTGAAAACAAGCAAGTCACATGTCATTAATTAGTGGACAAATTGTCCATGAGTACATAGGGCGTTACAACATTCGGACAATGATGTATCTATACTTGTTCGTACCCTATCGGGATAATACGTGCTATGATGCGCAACATAATTACCACCTCTTTTTACATGTGACCAAGCAATGAAAGAAAAATAAGAACTAACATCTAGAACATCTTCAAGAAGCAAATCCAAGTCTGCTAAGTAAGTGGATGCATTTGAGAGTCTTGTAATAAGCCCTTGGCAATCTGATTCCAAGATAATTTCTTTGATCCCCTGCTTCTTGGCTAGACAAACCGCAAACAAAATTGCTTTACATTCAACGAGAGCAGGATCCCAATTGCCCCTTAATCTTCTCGTGCCTGCAAATAGCACCTCTCCCAAGTGATTTCAAGCT
Source organism: Chenopodium quinoa (assembly GCF_001683475.1). NCBI lineage: Eukaryota > Viridiplantae > Streptophyta > Magnoliopsida > Caryophyllales > Amaranthaceae > Chenopodium > Chenopodium quinoa. Next base: position 5,157,953 of record NW_018745286.1, on the reverse strand, counting down.
ACAGCCCCCAACCCAATCCATCCTTCATCACAAACGAAGGCATCACAGTTCACTTTTATGTGTCCTTGCGGAGGAGGAACCCATGTAGCAGGGCTCTTCAATACACTAGCCACCTTGCGACCATAAATACTTGTAGCATACATATCATACTCATCTACCTGCTGATGCATTCGAGAAATCACAACCATGTGGGACGTGTCGATATTGTTAAAAATCAGGTCATTGCGCCTTTTCCATATAAGCCACAATAGCGCTGCTCCTCTCTGCTGCAGCTTTGTGTTTGCTTTCCCCCAACTCTCGAACACCTCTCTAAAATCAGTGGAGTGATCTTCCCACAACAAAGCTTCACAAGATGCTTCCACCCATAAATCACACACCGCAGGACATGTAAATAAGGCATGCCTTAGAGTTTTTGGTTCCTCTTTACACCAAGGGCAAATATCCTCTTCAGTCATGTGTCGTGCTTTTAGCAATGATTTCACTGGGAGGGTATGGGTGCATGTCCTCCATAGCATATGTCGTATCTTAGGAGTAGTTTCCAGCTTCCAAATCTTAACCCACGCTTGATGAAACAAGTCAAAGTTGCATCCCTTGCTGAGCATGTAAGCTGTTTTTACTGAGTACTGACCATCTTTGGAGAAAGCCCAAGTGAGGCAGTCCTTGGGAAATCTGATACTGATGGGAATAGATCGGATACAAGCCACATCCCGCTCATTAAAGATGTGTTCCAGTAAGGTATGGTTCCAGTTCGCAGCCTCAAAGTCAATTAGATCGCTCACACGGCTTACTTCCGTAGTCAATTCGGAAGTAATTTTGCTGCCCTTCTCATCTGCAACCCAGGAATCTTCCCAAATGTTTATTTCACTCCCATTTCCTACTCTCCAGATAAGCCCCTTCTCCATAAGATACCCCGCCCCGAGAATACTTCTCCATGAATGACTGCACGATGATCCTGCTACTGCCTTCATAAAATCGCCACTTGGGTAATACTTCATTCTCATTACTCTGCTCAGTAGCGTATCAGGTTTGGAAATCAGCCTCCAAGCTTGGCGTCCTAGCATTGCATCATTAAATATGGACATGTCACGGAACCCAAGCCCACCTAAACACTTAGGAGAGCACATAGCATCCCAATTAATCCAATGCACCTTTCTTCCTGTACCCGAACTACCCCACCAAAATCTAGCTGTCATAGCTCTGATTTCATCGATCACACCCACGGGAATTTTATAAACACTCATAATGTAGGTCGGAATTGCTTGTATGACCGATTTTATAAGTGTTTCCTTTTCGGCTCGAGAAAGTAGCTTCTCTTTCCATCCTTGGAGTTTCTTCCAAATTCTCTCTTTTAAGGCTGCAAAGACACTTTTCTTCTATCTTCCGATGATGGTTGGCACACCAAGATATTTACCATGATCATCCACTAGTCGCATTCCTAAGAGCTCAACCAACTCCTTTTGCTTCTCGGGACAAACACCTTTGCTAAATGAAATCTCGGATTTTTCATAATTTATTTTCTGACCGGAAGCTGCTTCATAATTGTTGAGGATATCAACTATCTTTTGAGCACTCTTTCCGATTGTCCCTGGCAAATAGCAAACTATCGTCCGCAAAAAAGAGATGAGATATTTCGGGACCGTTGCGACTAGCTCTAGCCCCATGAATCTCTCTGTTCAAAACCGCTTTTGAGAGAAGACCTGAAAAAGCATCTGCAATCATGATAAACAAATAGGGTGATAATGGATCCCCTTGTCTCAATCCCCGGGAGGGTTTAACATTTCCGCAAACAGTCCCATTGATTATGAAGGAGTAAGAAACCGTCTTCACACAGTTCATGACCAACCTAACCCATCTGTTAGCAAACCCCAATCGCAATAGTAGTTTTTCCAAAAAGTGTCATTCCACTCTATCATATGCCTTGTTCATGTCAAGTTTTAGAGCAATGGTCCCTTTACGGCTAGTACTCCTCTTTTTCATAGTATGAAATAATTCCAAAGCAATGAGGGAATTGTCAGTGATCAATCTTCCCGGAACAAAAGCACTTTGATTCTCAGAAATTATTCCGGGCAAGATTGATTTTAGCCTCATGACTAAAGCTTTCGACGCAATTTTATATAATACATTACAAAGTGCAATTGGTCGAAACTCAGATGTAATTAGGGGATTTTATCTTTGGAATTAAAACAATATTAGTGCGGTTCTCTTCATTAGGAATACACCTAGCTTGGAGAATGCTACGAACATGATTGGAAACATCATCTCCAATGACGTGCCAAAACTTCTGGTAAAAGATTGCGTGAAGTCCGTCAGGACCCGGGGCTTTGCAAGGGTGCATCTCGCAAATGGCTTTATATATCTCGTCCTTGGTATACGGCTTGAGGAGCTGCTCATTTATTTCAGTGGAGACAGCAGGAGCTACCGCCAATGGCGGAGCCAGGAATATACAACCGGGGGGACGACAACTAAACGTCGCATCATTTGACAAAAATATATTAAAAAAAAAATTAAACACAACGATAGGTTTATAGTTAAAATATTACAAATAAAAAAACGACAACTTATAATTAGTCCTACAATTCAAAAAAAAAAAAGATGAAAAAAGTACATAAAGTTTATTATTAAATTATAATTGCATCCTTCGAGTCTTCATATTTGGAAAACGATCAATGATTTTTTCATCAGGAACTTGTAAGAACACTTGCTTCTCAATAAAAGTGACCAAACAATCATTCATAAATTGGTCACCCATGCTATTTCGCAACTTACTTTTGACATATGTCATTGCGGAGAATACTCTTTCAACACTTGCCGTAGCAACGGGGAGAATCAACATCAACTTGATAAGCAAATATACAAGAGGATATGTCTTATCCTTCTTGGTATTAACAAGCATCATGGAAAGAGAGTTAAGATCACGCAAATTTTGAAATCTCTCATCATTGTGCATATTTTCCATGAATATATCAAGTTGACCTTCAAGTGTCATCAAATCAAAACTTGAAAATTCTTCGGGATAAAAAGAGGCAAGTTTGAGTACCTTTTCTTTGTCAAACGATGAGAAGTTATCTTTAGGACTTAAGAAAGCCATACAAGTAAGTAACTCCATGCTTCTCTCACTGAATCGATTATCAAGCTCTTGAAGATGCAAATCAATTACCCCCAAAAATATTTCAACTCAAAAATGATGTAGATTTGTTGCTTTTTCGACAAAGCGTCGTGATCTTCCTTGAGGAACATAAAGAGCATCCATAGTGGGAACATCAATGCCATGTTTAGTGCAAAATAAAGTAACCTTGTCTAAGAGAGTCTCCCACCCTTGTTCCCTCATTTTTTGCAACACACTTTTTGTGAAAGTAACTAGTTCCATGGCATTTACAATATCTTGCTCCTTTCTTTACAAAGCAATACACAAATCATTAGTGTAACTAAAAATAGTCAACATCAAGTAAGCAACAAAAATAAAATCAAATGACTCTAATTGTCCTAAAGCAATTTGAGCTTTAAACTTATCTTCCGATGCACCATGTTTCCCAATGTGAACAAGTACCTTAACAATTGTAGAAAACAAACGGATGACATTTACAAGACACTTGTAATGGGATCCCCAACGAGTATCTCCGGGCCTCTTCAAACCAAGCTCTTGATTCAAACCCGATCCACTCAAAATTTCCCCCACTTCCAATGCTTGAGCAACTTCTTGAGCTTGACTATTACGAATCATTTCTCTTCTCTTGCAAGAAACTCCAACAACATTCAACAAGTTTGCAAGTATTTCAAAAAGCCAACCACAACTATCATTCCTTTTAGTAACGACAACTAGTGTTAGTTGAAGTTGATGAGCAAAACAATGTATATAGTAGGCTCTTGGAGTATCATTCATAATCAAAGTCTTAAGGCCATTTATTTAACCCTTCATATTACTAGCCCCATCATACCCTTGCCCTCTTATCATAGATGGGCTCAATGATTATTCCACAAGTACTGACATAATTGCATCTTTAAGAGATAAAGCGGTAGTATCACCAACATGAACAATGCCTAAAAATCTCTCCATTACCTTTCCACTATTTCTATCAACAAAGCGCAAAACAAGAGCTAGTTTCTCTTTTTGGGACACGTCACTTGACTCATCGGCCAATATAGCAAAGTAATCATCACCAAGCTCTTCAATTATGCACTTAGTCGTTTCTTTTGCACAACAATTAATAATGTCTTTTTGGATCGGGGGAGAAGTCATTTGACAATTTCCGGGTGCATTTTCAAGAGTATGATCACCTACTTCCTTAACCTTTTCTCCTAACCATTTCAATAGCTCAATGAAATTACCCCTATTATGAGACTCATCACTTTCATCATGGCCACGAAATGCCAAACCTTGTCCCAAAAGAAACCTTAAACAAGTTAAAGATGCATTCAAACGAATATAATATTCATTTTTAATTACCTCACTTGCCTTTTCAAAAATATTCACAATTGATTTATTTTTCCCATCTTTTAAATTCACATACTTCTCATACGCAAGATTATGAGCACTCTTAATTCCACCAACATGCTTCTCAAATCGTTCCGGTTTATTCCATTTCCTAAACCCTCCATCAACAAATGCATCACCTCCCATATTATTTTCAACTTCACCTTTGAACAAATAACATACAAAACAATATGCGGCATCTTTTTCAATGCTATACTCAAGCCAATCCCATTTGTTGAACCAATTCACACTAAAACGACGCAAACCTCCTACTTGTCTTTGAGGGAAGTTGTGAGTTTTTGGTTGACAAGGTTTTTTTAGAATATAAGCTCTCCTTACCGCATTTCTTTGATTTGGGGGATAATCCATTATGTTCATTCTTTTTCCCGGATCATGGGGAAGTAGTTCAACATCATATATCAATTCTTCCTCCTCCAGTGGTACATTACTAGTACTTGTACCACCACCATTTTCTACAACATTTTCTTGAGTTTCGGGGGAGGTAAATGAAGTGGGTTCATTTCCTTGAGATTTCATTCTTTTAAACATAAATTGTCAAAGATCGGGTTGTTTTGACATGGCCTAATTTAATCAATAAGAATGTAAACAATGAATCAATAATAATTCAATTACCATCGTATATTCATAATTTCATATCATACAATCCAAATAACCAAACAATTAAACACAAATAACAAGTTATAAAGTGAACTATTTGACAACCCTAACTAAACATTGGAATTCAAACAATTAACCATTAGAAAATTAGGATTTAAATAATTAACACTTTAAAAAAATTGGCACTTATACAATTAAAAAAATAATAAGATTTAGGGTTTAGAGGGTTAATTTATAATTAGAAGTTACTTACTTTGAATTTGGGGAAAAATCAAAGACAAATTAATTGTTGATGTGCCGTCGCAATCAGCGTCGCCGACGTCAGACACTCAGACGTGGTCTCGTCACTTCGTCAGTCAGTGACGTCACTCGTGTCTCGAGCCTCGTGGTCCACTGGTCCGTGGAGTACAATTTTGGTCTAGAGGAATTGTAAAAGTCTTAATATTTTTTTTTAACTTTTTATGTTTGTCTTTTAGTATTTTTTTTTTATTCTTTATAATTTTGTTTTATATGTGATGTGACTTAACTTCCTTACTTTTGCTCTCTTTTTGTTTGTGGATCAGTACAACTTGTACCTTGTGCGTGATTTGCAAGGCTTTTTTTCTTTTTTTTTTTTAATAATAAAAAACCGATTTTTTTTTCAAAGTGGGGGGACAGCTGTCCCCCTTGTACCCCTCTCCCTCCGCCACTGGCTACCGCACTGAGCACTTCATCACATTACGTGTCTGGTTGAGTACAGGACGAGAAGAGGTTGGAGTAGTAGCTAACAACAATATCTTCGAAATCTTCTTCATCAGAATGCTATACTCCATTAGCATCATACAAGCCTGTTATCTCGTTCTTTTTCTTTCTCTGGGATGCCTTATGATGAAAGTAAGAGGTATTACGGTCCCCATCCTTTATTTCAGCTGCTCGAGTTCTAAGATACCAGTAGGCTTCCTGTTTATCTAGCACCTCCTCTCGTTTTTTCTCAAGCTCACAAATGCGGATGTGATCTTCTTAAATCTCTTTTCTTTGCATCTCTTGAAGCTCTTTCTCCAGGGAGTCAATCCGTTCGTTGAATTTAATAAATTTCTTCCCACTCCAATTTCTCAACGAACCCAGCATCAAGCCTAATATGTCCAGCATACTTCTACCTTAATCCTTCCAAGATGATTTGACTGTTTGTTCACATGAGGGGTCCAACAGTCATGCCGTTTCGAATTTGAAGGACTTATTTCCCCTTCTCCGCTTCCGCTTAGGCCTCTGAAGTCTCACCAATATGGGTGAATGATCAGATTTAACCCGTACAAAATTCTCAACTTGAAAATCCGGAAACAAGTCAAGCCATTCCTTGTTAGCACAAAATTTGTCCAGCCTCTCTCGAATCATTATAGCCACTGAACGACCCCTTTCCCAAGTGTACCATTGGCCTGTATAGCCTAAGTCACGCAGGTTACAGTCATTAAGAGCTTCTCGAAAATTGTCAATCTCCCTCCTCTCATTCTCAGACCCACCCCTCTTCTCCTCCGTACTGAGAATTTCGTTGAAATCCCCTCCAATTAAGATCGGTCCATCCAGCTTTTCACACAAAACTCAAATCAGTTTCCAAGTGTTGTGCTTTTCTCCATTAGCAGGCCACCCATAGATTCCAATAAAGTTCCAATAGGAATTTCCTTGCTCCACCCTCCCACAGATGTGATTACTAGAAAGAGAAATGAGATTGAAGGAGATAGTATCTTTGTTCCAGTACAAACATAAACCGCCAGCCTTACCCACACTACTAACACCAATTGCACTGTCAAATCCTAACCCGTTCTTTAAAGCTTCCGAATCACCATTGCTGATCATTGTCTCCGACACGAAAACAAGGCTAGGGGCATGAGATGAGCACCACTTTCGCAGTGCTCGAACTGCACGAGGGTTGCCAATGCCTCGGCAATTCCAACATAAAGCATTCATTGCTTTTCGAGGGGTTGGTTTTTACCAACTCCCTCTACTTGATTTACCCCGTCTCCGGCTTGACTAAGTAATCCACCCTTGGTTTGTTTAGTTATCACTTCCTCTTCAACCTGCTCTAACCCTCTTTTTCGACTCCCCTCTTTCACCTTGGTACTAGTCTCACACCCAGTCAGATTGTCAGGCCTATTATCCCTCACTAATCTTTTCCAGCTCCCACCAATGGACATTCTTTTATCAATACTGCATATAATGTGAGGGATATAAGAGGTCCCCTGCCCCTCTGAAGTGGAACTTGGCAGAGAACTAGCTTTTGCAACCTCATCAAAGCTAAAGCCTCCTTTTTCAACGACTACTTTCCCATCAGGTTCAGCAAACATAGGGCTTGCTTCCATCCCTTCTTCGGCAGCACTTATTTCACCCCTGTTTTCATCGCTCTCTGCCCCATCTACTTTGCTTATGTCATTATTTGTAACCTGGCCTACAGCTCTAGTTCTGAGTACACTCTTCGAACCCTCCTGCACCTTCTCAATCCTTAATTGCGCTTGTCTCACCTTTGGAGTTTGATCAGCCCGAGGCTCCTCACTTTTGTCCTGCTCCTTTCTAAAAATTAATTTTCTGGCCACTCCTGGAGGGCCTAGCTTTATAGCACCAGGATCATCATAGCTTAGGGGCTTAGCTAGATTCCTTGACTTGAGGCCATCCCTCCACTTCTTATCCCTCTCCCTTTCGGCTATACTGATTTTCGTGCGTTTCCTCGGGGTTGCACGGAGCCACGGTCCATACTGGAAGAAAAGTCCTTCATCTTGATCATTAGTGATCTCCTTGAATTGGCAATCCCTGTCAGTGTGATCAACTCTCCCATAGAAAAAGCGGAAATCTGCCAATCTCTCATATTTCATGTCTATCCACTTCGAAGAGCCAGTACCTGTCGCAAGCAACAGGCCCCTTCGTAGTGGCTTGCGAATATCCACCATGATTTTCATACGGACAAACTCATTCCATCCTAGGGGATCATCGTCATCCAGTTCTACGAAACCCCCCAAAATTCGCCAATTTCGTCTAGTATTGTTTTGCTACGTTTGTTAAAAGGAACATCAAGGAGTCGAATCCACATCGGAGTATAGGTAAAGCTAACTTCGGAGGGCTGTTCATCGCCTTGAAGTTCTTTCAGTAAGAGAATCTTGTCATCAAAAAACCAGGGGCAACCTTCAATTACTCTGTCTTTATCGCTATCACAAAAGAATTGGAAAACGAAAAGATTGGACTCCACCATTCGAATAGCAACTGGGTCCTTCAACTTCCATACTGCCTGCAGGGTGCGTTTCAGCGCTTCTGAGTTGTAAGGTTTGGTTTTGCACAATTTTCCGACTAGTGTTTATCGCAATTGGTCATTGGTATCTTCTACATCAGGTCCCGACAAATCGCCATCAATGACCTCTGTCTCCTCCTTTGTGAGTTTCAATTTTTCCCAATCCCGCAGCAATTCTTCCTCCATGGGTTAAAGGATTAATTCGCAGGCTTAAGAATTGGTTTCTAAAGTGTAAAATAAGCAGAAAATCACCACAGATCGACTACAAATTGACCACGAACGCGTACTACGAAGCCCTCGAGAGGACTACTATTAACCCTAAGCGAGGGACTACTTGGTAGTTACTTTACTTCCTCAGTTAAATAACGGTTGAACTTAAATTTACAATTAGTTAAAAAAAAGTTAGTTTTAATTTGTAAAGGCATGATCAATTTTTTTTCGAAAACGCATTATCAATTTTCATGTATAAAGATAGTTTGAAAAATAAGGTATTTGTAAAGACATGCGATTTTTTTTGTTAAATAATTTTTTTAATAAAAAAAACATGAAGAGGACACGTGTTCTTCCAACTTCTTGTTTTAAAATAGTAGTATAGATTAATTATTTTTTTCTAAAAAGAAAAATAATTCTTTTTTTTTTACCAATCGCAGGCTAACGTGTGTCAAGCGACTTGTTATAATAGGTTAGTTGACTGGTTGTGACCATTAGGAGCGGATTGACTATAAAAGTCGAATTATTTAAAAATAAGCCAAAGGTGGAATTATTTTGGGCGGACGACTCAAAGGTGGGATTATTCCGGGAAATATTTCCTATTATTAATTAAAATATATATAGTATTTTGATTAATTTTCTTGATAGAAAAAGATAGTTTTTTGTTTTATAGTTTTTACGGAGTATTATTCATCTCACGTAGAAATAATATTCATAATTAAACCATGTAATATTTTGATTAATTTGCTTGTTTTTTTTTTATAGATTTAATTATTCATCTCACAAAAAGATAATATTTTATTATTAAACCATATAATATTTTGATTAATTTGCTTGTTTTTAAAATTAATTTTCTTGTTAGAAAAGGATAGTTTTTATAATTCATTGGTGTTAGTTATGTGAAAATTGTATTTATAATTAATAAATAAATTATAAATATGGTATCTCATTCGCCAAAGGATAAATATATCACTCATAAACATTCTTTTTTGTAGATCAAATTATATTTATAAAATTTATAATCAACCAAAAAAAATTGTTCAAATCCAAAACTTGTTAAAATAACTAAAAGTATATATATAATTTATCTTCTATTTCGATAGAATCATCAACTTCATTCATAACCAACTACCTCTAATCTAAAATAGTAGATAAACTATTGTTAGCAAAAATATAATTGATATAAAAAAAATCTTTACAATTTTATAAAATAAATCAATAATTTACGAGGAGGTGAAAAATTGTCCCAAAATAATCTTAAAATTTTAATTGTATAAAATCAAATATATGCATTGGAATTTGCAGTTAAAAAAATGAAACACACGGGAAAATGATAATCTGATAGAAAAGAGAATATAGTTACAATTAGCTTCAAAATACAAGGCCATGTTCAGAGCGCATCAGCAAGGGCTTTAACACGTCCATGGTAAGGGTAACCACCTCGGTCAAAAGCTACCTTAGTTATTCCTTTTTATACAATTTTTGGCAATCATTTCTGAGCCACTACCTGCATCAAATTCCACAATAATCAATATGCGAGTCATGAGCAATAAATTTTTTTTAGGGAAATCCCAGGTAACTCTGTACTTTAGCATTTTTTCCAAAATAACCCTGACCTTTACACCCCTCTCCATGGTAACCCTGAACTTTTAAAAGTGAAATTTTTGGTATTCTTTTTAACGAAGACTTAACGTTTCATATATAATGGGCCCACATGGGGCACGTATCAATTGTCAATTCGCTCACAGGGGTTGAATATCATTGTTAATTTGTTAAAATAGCTAAGAAAACAAATAAAGTAATTGAGGTTTTAGTAGTTTAATAGGGGAATTTGAAGGGGAAACACAACAGGGGTGAGAGAGGAAGAAGAAAAAGGTAACAATGCTAAGTCTCCGTAAAAAAAACTCTCCAAAATTTTCATTTTTACAAGTTTAGGGTTACCATGGAGAGGGATGCAAAGGTCAGGGTTATTTTGGAAAAAGTGCTAATGTACAGGGTTACTTGGGATAATTTCCCAAAAATTTTATAACAAAAATGAGAAGGCATTTCGTGTAAGATCATCAGCAATCTCAGAAAGGACAATCTTTTGCCTTTTATAAACTGTATCCTAAAATGGCAAATGTGGATTTCTACGATTGCTAATTATCACTATACAAACTTAACTAGCTTGTCAAATTCATCATAAATTTAAAAAATTAAGAATGAGACATAGCAAAACAAGAATTTAATGGATTATCAAAGTGGTGAAAAAAGGAAGAGAAGAAAGCTACAAGAACTGCAGATATATCTGTCTTACACCAACCAACCAGGGCACTTCGAGTGTCATTATAGTATACGTATACTTACAACGGTGGTACCTGATAAAAAGCTCAAGTCCTTTGAAATAGGTTTCTACATTATAGAAGCAGAAGCAAGAGTGTGCATTTCAGAATCATCAATTACTTGCACATAGAGGTGTTGGAGCGAAACACACAAAGTCTAGGCCTTTTGGTTGTCCGTTCTACCTAGGGAACACAAAAGATTATTATGGAGGGGAGTGTGCTATTATCGCCTGAGATCTTAGATATGGATTATGATATACAAAAGAACTTATGCTCGAATAACAAGCCACATAGCATTGACAAGTAGAATAACAAGTCAAAGAGGGTGGGGTGGGGTGTGTGTGGGTGTAAGATAGGAGGGGTAAAGAACTGCTTCAAGTCCATACATAAGCTATCTAAATTAACCAACTTGATCACTATTCAAAACATTAAAACAATTTGTGCACCCATAAATCATGTTTTATACAAGTAATCAATATGGGTAATACTGTCAAAACGGTTTGACAGTTCGGTTTCGGTTCGGTTTGAAATCGGTTCAAAAGTCTTACGGGTCGGTTTCAGTTCGGTTTAAATAATTATCGGTTCGATTCGGTTTCGGTTTATTCGAACCACGGTTTAAATTCGGTTCGGGTTGTAAACGGTTCGGGTAGTAAACAGTTCGGTGCAGACAGGTTGCGGGTTTGTTAACGGTTCGGTGTAAACGGTTTTTATCCCGGTTTAAATTCGGTTCGGGTTGTAAACGGTTCGGGTTGTAAACGATCCGGGTAGCAAACGGTTCGGTGCAGACGGGTTGCGGTTTATTAACGGTTCGGTGTAAACGGTTTTTATCCCGGTTCAAACAGTTTCGGGTTAGAAACAGTTCGGTTCTTTTTTGGTTCAGTTTTATTTTAGTTCGGTTTATAACTGGTTCGGTTCGTTAACGGGTTCGGTTCTTAATTAGTCAACAAGACTGTTAATCAAAGACTCGTTTATCATTATATATTTGCATAAAGTTATATATGAAGATATTACAAAGTAGTTTGATTTGTATAATGAAAGAAAACATTAATGAATAAGAAGGTAATATTGATTCTTTCAATCGATTATACATATACATAACATCTAACCATCTCATATTCTCATAGTTAAATATTTATTAGTATAAAGGGATGAGAATCATCAGATTATTATATTTTTGTATATCCTTTACTGGTTTACCCCTGAGGCTTAAGTCATTAATTAGTTATTACTAATTACTTAATTAGACTAACAAGTTCATAAGAAAGAGTAACTTTTAACTTGAGTCTAATAGATCAAATACTGAAATGCTATTAGTATATTACCGAGTAGGATGGTCTAGTACACTGTTAATTAATCTGTTATGCAACTATGCTAAATTGACAATTGCTCATATAGTCATATTAGTCAATCACTCATGTAGTCATATCTAATTAAGTAATTTGTATTTATGTACTAATCTACCAGTCAATTATATCATTTATAAGTTTACACGATTACAAGTGTATTGCTTACAGACATAGCTAAACTGATATAAATATAATCTTATAACAAATCCGTAGTACTTCTAACTCTCTAATATATGACGTCATTATATTATTATACGGTATTCGATTTTTTATTAATCGCAACGCTAGACATATACACGCTAACCGATTCACATTTTATAATTTAAATAACTTAATAAGTTAATGTGTGTGTTAAAAAAAAAAATATAAAAGCTGATATTATGAAGGTATATATCGTTTTATCGGGATTCGAGAAATGTAATTAATTTATAAGCGGTTTGTAAACGCTTCGATTTATAAGTGGTTCGGTTCATAAACGGTTCGGTTTATAAACGGTTCGGTGCAAACGGGTTGCGGTTTGTAAACGGTTCGGTGTAAACGGTTTTTATGTCAGTTCAAACGGTTTTGGGTTAGAAACGGTTCGGTTCATTTTCTGTTCGGTTTCCTTTCAGTTCGGTTTAGATTTGGTTCGGTTCTTAAACGGTTTAACGTTTACTCGGATCGGTTCGGTTTCGGTTTTACTAACATGCGGTTCGGGTCGGTTTTCGGTTTTATAAAATCGGTTTTTAATCGGTTCGGTTCTCATTCGGATCGGTTGAAACAGTTCGGTTTCACCGGTTCGGTTCGGTTTTTGACAGTGCTAAATATGGGTGTTAAGCAAGGTCTCTTAAGCTTATATATTTATTAATAGTACTCTCTCTGTTCCTAAATGTTTTTTATGTTTCCATTTAGGGTGTTCCTTTTTATTCTTTACATTTAGTATCTTTCCTATTTTGGTCATAAATTTTAGACAAAATTACCCTTGTTTTACAATTTTTATACTCAAAAGTTCTTACTTTTCCATGTGCTATGGTACTTTTTGTACTATTGTAATAGTTTTTAACACTTATTATTACTTTCTCTCTCCTCTCTCCTCTAATTTCTTCACCCCACATGTTTAACATTGTATTTTTCAATAAAATTGTACTTTCAATCCTTGAAATATTCCAACATATCTCAACTTTACATAATTTCTTAATAATCGCGCATAATTCCAAATGTAAAAAACATTAGGGAACGGAGGGAGTATTGTTTTATTTTATTAACTTGCTAATTTGATTTTCCTTATGTAGAGACATTTGCAGCGGTTAATCAAGCAAGGTCTCTTAAGCTTCATGAACAAGATGCATTTAAAAGTATAAGAGATTCTAATCCACTTAAGATGAAATTAGAGGGGTAATTCTTTTTTCCTCCTAGTGTTTTTAATCATTTTACGTATTATGGTTCAATAACTGTTTAGTTATTGTTTTCTTTATTGGTGAATGAAGAGTTTACTATTTTTCAGATTTCTGTTGATTTCTTTTGCTGCAGAATATTATCAATTTTTTTTCTTCCCAATATTAGCATAATAGCACATGCATCATGCATGGTTCTTCGAGTTTAAGCATCAGTGAAGATGGTTAGTTTTATATTTATTTTTCCATTTACTGCAGTGATGAATTGCGTGCAACAAAACAATATGAGAAAGCCCTAAAGAAAAATGGCGAATCAAAGTTGATTTTTGAGTCCGGTGTTAAGGGGGCAGTTGAGATGCTAGAGGGAATAATAAAAGAGACGAAGAAAGAGATGATTTTCTCTAATCTCTTGGATGACATTAATAAAAAAAAAAACTGCAAGTCCATCTGATGGATCATTATGGTTTCTCAAGGCCAAAATTTTGTTAAAGAATGCTGAAATGGTTGAGGGTAAGTCTGAGATTATACATTAGAAATATGATATATCGAAAAATATATGTGATATATTTTTCGTATAGATATTATTATGAGAATAATATATTTGGGAAATTCTCAATGGTAACACTAAACTTTCTAATTTTCAAAATGGTGAATACTAAAAATTTTAATTATCCTTGGTAAACTCTAATTAGTTATATTAGTCAAGTGGTAACATTAATGATTTTTATACTAATTAAAAACCTAACCTTAGTCAACTAAAGCCTAATCAAGGTTAATTATTCATTTTTTAATAATAAAATTATATTAAAAATTAAAAAAAAATCCCCTCCCCCATTTACCCAGCCACCTCCTGACCCACTCTCCGACCGGCGGCGCCAAGCTCACCTCTTCCACCAGCGATCCCCAACCCTCCCTCACCCCCGATTCCCATTTCCCATCTCCACTCTCCCACGCCCCCACCCTGATTCCTATCCCTCCTCCTCACTCCCCCACCAAAATTTTACTCTTTCGGCCTCCACTTCCTCGAAAACTCGACGAATTCGCATCATTCTACGCACACAAAGTCCTACAAATCAGCCTATTTTTCTTGCAAATTTGTTTGAACAAGCTTAATTCTTCGTATAATGTAGTGAAATTGAGATGGGTTTTTGGATTCAAGGACAAAATAAATGAAACCTGCAAGAAGTAAGGTTTGTCGAGGTTAGTGTTGCAACCCATAGTGTAGATTGGGTAAGATAGAGGGAGGGGATGAATGGCAATGGAGGAGAGAGTGGAGTTGAGGAGAGAGAATGTGAGGTTTTGAGGTGAATTTAAAGTGTTTTAATGGCGGAAAAGCAATGAGAAAATAAGAGAATTGGGTGGGTCGCCGGCAGGGGAGAAAGGGAGTGGTGTTCGCCGGTAAGATCTAGGTGCCGCCGGCCTGGGAGGGTCAGGTGGTGGCTACTTGGCTATGGTATTGAAAACTATTTAATTATTATAAAACTCTAACTATAGCTAACCATGGTTAGACTTTAACCTAATAACATCATTAATGTTACCATTTGCTTAATATAACAAATTGAGGTTTACCAAAGATAATTAAAAATTTCAGTGTTCACCATTGAGAAAATTAGAAAGTTTAGTGTTACCATTGAGAATTTCCCTAATATATTTAGTATTATCTTATGTTAAGATATTTTATAGATAATATATCATTAAAATATATGATATATCTTTTAGGAATATTGTTTCATATTTTATAAGCGTAGTATTTTGTATATAATACTATTCTATTTCTCTCTAATTTGTCATATTAATGCAGCGGCTCTAGTATACCAACACCAATCTTCTCTCATCTTATTTATGGAATTATCCAGATCTAGGTTCGCAGTAACCAAATGATTAATGCTAGTGCTTACCTACGTCTATAATTACAAATATCAACTGCGAAATGATGATGGTAGTGATATTGAATTGCTATTTGTATTTCCTTAATTAAGAGTAATATGGTTAAGATGAGTTCTAAAAGTTCCATATACCTTGGGTCACGACATTGAGATTCATGTGGAGGTACAACTAGCTATCCAAGAAGATGCCCGAGTCTGTGTGAGAGTAAATTAACAATTCTTTAATAATTGCAGAATGTCAAAACAATAAATTATTACCATTCAAAACAAATAGAGAAAAAAAAAAAAAAAAAACTGGATAGAGAATATTAAATAGCTTTGAAAGACTAAGGAAAATAATATTAATTACCTTTCTCAATTTATGGAATATATTTCTCCATACAAAATGTTTTGGAAAGGATACTATCCTAATAAACAGTGATAAATTATATGTGTCTGCAATGATATACTAATATACTGTATATAAGCAGTGATAAACTATATAAGCAGTGATAAATTATATATGTCAGCAATGATATACTATATATAAACAATGATAAACTTTATAAGCAGTGATAAATAATATGTGTCTACAATGTGTAATATAATATTTACATAACTATATGTAATTTATTAATTTATAAATAATTTCACGTAATTTGTTAATATATATATAATCTTAATTTATGTATTTACAACTAATTTTATTAATTTTTTTTATTTTTTATTAACTTATTTTATTTGAACTATTATATTGATTCAGCTGAAATTCAGTTTATACATTATATAAAAATATTAAAATTACCATACTAATGATTAGAAAATTTGTAAAAAAAAAAAAAAAAAAAAAATTAAAGCAAAATTCTAAAAGAGATAGTAGCTGAGTATGTCTATCATTGAGAGCGTGAATGGAAGATCGAAGCGAAAATATTGAAAATAAAAGTAATTGGTATAAGTAGAATGTAGATTGATATTTATAATTTAATTTTTTTGGGTTCATAGATTATATCATTTTGTTTTCATTATTAGAATTTAGGGAAATTCTCTTTGGTACTCACAATTATTTTCTCTTTGATTAAAATAAAAAATTTCAATAATTATTGATAATCAACTATTAATGTTATTAATTCAATTATTAGGATGAGTTTTAGATTATTTTGTGTGGAAGATGGGTTTTAAAACAACCATTTTCTTAAGCAAAATCTCGCGCTTTGATACAAACCTTTGAACATTTGATGGAACATAGAAAAAATATATATAATTTAATCCAAAATAAATTATATAAAAAAATACTTTAGAATAATTAGCTTTCAAAAATAACATGATGTTTAAATAGTACTTGTATTAATATAAAAACATTTGTACTTGTTAAAATAGAGATTCAAAATATAATTTGTTACCAGGTGATCAATTTTTTAAAATAATAATATTAAAAAATTAGAAAAGTAAATCGAGTTTTAAAATCTCAGGTATTACATCCTAGTGGTTTATTCATAAATTAATAAAGTGAGTTTGCATTTTGCACCCTTTTCAATATCGATATTGACAATTGCGTAATCAATAGAATAAAGATGTCAGTATATATACTGCTGCTAATAACTCTAACTCCATTGAAAGAAAAAAAAAAAAAAAAACAGTTTTGCTAAATAATATACATTAATTTTAATGATGTTTGATATAATTCTCAAAAATATTATTCATATGGTAATCTTAGACCAAGCCTATTTAACCATATAGAATGTAATATCATATGAATTAAATCAAATGGCTTTGAAGGCCTATTCAATGTAAAGTGCCACTTTAGACTCCTTACTCCTTTAAACAACTTCAACTACTTTTTAGTGGAAATTCTTTTCAAAATTGTCTTAATCTCAGGAATTCTACTCACTGGAATATGGATTGAAAATTCACTCCAATCAAGAACATCATTAAAATTGAAAGTGTAATTATCTTTGATAATCACTATTATACATTTTGCATACATAGCTTCGACTACCTTTTGACTTGCCACTTCATAACCACTAGGGGGCACAAGCAATACTTGCTTCGCCCTAACATTTTGAGGTAGTTTAGGTTTTTGGGAAGGTACTTGCAAACTCGAATTTCTTCATCTTTCTTATCCCTCCATTTCTCAACTAGGTATTTCCTTACATGGCCGTGAGTACCAGCAACAAAAAATGCAAAGATGTTTCATTGGCTTATTCGCAACCTTAAGCTTGGTGGATTTAATTTTCTGGTAGGTATCTTCACTTCCGGGATGGAGACATCTCTCATTGGTAGGAATCCTTTTGAAGAATTTTCGTGACAAAGTACTCTTATGAGATTGTTGAACAATTTTGGATTGGCATATGAGACACTTGGTGCTTAAACCACACACACACACACACACACACACACATATTATTGTAGGCGTCGCTCGAAGTGCGCCTACGTTAAAAGCATGTGTGAATATGCTTGGCACTCATAGGAAGTGGGAATTGACATAATACGATTAGGGACAAATAAAGTAGGGAGCCACCAACAAGTTTTTTTAAGGAACTTGTAAACCGTTCACGGATCATAAAAAGGCAACCACGATAAGGGACAACGATAGGCAACAACGATTGACCCGTGAAGGTTACACCCCATTCATAATCCATGAGATTACCAACTTCATATGGTTCGGAACCACGAAAGGAGGATCGGGGATGATGGTACGAAGTGAGTCATGGAGTCACATTCGCCCGTATTGGCCTCTACTCGATTCTTATAGTGAAAAGTGATTCCTGCGATCTCAAAGGCATACAAACAAAGATTCAATTCGCTCCAAACTATTATTAAGCTAAATTGGTTGAATATTAATGCAACATATAATTCTAAAATATTTGTGATCACTTGAATTAATTAACAAGATTAAAAGGAACCTAAACCGGTTGTCCAAATTATCTTATTAGGCGTGATTTTCAATTACATATTCCCTTTAAACATGCAATATAGTGATCATAATAACAATAGAATAAACATTAATATTAAAGCAATTTTACAATAATAGTGTTAGTTAAATCAAATATAAAATAACCCTAATCATGATACTAGCAATATAAAATAAAATAAGAGTAATTAATTTAATTAATTACTCACATTCCGCGCGTTCCTTTAAATTGTTACATCATGAATAAATTGTTAGTAACTTCAATAAAAATATAAATCAAACGGAAATTAAATTAAATAAAAAGTAGAGTTGATTTGGTCCAAACCCTCAGTTATTTGTACCTTTCACGCCTTGGTTTAAGGACGGAACCTCGGGTTAAGTATAGACTCCTTGGAGTGCTTAGGGGAATTATTATGGAAGAATAAGGAGGCTAGAAATTAGGTTAAAGAGAGAGAAGAGAATGATTTTTGGTGTAAGGTGAGAGAGAATGATTATTGCTGCCCCGAACTGCAGAAAGGGGGGTCCTATTTATAGGGAAAATGTGTTGAGGGAGCACACGGAACCCTAAAATGATAAAAACCCTAAAAAAGTATCCCGCGACACGGCAAAGTGTATTGTGACACGGGAAATCCCACCGTCAGACGGGAAATTTTCCCGTGACACGGTACAAATTTGCGTGACACGGGAAATATTTAGGTTACGGGAAGTGAAAACGCGTTTAGGGATTACGCGGAGAAAACACGGAGCAATCCCGTGGCACGGGATGTGCACCATGACACGGGAAGAAATGCCGTGACACGGCATTGTCCACCGTGGCACAGTGTAGTATGCCGTGTCACGGTGTAAAAAGTATGCGGAAATTACACGGAATATTCCCGTGTCACGGAATGGGTACCGTGACACCGGGGAAAATTGAGAAAAATGGGCACCGTGTCACGGGAATAAGTCCTGTGACACGTCAGCTTTTGCCGCGTCGCGGCATTTTTGCTGCTGCGCGTTAATTTCAGTTTTTTTACCCGTTTTTAAAATAATCATAACTTTTGATCCGTAATTCGGAATAAGGAATATAATATATCATTGGAAAGATTATCAAGTCTAATTTCCAATTCAATTAGAATCAAGTCAAAATAATATTTATATTTTAAGATATGGCTGTTTTAGTAGAAGGGTGTCGGTTTTAGGCCGAGTTCGGTGTTTTGCTCATATCTTTTTCATTATAGCTCGGAATTGGGCTTATGATATATGGTTGGAAAGCTTATTTAAATACATATCAAAAAAATAATAATTGGATCAAAATTTTATAGCTATAAAATCAGTTTCTCTCAGTTTTACGATGTGGACACGAAAAGTGGAAAATAGGTTATGGTTTAGGGAAATGAGCTAGAAATTGGATTGGTTCATGAAATATGTTGGATAGAACATGGATTTAAGCACTCCAAAGATTAAATACTCAACTCGACCAATAATGGCGGTGAAAGGTGTTCATCAATGGGTTTGGTTTTGGGGAGACATTTTTAGGTGTCTACAAAAGCCCCCACTTTGACTGAGTTTGTAGAAACGTCAGTTTCGAAAATGATAGTCAAAGTAGCCGATAGGGACGGAGAATGATTTAAGACGTTTTGCGATCCTAAATCATTCTGTATACGCCGATACCTGCAGAAAAATGTTAGTTCTACAGATAAAAGAGTAAAGGGATAAAATGCTTATCTAACACCAGTGTATTGGTGGCAAATGAGCTTGGTAGCTTCCTATGCTTGAAGGAATCCACCGGATGACGTCTGTTGAAACGCTTTCCATGCCTGAGGAAAGCCGACTGAGGAGTTTGGTAGTTTTCTAAGCCTGAAGAAACCTACCGGATAATACTTTCCATGCTTGAGGAAAGTCGACGTATGAATTTGGTGTCATTCTATGCTTGAAGAAATCCACCGATGATGCTTTCCATGCTTGAGGAAAGCCGACTTGGCGGTTTTCTATACTTGAAGAAAAATCCACCGATAACGCTTTCCAAGCTTGAGGAAAGCCGACTTGGCGGTTTTCTATACTTGAAGAAAAATCCACCGATAATGCTTTCCAAGCCTGAGGAAAGCCAACTGATGAATATGGTGTCATACTATGCTTGAAGAATTCCACCGATAATGCCTTCCATGCTTGAGGAAAGCCGATTTGGCGGTTTTCTATACTTGAAGAAAAATCCACCGGATAATACTTTCCATGCTTGAGGAAAGTCGAAAGATGATGAGATTGCAAGTCTCTGTGTATCGAGAACCTCGCGTCATGAAATGATGGTGGTCCGCTTGTCCCCGGACGTGGGCTGTAGATGGTCCGCTTATCCCTGGACGTGGGCTGTAGATGGTCCGCTTGTCCCCGGATGTGGGCTGTAGATGGCCCGCTTGTCCCCGGACGTGGGCTGTAAATGGTCCGTTTGTCCCCGGACGTGGGCTGTAGATAAAACCTGCAAAAATTAATTTGCCAACGGACTCGTATATACTGTGGTTGACTTGATCACTAACTTGACCAAGTTTGACTTGGTGTGACATGACATGTGTATGACTTGTGAGTGAGTGTGTGTGTGTGTGTGTGTGTGTGTGTATATGTGTGTGTGCAGACACAAGCAAACGAAGATGCAAAAGCAAAAATTTTCCGTCAATTTTTGTCATGAGTGGAGGGTACCGACTTTCTCCCGAAAAAGAAAGATGTGAAAACTGAACTTTTATTTTTGAAATTCCTTCCAAAAGAAAAGACGCGAAAAAAGGAAAGAAGTTTTGAGCTTCCTCGTTGAGCAAGACAAAATGAATCACATGGATTGAATTGCTTTTCTTGAAAGTAATGTATGCATGATGCATGTCCTTAGGCCAGGAGGCTAAGGAAAATTACATCATGTGACACGATAGATGAATTAACTTAGGTCTTGGAGCTAAGCATCAAGAAACGATCTTGAACGTCACTTAGGTCTGGAAGCTAAGCACGTATACAGATGGAGTGATTATTGCATAATGAACGTTGCTTAGGTCAAGGAGCTAAGCACGATATGCTTTGTATGATTAAAAATCATTGATATATAAATGTTTCTCAGCACATTATGCAATGCATGAAATAATGAACATTGCTCAGGTCAAGAAGCTAAGCAAGTATACAATGTTTCTTTTAATGAATGTTGTCTTGAAAGATGATGAAGCATGTGCGGTAGGGAAACAAGATTTCATGATAAAGGGTTCCTAAGGGAAAGATGATATGGATATGTATATGTGAAAGAAGTGTGTGAAAGTGATACTAAGGCTGGCTGCAAAGGTTATGGTGATGGAAATTTATGTGAGAAGAGTCAAAATGGTGACTCTTTAGGCTGGGTAAGCTAATGTGATGTGGGTTCAAGCCCACAAGTCTAGCTCTAAATGGGTAGGGATATAGAGATAAGCATTGGATGTTCTTTGACTCGATCATGTATAGATATGAATATGAATGTGGCCGCACCTCAATGTGAGGTTGCCTACGTATCCGTTAGGAATCAGGCCGAACGTAGCTCTAACCGAACTTTGCACAAGTGTATGTACACCTCAAAGAGGTCTTTCAAGGGTTGTAATGTGGTTAAGTTGATGGTTTAAGGAAGAAAGGGGTAAAAGGCTCAAGACCCGAGAGAAGCCCCCAAGATGTGTAATTGTGAATTTGAAAATTTTGAATTTTGCAAGTTTATTTTCAACTTTTTTTTGTTTTGAATTTCTTTTTTTGTTTTTTTTTATTCTTTTGAATCAATGTAGACAATCTCAGATCATGCGGTCCATCACTCACTTAGCATTCATGTTTCTCAGGCACGGTACCAAGCACTCGATGAGAGACGTAATTTGAGACGTGTTCATATCAAAGACATTGGAATACTTGCCTTTAGACATTGTTTTATTGTTGCTTTGTTGCTTTTTTTTTTTACTTGCTTTTTGAATGTTATACAATTACACATTTTCCAATCCCAGGGTTAAGTGAATGTGGGTTGAAGAAATGAAGGCCAAACATTAGACGAGGCTCAAAATGGTTGATGAAGAAATGGAATGTGATTGAACGGTTAACAGGGAATGACATGGTTGCAAAGGTGCCTCAAGTCATTGGTGTACCTTGGGTTTAGTTCGGTAATTGATTTTTTTTATTGAGAATGAATGAATGAATGAAAAATTCTATGATCGAGATGTAAAGGAAATTGCTCATTTTATTAATGGAAAAGGTGAACGAAACACATGAAACATATAAAAATTCAAAATGGAAAACCTATGCTAGACATGAATGGGGAATGGAGATGAATGATAAAGAAAGAAATCATGAAATCTTGCACGAAGGATCTGCTGTGCGCCTTGTGTTCATTACTTCTTGCCGCCTGGAGGGACAGGAAGTTTGTTTGCATCCACCAAGTCTTGAATGACGTCCTTCAAATTCCAACATTGCTTCGTAATGTGGCCCCTTCCTTGATGGTACTTGCAATGGGCATTGGGATTCCATTTGGCGGTCCTTTCTTCAGGTTTTGGCTCTGGAAATGGCCCAATAGGTGTGATCAAGCCTTGACTGTAAAGGCGATCAAAGGCCGCATCATAAGTCATTCCTAAAGGAGTGTAAGTTCTTTTCTTCTTGGGAATTGGAGTATCAAGAGCTAACACTTCATTGAGATCAACTTGGCTTATATTGTTGGTAGTATTTTTGTGCTTAGAAGACGAAGAAGAAGGATGGTCGTTCTTCTTGTTTTTCCAAGTGTTATTATTGTTATTACCAGTAGTCTTTATTAGCTCATCCTCGATATTGATGCCGATGTCGTATACAGCTTCGAAAGTGTTCAGTGGAAGAAATTTGAGATGTTCCCTATATTTATGAGTCAGATTTTGAATAAAGAGGCGAACCATCTCTCTTTCTTTAGGGGGATCTACCAGGAGTGAAGCTGTTTCCCTCCACCTGTTCAGGTAAGCGGTGAAGCCTTCATTCTCTTTCTGTTTGAGAATGGAGAGTTCACGTTCAGAAGTTTTAGTTTGAATGTTACACTTGTAACGATTCATGAAACTGTCGGTGACATCTTGCCAAGTCGCATTATGCTTGGCATCTAAGGAATAAAACCATTGTTGGCAAGCATGTTCTAAGGAGAGAGGGAACACCGTAGGGAAGAGTGTTACGTCCAATCCCTTAAGAGCCACGGTTGCAGAGAACGCCTTCAAATGAAATATTGGATTGTCAGTAGGCTTGAACTTTGGAATATTAGCAGTGGAGAACTTTTCAGGGAGTCTGTCCTTCACATCCAAAGGAGTGGGAGGCCGTTCCACATAAGTGAAATCCTCAGAAATCTTACTCATTTGTTCCTTCAGTTTGTCAAGGGTGGAAACAGTGACCTTGTTTTGTTCTATGGTAGTGACCCTAGTGGTAAGGGTTTGCATCATGGCAGACAGTGCCTCGATGGATTTGTTGATGTTCTCAATGTCTTCTTTAGTGGCCATTGAAAGGTGATGAGTAATGGAGATGGCAAAGTTCTCTTTGAACGCCTATTAGATCTGAGAGATCGTTGCGTTAATGACTCGAACCGTATTAATCTATCCCTGTTCCTTGACCAAGTACTGTGAAATAAAATAATTCACTTAATTGTTTGACTCATTGCTCAAGATAGGAAAGGAAGGAAAAAATAGACATTTGAAAACAGGTGAGAAAACTCCACTCATTTTTTTATTATGACGAAAAAAGGGTGCATGAACCTAATATACGATCATAAATGACCTAGTGCACGACTCGAGTCGGAAATAAAGAAGGTGTGTGGACTATACTTGACTCGTGAGTGACTAAGTGATGTCATAAGACTCGTGGTATGATCGTATGGCTAGACATGTGAACAATAACCAAAATGACTGACGCGAGGACCAAATTAACACGGAAGACTTAAAAAAAAGCTGACAGGACTTATTTCAAGGGCACTGTGACACGGAAGACTGTACCGTGTCACGTGACGAGCTGCTGTGACGCGGTGGTTTTTTTTTTTTTTTTTTTTTTTTGCTGCAGGTCCACCGCGCCACGGTGGACTGTGTCGTGGCACGGGAATGTTTACCGCGCCGCGGGAAACTCCACCGTGCCACGGGGAATTTTTTTTTTCTTTTTTTCCCTTTTTTTTTGGAAATCCACCGTGTCACGGTGAAAATTTGCCGTGACACGGTAAAGTTTCCCGTGGCGCGGCAGACTTTTTTTTTTTTTTTTTTTTGCTGCAGGTCCACCGCGCCACGGTGGACTGTGCCGTGGCACGGGACTGTTTACCGCGCCACGGGAAACTCCACCGTGCCACGGTGGATGCTGACGTGGCACGGGGAATTTTTTTATTTATTTATTTATTTATTCTTTTTTTTTTAAAAAAAATCTATAATTTTGAAATTCTACTTGTTTATTTTTAAAGGGAGGATACCATCCGACTTACTCCGAAAAAAAATGACACAAAAAACAAGACTACCCTAAAATACGGTCAAAAAGTAGTGCACGACTAAAGAAAAAAGTGTGTGAACACGATATGTGAGTGATTAGGTGAGGTTATAGACGCGTGTTTTGACCGTACAGCTAGACATGACACCAAACCGGACACAGCATCCACATACGTACGCACAAGAATAAAAAAAAGACTGACAGGACACTTTTCCTGGGCACCGTGTCACGGTGCAGACTGTCGTGACACGGTGCAGTCTACCGTCAAACGGTAGTGAGCCCCGTGTCACGGCACTTTTCACCGTGGCGCGGTAGAACATGCCGTGACACGGTGCGCAGTTCCAGGTCAGTTTTGTGGTTTTTCTAGATTTTAACCGATTTTAGGTTCGTACTAATTACTATGTGAGAATAAAAACCCTCGGTCATGGGTTAAACAAAAGAGTAAACACATGAAGGTTAGCACCAAACAACCACATAGCATTTAGGCACGATGATGTAAAAAAAGTTCGCAACCTAGAGTCAAGATCTATGTTCAACTATTGGTCAAGCTTTGGGTGTCAAAAGGGTACCATGGTTAAGAGTTTGGACGCATTAGCAAGGCAGCCTCCCTTGAGGGTGTATGCCAACGGGCGGCTCCGCGAGTTCGTGATGAAATCGAACTCGACTCCATGGTTTGGGTGAATTTAATAACTCGGATAAACCCTTATTGCCATGAGCGTTTTTGGGTCGATAGAGCTTAAATTCCCCGGGGCTAAGACGCATGTAGAACACATACGTTTTTTCAGAAAAATCGAAGGAAGTTGACTGTGCGAAGAGAAAATAAGCCACCGGACTGATTTTACGACTGCCGTGACACGGCAAAAATTCCCGTGCCATGGTACTGTGCACGTCAGACGGTGCACTGTACCGTGACACGGCAGATTTTGCCGTGGCACGGCAGTCAGAAGATCTGACTTGTGCCCTGTTTTCCTTCGTGCGCAACCAAGTTATTCAATTTTTCCTACGGGACAGACCTAAATGCGACGTTAAAACGTCTATGCATATGCAAAAATGCCAAATTAATCACAGGAATATTTTTTCAAGAATCTTTCAAGTCTCATCCACTCATCCTAATTAAATACCGATCACTCAAATCGATAAATAATCAAGAATCCTCCCCAGTAGAGTCGCCAAATTGTAGGCGTCGCTCGAAGTGCGCCTACGTTAAAAGCATGTGTGAATATGCTTGGCACTCATAGGAAGTGGGAATTGACATAATACGATTAGGGACAAATAAAGTAGGGAGCCGCCAACAAGTTTTTTTAAGGAACTTGTTAACCGTTCACGGATCATAAAAAGGCAACCACGATAAGGGACAACGATAGGCAACAACGATTGACCCGTGAAGGTTACACCCCATTCATAATCCATGAGATTACCAACTTCATATGGTTCGGAACCACGAAAGGAGGATCGGGGATGATGGTACGAAGTGAGTCATGGAGTCGCATTCGCCCGTATTGGCCTCTACTCGATTCTTATAGTGAAAAGTGATTCCTGCGATCTTAAAGGCATACAAACAAAGATTCAATTTGCTCCAAACTATTATTAAGCTAAATTGGTTGGATATTAATGCAACATATAATTCTAAAATATTTGTGATCACTTGAATTAATTAACAAGATTAAAAGGAACCTAAACCGGTTGTCCAAATTATCTTATTAGGCGTGATTTTCAATTACATATTCCCTTTAAACATGCAATATAGTGATCATAATAACAATAGAATAAACATTAATATTGAAGCAATTTTACAATAATAGTGTTAGTTAAATCAAATATAAAATAACCCTAATCATGATACTAGCAATATAAAATAAAATAAGAGTAATTAATTTAATTAATTACTCACATTCCGCGCGTTCCTTTAAATTGCTACATCATGAATAAATGGTTAGTAACTTAAATAAAAATATAAATCAAACGGAAATTAAATTAAATAAAAAGTAGAGTTGATTTGGTCCAAACCCTCAGTTATTTGTACTTTTCACGCCTTGGTTTAAGGACGGAACCTCGGGTTAAGAATAGACTCCTTGGAGTGCTTAGGGGAATTATTATGGAAGAATAAGGAGGCTAGAAATTAGGTTAAAGAGGGAGAAGAGAATGATTTTTGGTGTAAGGTGAGAGAGAATGATTATTGCTGCCCCGAACTGCAGAAAGGGGGGTCCTATTTATAGGGAAAATGTATTGAGGGAGCACACGGAACCCTAAAATGATAAAAACCCTAAAAAAGTATCCCGCGACACGGCAAAGTGTACCGTGACACGGGAAATCCCACTATCAGACGGGAAATTTTCCCGTGACACGGTACAAATTTGCGTGACACGGGAAATATTTAGGTTACGAGAAGTGAAAACGCGTTTAGGGATTACGTGGAGAAAACACGGAGCAATCCCGTGGCACGGGATGTGCACTGTGACACGGGAGGAAATGCCGTGACACGGCATTGTCCACCGTGGCACAGTGTAGTATGCCGTGTCACGGTGTAAAAAGTACGCGGAAATTACACGGAATATTCCCGTGTCACGGAATGGCACCGTGACACAGGGGAAAATTGAGCAAAATGGGCACCGTGTCATGGGAATAAGTCCCGTGACACGTCAGCTTTTGCCGCGTCGCGGCATTTTTGCTGTTGCGTGGTAATTTCAGTTTTTTTACCTGTTTTTAAAATAATCATAACTTTTGATCCGTAACTCGGAATAAGGCATATAATATATCATTGGAAAGCTTATCAAGTCTACTTTCCAACCCAATTATAATCAAGTCAAAAAAATATTTTAATTTTAAGATATGGCCATTTTAGTGGAAGGGTGTTGGTTTTAGGCCGAGTTTGGTGATTTGCTCATATCTTTTTCGTTATAGCTCGGAATTGGGCTTAAGATATATGGTTGGAAATCTTATTTAAAGACCTATCCAACAAAATAATAATTGGATCAAAATTGTATATCCATAAAATCAGTTTCTCTCAGTTTTGCGATGTGGACACGAAAAGTGGAAAATAGGTTATGGTTTAGGGAAATGAGCTAGAAATTGGATTGGTTCATGAAATATGTTGGATAGAACATGGATTTAAGCACTCCAAAGATTAAATACTCAACTCGACCAATAATGGCGGTGAAAGGTGTTCATCAACGGGTTTTGTTTTGGGGAGACATTTTTAGGTGTCTACAATTATACAATACTTTTATTAGATTTCTATACTCTACTATCATATTTAAGCCAACTAGCTTAGTGTCTGATTGTTAAAAAAAGAGAGAGAATAAGGTTGCATAACAAAGCTATCATATATGGATCTGCTTGCAATTAATAAATAATATAGAACATCCACAATGGTAGAATAGAAGCTAAGTGTGACGTGAAACCATATATTATTTCTTAAATTATGCACTAATTGTAACATTATTATTCTTTGGAATTTTCACTGAAAACAACAGTTGAACCTTTGTTACTTGGTAGACTACATACTCTAAAAGCTATTGAAAGTTTTCAAAATCTCATGAAATTGCTTCTATAGGTGACACCGTGATTTAGTGAATGAAAGTATGAAAAATGTGGTAGAACCAAGATGCATCTTTATTTTAGAAATTTATACTATTGTGCATTATTACGAGTATTATTATTTTGTAGTTTAGGCTTTAGTGTAAGATAATATATTTGGGCTTAGGGCCTATTCTCTTCAGCTTAATTTTAGTTTAGTTCAGTTCAGTTCAGCTCCTAATAACCTTCTCTCATAAACAATTCGTTTCAACTCAGTTCAGTTTAGTTCAAATTAGTTCAATTTTGTTCAGCTCCAATTAGTTCAGTTCAGTTCAGTAAATCAGAACATGCTCTAAGTGTCTTAGGTAATTAATTAGATGTATTATGGTCCACATGTGTTTAAATTTAGCTTGTATAAAGAATTAGACTTGAACTAATGATAAACTAGTTGATCATTATCATTACACATACGAGTATATGTATATTAAGATATTTCAATTCATACACTAGTAGAAAATAGTAAATGGCCAGCAGCTCAAAACCTTAATGGAAAGCGATTTTTGAATCGCTTGCGCTTGGGGGACTTCCCATTTTCCATTTTAAATGGAAAGCAATTCAAAACCGCTTTCCATTTGAAGTTAATGGCAAGCGGTTTTAATTGCCGTGAAACCACTTCCAAAACCGGTTGCCATTACGCCTATAATAATTAAAAAAAAATTGCTTTTTTTTAATTAAATTGATACAAAAGAACTTAACATATGTATAAGCATAACTATTTTCATTAATCAATTGCTTCAATATTACATTTTCTGATTTTCATAAAAAAAAAAACATTAAATAAATTGATAAAATGGTTGCTGCTTTTGTCAAGTTCCACCACCAGCCATGCGCATCACCAGCCGCGCAGCGCCACCAATTATATCAACACCACCAAAAACAACCTTAACTCGCATCACCACCACCGTACCACCACCACCAACACCCTATCTCGATTCACCCCTACTACCAACCACCTTAAAAAATAAAGAATAAACCCACCTCACCTACCACGACCCTCACCAAAACCAGATTCGCCTGAAACAAGCCAATATAACCACACATCACCATAAAATTTAAAAAACAAAATAAAAGATAGAAAAAAGCAAACATACCTTGAATTCCACCAAAATCTCCAAATTGTCTTGAAATTTGGATTTTAACAGTCACATTCGATCATGAAAACTCTAGATCTAGAGTTTTCATGGTCAAATTTGACATAAAAAACCATGAAAATTGAAGGTCGTGAGAAAGAAAGAACAAAGAGAAAGAAGCTCGTTGATGTTGTTGTTGGTGTTGCAGGCTCGTCGATGTTGTTGTTGGTGTTGTAGGCTGTTGTTGGGTGGGCTAATGGTTGTTGTGGAGAAAGAGAAGGAGATAAAGAGAGGAGATGGAGGCGTGAGAAATGAGGGGAGAGGAGGAGAGAGAAGGAGGTGTGAGAGGAGAGAGAAATAAGCGTGGGAAATAAGACAGGAGATAGAAGAAAAAGAGGCATGAGAAATAAGAAGAAGGTCGCGTAAAATTTTAGGTTTTTTTTAGCAAATGGCAAGCCGTTCAATGTCCAAACCGCTTGCCATGTACTTGTTTCAGGGTTTTTTTTAGGTGTTTTTAGAAGCAGAATTCAACAACCGTTTGCCATTTGCGGCTGCCCATTTACTTTTTTCTACTAGTGATAGTTAAACGTACTTGGTAGGGATTAGTTTTATGATAAATGATTTTCTAAGAACTTTCTCATCATAAGATAAATCCGATGTATATGAGTGAAAATGCACCAAAAGAACTTATATTGGTTGAAAACTAATTCTAAAAGTTTAACCAATTATGTTGTAGCCCCACCGCACAAACACCCTAATCGGCCCTCTCCCACCCTTGGAACCCTATTCGCTAGGGTTTCGAGGGTAGAGGATGGCCATTTGGAGGATTTTGCGGTGGGGCTGGGCGGATAAGGAATTATGAATTGGATAATGGTGGTTTTGTGGTTGAAATAGGTAATTTAGGTGGTACGTACGGGAGTAGAGCGTCGACGCCGACACGCTAGAGGAAGGCACTACTAGAAATAGGCCCATTTTTGACGGAAAAATTCCGTCGAAAACACCCTGAAGGGTTTTCGACAGTATCTCCGTTGGAAGTGGTTGTCGGAAACGGCTTGGTAGGAAAAATCACCTTTTTCGTCAGAAATTCCATTGGAAACACTTTTCCGACGGGATTCCCAACGGAATTTTCCGTCGTTTGATAATTTCCGACACCGGAATAGTCCGTTATAAATTTCTGACGGAATTGTAAATTCGGTCGGATGACGTTTCAACCGAAATAAGAAAAAAACACCACGCACACCACCACCGGCGTGGCGTATTACCACCTCCAACCCCAAACAGACCACCACCTCCACTACCCACCAACAAGCCTAAACAGACCACCACCTCCACTACCCACCAGCCCCTACCGCCAAACAACCTAACCGCAACAAAAAAAACATTAAAAAAATCCCCACCCACCTAAAACTTAGTCTACACACCACCACATCCCTCCCTTCAGCCGTCACCCACCTAACCCTAAAACCGACCCAACCACCTAACCCTAAACCGACTGTAGACACCCAAATGTGTCTCCCTAAAACCGAACCCAGTGGTGAATACCTTTCACGTCATTTGATTATCAAACAAAGTGAAAGTGTGGAAAGTCTAATGATGAGGATGTTTTTATTAAAATATTTTTCTTTCAATTTTTGAAAATATTTCTTTTCTTACTCTTATTTATGAAAAATAGCCAGTCCAATTTGGTTTGGTCCATAATAAGGGTCCAATAATAGTGTAGTTGGATTGGGCTCGAAAAGAGCTTTCCAATGATATATTATAAGCCCAATTCCGATGAATTATGAGGAAGTTATGGATTAAATTATATTAGGCCCAGTGATTTTAAAGGTGGCCCAGTGATCTAGAGGAGAACCTATTAATTATTATTCCTAAAGTGATTAGGATTGATTTTAGTCTTCTAGGAATATCTAGAAGGTTCTTTTTAATTCTAAAAAGGTTAGGATTGATAATTATACTTTTAAAGATGTTTTATTTAGCATAAAATATTTAAATTTGATTTCGAAAACTGCTTGGACGCATAATTACCTACAACCGGTGTTAAAGGTAATTACGCGTGGAAAAGCGCGTTGACTTTTGGACCAGCGCAAGACGACAGAGTCTTCGCCAGGCGCTGACCTTTTTCGTCTGGCGTTGATTTTTGTCGTTTGCGATATGAGGTATTTTATTCCGAATATTATTTTCTTCTATCCCGTGCTATTTTTCCTAAAAATAGGGGTCGTATCTTCCTGTTTTCAAATCATCAACACCCAGAATTCTCTAATTCTATCTCTAAAAGCTAGAAACTTATTCTTTCTCTCTCTCTCTCTCTCTATTCTTTTTCTAAACCTTCCCTTTTACAAAATTCCTCATACATTAGCTCTAAACACACCTAGCCAAGTTCGAAGTTGCCTTCGCTCTAGACGTGAAAGGTTTGATATTTCCGAGGGTTTGATCCAAAATCCCTATTTCAATTATTTAATTTAGTTGTTTTGTTTTAATATTCTCTTCCTTGAAGTTACTAACGTGTGTATTTTGTTATTAGAAAGAGGTACGAGACATCAAAGTAAGTACTTTAATTGTTTTATTAATCTTTTGATATAAAAATCATGCTTAGATTATTTTTTTTAATCCTAGTATCTTGTTAGGATGTTTTATTGCTTCCTAGTATCATGTTTAGGGTTAATTAAATTTCTAATATCATGTATGATTATTATTATGATGCTTCCTATTTTTTTCCTAATATCATGTTAATGTTAGGGCTAAAGATTTAATATTTATTATTTAGTGATATGCTAGGGTTTGTGTAGACACCCATTTGTGTCTTCCCAAAACCAAACCCAGTGATGAGTACCTTTCACGTCGAATCATAATCGAATGAAGCGAAAGTGTGGAAAGTCTAGTGTTGCGGATAGTTTTAATTCTTTTCTCTTCTCTCTGTTTTTTTGAAAACTTATTTTAAGAAAACAGCCAATCCAGTTTGGTTGGTCCATGATATGGGTCCAATAGTAGTGTAGTTCGATGGGGCTTGACAAGAGCTTTCCAACGATATATTATAAGCCCAATTCCGATGAATAATGAGGAAGTTATGGCCAATTTACTAAACAGGGCCCGGTTTGAGCTTTATATACGGCCCAATGATCTAGGGGAGGGCCTAATATGATTTATCATTGCTAATGCAATTAGGAATGGTTTTAGTCTTCTAGATTCTTCTAGAAGGTTCTTTTCATTCCTAATTCAATTAGCATTGATAAATTGACTTTTGTTGACTTTTCAGAGTTTTAATTAAGATCAAAAAGCATTTTCGAGGAAAAGATACGATTTTATCCTCTGGTACGGCAAACTTATCTAATTTTCGAAAACGCGTCAAAAATAGGCCTGGCGCCTGACTCCAGGCATTGGCGCCTGGAATCAGGCCTGGCGCCTGGCGCCAGCCATTGGAGCCTGGTGCTAGCCATTGGCGCCTGGCGCCAATTAGCTGGTGCTGGCGCCAGCTTTGTTTTGCGTGCGCCAATCTCTGTTTTACGTGCGCCAAGTGTTCTGTTTTGATATTTTATTTTTTTGGCTGATTTTCTCTATAAATAACGTATTAAAAACTCCGTTTTCATTCACCAATTATCATCAACAATTAGTTTTAATTAGCATTCGCCTACAATCAGTTTTCATTCATTAATTCTCTTAATTCCCTTAATCATTCATCTTTCTTTCTTTCTTTCTCTAAACTTGTTTTTAA
The DNA here is from genome assembly GCF_001683475.1 of Chenopodium quinoa. NCBI lineage: Eukaryota > Viridiplantae > Streptophyta > Magnoliopsida > Caryophyllales > Amaranthaceae > Chenopodium > Chenopodium quinoa. The sequence continues at coordinate 5,124,816 of NW_018745286.1, read as the reverse complement.
ATACAAAATTCCGCATTCACAAGATCTAGAAACACCTAGCCATATTCGAAGTTGCCTTCGCCCTAGACGTGAAAGGTTTAATTTCTGAGGGTTTGGTCCCAAATCTCTCTTTCAATTATTTAATTTAATTGTTTGATTTATTATTTTCCTTAAAGTTACTAACGTGTGTATTTTGTTATTAGAAAGAGGTACGAGGCATCAAAGTAAGTGCTTTAATGGTTTTAATTGATGTTATGATGTAGAAATCATGTTTATATTGTTATTATGATATTCCTAGTATCATGTCTGGGATAATTTTAATATTAAATATGATTGTTACGATGCTTCCTATGTTCTTCCTAATATTTATGATTGTTAGTATCATTTTAGGGTTAAAGATTTGATTTTTATTATTAGTGACATGCTAGGGTTTGTTATTAATCTTGTTAGTATCATGCCTAGGATCTTGCTATTATTATTATGCTTTAATATTAACATGAATATGATTATGATTATAATTGTTATGATTTATGGATGTTATTATTATTATTATTATTATTATTATTATTATTATTATTATTATTATGATGATTATTATAATTTTGTTGTCATGATATTTATTATTATTATTATGTTGCTTGATATTTATTATATTGCTTGATCACACCTTTTATGCATGTTTAAAGGAAATTAATACTTCTAATCACGCTTAATAAGATATTTAATAATCTTGTTTAGGGTTAATTTGATTATATTCAAGTGATCGCCAATAATAGATTTGTTTGTGCATTAATATTCAACCAACATAGATAAACAGGTTTAGGGTTAAACCTATTGATTGCATGTTAGTCAGAAAGCGCACATGAATACGATTAGAATAAAGTAGAGACTTATTATTAGGGCAGGTTCAATCTCTTTTAGGTTGGATTTGTACCTTCATCCTCGAACCCTTATTTGGTTCTAGAACTTATGGAGTTGACGATCTCTTGGATCGTTAAGGGGTGTAACCTTCACCCTGTGAACGGTTTGCAAGTTCCTAAAACTTGTTGGCGACTCTTTTGCTCTATCCTCTTTCCCTTTGGATGCCACCGTACTTTAGTGTATGATCACAGTGGGGTTCAAGCATGGGGTTAATGCTTGAAATATTCCCTACAGTTAGTTATTAATCTTGTTAGTATCATGCCTAGGATCTTGCTATTAATATTATGCTTTAACATGATTATTTTAATTATGATTGTTATTTCGATTATGATTATAATTATTATGATTATTATGTCGCTTGATTTTTATTATTATTATTATTATTGCTAAATCACGCCTTTTATGCATGTTTAAAGGAAATTTGTACTTGTAATCTGTAATACCCCGTATTTTTAATGTATTTTATAAATTATTTATTTAATTATAAAATATATTTTGGGTCAAACTATTTTAATTATTGAATTATAAATAAAGCAAGTATTTATATTTGGGTCAATAAGTATTTAATCCAAACGTAGCCCATCTTTATTGAACCCAATCATCTTATTTTTACTTTTGGGCCACCTACTTCATCATTTAAGTCCATCATTTTTATGAAACCCAAACCTACCCTAACCTACTCTACACTATAAATACTCCATTTATCCCTAAAATTTCCCACACAAAAAGTCAATTGGTCAAGGTAATTATTTGTCCTCTTATTTCCCTTTTCTTATTCTTTTTCCTTTTCCTTTTCTCTTCTTTCTTTTCTTATTTTTTTTCCTTTCTTTTGCTTGTTCTTTCACGTGGGAATTTGCTACCACTCCCAACAACACCGGCTGCCACTGTTGCCGCCAACCCCACCGCCGGTCTGCCACCATGCCACGCCGCCGCCGCCGGCCACCACCCACGGTGGTTCTTCCCTTCTCTCTCCTCTTTTATTTTGTTTTAATAATTTTGCCTATAATATATTTTTGGGTATTGATTCTTGATGGTTAAATTATGATTAGTATGTTTTAAAATTGTGTTTTTGATGATTAAAGAGTATAAATTTCAGATTTTGTATTGTTTTAGATTATGATTTTATAAGGTATTAAAGTTAGGGTTTTGAAATTAGTAAAGTGTTGATTTTTTTAGGGTTCTAACTTACAATCAATTTGGGGTTTTATAAACCCATTGATTGTAAGTGGTAATAAAGCTTAAAGATTGTATCTTTATGAAGTTTTAATGAAATTTTAATGGGTTTTTGTTAATAGAATAATGCTGGAACTTTTATTTGCATACTACTTTTGTGTATTAATTAAAAGGAGTTGATTACCCATAAGTAGAGAATATTTTAAGTGGTTTTAACATAATTTTCAGATTTATTTAAGGGGTTTAAGCTTTAAAAAGTATGCTGGAATTTTTATATGAACACTATAATTGAGTTTTCACTTTGTGGTTTTAATTATCCTCTTAAAGAGAGAGTTTTAAAGGTTTTAAACCAAAATTTCAGCTTGTTAGTGAGGTTTTAAAATGTTTAAAAGTTGCTGGAAATTTGTGTATACTAAGGTAATTAATATAGTATTATTGTCCCTTTATGTAGGAGACTTGTTTTGAGAATTGTTGTAGAGTACTCGGTTATTTTAAGAACTTATTTGAGGTACGTTCGCGTACTTAGCATATTTTGATGACGTCGAATCATGCTAGGCTTGATTTCAATCAATTACAAGTAGTATCATGCTAAGGTTTATGTATGGAATTGTGAATTAATGACGTTGGTGATTGAATTGTGAAGCATGAATTATTTGTGATGCATGAATTATTTGTGATGGTTTATAGATCGGAAGATTATATTTTGGGCATGTTGTGTTTGAACCACATTTTTATTTATGACATGTTAGAAGGCATGATTAATTAAACTACATGTTTAATTATGTTTGGAATATTGAAAAGGAATTTTATTATGGTTCAAATAATTTTTATTGATGCTTTAAGCATGAGGAAGGAGCTATATAAGTGTCAATGTACACAAGGAATAAATTGTATGTTGGTGCCTTTGTGCACTTAAGGTGTTTTTAACACCGAGGGATAGGATTTTTGGCGCATTATGCGTTTAAGGTGTCTTTGACACTGAGGTAGAATTAAAAAGGGTTCAACATTAAATAATATGTGGTCACTAATTATTCAAGAATTAAATTGGTGTGTTTGTCTGATTGAATAATTATTGTTGATTGACTTATTATGCTTTGAGATTCATCACCAAGTCTAATAATATGTAAATAACGTAAAGTGAAAGAGATTACGCACCAAAACTCTTGGAACGTATATACCTTGAGTATAAACAACGGGGGGAGTTATGGGGTTTTATATTTAACCATAACTTTGAATGGAGTACAGGACGCTGTATATTCCTTTTTTTTATTTATTATTATGCGCAGGAATTCCGCCACCTTTGAGTGGTTTTGTCGCTGGCACGGTTAGCTCCCGTGTCAGTCAACCTCAAATTTATTTGGGGGAGGTTAGGAGGTGGAAACCCGTTCGATGCGTAATCAATGCAAAATGAATTAATTAGTGTCTAGTCATTGTGTCTTGTTGATTGGTGTGTGTGCTTGTGAACAGGTGCAATGAGGTAAGTGTGTGTTGATAGGTGAAAGCATATTAGTGTGTTTAATTACGCTTATGTACTCAGCTTTGCTGATTGTGTGTGTTTGTGTGTTTTGGCCATGTCTTTATCTTGGCCCTATGATGACCCATTTTTAATGGAGAGTAGTGGAGACAAGTAGAGATAAGCTTTTCAGGTATTGAGGCATATTCATGATGGGGCACGAGTGAAGAACGAATCATGCTAGTTTATATTAGTTACAATGTGTTTCTACTTTAATTATTTATGCTAATATTTATATGTGAAGCTAACATCAAGTTTGGATTTGGTTTGGTTTTTAATAAGGGCCTTTAATGGTTCCAAGTTGTAGGTTGATTTTCATTTTACTTCGCTCATTTTGGTTTTAACTTTACTTTCGTTTGGTTAGCTTTTCAAGTTGGTGTGTTTTGGAAAGGTTTTTAAAATTAGTCTTCCGCTGTGTATCTTTGATATTTGCCTTAACCGTTTTCACGGTGGCGGTAATGTCTTAGATATTCCTATTCAAAGTTTTATACAGGGCAAAACTGATATTTTTAAATAAAGGAATTTCTAGGGTGTTACAAAGTGGTATCTGGGAGCTTTGGTTGAGATTTTATTACCACTAAAGCAAAAAAAAAATGTATTTTAAAGTGTTTTGTTTTAAGTAAACCTATTGATTGTATGTTAGTCAGAAAGCGCACATGAATACGAGAAGAATAAAATAGAAGTCTATTTTTAGGGCAAGTTTAATCTCTTTTAGGTTGGATTTGTACCTTCATCTCCGAATTTCCAGTCATGGTTCCAGACCTATTGGAGTTAACGATCTCCTGGATCGTTAAGGGGTGTAACCTTCACCATATGAATGATTTACAAGTTCCTAAAACTTGTTGGCGACACTTTTGCTCTAGCTTCCTTCCCTTTGGACGCCACCATGCTTAAGTGTATGTGTAGACACCCATTTGTGTCTCCCCAAAACCAAACCCGATGATGAGTACCTTTCACGTCGAATCATAATCGAATGAAACGAAAGTGTGGAAAGGTCTAGTGTTGCAGAAAGTTTTTATTTCTTTTCTTTTCTCTTCTCTCTGTTTTTGAAAACTTTATTTTAAGAAAACAGCCAATCCAGTTTGGTTGGTCCATGATATGGGTCCAATAGTGGTGTAGTTGGATGGGGCTTGCATTTTCGACTGAAATTATATTATTTTATCTTCCAGTGCGGGAAATTTATCAGATTTTCGAAAACGCGTTGAAATCCAATTTGGCATCCAACCCCAGGCCTTGGCGCCTGGAATCAGGATTGGCGCCTGGCGCTAGCCACTGGTCCTGGCGCCAATGAGCCAGGGTTGGCGCCAAGATGGTTTTGCGATTTTCAAACTCTGTTTTGATAAATTATCTTTTTTGGATGATTTTCTCTATAAATATCGTATCAAAAACTCTGTTTTCAATCATCGTCTACATCTATCGTTCACCAATTCTCTTTATTCTTAAGTCTTCATCAACTATCTTCATCATTCACTAATTAGCATTCATCTACAGTCAAATAATCCTTTTCATTCATCTCTTTTCATCAACTTTCATTAACATTCATTCTTTCTTTTCTAAACTTTGCTTTTTCATACAAAATTCCACATTCACAAGATCTAGAAACACCTAGCCATATTCGAAGTTGCCTTCGCCCTAGACGTGAAAGGTTTTAATTTCTGAGGGTTTGGACCCAAATCTCTCTTTAAATTATTTAATTTAATTGTTTTAATTATTATTTTCCTTGAAGTTACTAACGTGTGTATTTTGTAATTAGAAAGAGGTACGAGGCATCCAAGTAAGTACTTTATTGATTTTATGATGTAGAAATCATGTTTACATTGTTGTCATGATATTCCTAATATCATGTCTAGGGTATTTTTAATATCAAATATGATTCCTGCGATGCTTCCTATATTCTTCCTAATATTTATGATTATTAATAATCTTGTTAGGGTTAATTGTGATTATAAATTCAAGTGATCGCCAATAATAGTTTATTTGTGCATTAAATTCAACCAACATAGATTAAACAGGTTTAGGGTTAATCCTATTGATTGCATGTTAATCAGAAAGCGCACATGAATACGAGCAGAATAAAGTAGAGGCCTATTATTAGGGCAGGTTTAATCTCTTTTAGGTTGGATTTTTACCTTCATCCCCGAACCCTTATTTGGTTCATGACCTTATGGAGTTGACGATCTCTTGGATCGTTAAGGGGTGTAACCTTCACCTTGTGAACGGTTTACAAGTTCCTTAAAAACTTGTTGGCGACTCTTTTGCTCTATCTTCTTCCCTTTTGGACGCCACCGTACTTTAGTGAATGATCACAGTGGGGTTCAAGCTAGTGGGATTTTAAAGGCTTGAAATTATTCCCTACAGTTTTTGGCGACTCCACTGGGGAGGATTTCTATTTTAATTCCTGAATTTGTTTCAGCAATGATTTAGAATGAGTGGATGAGACTCGAAAAGTTCTAAGTATTTCACGTGCGTAATTTTGATTAACATTATTGTCATATGCATAAAAAGGTTCTCATTGGAAAGACCATCCGTAATGAGTCAAAAACATAGGATTTTACACGTAGGAAATTTGAGAAATGTCTTTCACAACTAGGACTGAAATAACACCGCGCGAAACTGGATGATTTTACTGAGCACAGAAAGCTGCTGAGGCATGTGGGAAGTAGCGTCAGGGTCCAGAGCTTGGCGCCACACTTTTTGCCGTAGCGCCAGACGCCAGTATTGGCGCCAGACGCTACAGTTAAAAGTTGGCGCCAGTCTCTGTTTGCTGGCGCCAATTTCCCCCAATACCGAGCCAGAAATATGCGTTCTAATTTCTACCGGTTTTTCGTATTGTTTGCTCGATCCTACTTCCTGATTGAATTTTTTCTCATTTTTCTGAAACCCATATGTGCTCTACATATGGACATAACCCTCTGGGAATTCATGCTCTATCTACCCGATTGAACGCTCCTGGCAACAAAGGGTACATCTGAGAGGTTGAATTCACCAAACCATGGAAGTGAGTTTTTTCTAAAAACTCGCGGTGTTCTATCCACGCGCGTTAACCCTTCACGGCTAGGCTTCTACGCGATGCATCTGGACAATTAACCATGGACCCTATTTGACCAAACCATATCCTGAACTTTAGAGAACTAGAGCCATGGTTAGGTTGCGAACTCATTGCATCATATTGTGCCTACTTGCCTAATTGTGCATTATTTGTTGTGCATATATATCCTATGCTCTTCTTAACCGTTTGTTGATTTGTGTTGAGATTATAATTAATGACTTAAAGAACTTTGCCTAATTAATTAATTAATTAATTAATTTGAGTCAATAAAGTTTTTTTTTCTTCTTTTAATCGGAATTGACCTAGTACGACTTTAGGCATACCCCAGTTGACTAATAATATCGAAAACAGTCCCAGACCGAGGCTCCAATATTGGTGCCAAAATCTGAGCTGTAGCGCCACTGTATGGTGTGTAGCGCCAGACATTTACTAAAAAGTCTGGCGCCAACCACCATATTGTGACGTCAGTCTTGTCGCTTGGCCGACAGTTCGGATTATTAGTCGAGTCATCACCAAGGGTCTAATTAACCAGTTTGCTAATTAATTCGGTTAATTTCTGTTGTCAATAACACCGTGTCGAGTCATTAATCGAGTCTTGGTCACATAGTCTAGCCACATGGTCATGACACGAGTCTTAACATGTCACCTACACTCACTAGTCTTAGCACACACTTTGAGTACACATCACCATAGCCATGTCTTAGGTTCATGCATAAGTCGGTCTTTTCCGTCATTTGAGTTGGGGTACATTCTACTCCTAATTCTTCATATCCCTCCACCTCCATCTAAATCTTCTTCACATTCTTCCAATTTTTCTTCACTTCCTCCATCCATTGCATGTTGAATAAAGTTTGAGTCAAATAATTAACAATAAGTATCCCCAAATTCCTTTTCCACAGTACTTGGTCGAGGAGAGAAGGGCGATTAATCAAGGACAACCTCTTTATTCAAGTTTCGCTTTTTGATAAACCGATTCGTCAAAAGAGGAAGGCTAAGAAGATAATGGCAACTCAAGAATAAGTCAATGAGCTTAGGAACCAATTGGTTACCATGACTGAAACACTGAAGCTACTCACCCTCAAGGTTGATGATCCCGTGAAGCAACAACAGATAGACATCATGCAAGAGAGCCTAAGCAAGTTGTCTAGCGATTACAAGTTTCAAGAGCTTACATCACAGGGGGTCTCGGTGGACAAAGATCTTCTTCCGCAGAAGTTCAATGCCAACGACATCCCAAAATTCAAGGCAACAGATAACCCTTACTTCCATCTAAGAGCTTTTGAAACTATAATGACCATTAAGGGTATCGATAAGAAGGTTTTCCCCTCTCTGTTCCCACTATCTCTTGAAACCGTTTGCCAACAATGGTTCTTCTCCCTTGACAAGGAGAAAACCTCTACCTGGGAATCGATGGTAAACGATTTCGTTGATAGGTACAAGTGCAATATCCAAGTTGAAACCGATCATAGACAACTTGAGATGCTAAGACAAAAAGAAAATGAAGGCTTTACTTCTTTCTTTAATAAATGGAGGGAAACTTCCGCCAAGATGATTGAGGTCCCCACAGAAAAAGAATCCGTGAGGATGTTTATCAAGAATCTCCAAGAAAAGTATTCGAAGCACCTAAAATATCAACACAATTTGAATACTTTCAAGGCCGTTTATGACATCGGAATTGAAATCGAAGATGACCTTGCAAAGCAAAAAGCTATTAACAATAGTAACCACGGTGGCTGGAAAGGAAAGAAGAACGAAAATCCTTCTTCTTCCGAAAACGCCCACTCTAGCAACAATGTTAGTACCTTTGATCTCAGTGAAGTTTTAGCCATAGATAACCAAGGATCTAAGAAGCAACTAAGGAAAGACTTCACCCCCATTGGGATGAGCTACGATACTGCCTTCAATCGACTCCATGCTAAAGGACTCATTACTCCCATTGGACCTATTCAAGGTCCCGCACCTGAAAAAAGATTGCCTAGTTGGAATCCAGACGAACACTGCAAGTATCATCAAGGTAGGGGTCATACTACTGAGAGCTGTTGGAAGCTAAAGGAGGCTATCCAACATTTGATTGATAATAACAAGCTTCCCATGCCTCTAGTTAACAAGAAGAGCGAGTGATGATAAAGGAAACAACACAAGACAAGAGGCGAGCTGCTACGACAAGATTTCATGGCCTTTTTTTCTATTTCGTTTTCATCTTTTCTTTCCCCAATAAGTCTAGCATAGGCACCTTTTCTTTTCCTTTAGATTAATTTTGTAGATTTTTCCTTTTTTCCTTTTAATAAAAATGAGCATTTAATTCCTTGTATATGATCATTTCATTATATTGCACAAAAACAAAAAAAAATCAAAAAAAATCCACGTCGAATTAAGCACAAGTTATACCAATGATTTGAGGCACCCCTTGTAGCCACATCATATCTCCTTTCACCTTTCAAATTTACAATCCTTTCTTCATAAACCACTTTGAGCCTCGCCTAACGATAGACCCTTCTTTTTTCAACCTACATCTGCCTAACCTTGGGATGGGATGGCGTGCAACTAATGCAATTCTAAAGAAAGCTTGAGCAAATTCAAAAGATAGCAAAAGCAAAAAATAAATAAATAAAAGTGTACAAAAGGGCAAGTGTTCCAATGTCTTTGATATGAAAATATCTTTGATAAGAACACGTCTCAGATTGCGTCTCTTATCGAGTGCTCGGTACCGTGCCTGAGAAACATGATCGGGATTGCCCACACTTATTAAAATAAAATAAATGCTAAAGTAAAAGATGAAAGAGAGCTAAAAAAAAAGAGTAGAAAACCTCAAGCATAAAAATACAAATATTCAAAAGCAAGTTTCACACCTTGGGGGCTTATCTAGGGTCTTGAGCCTTTATCCCCTTCTTCTTCAAACCTTTAGCCTAACCACGTTACAACCCTTAAAAAGACCTTTTTGAGGTATACACACTTGTGCGAGGTTCGGCTAGAGCTACGTTCGGCCTGATTCCTAACTGTAGGGAATAGTTTCAAACCTTTAAAATCCCACTAGCTTGAACCCCACTGTGATCATACACTAAAGTACGGTGGCGTCCAAAAGGGAAGAAGATAGAGCAAAAGAGTCGCCAACAAGTTTTTAAGGAACTTGTAAACCGTTCACGAGGTGAAGGTTATACCCCTTAACGATCCAAGAGATAGTCAACTCCATAAGGTCATGAACCAAATAAGGGTTCGGGGATGAAGGTACAAATCCAACCTAAAAGAGATTGAACCTGCCCTAATAATAGGCCTCTACTTTATTCTGCTCGTATTCATGTGCGCTTTCTGATTAACATGCAATCAATATATTTAACCCTAAACCTGTTTAATCTATGTTGGTTGAATATTAATGCACATACAAATTATTATTGGCGATCACTTGAATTATAATCACAATTAACCTAACAAGATTATTAATTATCTTATTAAGCGTGATTACAAGTACCAAATTCCCTTTAAACATGAAATAAAGGTGATCAAGCAATATATAATAAATAGCATATCAAGCAACATAATAAATAATCAATATCATGAATAATAATTATAATAATAATAATAATAATAATAATAATAATAATAATAATATCATCATAAATTAAATAATTATAAATTATAACAATTATAATCATGTTAAAGCATAGCAAGATCCTAGGCATGATACTAACAAGATTAATAACAAACCCTAGCATGTCACTAAGCAATAAAAATCAAATCTTTAACCCTAACATGATACTAACATGAATAAATATTAGGAAGAAAATAGGAAGCATCGCAGGAATCATATTTAATATTAAAAACACCCTAGACATGATACTAGGAATATCATAATAACAATATAAACATGATTTCTACATCATAATATCAATTAATCAATTAAATCACTTACTTTGATGCCTCGTACCTCTTTCTAATAACAAAATACACACGTTAGTAACTTCAAGAAAAATAAATAATCAAAACAATTAAATTAAATAATTGAAAGAGAGATTTGGGACCAAACCCTAAGAAATTAAAACCTTTCACGTCTAGGGCGAAGGCAACTTCGAATATGGCTAAGTGTTTCTGGATCTTGTGAATGCGGAATTTTGTGTTAAAGAATAAAGTTTAGAAAGAATGAATGAAAGGTTAATGAAAGTGGAAGAAAAGAGATGAGTGAAAAGGATTATTTGACTGTAGATGAATGCTAATTGGTGAATGATGAAGATAGTTGATGAAGACTTAAGAATAAAGAGAATTGGTGAAGGATAGATGTCAATCCGTCCCTTCAAAACAGAGTTTTTAATACGATATTAAAAAAAAAAAAAAAGATAATTTATCAAAACAGAGTCTGAAGATCGCAAAAACAACTTGGCGCCAGCCCTGGCTCATTGGCGCCAGGACCAGTGGCTAGCGCCAGGCGCCAATGGCTGGCGTCTGGCGCCAATCCTGGTTCCAGGCGCCAAGGCCTGGGGTTGGACGCCAAACCGGCTTTTAATACGTTTTCGAAAATCTGATAATTTTACCGTACTAGAAGATAAAATAATATAATTTCAGTCGAAAATGCTATTTGATCTAATTAAAACTCTAAAGAATCCTAATTGAATTAAGAATGATGAGACCTTCTAGAATGTTTTAGAAGACCAAAACCATTCCTAATTACATTAGGAATGATAAATCATATTAGGCCCTCCCCTAGATCATTGGGCCGTACTTAAAGCTCAAACAGGGCCCAGTTTAGTAAATTGGCCATAAATTCCTCAATATTCATCGGAATTGGGCTTATAATATATCGTTGGAAAGGTCTTTGCAAGCCCCATCCAACTAAACCACTATTGGACCCATATCATGGACCAACCAAACTGGATTGGCTGTTTTCTTAAAATAAAGTTTTCAAAAACAGAGAGAAGAGAAAAGAAAAGAAAAGAAAACTTTCCGCAACACTAGACCTTTCCACACTTTCGTTTCATTCGATTATGATTCGACGTGAAAGGCATTCATCACTGGGTTTGGTTTTGGGGAGACACAAATGGGTGTCTACTGAAGCCCCCACTTTGACTGAGTTTGGAGAAACGCAAGTTTCGAAAAACGAAAGTCAAAGTAACGATAGGGACGGAGAATGAATCAGAACGTTCTGCGATCCTAAATCAATCTTATAACGCCGATACCTGCAAAACTAGCATTAGTTAAACAGATAAAAGAGTTAAGAAACGCGTATCTTGCACCGTCGAGCACACGTCTCTGAAAGTAACCGATTGCTTTAATGACCTCCTGCAAGCTAGAGAATGTCATCCCGCTTGAAAACTGCTACGCCTTGTAACTGCTTCCAAATTAGAAGATTGCTTCGCCTGAAACTATCCTCTCCGTTGTGATAATATTCCACGTCCAAGGGAATATCATCGAAAATTATTTCTCTTGAAATAATTCTCATCCGCATTATGATCACGTTCCATGCCTCAGGAACTATGATCGAAGACAATTTCGCCCGAAATTACCTTCATTTGTTTGTGACAACTTTCCACAAGCTAGGGAATGATGCCGAAGACAACTTCTCTTGAAGTCATCCTCATTTGATGCGATAATCTCCCAAAGGAAAATACCGAAGACCCACGCCCGTCGATCTTTAAAAGTTCGCCTGAACTTTGCTTGTTTGCTATGCCTGTACGTCGGCGTTCTTTGCTCTTGAACCTATATGTCGGTGCCCTTTTTTTTTGCTAATGAACCTGTATGTCGGTGCCTTTTGCTAATGAACCTGTATGTCGGTGCCTTTTGCTAATGAGCCAATGCTTAGGCGCTTTAAGCTTAGTGAGACGATCTTTTCATCAGGTCGATCACTTCATGTAATCAAACCGATTACCTAATCATGTCAAATTGCTCAGAGGGGCTAACTGGCGTACCAAGGAAACCGAAATATATTGCAGAAGGCTAGCACAACCCTAGAAGGTGGCTATCTGCTTTGGCGTCACTGAAAATCGATCAGCGCCAACTTTTTCGCATTAGCGCCATGCGCTGAAAATGGCGTCTGGCGCCAAGTACATAATGTGACGCCAATTCCTAGGGACTGGCGCTAGCACGGGAATCACTTTAAATTCCCGTTTTCAGTTCATTTCGTGCTCTGGTTTGTTGCGAACGCTGCTCGAAAGAAGTCAGAACTTCAATTGATCGTTGCTCATCCGTTTCTCAACCGAATTCGCTCAAATTTGTTGCAAATCAAAGCTCTTTTCATCCATATTCCTGATCTATGTAAGTTTCCTTCCAACTCACACCGGTTTTTATGAATTATTGGCATATTCATTAACGAATTTGATGAAAATTCGAAACTTATAATGCTCAATTTGCTTTGTTTATCAAGTTTTATGCCATGAAATTGCTTGTTTATGTTTGTATATTGCCTTGGGAGTAATTTAAGACTTGTTTGACTCAATTTGGCGAAGAAATGAGCAATCCGCCATTGTTGGACCTCCTAAGGTCGTGAAAAACAATGTGGCTCGTTCTTGATGTTTTTGGTAGCAATTCTTGTTCAATTTGTCACAATAATCACTATAGTGTTGCAAGAAATTGTTTGATTGCTTGAAAAATGCTTATCATGCTCAATTCGAATTTGTGCTCTGCTTTAGTACTACGTACTCTGTTTTTGCGAACATAGTATCATGCGGCTAGGCAAACCTTTAGATACTATAGAACCTTGTTTTATGATGATTCTGCACAATGTAGCATGGCTAGACAACGAGGCTCCGATTCACGGTCCCGAAACACTAGACGGGAGCATGAGCCCGTGGAAGACGATACTACACCGTCCACTTCGCTTGGTCATTTCCCAGAGTGGGATGAGCAGACCTTGTTCTTTGCCCCTGTCCACCACATTTCTGAGAGGGTGAGACGGAGAACCGAGCCGGGAAGGACACGACATCACGGCTCTAGCTGCGATGGTCTCGGCGATTTGTATAGGATGCATATCGCCAGAGATCGAGAGACGATACTCCTATGGGAGTCTTGCGGGTTGGTTGCTCTGTTTGAGACCTCGGAGGCTATGGTCGCTTCCAGCGGGGGTCACCACGTAGTACGCGCTCTGGTGGAGTTCTTTTGGGACACCACCAACACATTTCATTTTCCATGGGGTGAGATGATGGTCACTCCTACAGACTTCAGTCTCATCACAGGACTGGAGTTCTCTTCTATGCCGCTGCCATTCGACGGTGGTATCGACGTCTTTTCTCCAGAGGTCGAGGAACTACTGGGGCCGATTGCTGTTCGGGCTCGAGCTGAGGTCGAGACGACTCAGTTTAGTGCTAGAGGGATTCGCCACTCGACGCTGGCAGCGGCTCTTGATGACGATGCGACCACCCGAGAGCAGCAGGTGCACATCTTTGTGCTGATGTTATTGCCAGGGATATTCTCCCCTGATAGGGGTAGTAGGGCGTTGCTTTACTATTTCCCTGCTGTTCGCGATCTCCGGCGGATCGGGACTTATGACTGGGCCAGCTTGGCCTATACTGACTTCGTTCGCGCACCGAGGGACTCGTGTCGCCACCGGTCTCTTAGGACGAATGTCTCTTTGTCCGCTTTCTGGAAAGTTGTAGAGGTAAACATTATTCCCTATAACATTTAGCCCTATATGTTTAGTTAGCATTTACTCATGTTTTAGCCTTTTGTAGATCTGGTTCTATGAATACTTTCCTTCCATTGCGCCGGCGAGACCATCGCCAAGGGGGTATCCGGTGAGCGCCTCTTAGGGCGGCCACCATGTGGACCTGTCTACAGCACGTGTCCGGAGTCGGATCATCTCGGTGCGTTTTTTGGTGCTTATCTTGCTCTTCTGCGACGTTTTATACATGTTCTTATCCGACTGATATTTTTATAGGGACCTGAGGTAGTATACCGGCCATGGGGTGGTTGGACAGTCCCTGGATTAGCCGCACAGTACTTTGCTGAGCGCCGTTATTTTCTGGGGACCTACGGAGCAGTTGCGTATTTAGGAGAGAGAGTTGCTAGACAGCACTCTTCCGATGTCTTTGTCGTTCCTGCTCCTCCACCACGCCACATGTTCGACGAGAGAGAGTTGTCGAGCATGGTTGAGGAGCCTGGTTCTCTTTGGCGGTCCCATGTGATCCTTGGGCGGAGTTATGCCGGGGAGCTACTTCCTTTGTTAGCTCCAGCCCTCGTGCCGGCCGAGGATGTGAGGGTAAGATTCTTGGCTTTTTTTTTTCGCTGAGTAGCCCCCAAGTAACACCTTACTGATTTCTTTCTGTTTTATCAGGATGGTCCCACTGAGTTTGTGCCACCCCGTATGTCCATCCACTACCAGGGGATGTACGGGCCGATCGAGGAGATGATTTCTCCGGCTCCTGAGGGCGAGCGCTTCGTGGAGCGGTCGATTCCTCGTCACCAGACCAGGGTAAGTCTAGCTATAATTCAGAATTTTGTATTCAATTATCATGCATTTTTACTGACTTAACTTTCCTTGACAGTTCTCACGCGAGGTGGTTTCGGCTATGGCACGATGCATAGATGCCTTCCGGAGCCAACTCGTCCGGATGAGGAACGCAGCTACCTGTCGTCGAGACGACGCTGTCCGAGAGGTAATTTTTCTTTACTTATTGTTTCTGCACTATGCTTCAGTTTTCACCTTGTTTCTGATTCATTTCTTTTTGCAGGGTCAGCCGATTGCTTCTCACACCCGTACGAGGCCTGAGGGGCGAAGAGAGCCAGCGAGGTCTAGCTCGAGACGTCGTCGCACTTCGTCAGGAGGTAGAAGTGGCCGTTCTGAGGCTGCTCGAGCCGACGTTGCTAAGGGCTCAGGGTCTTCTTCTGAGGAGGTTCCGGCTGCACCGTTAGGAGAGGCTACCTCGGCTTTCAGAGGTGGTGGGATGTACGAGGTTGGCTCGTCATCGCAGCAGCCTCCGCGGTCTCAGCCTCAGGTTGGCCTTGGCTGGAGCGGTCCTGTTTTGAGTTTCCCTCCTCCTACGGAGACTGGAACTGATGCTGAGGCTGGAGCTGGTGGAGAGGTGACTCCTCGGACTGCGCAGTTTTATGGCATGTGGGCCTACGTCCTCCAGTGCGTAGTTTATTTCTGTATATGCATTTTATTTTTACTTTTTATAGAACTTTGCCTTTGACTTGTTATTTAGACACTCTGTTCTGTAAATCTATTATTATGTATTATTATTATGTTAGTATATGTTAGTGTGTGCAAATGTGATAACAATTTTGCGCAAAAATTCCGTCATTTTTATTATTGATGGAGGGTATTATCCGACTCTCTCCCCCGAAAGGAAAAAATAAAAAGGGAAAATAAAACGGAGAGAAAGGCTGAATTTTGAATTTTAATATAAAAATCCAAAAAAGAATAAAAATTAACTAAACATAATTGCTATAATTAATTAATTAAGAAAAGGATAGAGATATTTAGAAGAAATTAAAACGGGGCCATAAAGTCATTAACCGACTCCGATTTAATATCAAAACGCAAACTGAGCACACGCGGCTGTCCTGCTTACTTGGCGCCAGCTGGCGCCAGCATGTGGCGCGTGGCGCCAGGCACTATTGCTAGCGTGTGGCGCCAAGAGCTGCTGTGTGGCGCCAATTTCGGGTGTGTGACGCCAATTGACGCTGACTACGCATTCCAGTCAGGTTGAAATTCCTCGAAATTTGTGCATAAATAGCCTGATAACTTGCTATTTGATACGATTTTAGGGTGTTTTGAACCTAGTTTACTTGATATAAATTGCGT
This sequence comes from Chenopodium quinoa, assembly GCF_001683475.1. Classification (NCBI taxonomy): domain Eukaryota; kingdom Viridiplantae; phylum Streptophyta; class Magnoliopsida; order Caryophyllales; family Amaranthaceae; genus Chenopodium; species Chenopodium quinoa. The sequence continues at coordinate 5,108,454 of NW_018745286.1, read as the reverse complement.
TTTGGTTCATTTTTACTCTATTATTATGCAATTTTTGTGTATCCTATGCTTCACGGGTTGTTGGTGTTTTTGTTGAGATTCTAGGTTCAAAAGAGCGACCAAATGGAGCCCATGGATACAAAGCCGAGGTTAGAAGCAAGAAGATGGATGAAAGAAGCCAAGGAAAGGAGCATTATAGAAGAAAAGATGAAAAAAGGGGTTTAGAAGACCCTGCACGGCCGTGCCAGACCTTGCACGTCCGTGCAGGAGGTTCCAGAAAGCTTCAGCAAGCTGCCAAGGCCTGCACGGCCGTGCTTAATCTGGCACGTCCGTGCAGAAGAGGGTGCACGGCCGTGCCAGACTTTGCACGTCCGTGCAGAAGTGCTCCAGAAACTCAGAACATTCTGCCAAGGCCTGCACGGTCGTGCCAAATTAAGCACGTCCGTGCAGATGTAGCTGCACGTCCGTGCCAATATCTGCACGTCCGTGCGGAACTGCTCGATTCTTAGCAGTACGTTCTGCCTCAATTCTGCCCCCTCTGCACGTCCGTGCCAAACTTGGCACGGCCGTGCTTAGTCTTGCACGTCCGTGCCAAATCTGGCACGTCCGTGCAGACCTGCAGTCGAACTCCTTCCTTGTTTTCTCCGTCCTTTTTACTTGGGGGTCATATAAATACCCCTTTAGAGCTCATTTGTAAGGGGGAGGCAGTTTTTCCATAGCTTTTCTCTTAGTTTGTAGTCTTAAAACATTAAATTCTCAAATCATTAGTTAGTTCTCAATTATTAGCTTGGAATTATTCAAATTCAATCATTGTAGAAGACAAAATCCACCATTGTTGCTCACCTTGAAGCTTCATAGTAACCATTTCTTACTCATCTTTTCTACTTCTCTTTACTTTGTTGTTAATTATTTGCTAGTTCTTGCATGTTTTGGATTGTTAATTAGCTTAATCCTTAGTTTGAATTTGTTCATGAATTGCTTGAAATCTTTAATTGCTTTAGCCCCCATGGATTGTGAGTAGTCTAAATTCTAGGGTTTGGGCAAAACCCTCAATGTAGTCACTAATTACTTGTTGCATGTGCTAATTTGGTTGTTGTGGGATGTTAATTAGTTGAGCTTAAGTGGTTTAATTGCTTAGTTCTTGTATATGGCCATTGCTAGAACTATTTATCCAAGCTTTCTCAACGAAGGATCGAGAGATGAACTTGAGTTAGCTCCCTTATGCTTGATTGACCCGAAATGCCATGAGAATAGGGATTACCGGTCAAGGGAATGTTTATGTCATCGTGATTATGCTTTAACACTTGTTTTATGCTATGTAACCACGAGAGTAGGTTGTATTCATGATTCAAGTAATCCCTCTAGCTTGAGAGAGTAGTTGGGTGCTTTAGATGACTTCCCCTAATTTATCCCATTAATTTACCTTGATTGTTGCATGCTAATTGTGATTTGTGATGAAGTTGAGTGGTATAACCCAAGCCCTAGAATCCTCTAAATATTGTTAACCTCCTCTTAGCTTAGTTGAATTGTGTTAGAAGAAGTTACTCAAAACCAACCCAATTTAGAATTCGTTTAGCTTATTTAAACGGTAGTACTCGGTGGTTGATTCAACGCCTCTCTTGGGTTCGACCCTTTCTTACCCTTACTATTGTTAGTGAGACCAAGATAGGAATTATTATCTTTGGTAGGCTCGACGACGGCCTATCAAATTTTGGCGCCGTTGCCGGGGAGGCAAAGTCACATTGAATGTATTATTGTTGAATGAGACTAGATGTGTGTATATGTATAGTAGTTTTCTTACCTTAATTTTTGTTTATGTGTGTTTAACTTGCGATAGTCATTGCTAACGTTTTTCTTACCTTTGTTTGACCTTGCATGACACGAAAGAGTAAGCAATCACCGCTTATTCCCGTTGATCCAGAGCTAAATAGGACTTTGAGAAACGTGAGGAGACTCTTGCAAGGCACACCCGAGTTTTCCATTGTTTATTCGGATTCCGATCCGGAAGAGGTTTTTGGAACTAACGAAGAAGATAACATGGGAGAGAATCCTCCTCAACCATTGTTAAGAGACTACGACCACCCCAACGCATTCCAACTTCGGAGTGGCATACGTCTTCCCACCACAAATGCAAACAACTTTGAACTTTCACCTCAACTCATCCGTATGATTCAAAGCGATCAATTCGGAGGTAGTCCTCATGAGTGTCCTTTTGCTCATTTGGACAACTTTCTTGAGTTGTGTACAACTATCAAGCAAAACAACATTTCGGAAGAGTTCATCCGTATGCACATGTTTCAATTCTCCCTCCGTGATAAAGCAAAACATTGGTTGAGAACGGTTGAAGAGGGATCATTGAGTACATGGGACGAAGTCACTAGAGCCTTTCTTGGAAAGTATTGTCCTCCGGAAAAGACCGCCGAACTAAGAAGAAAGATCACCAATTTCAATCAAGACATTGATGAAACATTGAGTGAAGCTTGGGAGCGTTTCAAAGATTACACAAGGAAATGCCCCCACCATGGTTTTACATCATGGATCATTGTACAAAGCTTCTATGACGGTCTTACTCCTATTTCAAGGGCCAACCTTGATTCCGGGGCCGGTGGTAGCCTCAAAAAGCTATCGGTGGACGATGCATACAAGATGATTGAAGAAGTGGCCAAGCATTATGCATATGGAGGTGATAGAAGGCAACCTCAAACAAAGAAAGGCGGAATTCATGATCTTAGTGCAATAGATCTTATTGCATCAAAGTTTGATATGCTAGCTCACAAGCTAGATCAAGCCACCCTCACACCCTCAAGCTCTTCCTCGCAAGTCATGTCTTGTGAGACTTGTGGAGGAAATGATCACTTGTCCTCCTATTGCAACTCAACGAATCAAGAGCAAGCGGCGGCAATTGGGCAAAGGAATGAACAATACTCCCAATCCCACAATCAAAGTTGGAAGCCCCAACATAACACGGGATGGAAGCAATACAACCAAGGCCCCCCACAAAATAACTACAACCAAAATCAAACCCAACCTCAAAACCACTACAACCAACCTCAATCACAAAACCAACAAGCTCTATACCGCCATCCCAACCAAAGGGATCAAAACCACCAAAGATCACAATATAACCAACCCGCTCCTCCTCCTCCACCTCCTCAAAAGACTAGCCTTGAGTCCGTTCTAGAAACTTTCATGACTCAACAAATAAGGAACAATGCGGAGATGAATGCAAACATCCAACAACTCCAAGCACATAATAAGATAATGGAGGGCCAATTGGCTCAAATTGCACAACAAGTTGGAAGTTCATCCTCCAATCCTAGTGGTCACTTTCCAAGCTCAACGGTAGTGAACCCAAAGGAGCAAGCTAAGGCTATCACTTTGAGATCAGGAAGGGGTTATGAGGGCCCGGTTATGAGTGAGGAGGAGCCACAAAAGAGAGATGAGGGAGTTGTGGTGAGAAGTGAGGATGATTTTGAAAATGAAGTAGTTGAAGTTGAGAGATAAGAGCAAAAGAGTGATGAGGGAGCCACAAAGAAAGACGAGGGAGACGAAGAAAGAATAGAAAAGCCCCCTATGAGAGTATATAAGCCCCCCATTCCGTTTCCTCATAGAATTGTAGAGAAGAAGTTGAATGAGAAGTTTTCAAAATTTCTTGAAGTCATGAGAGGACTTCAAGTGAACATCCCCTTTCTTCACGCTATGTCACAAATGCCTACCTATGCAAAATTTTTGAAGGATCTTCTATCCAACAAGAGTAGGCTTGAAGAGAGTGCAACCATCTCCCTTCCTAAGGAGGTGAGTGCAATCATCCAAAACAAGCTTCCCCAAAAGCTTGGTGACCCCGGTAGCTATGCAATACCGGTGAAGATTGGAGATTTGGAAGCTATGGATGCTTTATGTGATCTTGGGGCAAGTGTGAGCTTGATGCCCTATTCTATTGCAAAGACCTTGAAAGTTGGAGACTTGAAACCAACAAGAATGTCCTTACAACTAGCCGACCGCACGGTTAGGCTACCTTTGGGGATTCTTGAAGATGTGCCAGTTCAAGTTGGAAGAGTATTTGTGCCGTGTGATTTTGTAGTAATGGAGATGGAAGAAGATTCAAGAGTACCCCTCATTTTGGGGAGACCATTTTTGAACACCGCGGGAGTGGTGATTGATATGAAGGAAGGAAGATTGACTTTAAATGTGGGAGATGAGAAAATTTCATTCTCATTCTCACAAACTTTAAAAAAGCCATTGATTGATGAAGTTCATAGAATTGACACATTGGAAAGGGACATAGAAGAGTTCCGAGAAAGATTGTATGAAAGAGATCCTTTACAAGCTACCCTAACGGGAAGCTTTGTTGAGGAGGGTGAAGAAGCAAAGGGGTATGATCTCTTGCTCAACCAACCTTTGGCCCACGAGATGATAAAATTTGAAGTGCTTAACGTGGAGGCAAAAGAGGAGAGGACTACGCCTCCTCCTAAGGTTGAACTTAAACCCCTTCCCCCTCTACTCAAATATGATTTTCTTGATGATAGTGAGAATTATCCCGTTATTGTCAATGCTAAGCTCGATGACACCTCTCTTGAGAAACTCCTAGTTGTTTTAAGGAAGTATAGAGATGTTATTGGGTACAAAATTGATGACATTAAGGGGATAAGTCCCACCATATGCATGCATAAAATTCTACTTGATGATGATCATGCTTCCTCGATTGAGCACCAAAGAAGGCTCAATCCCAATATGAAGGAAGTGGTAAAAAAGGAAGTTTTAAAACTTCTTGAGGCGGGCATAATCTATCCTATCTCCGATAGTAAGTGGGTTAGCCCGGTTCAAGTTGTGCCTAAAAAGGGAGGCATGACCATCATCAAAAATGATAAGGGTGAGACCATTTCTATGAGGTCGGTCACCGGGTGGAGGATGTGCATTGATTATCGAAAATTGAATAAATCCACCCGGAAAGACCACTTCCCACTCCCCTTCATTGATCAAATATTGGAAAGACTAGCATCACATAGTCATTATTGCTTCTTGGATGGATACTCGGGATTCTTTCAAATTCCAATCCACCCCGAGGACCAAGAAAAGACTACATTCACATGTCCTTTTGGCACCTTCGCATATCGAAGAATGCCATTTGGGCTTTGTAATGCACCTTCCACATTTCAAAGGTGTATGATGTCTATTTTTTCCGACATGCTTGAATCATCAATTGAGGTATTCATGGATGACTTTTCTGTTTTTGGTTCATCTTTTGACACTTGTCTTTCAAACTTGATTAAAGTGTTAAAAAGATGTCAAGAGGTGAACTTAGTTTTGAATTGGGAGAAATGTCATTTCATGGTAGAGGAGGGAATTGTTCTTGGTCATGTGATTTCTAGTAGGGGCATTGAGGTAGATCGTGCCAAGATTGAAGTAATTGAGCGCCTCCCACCCCCTACAAATGTGAAGGGGATAAGGAGCTTTCTTGGACATGCGGGTTTTTACCGCCGGTTCATAAAGGATTTTTCAAAAATCGCAAAGCCGCTCACTCAATTGTTGGTAAAAGATGCCCCTTTTGTGTTTACTAATGATTGTCTGCTAGCATTTGATAGGTTGAAGGAGGCCTTGATTTCGGCTCCTATAATTCAACCCCCCAATTGGGAACTTCCTTTCGAGCTTATGTGTGATGCTTCGGATTTCGCCGTTGGGTCTGTTCTTGGACAAAGGAAGGACAAGAAGCTCCATGATATCTATTATACTAGCAAAACATTGGATGAGGCACAAAGGAATTACACAACCACGGAAAAGGAGTTTCTAGCCATTGTTCATGCAATTGAGAAGTTTAGGTCCTACTTGTTGGGCTCTAAGGTCATAGTTTTCACCGACCATGCAGCCTTGAAGTACCTCTTGTCTAAGAAGGAACCTAAGCCAAGATTGATACGGTGGGTCTTGCTCTTGCAAGATTATGATATTGAGATTAGAGACAAGAAGGGTGCCGAAAATGTTGTGGCCGATCATCTTTCACGGTTGCCTATCTTTGTAGGTGATCTTGATAACTTGCCAATCGATGATTCATTTCCGGATGATCGACTATTTTGCTATCCTTCAAGTACCGGCACCATGGTTTGCGGACATTGCAAACTACTTGTCTTGCTCTATTCTTCCTCCCGACCTCACCTATCAACAAAAAAGGAAGTTTCTTCATGATATTCGCCAATACTTTTGGGACGACCCCTTGCTCTTTAAACAAGGTGTTGATGGCCTTTTTAGAAGGTGTATCCCGGATGATGAAATTGAAAGTGTTATCACAATGTGTCACTCATCACCTTGTGGAGGACATATGAGTGCTAACAAAACTTTGGCAAAGATCTTACAATGTGGTTTCTATTGGCCTTCCATGTTCAAAGATGTGTGGGGTGTAGTGAAAGCTTGTGACCGGTGTCAAAGAACCGGCAATATTTCAAGAAGAAGTGAAATGCCATTGAACAACATTCTTGAGTTGGAGATTTTTGATGTATGGGGCATAGATTTTATGGGGCCTTTCCCAACCTCTTTTGGGAATAAATTCATTCTTGTGGCCGTCGATTACGTGTCAAAGTGGGTAGAAGCGGTTGCATCTCCTACTAATGATGCTAAGGTGGTGGTCAAACTCTTCAAGAAGGTCATTTTTCCGAGGTTTGGGGTGCCACGTGCCGTCATTAGTGATGGAGGTTCGCATTTTGCAAAGCGGTCCTTCCAAGCTCTTCTTCAGAAGTACGGTGTGAGGCACAAGGTGTCATTGGCTTACCACCCTCAAACAAGTGGTCAAGCCGAAATTTCAAACCGGGAGATAAAGGTTATCTTAGAGAAGACGGTGGATAGGTCTAGAAAGGATTGGTCTACGAAGCTAGATGATGCTCTATGGGCCTACCGCACCGCATTCAAGACTCCCATTGGCACCACCCCTTATAAGCTAGTATATGGGAAATCATGCCATTTACCGGTAGAACTTGAGCATCGTGCTCATTGGGCTATTAAAATGTTGAACTTTGACCTTCAAAGTGCCGGTGAAAAGAGGTTACTTGACCTCCATGCCTTGGAAGAGCTAAGATTGGATGCATATGAGAATGCACGGATCTACAAGGAAAAGACCAAGGCTTGGCATGACAAGCATATCAACAAAAGAGAGTTCAAGGAAGGTGACAAGGTCCTACTATTCAATTCCCGGTTGAAGTTGTTTCCGGGTAAGCTAAAATCAAGATGGAGTGGACCTTTTACCGTCAAGAAGGTGTTCCCATATGGTGCAATCGAAATTGCCAAAGAGAATGGTGAACCGTTCAAAGTAAATGGCCAAAGGCTAAAAGCGTACTTTGATGTTTTTTTGAATGAAGAGGCAAAAGTTGTTCACCTTGATGAGTTCGATATTCCTCACTAACATTTGATCCCGCAATGTCGTCAAGCTAGTGACGTTAAAGAAGCGCTACCGGGAGGCAACCCGAATTCCTCACTCCCCTCAATTATTATTATTTCATTTGTTTTATTATTATTTTTATCCCTTTTTTTTTTTTTACTTATATATATATATATTTTTTGTAGGTTTCTATAAATAAAAAAAAAAAAAGGGGAAAGAAGAAGAAATCGTGCACCATCAGGTCTGCACGGACGTGCAGAACATCGCACGTCCGTGCAGACGAAGGCAGAACCTGACTAGTGAAATCTGAAGGTTCGCACGTCCGTGCCAACACTACTGCACGTCCGTGCGCTCGAAGACAGAACAGATTGCCATTCTGCCAGGAATCTGCACGTCCGTGCCAAAATCTGCACGTCCGTGCAGATTCAGCCTGCACAGCAATATGACGGTTTCTTACTAAAAAAAAAATAAAAAATAAAATAACAATAAAATAAAAAAAATTATAATAGCAAAGACCCCCCCCCCATACTCACAATTCTCACTCCTCTTTCATACTCAAATTCTCCTTCATCCTCCATACTCCATACTTCATACTATTCCTTCAAACTCCATACTTCCTATTTCTCACTCTTCAAACTCCATTTTTCACTTAAATCCCAACTCTAATCTACAATTTTCACTCCTCTTTCAACCTTCTTCACAAATTACTACCCCTTTTCACCATCAAAACCCCAAAGTACCAAAATTTTCTCAAACCCTAACTTTCAAAATTGATTTGGGGGTTTCTTGAATTTTGATTCTTTAAGCAAATTGGGTGAACAAGGACCATCAATAAACAACAAGGAGTACTAGAAAGGTTCATTTGCGGGTTCTACACCCACGATATTCTTGGTATAATCTTTCTAATCTCAAGTTCTTCCTTTGTAGTTTAAATGCTTGTTGGTCGATTTTATGAGTAGTAATAGTTGAAATTGTTGACATTTTGTTAAGTAATTGTGATTGTTGATAGTTTAGTAGTATAAAAAAAAAAAAAATTTTGCGTGAATTGAGAGCATTGAAATTTTGGTTGGTGATAGGTTTGTGTGAGTATGGATGCTTTTGGTGTTGGATTGTTGATTTGTTGTTGGTAAATTGTGCACATTGACAATTTTGATGTTTGATTGTTTGAATTGATAAGATCATTGTTGGTAAATTTCAATTTTCGGGCTTGTTCTTGTTGTGTGTTGGTTAGGTGGAAGACTTAGAGCCTTGTGTGTTCAAATACTTGTTCATTAGGTGTTGTGCTTGCTTGAAGTGTTCTAAAACTTTTTTTTGATCATGTCAAGAAGAAACCAACCAAGAAACACCTCATCCGCTAGGCTTAGAAACCCTCCACCACCATCAACCGTCGAACCACCACAAGTGGACACCCTAGGTATTGTCTTTAATAATTCGGATTTCATGGACAGCTACCTAAGAATTAGTAGGAGAAGAATTCGGCCAACGAAATTTTACAACCATGAGGTAGCCGAAGCCTTAGGCGTAGAGAATGATGTGAGGCAACTTTTTTTTCAAACCGGTGTCCCAAATTGGTTAGAAATGCATGCTAACACCTATAAACGGCTTACCTTAGAATTCCTCTCCTCACTATATGTCCACCGAGATAACCGCAACAACCCCCGTTACCTGACCTTCCAATTGATGAACACCCATCACAAGATGACCATAGAACAAGTGAACCAAGCATTTGGGTGGCCAACGGATGGCAAATTCGGACCTAAGGATAAGCCTTCCCGAAAGCATAACTCGGGATCTTTTTGGAGAAAAATCACCGGCCTATTTACTAGAGATCCTAGGACTGACAAGGCCACGGCCATAGTACACCCCGCCTTTAGACTATCCCAGCGCCTAATAGCTAATACTATTTTTGCTAGGGGAGATAGTTTGGGTGTAGTTTCTAACCGTGAGTTGCTTTTTCTTTGGCACTTGAGTGAGGGTGACGAGAGGTTGAACTTAGGGGCTTGGCTTGTAGACCACCTAGATGATGTATCCTCGGGGAGTGGAGTGATAACAATTGGGGGGATGATCACTATTATTGCTGCTTTTCTCGATCTTAATTTTGCAGATTTGGAAATCATTCCCGGGCCAACGACACTTGACATCCGCTCCCTCAAGGCTATGCATTGGTTGGAGGAAGATGAAGAGGGTAGGACCTACACGTGGATGGTAAGTAGGCGCCCCTATGCAACTTTGCCAAATCCGGAAGCCACGGTTATTTACAACCCCGAGAATTGGGTCTTTGAGCCGGATTTTGAGTGGATTCCGGGTGGAGAAGATGACCAACCCCAAGGCGGTGAGGAACAATTCCATCAACAACAACAACAACAGCAGCAACATCATCAACAATTTCAACAACACCAACATCATCAACAATTTCAGCAACAGCAATTTCATCAACAACACGAGTTCCAACAAGGGGACCAAGAGGGTTACCAAGATCAAGGTGTGGGTGAAAACAACCCATACATCTCTTTTGAGCAGCAGGTAGCCAACATGAATGCGAATTTTGCCCGCATGACCACCGAATTCGAGACCTTAAGGAGATCAAACGAAGATATGAGGACTTCTTTTGACAACATGAGAACAAGTTTCGAAGGTCTCAGATCAATGTTGGGCGATTTCCGCACTATGTACCGGCATTTCTACCCAGGGGGCTCAAGCTCCCAAGGGGGCCCGAACCAATGAGTTAGTTTCTTCCTCCCCTTCTCTTTGTGCTTGCATTGCTTTAACATTGGGGACAATGTTTATGATAGCTTGGGGGGGAGTGGAGTGTTCTCTCATGTGTCATTGGTTCGTGTTGTGTTTTCGTGTTTCCATGATTGAGTTTGCATGTTGGTTTTTCCCATTCTCTTCTTCCCTAACATCCAAATCCTTTAAATCCAAATTTGCTCCCTTTGAAATCCAATACCCTAAATCCAAATTTCTTATCTTGTGAATACCTCTCTTATCTTTTCATTTAGTTGTATAGTTTTTTTTATTATTTTTTTTTTTTTTTATGCTTAGTTTAGCTAGCCCAATGCTGTAATTTTTCATTTCTTACTCAAAAAAAAAAAAAAAAAATAAAAAAAAATTCGAAAAACGAAAAAATATTGAAAAATGAAAAGATTGCCCAAGGATGAAACTCAAATGACGACGCTAATATGTTTTGCTTGCTTGACTCTTGAGTGATGAGTAAAAGTTCTTTTAGAAGGGTGCATGCAAGAGTTGGGGTCATTTAGAGGTCTATTAATCCTGGTTGCATTAGTGTATATGAAATGAAAGTCGATGAATGCTCAATTGCACATCTAGCATAGGATATTGTTAAATTTGCCCAAAGTAGGATATGTTTGAGTCAAATTGCGGTCCCTTGTGCCCTTAATGTGCCTCACTTCCTCCCCGAAATGAAACTCTATTAGGGAATTGGTTATACTTGTATTATGTGTAATAAGTGGCATAATAAGCCACACGTTTCGAATAAAGAAAGAGCCGCTCACAGTTAAAAGAGGCGAGGGCAATAATGTAAAAAAAAATGAGAAAAAAAAAATAATAAAAAAAATAAATAGAAAAGAAGGGAGAACAAAAAAAAAACTCCCCCAAAAATTCTCAAAATTTTGATTTTCTTTTCTTTAGAGGTCAACTTGTGGATGCCTCCCACACATTGTCGAATTTGTTGCTTATTGTTTCTTGTGAAATTCCCGAGTTAGAGTGTAATTAAGGGGCCTTGGGTGTGCATTTTGGGAGGTGGACTAGCATTTTGAGATTTTATAACCGAAAGAGGGCTCATTACAACTTTGGAATATCTAGGTGTGCTCTAATGAACTAGTAAAAGGCCAAAGGAAGTATCCTAGTGCAACCTTCTTTAGTTTTCCTCTCTACCCCCAACTCATGTGTACATTTGTATGATCGGTAATTCTTGAAAGTCGTTCACTTGTCTTGCTTGTGTCTCATATCCCGATGAGTTGACTTGGGCGAAAAATTGAACTTGTGCGATTTTTGGCGATGTGCTGTGGACTGCGTGAGTTGTGGGGCAAACTCATTGGAAACCCTCACGAGATAAAAACTCGTCCTCTAAGGCGACTTAGAGGTTTAAATTGCTTCTCACTTGTGCTAAAAGTGATGATGGTTGTCACCATGCGGATTTGTTTATGTATGCTTCCCCCTTGTTGCCTCTCCTTGGATTGATGATTAGCAATTTGTTTTCCTCCTTTGGTTTGACATTTTTGTTTTGCTCGAGGACGAGCAAAAGCTTAGCTTGGGGGGATTTGATAACTTGCTATTTGATACGATTTTAGGGTGTTTTGAACCTAGTTTACTTGATATAAATTGCGTTTTGGTTCATTTTTACTCTATTATTATGCAATTCTTGTGTATCCTATGCTTCACGGGTTGGTGGTGTTTTTGTTGAGATTCTAGGTTCAAAAGAACGACCAAATGGAGCCCATGGATACAAAGCCGAGGTTAGAAGCAAGAAGATGGATGAAAGAAGCCAAGGAAAGGAGCATTATAGAAGAAAAGATGAAAAAAAAGGGGTTTAGAAGACCCTGCACGGCTGTGCCAGACCTTGCACGTCCGTGCAGGAGGTTCCAGAAAGCTTCAGCAAGCTGCCAAGGCCTGCACGGCCGTGCTTAATCTGGCACGTCCGTGCAGAAGAGGGTGCACGACCGTGCCAGACTTTGCACGTCCGTGCAGAAGTGCTCCAGAAACTCAGAACATTCTGCCAAGGCCTGCATGGACGTGCCAAATTAAGCACGTCCGTGCAGATGTAGCTGCACGTCCGTGCCAATATCTGCACGTCCGTGCGGAACTGCTCGATTCTTAGCAGTACGTTCTGCCTCAATTCTGCCCCCTCTGCACGTCCGTGCCAAACTTGGCACGGCCGTGCTTAGCCTTGCACGTCCGTGCCAAATCTGGCACGTCCGTGCAGACCTGCAGTCGAACTCCTTCCTTGTTTTCTCCGTCCTTTTTATTTGGGGGTCATATAAATACCCCTTTAGAGCTCATTTGTACGGGGGGAGGCAGTTTTTCAGAGCTTTTCTCTTAGTTTGTAGTCTTAGAACATTAAATTCTCAAATCATTAGTTAGTTCTCAATTATTAGCTTGGAATTATTCAAATTCAATCATTGTAGAAGACAAAATCCACCATTGTTGCTCACCTTGAAGCTTCACAGTAACCATTTCTTACTCATCTTTTCTACTTCTCTTTACTTTGTTGTTAATTATTTGCTAGTTCTTGCATGTTTTGGATTGTTAATTAGCTTAATCCTTAGTTTGAATTTGTTCATGAATTGCTTGAAATCTTTAATTGCTTTAACCCCCATGGATTGTGAGTAGTCTAAATTCTAGGGTTTGGGCAAAACCCTCAATGTAGTCACTAATTACTTGTTGCATGTGCTAATTTGGTTGTTGTGGGATGTTAATTAGTTGAGCTTAAGTGGTTTAATTGCTTAGTTCTTGTATATGGCCATTGCTAGAACTATTTATCCAAGCTTTCTCAACGAAGGATCGAGAGATGAACTTGAGTTAGCTCCCTTATGCTTGATTGACCCGAAATGCCATGAGAATAGGGATTACCGGTCAAGGGAATGTTTATGTCATCGTGATTATGCTTTAACACTTGTTTTATGCTATGTAACCACGAGAGTAGGTCGTATTCATGATTCAAGTAATCCCTCTAGCTTGAGAGAGTAGTTGGGTGCTTTAGATGACTTCCCCTAATTTATCCCATTAATTTACCTTGATTGTTGCATGCTAATTGTGATTTGTGATGAAGTTGAGTGGTATAACCCAAGCCCTAGATTCCTCTTAATATTGTTAACCTCCTCTTAGCTTAGTTGAATTGTGTTAGAAGAAGTTACTAAAAACCAACCCAATTTAGAATTCGTCTAGCTTATTTAAACGGTAGTACTCGGTGGTTGATTCAACGCCTCTCTTGGGTTCGACCCTTTCTTACCCTTACTATTGTTAGTGAGACCAAGATAGGAATTATTATCTTTGGTAGGCTCGACGACGGCCTATCACTGATCAATTATTAGGGAAATTATACCAAATAACGAAATTTCTTGTTATTTAGAATTCATATAATAAACCCTAAATTTTGCAAAATTGAAGGTATCGAGGGGTACCATGATTTGAGTTATTGGGGCTTTTGTTTCAGGTTTAAGCGAAGCATTTGGTGTATGTGAATTTGCATTTATGTTCTTTTCTTTTTTTCTTTTTTTTTTTTTTTTTTTTATAAATATTTTTGCCCTATTTTGAAATTGGGGGTACTACCATGTGGGTTGCAAAGTGAACCTCCAAAGCTGTACTCCATTTTATTTTTCTTTTATATTTTAAACAAATTTGTTTTACTTTTCTTCTTAAAAAACAGTAGAAAGTGAAATAGCTTTTATCTGTATACGATTCTTTTTTTCATTTATGTTTTGTTGTGTATAAAAAAGGATATTTCCTTGCATATACTAAAGAACGCGCCCCACGCGCAAGCCCCAAAACACAAAACCATAATACTTCTTTCCAGCCCCTAGTTTTCAAAAACCAGCCCCCTTCTTCCAACCCAGGCGGGTTGCCGGTAATTAGAGTAGGTGGTCCTCCCTCTCGATCGCCGGCAAGTCCATTATCGCTCAGATCGTTGTTGTCCTGTGTCCTCGGTGGTCGAGGAGTGCTGTGCTAGTGAGGGAGATCCGGTCAACGGTTGAGCTGCGATCTCGGCCACCTACCGCCTTTGTTTAGGATCTGCCGGTTTCTCGCGTCGGGTCTCACGACGGCTGTCACCCCTTGTTGCTCCTCTTTTTACGTCAGCAAGGTTTTCGTTTTGGGGTGGTGGTTCAACCACCGCTTGATTGCAACTGCCCCTCCTTCGCTTCTTTGACAGTTTTGTTATTTTATGTTGTAGTGTTGGTTTGTGGTTGAGCTTGGTTATTGTAGCTCTGCTCAATCTCTCTTGTTTGCGACTATGAATTAGGGTCTGTTTTCACTTTGGTTCTTTTTGTGTTGAATCTGTTTGTGTGTTTCTTTTTCGTGAAGTTGTTAATCATTTCCCTTTCAAGTTAGAGAGTTTGTTATGGACTGCCAAAATTTACTTAACACTCTTACGTACACCCACTTGAACGATGATTTTGACAAAAGCATTGTCAACTTTGCCAATAATAATTGTTCCTCGAACATTCTTAATCAAGCAAAATATTTAAAGGAGGAGGGCAATACTTACTTCAAGAAAGGTGAAGTCGTTCTTGCCGAGGCTAAGTATGACAGAGGGCTGAAACTTTTGTGCTTTTGTCTACCAAGAGATGAAGATGATTGTGCTTTTATATGAATCTTGCCATATCCCTTGAGTTAAACCTCGCAGATTGCGTCCTAGAAGTCTGGGATTTTGAACAGACTAATGAGCTCTGCTCATTAGTCATTATGCTTGATGCTAACAATACTAAATCCCATTACAAGAGGGCTTTAGCCGAAATCAAGCTTTTTTAGCTCGAAGAGGCCCATGAAGATCTTAGAAAAGCAGCTAAGAATGAGCCTAAAAATCAGGACATCCTTCGCGAGATGGAGAAGGTTAAGGGGTTGAGAAGACAAGTTAGCAAGATCAAGGGAAAGAGGGGCAATGAGGAATTCGAGTTACCCTACACCATCTTCAACAAAAGGGGAAGATCAACAACCCCTTTGTTAGTCTAGACTCTTTCGGGTTGCCCAATAGCGATGCTCAGAGTGATATTACGGCCTTACCCACCATGGATGCTGCTAATGAGATGATGGTAGAGAGCCTTATCACATATGGACAAGGGACCAAGGAAATTTCATATTTTCCTCAATGGATCGAGAAGTAATCAGTCCCTTAAGATTTTCGTTTTATCTTATTCGGATCTCAGACAAAGGAAAACCTTGAGTTTCTTTAAGCATTTTGCTGTATCATGGATGACTATAGGAGTAAAGGAAAAGATAACCTATAATGAGCATCCTGAACCTCATAAGGTAAGGGAATCCAAAGTTCCTGAAACCTTATTCACGCCCACTAGGATGGTGGGTCCAAAAAAGAGGTGTCGCAACAGAAAGGGCAAAAGGAAGCGACCCCTGGACGATGCCGAGGTCAGCCAAGTTATCGGACTGCCCAAATTGAGAAGTTGGATGATCATATACCTACTAGCTTAACTTTTAGCAGCAATGAGGGTTTGATTATCGAGGAGAGGATCGAGTTACCTGCGAGAGATTTAACTACCACTGATATCTGATATATCTATTTTATATAGTGATTTACCCCGTCCCTTGGTCATATTTTGGAGTATTTTTCGATTTACGGAGCCACTGTTATTACTAATATGTGTTTTCTAGTGTTTTCCTAGCTTTGGTATTGTTTTATAGGAAATTGCGGATTTGGAGCATTTTCCTGGATTTATTTGAGCCACTACGAGTATTGGAGTAGGATCACATTCATATGACCATATTCCGTAGCCCAAGACCGCGTTGGAGCAATCAAACCGGTGATTAAGGGCTCGATGAAGAAGAAGAGTTCAAGGCTTTGGACCGAGTTATGAAAGACCCAAAGAGGAAATCCGGATTTGGGCCAAGAAAAATAGCCCAAATCGAAAGTCCATGTTGCTTGGATGCTTGCCCGATCGGGGAATGCCCTCGCCCTGAGGCGTGCCCAGCCGGGCGAGGCAGATAGGAAATTAGCACTCTGCCTTGAAGCGCGCCCGGGCCCACAAGCGAAGGCGGGCCCGGCCGGGCGAAATGGCGCCCGACCGGGTGCGTGTTTTTGAGGGACGATTAGCGTCTTTAGTCTTCGTTTAAGTTTAGGATTTCTAGATTAAGTATAAATACACTTTTCTAAGCAAGTGACGATTACGTCTTTCATTAGTTAATTTCCAGATTTTAGTTTTAAGCTTTTGGTTAATACTCTTGTTCTCTCAACACTTTTGGTTTGTGTAATTCCATTTTTCCGTTTATTTTGGTAACGATTCCTTTCCCTTTTATTTTCAGTAATTTAATTGCTTTGATTAATCATGTCTTGTTTATATGTTTTGCTTAGCTTAGATTTAAATATGTGTGAGTATTTTTATTTCTATATGGGGATCCATAAATAATATGATGGGGTGAATTATAATTGTTGATTTTCAATGCTTTGGTTGATTTCCTATTGGTTGATTTAATGCTATGCAATTAGATTAGGCCTGGTTTAATTGTATGAGTTATGCAATATTGATTCGAGATTCGAGAGATGAGAATTGATGTTTAGACTTAGTTTCAGTAGTCAGGTTAATTTATAAATGGTTAAGTCAAGATTCGAGAGATGCGATTTAATACCGGTAGATTAATTTTGTGATTGTAATACGTAGCGAAAGCCCTTTATGATCCGATTAGTTAATGCATTGATAATTAATTGTTGTGTTTAACCCTGTAATATTATTTATTGGTGAGCCTATACCCTAGGCTTTGATTTATTGATTTCTCCCTAGTTTAATTTGCTTAAGTTTATTTATTCCCCTTAGTTTAATTCTCACATAAATAATTCGGTTACTTAATAGTTTAGATTATATTAATTATTTAGGAATAGAGAGACTTGTTTCCCTGTAGATTCTACCCTACTTCCCTATCTACTTTAGTTAGAGGATTTAGGTAATTCTTTTGATTAGTAGATATGACTTTATCCTGTCAAAATTTGGCGCCGTTGCCGAGGAAACAGTTTTATTTGTTATTCCTGATTATTTTTCTAGTCTAGATTATTTTTACTTCGTCTCAGAGAACGCAAGTTATTTGAGACAGTTTCTTATGTTTGTTTGTCTAATTTTGTGTTTATGCCTAGGCGTTCTAGATTAGGTTACATTCCATTCAATCCTGAAATCGAACGTTCTTTTCATAGACAGAAGAACCTTTTCAGACAAGTACGAGCTACTTCCGAGGGTAATATACCTTTGGAGCCCCCATCTGATTCTAGCGACACAGAAATTTCTTCAGATCCAGAATTAGAGATGGCGAATTCGCCACCACCACCACCTCGCAAGCTCAGCGATTATTCGCAGCTGTCCCCGACAGATTTCCCACATCTTGATCCTACTCCAAATCTCGAGGGAGTAAAATTTGAGATTAAACCCAAGTTTATTACTATGATCGAAAGGAAGCAATTCAGCGGAGCTAGGGGTGAAGATCCAAATCTTCATGTTTTGGACTTTTGCTAATATTGCAACACTATTAGACAAGCTGGGGTCACACAGGACCAAATTAGGGAGATTCTTTTTCCCTTTTCCTTATGTGGTAAAGCTAAATTGTGGTATAATGGATTGAATAGGACTGCCCTTGGTGTTACCGACTGGAATTCTTTTGCTATTAATTTCTATAATAAATATTTCCCAAGAAGCGGATGAATCTTTATATGAAGCTTGGGAAAGATTTAAGGATTTGCAGAGAGAATGTCCCCATCATGGGCTAGCACAGTGGCAGATAATCCAAGCCTTCTACAACAAGCTTGGAAATTCATCCAGATCAATCCTAGAATCAGCAGCTAATGGAAGAATTATGAATCTTAAAGAAGATGTAGCAGGAACAATTATCGAAGAGATGACAATTCATAATTCCCAATATGGGAGTCCTAAAGCTTTTGCAAATAAAGGGAAACATAATGTCGATTATGTATCCTTTATGCAAGCTCAATTATCCTCTGAATGTCAGAAATTAGATAATATTAGTGCTGCTATTCTTGCTTCCATGGCTAATGTTTCTGCTGTTAATAATACTAACGATGCTTATTGTGAAAATTATGGAATTATAGGTCATTGGGCACAAGATTGTAGGAGTTCTATGGAGCAAGTTAATGCCTTTCAAGCATATAGGCAAAATGACCCATACTCCAACACTTATAATCCTGGTCTCCGGAACCATCCAAATCTTTCCTACTGGAGTACTAATGTGCTAAACCCTTCACCTCTACAACAACCACAACAACAAGCCTCACAACAATCACAGCAAAAATATTACCTACTTCCTAACCAGAGACCCCAACCACAAACACCACCTCCATGTACTGATCCTGCCCTCTTAGAAATTAAAACGATGTTAGCCAATATGCAAAAATAGATGCAGAGTAGGGATGCGCAAATTGATTCGATCCTAGCACATAATAAAATCATAGATAATCAAATTGCGTAACTTTCCTCTACTCTGCAAACTCGCCAGTAGGAAGCCCTACCATCGCAGCCAGTACAACCTACAGATCATGCTAATGCAATTACTTTGAGAAGTGGTTCACACTATGATGGGCCCTTTATGCCCAAAGATGATGAACCTATTAGAACAAAAATTGCTAATTTTGATTCTCTTATACCAAACGATGTTGTTACTAGCCTTGCAGGGCCCTTAGGTAACACTAATATTTCTGATGGTACATTGTAGGGTACAACTCCAAAGAAGGTTACAACTCAAGATAAGATTGGAGATGTACAGAAACCAGTTATCAAACTACCATTCCCTAATAGTCATTTGAAGTGTAAGTTGGATAAGCAGTTTGGTAAGTTTTTGGAGGTTGTGAAAAATTTGTAGGTAACAGTTCCTTTCACAGAATTAATTACACAAGTTCCTGCATATGCTAAATTTATGAAAGATATATTGACTAGGAAGAGAGCCTTTAATGAGGTAGAGACTGTAGCTTTTACAGAGGAATGCAGTGCTTTATTGCAAAATAAATCTCCACCAAAATTAAAGGATCCTGGTAGTTTTTCTATACCTTGTCATATTGGAAATGTCTTCATTGATAAAGCATTATGTGATTTGGGTGCTAGTGTTAGTGTAATATGTAGGGTTTCGTAGTGACCCTCACTACACGGAAAGAAACCCCCCAAGACCTGCCCTGATAACTAAAGAAATTAAAATATGCAAAACATAATTAACACATAATTAAAAGAAGAAGGGATAAAGAATTATACCTTAGACGCGTGCTTTGCTCGCTATTAGAGCTCTTACTTCAACCTCGCGAATGCAAGGCCTCCGACGGTTCGTACCTTCGAACCCGACCCGATCGTCCTATGCCCCGAAGGTTAGTCGGAACCCGGACAAAATATAAACTTTGGAGTTTTACGAACTTAAGATATTCTCAACAATGGAGATGCCTATATAGTTCCACTCAAGTGTGTTCTTTCCCAAATGCCAAAGCCTTGGTATTTATAGGGAAATGAACCCTTGGATTTCATTCTCCAACCAATGTGGGAGAATGAAAAAATGTGATAATTTATTTAATTCTAAATTAAATAATTAATCAAAGCAATCACAATGCAACAAGTGTCAAGGGGAGAGAGAGAGTTAGGTGAGGACCAAAACCATGGGGGGGGCATTGCCTTGCTCCCCAAGGCATGCTCCAAGCATTGGTCCCCACCTCTCACAAACCGGCATCACCAAGGGTTGCTGGGCTGGCTGCCAGCTAGCACTGCCAGCATGCATCGACCCCAGCCAGCACATGCTCGCAGCATGCTGCTGTGCTGGGTGATGCCTTCGCTGCTGCTGCTTGCTAGGCGTTGGGCGCTGCTAGCGAGCTGCCGCTGCCCAGCCAACGCATATGCACACGCACACGCACAACCATGCTAGCTGGTGCGTGGTGCTGCTGCCTGCCCCTTCTCGCACACACTCGCATAGCCAGCATGCGTGCTGCTAGCGAGCCACGCATGCTGGGAATTGCCTCACCAGCCACGCGCACAAGCATGCGATGCTTGGTGCTGTGCTAACGATGCTGCGATGCCATGCATGCACACGTACACACGCATAGGCCTAGCCATGCGATAGGCTGTGCTGTGTGCTGCGATGGTGCGACAGCCCTAGGCACATACACATGCACACACACGCAAGTGCCTAGCACTACGATGGTGCTGTGCTTGTGCGATGGGCTGCGATAGTGATGCTATGCCATGCAAAGGCTGCGATGGCATCTAGGCACCCAAGCACGCATGCTGCGGTGGTGCTGTGCCATGCGAAGGCACGCACACACGCAAGCATGCTGCTGCGATGGGCTGCCTTGTGCGCCTAGCACACATGGCGCGCCTAGCACACACATGGTGCGCCTAGGCTTGCGATGAGCTAGCCTAGCCTAGCACTTCACATGGCTAGGCCAATGTGATGCTACGGCTATGCTCGTACTTGTTGCTTGTGATTTTGCGACGCTCTGTCTCGACGCCCTAGGCTCGATATCCGACGTCTGTGTTTGTAAAACTCCGACGACTCATTGAATCCTTCAGATTGATTCGTCGTCTCGGATCGATTGCTCGATTGGATTCGACCCGAAGGGTTCAGTTAAGATTAAGCTGTAATATTAATTGTACCTTAATATTACTGATCGGAAGCGGCCTCCACCTAGGCATTCCGATCACTTGACCTTACTGAAGAATTAGCTCTGTAATAATTCTGAACCCTCTATCAGAATAATACACTTGTTGGAAGGACACCATTCCTTTCAATCTCCCACTTGTCCTTCCGGACAAGTGTGCATACAGTGTATAGCCTATTTCCTATGTTGCTTAATGTTTCTTCGTGAACTATAAGGTAAGATTCATCGTCATCCTTATTACGTTCAGAAGTGTTTCTCGATCTCTGAGTTCGACTGTCAATAAGCAGATGATTTCTAAAATCCATCTGAGCACGGCCATGCATTTTCACAGTCTCGCTCTTCGAGCGGCCTTGTAAACAACAAAGACATGTTCCCTATTGTTAATATCAAAGGAGTTATTCCTCCTTAGACATGTTCCCTATTGTTAAAATCTGCCCGTATATCTTTAGAGCCAATTTTAGGGAACTTCTGATCGGTTTTTGGATTTTTCTATTTCACAGAAAATTATTTCTCTCAAAAATTCCTTGAGTTTAGGCTCAAGAATCACCCAATTTGGAGTTATATCAAAGGAGTTATGACCTCTGCAAGTTCTTCCTATCCTTTCCAACGCAAATTCAATCTCCTTTAATCCTATTCCTTTATTTTCTTCATGGTTAGTTTTCTAAAATATAATTACCTATTTCACAGTTAAAATTTTATATTAAAGTATTATTTTTAAAAGAGTTTTATAGTCCATGCACATTAGATTTGGGTTTATGTCTAAAGATGTTGTGATAACCGTATGGTTATGTTAATAGCAAGGTGTATTCGTGATTGAACTTTAAAAGTGCGAAGTGTTGATTGATATTCGGAATTAAGGTACGTTATGTGGTTTGATACCTTCGAAAGTTGACTATGAAATTATGTTTTATTATAGTTCTTATGAAATTATGTGCCGTATGAAATTATATTTTACTATATGAAATTGTGTTTTATGATGGCTTGAAATTAATGATTTTGGTTAATCAAAGGGGCTTTGAATTGCGATTAAAATTATTAAAAGGATTGGATTCAAAATGATTTACAAGTTTATTGATGTCCAAGTATAACGGATTTTTTTTTAAAAGGTGCTTTTAAGCAATCAATCGATATGGTTATGAATCCCACTTAGGGAATGGATTAGAGAAGGCTATGGACTTTGCATGACCTAGCCTTTCCTCAAGATTGGCCTTTGTTATAAAGTAAACCACTTGGGGGGTGTGCACACTTAGTGAGGAATTGGTTTTGGAACGTAATCGATTGAGTTTTTAAATTTGTCTTGAAAGAATTGATTTGGAAAAAAAAAACTCTTACTTGAGTACGGCATTGGAATTCTTATGAATTAAATCTAAATGATTTAAATTATGTTTTACTTATCTTACACATAATCTACTTAGCATAATTTTGCTAATACGTACTTTTGTTTTGGCTTTGCCTCGTTTACCATTCATGGTAAGCAGGTGAACTTTTCAGGTGGAAGTTAATTGATGCATACGGGAGTCTACGGGAATTTCACCTAGCTTAGGAAAAGTTTGACTTTGTTTTGTGTCAAAAATTATGAACAAGTTTATTTAAAGTTTTATTAATAAGAATAAAGAATTTTCCGCTACAAAAGTATTTTTAAAGTATGAGCCTTGCGTTATCAAGCGGCGGTAATACGCCCAAGTCTATCTCTACGGTATTTATACGTATTTTCTACATATTCCGTAGAGGGAGATTTGGGGGTGTTACAGACATTCCCAGTCTTATACTGTAAGTTTCTCTTACTAAGAGGACCTAATCTCCCGAGTGTTCCCGTTATGATCCCCAGTTACGGCAGACGTTAGGCAACATCAAAGAGACTAGTACTCAAACAATAAAAAAACTTCACAATACTCATGGTCGAGGAAACAAGTTCCGATAGCTATAATGAGAGATGTACTTATGACAATTTTGAATTTCTTAAAGTACTCTCATAGGTCTATCCGGTGCATTTCCAAACTAGCACCTGTGCAAATGATTTATGACCATCATGTCCTTGCAGCACAAGAAACGGTGTTGTAAATCATACTACACACTAATCTCTGGTGGTCATCAATCGTCCATCAGTTAGATGACCTTGATTAGGGATAGTTTTCGATTTAAATATTCAATGTTCACTTAACAAGTGTTTCTTTATCCAAGACATGGTCTTGATACCCTGTTTTGAATATGTCCATAAATCGAATGGACTCATTATTTAATTCTAAACCACAATTAAATAGCAATGGAGTGAATAGTAATTTTGCATAAAAATTAATTACTCCATAAATGAATGGTTTTAAGACAGTGCCTTACATTAAAACGACCAGTTTAATTAAAACACATGTACAGGGAATTTCAAAGCCAATCTCCAACGTGCTTGATTCCCATTGCCTCAACGTGCTTGTTGTGTTTCACTTGAGGGAGAGGTTTAGTCAAAGGATCGGCCACATTATCATCCGTTTCGATCTTACAAATTCTGATTTCATCTTCGAATTTCCATTCCCTTATCATGTGAAATTGCCTTTGGACATGTTTGACCTTCTGGTGCTCTATTGGCTCTCTAGCCTGAGCGATAGCTCCATTGTTGTCACAGTAGAGATCTATCGGACCCTTGATGGAGGGTACAACACCAAGTTCACTGATGAACTTGCGAATCCAAACAGCCTCCTTAGCAGCTTCTGAAGCAGCCAAGTATTCGGCTTCAGTTGTAGAATCTGCAGTGGTGCTTTGCTTGGCACTCTTCCAACTAAACGCTCCTCCATTTAGGCAAAATATGTTCCCTGACTGTGACTTGAAGTCGTCTCTGTCAGTCTGGAAGCTAGCGTCGGTGTAACCTTCAACAACTAGGTCTTTGTGGCCACCATAAACCAGGAATATATCCTTGTTCCTTTTCAGGCACTTTAGGATATTCTTGGCCGCAGCCCAATGCGCCTCTCCCGAGTTTGATTGGTATCAGCTCGTAGCGCTTAAGGCATATGATACATTTGGCCTGGTACATATCATGGCATACATGATCGACCCAATTAGCGAAGCATATGGAATCTGATCCATTCTCTCTCGCTCAACAAGTGTCTGTGGACACTGTTTCTTGCTGAGAGTTACGCCATGGGACATGGGTAGATTCCCTATTTTGGCATTCTCCATGTTGAATCGTGCCAGTACTTTATCAACGTAAGTACTCTGGCTCAATCCAATCATCCTCTTAGATCTATCCCTGTAGATCTTGATGCCCAATATGTACTGTGCCTCACCTAAGTCCTTCATTGAAAAGCACTTTCCCAACCAGCCCTTTACGGACTCTAGTAATTTTGTGTTGTTTCCAATGAGCAGTATGTCATCGACATACAGGACTAGGAATGCGATGTCACTCCCACTGACCTTCTTGTAGACACAAGACTCATCTGGATTATTGATAAAACCAAACTTGCTGATGGCTTCATCAAATCTCAGATTCCAATTTCTACTTGCCTGCTTCAGTTTATAAATGGACTTCTTAAGCTTGCATACCTTTCCAGCGTTGCTTGGATCAACAAAACCTTCTGGCTGTGTCATATACACAGTTTCTTCCAAAATCCCATTTAGGAAGGCGGTTTTGACATCCATCTGCCATATTTCATAATCGTAATATGCAGCAATCGCTAGGATAATCCGGACAGACTTTAGCATTGCAACCGGTGAAAAGGTTTCATCATAGTCAATCCTGTGGATTTGTCTATAACCTTTCGCCACCAGTCTAGCTTTGTATATTGATACATTTCCATCTTTGTCTGTCTTTAATTTGAAGATCCATTTACAACCGATGGGTGTGTAACCCTCAGGCAAATTCACCAAGTCCCAGACTTGATTTTCAGACATGGAGTCCATCTCGGATTTCATGGCCTCTTGCCATTTAGCAGAGTCGGGGCTCGTCATAGCTTGTTTGTATGTCGCTGGCTCATCATCATCCATAACTAGGATGTCTTGATCATCGGTTAAGACAATACCAAGGTATTTGTCTGGTTGAGATCCTTGTCGTTGCGACCTCCGAAGGGTAATGGGTTGAGCGTTTACATTGTCTGTTTGATTCTGACCAATCTTCTCGACTGCTTCCAAAGCACTTAGATTGTCAGTTTTATCAGGTTGACATTGTTGCTTGTCCTCTCGAACTTCGTCGAGTTTGATTTTCCTCCCACTTGTCATTTTGGAAAGGTGTTCCTTCTCCAAAAAGACACCATCACGAGTAACAAACACTTTGTTCTCGGATTTATTGTAGAAGTAATACCCTTTGGTTTCTTTTGGGTATCCCACAAAGAAACACTTGTTTGATTTGGGGTGAAGTTTGTCCGAAATTAATCGTTTGACATATGCTTCGCATCCCCAAATCGTCGGACACTCCGTTCCATTGAGGAGTTCTTGGAGGTGTCAACTCTGGAACAATACCATTTTCTTTCAAGTGATCGTCGAATTCATGGCTCAAATATTCGCCACCTCGATCCGATCGAAGTGCATTAATTTTCTTGCCAAGTTGATTCTCAACTTCTTTCTGAAATTCTTTGAATTTCTCAAAGGATTCAGATTTATTCGACATTAGGTAGACATAGCCATATCTACTAAAATCGTCGGTGAAGGTGATGAAATATCGGTAACCTTGTCTTGCGGGTGTACTCATTGGTCCACATACATCCGTGTGTATTAGACCTAATAAGTCACTAGCCCTTTATCCCAACTTGGAGAACGACTGTTTTATCATCTTGCCTAATAGACATCCTTTGCAATTTTCAAACGACTCCAAGTCGAATGAGTCCAGAACACCTTCTTGTAGAAGTTTCTTGATGCGTTTGATGTTAATATGGCCAAGACGACAATGCCACAAGTAGGTTTGATTCGACTCGATGGTCTTAGCCCTTTTGGCGGTATCATCAATGTTATAAACTTTTTTATCAAGAGAAAGCACATAAAGACCATTTTCTGAATATGCCTTACCATATAAAACATTATCGAAATAAAATAAACAACTATTGTTCTTAATTCGAAATTCAAAACCTTTGGCGTCCAACGCCGAAATTGAAATAATGTTTTTGGTAACTCTAGGAACATGATAACAATTGTCAAGTTCTAAAATAAGTCTAGAGGGCAAATACAAACTAAGAGTTCCAACGGAGACGACATGCATCCTTGCTCCATTTCCGACCCGAAGCTTGACCTCTCCCTTCTCTAGCCTCCTATTTATCCTTAGTCCCTGAGCATTGGAACAAAGGTGTGAGCCACATCCGGTATCTAATACCCATGATGTTTTGCTAGCGAAGTTTAAGTCTATAACAAAAATACTTGATGAAGAAGCAACATTGCCGTTCTTCTTATCTTCCTTGAATTTAAGGCAGTCCCGTTTCCAATGTCCCTTCTTCTTGCAGTAGAAACATTCGGAATCGGATTTGGAAGAGGCTACCTTTTTGTCCTTGCTGCGCTTGGCAGTGTTTGACTTAGGCGGAAAATTCTTCTTTTTCCCTTTAAAGCTCTTCTTCTTGCCCGTGCGCTTAAATGGCTTGCCCTTTCACACCATGAGCATATCATGCTTTCCCTCATCCTTGAGGGTTTGCTCGGCTTGCTTCAACATACCATGAAGCTCGGTGAGAGTTTTCTCCATGCTGTGCATATTATAGTTCATTTTGAACTGATCATAGCCTTTATGCAGCGAGTAGAGAATGATGTCAATTGCCATCTCGGTTGAATACCCAGCATCTAGCCTTTCCATGTTCTCAAATAATCCAATCATTTTAAGCACATGCGGGCTTACCGGCTCTCCTTTCTTGAGCTTGTTCTCAAGGATTTGCCTGTGGGTTTCGATCCTTTCAGTTCGGGCCTGCTCTTGGAACATATTCTGCAGCTCAGAAATGATCTCAAAAGCCGTCTCCTTTTCAAAGAAGGTCTTTTGAAGGTCCGGAGACATAGTGGCCAACATGATGCATTTGACATCCCGATTGGCACTTTGCCATCGGTTAAGGGCAGCCTGAGTAACCTCCTCATTAGGAGCGTCGGGCATTTCCTCATCAAGGACGTATTCCTTTTGTTCTTGCATTAGTACAATGCGCAGATTTCTTTGCCAATCAAGAAAGTTTGGCCCGCTCAACTTCTCCTTGTCGATAATTGAGCGTAAAGAGAATTGGTTGTTGTTTGAGTTAGTTGCAGATATTGTTCTACAATTCAAAGAATTTGAAATGAAAAACCATTCATATAATCAATAAGTTTGAAATTTAAAAACGTTCATGCAAATTTTCAATCTTATTGAGCATTTTATCCACGCATTAATAATTTTGTCCCTTTTGGGCGAGAATAAAATGATTCCGAGATCCCAAAATCAAAAAGTGATTAAGCATGCTTTGGCTTGTCTTAACACTAAATATTTTAGGGTAAGAAATCTAATTGCTAATAGCTCTAATCTACTCTCGGTTTGATAAAACGTCGCATCTAATGCATTCTTGACATTTTATCTCTTTTGCCACGACATCTAAGGACTCCTTACTGATATCGTTGAGCTTAACCAAGACAATTTGTATACCTAGTATACCTTGCGTTCCTAGGGAAGTAGTGATGCCTCGCTTTGGCGTAGCCCATCACATACGCGCATTAGTTCGGTAAGTGTTGTTCTTGGAACGGCAAATTTTTGCTCAATATTTTAAGGGACCTAGGGTTTTTATGTTGGTTGATTTAAGTGAACTTAACTAATCATCGCAACATTTGAAATCCTAGACATGCATCTAACATTCATATATATATATATATGTATATATGTATATGTATATATACATATATATGTATATATGTATATATATATGTATATATGTATATATATATGTATATATATATATATATATATATATACATATATATATATATATATATATATATATATATATATATATATATATAAGGCATAAATTGATGCATTTGGCAACTAGCATGACCCCTTGAAATCTTCAAATTTTCAAGGGCCTTCATCTTGGCTCGTCTTCATCGAAACGCCATCTTGAGACATCTTTGCCAAAATAAAATAACTAGCTACTACGACTAAGATTAATCTAAAGTACAAAAATACTTAACGGTTTGCAGACCGTATTTAGATTTACAAAAATACATAACGGACCGCAGTCCGTATTTTCTATCCTAGTCGGATCCCACTAGTTGCCATTTTTCTCAAAACCTGTTTTGAAAGAATCTTTCATTCACCCATTCACTATTTGTGAATGGCCCATGCATTTTACAAGATAAATCAAGTAAACACGCAAAACTAGTAACTAACTTAGGTGGTTAATCCGATTAACGCGCCTAATTAAAACTAGTCAAAGTTGTTTAATAAATTATGTATTACTAAGGTGCAATTTGTTCACGTAATTAGCTAAGCTCCCACTAAATTCCGCATCCAACTTAATTAATCCAATTAATTAAGCCGGTTAACCCAAATTTGTCAAAATCGAAAAATTTTGCAAGAGCCGGAAAAATCGAGGTCTAACCTCGTTAAAATAATTATATAAATATTTTAAAACGGCCAAATTTTGCAAAATACATAGCTCGAAATTAAGCAAAAACAGCCCACACAATTCCTAGTGGGTTGCGCACCATGGCTGCTAGGCAGCCCATGGCATGTGCGTGTGGTGCTGGCTGGTAGCAAGCACGCGTAGCGCAGCTTGCTCTGCTAGCTAGCACCAGCAGCACGCTACGCATGCTAGCTGCTTGCTGGCGCATGCAGCAGTGGGCTGGCTGGCTGGGGCTTGCTGCCTCGCTGCCAACAGCAGCACAAGCACGCCAACAGCCTAAGGCCCATGCACCCAGCATCAAGCAACATCCCTCGCCACACACTGCACATCAGCATCATGGCATGGCCCCTGTGCGCACCATAGGCAGCCCACATGCGGGCTACTGGGCAGCCCGCCTGGCCTTGGTGACGCTTGGTGTTTTTGTCTCGATTTGCGTGCATTTTTCTCGGGATTTTAATCCCGATTTACGTGCGATGTAAAATTAATCTAAATTTATTTTAGAATTAATTTAGGGCAAAAATGAAAATAAAATAAGTCCAACTTAATTAAATTCAATTTTGATGGTGCACAAGCCTAAATTTCCAAAATTTCCATTTTGAAATAATTTAGGTCTTCCTTTATGCTTAAAATTGAAAGAGCTATATCCATAATTAATTTAACCAATATGCAAATTAATAATGGATTTGACAAATAGGGAGTTGGAAAAATAAATTAATCATTTAATGATAAAATTTTCCAACTTTTATACTTGTGTAAAATAACAAGATTACACTTTCCAATATGAAGATTAATCAACATTTACTCACAAGCATTTAAACTTTGAGGAATTTAATCAACCAAATATGAAAAATCCAAAATTAGTTCAACATGGAATTTAGGGTTAAAGTTCCAATCATTTAAACATTTAAAGATTAGATCTTTAACATACTAGGAACTTAAAATTACACATTCATAACAAGTATTCACACATTAATGCAATTTATTCGCATAATTGTGAAAAACAAGTTTATGTGAAAAAGAACATATCAACTTAAGCACATATTATAACTCTATAATCATGCTTAAAAGATATTTAAATTGCAATAGATTAGGGATGCAATAATGCATTTAATCTACCCTTGACATGCTTACATTAATCAAGGCATAAAAGATTTAAAATTTTCGTTGAAAACGAAAAAAACCCTCAAAAAACTGGGTTTCTGGTTCGAATTTGGCTTCTGAATAGTCCTCGAAAAGGGTTGAAACAGATTAAGAATGTCGATTCCACCCAAAAAACACTATTTTTGAGCCAAAATCTGGGTTCGACAGCCAAAACGATAATAAATCCGAGTTTTAAAATTAATTAAAACGAGCTTCTAATCTAATTAGAAAAGCAAAACCAGAATTTAAATCTACTTTAAAACACCTTAATTAATATATAATTGCAATAATTAAAAGGAGCGCGACTCCGATACCATTGTAGGGTTTCGTAGTGACCCTCACTACGTGGAAAGAAACCCCCCCCAAGACCTGCCCCGATAACTAAAGCAATTAAAACATGTAAAACATAATTAACACATAATTAAAAGAAGAAGGTATAAATAATTATACCTTAGACGCGTGCTTCACTCGCTAATAGAGCTCTTACTTCAACCTCGCAAATGCAAGGCCATCGACGGTTCGTACCCTCGAACCCGACCCGATCGTCCTATGCCCCGAAGGTTAGTCGGGACCCGAAAAAAATATAAACTTTGGAGGTTTACGAACTTAAGGTATTCTCAACAATGGAGATGCCTATATAGTTCCACTCAAGTGTGTTCTTTCCCAAATGCCAAAGCCTTGGTATTTATAGGGAAATGAACCCTTGGATTTCATTCTCCAACCAATGTGGGAGAATGAAAAAATGTGATAATTTATTTAATTCTAAATTAAATAATTAATCAAATCAATCACAATGCAACAAGTGTTAAGGGGAGAGAGAGAGAGAGTTAGGTGAGGACCAAAACCATGGGGGGGGGGACCATTGCCTTGTTCCCCAAGGCATGCTCCAAGCATTAGTCCCCACCTCTCACCAACCGGCATCACCAAGGGTTGCTGGGCTGGCTGCCAGCTAGCACTGCCAGCATGCACAGCCAGCATTCATCGACCCCAGCCAGCACATGCTTGTTGCATGCTGCTGTGCTGGGTGATGCCTTCGTTGCTGCTGCTTGCTAGGCGCTGGGCGCTGCTAGCGATCTGCCGCTGCCCAGCCAACGCATATGCACAGGCACACCCATAGCCATGCTAGCTGGTGCGTGGTGCTGCTGCATGCCCTTTTCTCGCACACACTTGCATAGCCAGCATGCGTGCTGCTAGCGAGCCACGCATGCTGGGCATTGCCTCGCCAGCCACGCGCACAAGCATGCGATGCTTGGTGCTGTGCTAGCGATGCTGCGATGCCATGCATGCACACGCACATACACATAGGCCTAGCCATGCGATAGGTTGTGTTGTGCGCTGCGATGGTGCGACAGCCCTAGGCACACACACACGCAAGTGCCTAGCACTGCGATGGTGCTGTGCTTGTGCGATGGGCTGCGATAGTGATGCTATGCCATGCGAAGGTTTTGATGGCATCTAGGCACCCAAGCACGCATGCTGCGGTGGTGCTGTGCCATGCGAAGGCACGCACACACGCAAGCATGCTCCTGCGATGGGCTGCCTTGTGCGCCTAGCACACACATGATGCGCCTTAATATTACTGATCGGAAGCGGCCTCCACCTAGGCATTCCGATCACTTGACCTTACTGAAGAATTAGCTCTGTAATAATTCTGAACCCTCTATCAGAATAATTCACTTGTTGGAAGGACACCATTCCTTTCATAATGCCATCGTCTGTGTGTTAAGGCTTAATATGGGTGATCTAAAAGTTACTAACATTACTTTGCAAATGGTAGACCATTCTGTTAAATACCCTTTAGGTAATTTAGAGGATGTACCTATTAGAGTTGGTAAATTTTTTGTCCCTGTTGATTTTGTTGTTTTAGACATGGCCGAGGATACACAAATTCCTATAATATTAGGTAGACCTTTCCTCCACACTGCGGGGGCCATTATTGATGTTAAAAATGGAAAACTCACTCTTTCTGTTGGAGATGATAATATCAATTTTAAATTTAGGGAGTGTTTTGAAAGGTCCTATGTTAGAGGAAAATTGTTGTAGCATTGATGTGATTGATGTTATTTGTGAAGATAGCTTACCACAGGTCCTTGCAAGAGATCCCTTGGAGGAAGTGCTTTGTGGTGATTTTACTGCAGGTGATGCTGGTATTTGGAGCAGTGAGGTGGATGCTACCGAGAAAGCTCTCGCACTTGAACAACTTGACCCTAAGGAGAGCAAGAAGGTAGTAAATTTAGTTTAGGAATCGAAACCTACAGAGGTTAAGAAACTTGAACTAAAACCTCTCCCTTCTCATTTAAAATATGCATTTTTAGATGAACAAGAATTACACCCCGTGATCATTAGTACTGCACTCAATGATTACCGAATTTCCCAACTCTTAGAGGTTCTTCGAACCCACAAAAGGGTAATTGGGTACAATATTGATGATCTCAAGGGTATTAGCCCTGACTTTTGTATGCACAGGATACACTTAGAGGAAAATCACAAGCCATGTATTCAACCTTAGAGGAGGTTGAATCCTAATATGCATGAAGTAGTCAAGAAAGAGGTTATGAAATTACTTGATGCAGGTATTATCTATCCTATTTCTGACTCAAAGTGGGTGAGTCCCGTACAGGTAGTTCCTAAAAAGGGTGGGATGACTGTGATTAGAAATGATAAAAATGAATTGATTCCCACTAGAACTGTAACAGGGTGGCGTATGTGCATAGATTATCGTAGATTAATTATTGCCACCAAGAAAGATCACTTCCCTCTCCCTTTTACTGATCAAATGTTGGAAAGGTTAGCTAATCATAAATTTTTCCGTTATTTGGTGGGTATTTGGGATTTTACCTTGAGGATCAATAGAAAAAACATTTACATGCCCTTATGGTACTTTTGCATATCGTAAGATGCCCTTAGGTTTATGTAATGTCCCTGCTACTTTTCAACGTTGTATGATGAGCATTTTTTCTGATTTCATAAAGTCTATCATGGAAGTCTTTATGGATGATTTTAGTGTGTATGGGTCTTCATTTGATACATGTTTAGCTAATCTCGCTAAAATTTTGAAAAGATGTAAAGAATGCAATTTGGTCTTAAATTGGGAAAAATGTCACTTTATGGTGACAGAAGGTGTGGTCTTAGGTCATATTGTATTTGATAAGGGTATACAAGTAGATAAAGCTAAAGTTTATGTGATTGAGTAATTACCTCCACCAGTTAATGTTAAGGGGGTTAGGAGTTTCTTAGGTTATGCGGGGTTTTATTGTCGCTTTATCAAAGATTTCTCTGAAATTGCTAAACCACTAACTCAGCTTTTACTCAAGGATGCCTCATTTGATTTTACTGATAAGTGTCTTAAGGCTTTTAACAGGATTAAGCAGGCTTTAATATCAACACCTATCATATGTGCTCCTGATTGGAATCTTCCTTTTGAGATTATGTGTGATGCTAGTGATTTTGCAGTAGGATCCGTGCTAGGACAAAGAAAGGACAAAGTTTTGCATGCCATTTACTATGCACGTAAAACTTTGGATGAAGTCCAAGTCAATTATGCTACTACAGAAAAGGAGTTTCTTGCTGTGATTTATGCTTTAGAAAAATTTAGATCATATCTTGTTAGTTCTAAAATTATTGTTTTTACTGATCATGCAGCTTTGAACTACCTCATAGCCAAGGCGGAAACAAAGCCTAGGCTCCTCCGTTGGGTTCTCTTTCTCCAAGATTTTGATGTGGAAATTAAAGATAAAAAGGGAGCAGAGAATGTTGTTGTAGATCACTTTTCAAGGATCAGGTATGATGAGGGTAAGGATTCTCTTCCTATAGATGATTCTTTCCCTGACGATCACTTGTTTGCAGTTGTAGAGTATACGCTTAGTATGTCGACTACGCTAATTATTTGGTAGGCGGTACTCTACCTCCTGATTTGTCCTACCAACAAAAAAAGAGATTCCTTTATGATGTTAAGCATTATTTTTGGGATGATCCTTTTTTGTTTGGTGAGTGTGCAGATGGACTATTTCACAAGTGTGTTCCCGAATGGGAAGTTCACGGTGTACTTACAAGATGCCACAACTCACCATACGGTGTACACCATGGTCCCACTAAGACAGTAACAAAGATCAATGAGTTGGGTTTCTTTTGGCCTACCATGTTCAAGGACGCTCACTCTTTTGTTCAAGCTTGTGACTCTTGCCAGAGGACTGTCAACATCTCGCGGAGGCATGAGATGCCTCAAACTAGTATTTTAGAAGTTGAAATTTTTGATGTTTGGGGTGTTGATTATATGGGACCTTTTCCCTCTTCAAAAAGGAATCGCTATATCATTGTCGTCGTTGATTATGTATCCAAGTGGGTTGAAGCCATTGCCACACCTACCAATGATGCCAAGGTGGTCCATAAGCTTTTCAAGAAATAAATTTTTCCTAGATTTGGTTTCCCTCGAGCCGTTATTAGTGATGGAAGGTCTCACTTTCATGAGTGGAAGTTAGATACCCTTCTCAAGAAGTATGGTGTTTACCATAGGACGGGTTTAGCTTACCATCCCCAAACTAGTGGCCAAGTCAAGGTTTCTAACAGTGAGATTAAGGCTATTTTAGAGAAGGTGGTAGCAAAGTCTAGGAAGGATTGGAGTGATAAGTTGGATGACACACTTTGGGAATATAGAACCGTATTTAAGACCCCCATTGGTACTTTCCCTATAGGCTTGTGTATGGGAAAGCATGTCACCTCCTGGTGGAATTAGAGTATGAGGCCTATTGGGAAATTAAAGAGCTCAATTTGGATGCCAAGTTAGCAGGAGAAAAGAGGCTACTACAACTGAACCAACTAGATGAGTTTAGGTTGATGGCCTATGATAGTGCACGTGTCTACAAGGAGAAGACCAAGAAATGGCATGACAAGATGATCCTTCCGAGAGAATTCAAAGAGGGTGACATGGTTTTGTTGTTCAATTCTAGACTTAAACTTTTCCCAGGAAAATTGAAGTCAAGGTGGTCGGGTCCTTTCACTGTGAAAGGGAAAACAAATTTGGTTCTGTTGAGTTATATGATGAGCATGGTGGTGTTTTTAAGGTAAATGGCCAAAGTTTGAAGTTATACCATGAAGGGGCTACGATAGGTGCAGTTGAATTACTTGTTTTCTCTTTTCTTTCTTCTTTCTTTCTTCCTTGTTTTCTCTTTCCTCCATTGTTTCTCTCTCTAAAACCTTATTTTCTCTAACTTCTCTCTAAGATTTCTCCTTCATTTCTAATCCAAATTCAAATTTTTTTTACATATTCTTCTTCCTCTCTTCATCCTCTTTATTTCTACACTAATTTTGTTTGGTTTTGAAACAAAAAAATTTGTAGACCCATATTCAACATGTTTGGCAAGTGGGCAAGAACTCAAGGTGGTGGACGTGGTTCGGGCTCTAGGGCGACGGTTGACCCAGCTCTACAATTAGACCAGTGGCCGACGATCAAAATTGCGACTCTACAACAACGAGAACGACTCATAAACCTCTACAAACGGGAGGTACATCCTTCTCGGTGGTTACACCGAGAAACCCTTCAATCTTTAGGTTTGTATGAGCATGTTAGACGTTTTATGAATGATATTGGTATGTGGAAGTTTGTTGATTTGCACTACCCTACATATAGAGAATTAACATGTGAATTTTTATCTTCTCTAAATGTAGTTCAATCTAATAATGGCCCTATTTTGCATTTTCGCTTGAATAATAGAAATATTAGTTTAACTTACGTCGAATTTGCACGATTATTTGAGCTAGATCTCGAACCCACCACCCAATGGCATGAAGAAATAAGGCCAATGATATATACTTTGCTTTAACGGGCAAACCTTGCCCTAATTCACAACATGCTAGTGCACTCCCTTTCCACCACCCCGTCCCAAAAATCTTTCAAAGATTTTTTTCGGGACTTGCTTTCTAGCTCACCATGAACCCCATAACACCCAAAAAATGGAGCTAGCTATCCTAAGACATTACGTGTTTGGGTATGGAAAATTGAACATTGCTAAATTCATCATTACCCATTTGAGTAGGCATGCCAATGCTTGTAGTAACAATGTCAAGACCCTTATTCATTTTGGCGGTCTAATCACTAGGATAGCGATTAAGAAGGTGGGGTTTAGTGAGACTAGCTACGAGGGGGAGTTGATCAACTGTGGGGGGGCCACTCTTATGAACTTGACTTACCTCCAAGGCTTGAACTGGGTTAAACCAAACCACCTCCAAGTCCTAGAGTGGCATGTAAGGGTAGGGAAGGATTACATACCCGTTTTTCCCTCTCCCTAACCTAGAGTTGACCACTTTTCCTCTTGGGCAGCAGTACTACACATACGATGTTCTGCTTGCCCAGGCACAACCCCAAGTACATGTGCCACAACCACCCCCACACCAGCGTAGCCGGACCCCGAGATCATTTGGGACCTAAAGAGTATAGGTCAGGCTATAGGTAGGATAGAGGAGGCCAAAGGGGAGCTTAGGACAGAGGTTGGGATATTAGGAGGCTAGTTAGTTCCCTTGACCAAAGGGTGGGCTATGTTGAGCGGAACACGGGTAGGGGACTTTTTCCCATGTACGACGACTATGCTTGTCGTGGTGCTATTCCTGCTGACTCCCTTTACCCTGACTTGTTCCAACCACCACCCAGGGGATACGTGGATCCCGACTCCCGTGGTATTTACACAGACTACTCCTCATTCTCTGGTTACGACCAAGACTTTCTTTTTAGGGGGATGGGGGGTAATGTTAACCCTAATTATTTTGGTGGAGTTCCTCTGGTGCAGGTGGTAGTGGTGGAGGGTTTGGGACGATGGATGAGGATGGTGGTGATTAGCCATGCTGCGGCTAGTTCACGAGCCAATGAGGACATTGTCTGATTTTTGCTTGGGGGAGATTTTTGGATTGAGGTATCTTCTTTCTTTTCTCTCTCTTTTTGTTTTTGGTGTGTTTAATATAGATTTTATTGCTTTGAAAAATGAAAAATACAAAAAAAATTGGAAAATTAAAAAAATACAAAAATACGAACCAATGAATGATAAATCATGCTTCCTTGTGCCCCATACATAAAAATTGTTTTGATTCTTGGTAGATGATGACGAATGTTGTGGATAGGTTAGCCATGATTTGATGTTTAATTGCTTTGATGCCCTAACATGAGTCAATTTTGTCTAACTATTTGTGGATTTGGTGCTTGACTAGTTGATTTGGTGAGGAATGTGTGTTAGTTCTTGGTATGTCAATGAAGTTGAGTATTGTTTTTTTTTACTTTGAGTAATGTTTGTATGAATCATTATTATGCACAATGAGGAGGATGAAGGCGTTTGTTCTTTAGGTGGTTTTCAGACGATATTAGATACATTTGTTCCCTTCTCGCTTCCCATGTTGTTGCCTTGACTTTTCATTGTTGTTTAGCCTCATTACAAGCCGTTTTTGCCCCATTGGTTACTAGTCCCAAGCTTGGCTTGGGGGAGCTATTAGTGAGTGAGGTGAGGGAGTTTGTAGTGTGCTTATATTTTGCACAATGTGGATGGGTTTTGAGAAGTTGTTTTGTTCTTGATTGTGGTTTTTTTTGATGAGTTGAAGATGAATTTTCTTGAAAAAAAGAAAGTGAACTTCAAACGAAAGAAAAAGAGCAAAAAGAAAAAAAATTGTTTAATGTTCAAATGTTCTGGTGAAGGTTGTTCAAAGGAAAAAATGAGTTCCAATGAAAAAAAAATCAAGTTGAAAGAGTTTCAAGGTTTGTTTGATTCACTCAAGTTTTGCATTATCATATTTTTACGAGTGAAATTGTAAGTGTTGGGAATCTTTGATATAATTGGATGTTTGGTGAATTTTTGTGGAGTTGAGTTGAGTTATGTTGGAGATTTATGGTCATTATTTATTTTTGACCTTGGTTTTATTTGTTAGGATTTTGGCTTCCTTAAGTATGGCTTTACTCTCACATTTTCCCAAATACCTTTACCCTAGCCTTACATTACAAGCTTTAAAGACCTTCCGACCTTTGTGCATAGAGTTGTATGGATGTGAAAATAGTTGTTTATCAATGCAAAAAATGATTTGACATATTTCGAGTCGACAACTAGGTTGAGTGCTTGTCTTCTTAAACACACGAGTGTTGTGAGTTTGGGAGGGCATTGTTCACAATAAAGGGGTTGGATGGAGAGCGATCGGATACATTTTATATCCGCCACATAAAAGAGTGAAGAGTGTGTAAGAGCTAGTCATGAATTCCATATACACTTGTGGTTCACTTTGTTTGACAATTGTTAGGGTGGATGAGTAGTTGGATGATTTTGATTGGTTGACTTTGATGCATATTTGTTGGATTTGCCTTGAATTGGTTGTGCTTGGTTTTAGTTGATTTTGGGGTGAAGTATGTTTCATTTGTTCATTAATGAGCTCTTTGCTTTGGGATAAGCAAAGGTTTGACTTGGGGGAGTTTAATATGTCTATTTTATATAGTGATTTACCCCCGTCCCTTAGTCATATTTTGGAGTATTTTTGGCTCTACGGAGCCACTTTTATTACTAATATGCGTTTTCTAGTGTTTTTATAGCTTTTGTATTGTTTTATAGGAAATTGCGGATTTGGAGCATTTTCCTGGATTTATTTGAGCCACTACGAGTACTGGAGTAGGATCGCATTCATATGACCATATTCCGTAGCCCAAGACCGCGTTGGAGCAATCAAACCGGTGATTAAGGGCTCGGTGAAGAAGAAGAGTTCTAGGCTTTGGACCGAGTTATTAAAGACCCAAAAAGGAAATCCGGATTTGGGCCAAGAAAAATAGCCCAAATCAAAAGTCCATGTTGTTCGGATGCTCGCCCGACCGGGGAGTGCCCTCGCCCTGAGGCGCACCCGGCCGGGCGAAGCAGATAGGAAATTAGCACTTCGCCTTGAAGTGAGCCCTACCGGGCGCGAGATGAGAATCCCACCAGCAAAGGCGGGCCCGGCTGGGCGAAATGGCGCCCGATCGGGCGCGTGTTTTTGAGGGTTGATTAGCGTCTTTAGTTTTCGTTTAAGTTAGGATTTCTAGATTAAGTATAAGTACGCTTTTCTAAGCAAGTGACGATTACGTCTTTTATTAGTTAATTTCTAGATTTTAGTTTTAAGCTTTTGGTTAATACTCTTGTTCTCTCAACACTTTTGGTTTATGTAATTCCATTTTTCCGTTTATTTTGGTAACAATTCCTTTCCCTTTTATTTTCAGTAATTTAATTGCTTTGATTAATCATGTCTTGTTTATTCGTTTTGCTTAGTTTAGTTTTAAATATGTGTGAGTATTTTTATTTCTAGGGTTGTGGGGATCCATAAATAATATGATGGGCTGATTTATAATTGTTGATTTTCAATGCTTTGGTTGATTTCCTATTGATTGATTTAATGCTATGCAATTAGATTAGGCTTGGTTTAATTGTATGAGTTATGCAATATTGATTCAAGATTCGAGAGATGAGAATTAATGTTTAGGCTTAGTTTCAATAGCCAGGTTAATTTATAAATGATTAAGTCAAGATTCAAGAGATGCGATTTAATAGCGGTAGATTAATTCTGTGATTGTAATACGTAGGAAAAGCCCTTAATGATCTGATTAATTGATGCATTGATAATTGACTGTTGTGTTTAACCCTGTAATATTATTTATTGGTGAACCTATACCCTAGGCTTTGATTTATTGATTTCTCCCTAGTTTAATTTGCTTAAGTTTATTTATTCCCCTTAGTTTAATTCTCACATAAATAATTCGGTTACTTAATAGTTTAGATTACATTAATTATTTAGGAATAGAAAGACATGTTTCCCTATGGATTCGACCCTACTTCCCTATCTACTTTAGTTAGAGGACTTAGGTAATTCTTTTGATTAGGAGATACGACTTTTATCCTGTCAATATCGATGAAGTGGAATCCGTAGGCTCTAACGACGAAGACCCCATGACAGTTGAATCCGACCAAGTGCAGCTCTCTCCAACACTTTCTACCTTCACATTCTTTGCCATTTCAAGAAAAAATGGAAGACCAATCAGGTCAAGGGTGAAGAACAAGAAAGGTAAAAGGTACGCCCGTTGTTGTTTTTGTAGGATCAAGAAGCGTAAGGGAACAAGTTTAGAACAGCTTAGGGCTAGTTCTGGCGATGGAACTTCTCATCCCCCTTATTTGCAAGCAGTTCATAGCGTTTGTAACCCCAATCCCCTGTTTAGTTCTTGTATTAGTTTGGTTAAGAGGTTTAAATTTTCTCGTTGTAGTGTCGAGTCAGTTGGGAGCTAGCCTCCTTTTAAACCGTTTAAAAAAAAAGGTTTTTATTCTATGCCACCTGTTTTAATCACATAGTTTGTCATATAATGTAATAAGCTACAATCATACATGTGTCAATATGTCATGTATTGCCATGAGCTAGTATGATCCAACAAATTTATTTATTTATTTTAAATAGCAAGGGCTAACAAAATTTATTTTGATTTAATTTTTAATAGCAAAGGGCAATATCTCTAACTTTTTTGGTTATAAATACTGTAAAGTACAATTTAAATCAGCACAAAAATTTGATCATCAGTTAAAAATATATGCAATAAAAAAAAAACCCGATACTATGAATATATATTTGTTTGTTTTTATATATATTATTTGAACTTGATACATTTTTCAATATATAGCTTTAGTAAAATGATATATGGGTAATATTATAAATTACGTATTGAGATGAATTTAATACAATCTCATGATTACTTTTCCACAAGTATAAATAATTATGGTCAACTTTTTTTTTTTTTTTTGAAACAAATGGTCAACTTAGATAATATGAACAAAGCACATAGTCAATATCCTATAATAAAATATAAAAAATTGAGAAATTATTATAAATTAATGGCATTTTAAATAATTTTTTGTAAAGATAAAAAAAATAATTAGTTAGAGTTAGTATGTTAGTAGTGCAAAATGGTTAACATAAAAAGGTAAATACAAAATAGGAGTAATATTTCAATTTCATTTAAATATCTAATATCTATATTGAGTTTGCACAAATATATTAAAAAAATGTATAGGAATAAAAAAAATTATTCATTAAAAAAAAAGGAAAAAAATAAAAAGTTAAAACAACCTACAGGCTAGAGCTCTAATTTAGAAATTTGTAATTCTTCGACCTTAATATTGGCTAAACTATAAAAATCTATAGGTAATTAAATGTATTTTAAATTTGAGACCAAAGGAATTATATATGTATTGTGAAAATACTAATAACCCTTGAGGAATTTCAACTTTATCGATACTGTAGATAAATATTTTTTTTTAATTTGAAATAATAATACAAGAAAATTATAATCATGTGTGAGTTTATCAAATTCATCTCGAAAAAAATAATAATTCATCTCAATGTAAATTTTTTTGAGGAAAAAGACTTACTGAGTAATTTTACTTTTTTTTTGAGGAAAAAGACTTACTAAGAAATTAAATTTAATACAAGTAAAAAAATATTCTCTTTATTTACTTTTGATTGTCTCGTATTAGAAATTATTTTTAAAAAAATTATAACATTGACCATCAACATTTTAAATTAAGTATCAGAAAAAAATGTAAATAATAAAAATAAAAAGCGACACACATTATGGATAATCCAATCACATAATATATGATAATGTTTATTTATTATATATTATTTGTAAAAAAATCAAAACAACACGATAAAAAGAAACATTGTGAAGTATAAAAATTCAAAACAACATGATAAAAAAGAAAAAAAAGAGTATAAAAAGTTGTAAATAGTATTTATGAAACTTACTCATTAATATGAATTTAAAGATAATCACTAAAGGAAATGGAAGAGAGAGATAGACAGACTTAGTAATAAAAACGCATGTGATGAGGAGGGAGATATAGAGAAAACATGCACAAATAAAAAAATGTTGCGATATATATTTGTGAAATTTTATAAAATGATACGAGTAATTGTTACAATTTTAAGGGAATAGAGGAGTAGTACTTATATTATCTTTTGTTTTTTTTTAACTCATTAGCCTTAAATAACCTATCTAAACGTATTAGTCCTTATAATTACAAAATTATAAGACCTTGGTTATCTTCATTTATATTATTCTTACTTATTATGACTTATGTTATCTAATATTATTAACCGTCAACTTATCTAATATTGTAATACCCCGTATTTATTAGACGTATATTTTAATTAATTAATTAGTATTTTTTATTAAGCAAAAAAAAAATTATTTTCCTATTTATTTAATAGGGACAAATTTTCCTAATTAATTAGCTAGGATTTTCGGATTTTCTTAGCGAAGAAAATTTGATTTTCTTAGTTAAATTAATTAGTGATTAATTGGTATATTTCTAATTACTTATTTTGTACAAAATATATTATTTACACAATCATTTTTATTCCTTAAAATCTATCAAAATAATACTTAAAAACCAATGAGGAGGTCCGAAAATATGAGCATATATCAGGCTCACTATTTTCGGCCACCATATGGTACTTTTGAG
Source organism: Chenopodium quinoa (assembly GCF_001683475.1). Taxonomy (NCBI): domain Eukaryota; kingdom Viridiplantae; phylum Streptophyta; class Magnoliopsida; order Caryophyllales; family Amaranthaceae; genus Chenopodium; species Chenopodium quinoa. The sequence goes on along the minus strand of NW_018745286.1, from coordinate 5,066,640 downwards.
CTAATTATTTTGGTAATTCTTGTATTTTAATTATCCACCTTAAATCCAATTATTTCCTTAATTCCCATTTTCCACCTTAAAAAGATTTGATCATCTTATTTATTTACCTTAAACTATTCTTGATTATTCCCCAATCAAAGCCACTTACCATTTAACATTTCATGACTAAACACTTACCTTATTTCTTAATTGCTTAATCACCATAAAACTGAACTTTCCTTAATTCTTTAGCTCTCTTTTCCAAGTAATTCCTCAAACCAAATTTGCTATATTTCTCCCTACATTTTCTTACCTTAATTCTTGCATGAGCTAGCCTATAAATACCCCTGAATCAAAGCTAAAACTCACACAAAAAACTCTCTTCTTTCTATCTAATTTCCCTATAATTCTCTCCTCCTCTTCCCACAGTTTTCGTGCACAACCACCACCACAAACCACCGCAGCCATTGGATGCCACCAGTTTTCGACGCCAGCCGCCACCCCCGCCAGTAGCAACCACTTTCTGGTGAGCTGTTGCCACCTTGCCGTGCCTCTTCTTCCTCCTTCTTCTCGGTTTTCTATCTCTTCTTCTCTTCTCCTAATTAATTATATTATTATCATTATGAGGGTTTTATAAAAATTATTATGAGTGTTTTTAGTTAAATAAAATCAGTTTATTATTCAAGTTTATGAAAAGATATTTTATAAGGTTCATGTACATATAATTGGGGGTTTTATTTTAATTGTTATGATTATTTGATGAAACTTATATTGATTAAGCTTATATTTAATTGTAGGGTGTTTTTGACAAGAGTTCTTGAGGTTTTTTGTGTGTTTTCTAAGTGAGGATCAAGGTACATTTAAGTGCCCAGATCCCTTTGAAATTGATTGGATTGAATAAGCATGTTTTGTGTGATTTTGATGATGATTGAATTAAGTTGATTTGAATTATGATTTATGAAATAAAGTTTGAGAATCCATGTTTTAATAAATATGGTTGAGAATGGATTTTAATATCATGTTTTGAATGATTGAATTATTTATTATGTTTAAAAGGTTGATTTTGAAAGCATGTTGAATAAAAAGGAGTATTGAGTTGAATTATCATAAAGGATTAAATTATTGATTTAAGGAGAAATTATTAAATAATTGAATTATTAATAAAGCTTTACAAGCATGATTATATTAATTCTACTATGCGGATTTGGTTGATAAGACTTTGGACTTTGTATGACCGAGTCTTTCCTCAAGGATAACCTTTAAATATAAATATACTAACTTGGGGGGTGTGCACACTTAGGAGAGGAATTGGGTTTTTAAAAAGAGGAATTGATTTAATAATCATTATTATTGAATTTTTGAGTTATTGGAATTGTTTTGAGAATCTTGAGGATTGGTTTGGAATTATGAGTTTGGAATTATTGGATTAATTATTAGAATTGGTTTTAAAAGCATGTTTGCTAATAAATTGAGTTTACTTATCTTGCACTTAAATGTACTTGGCATATTTTTCTAATTCGTATTTCCTCTTTGTTTTAGTTTGCCCTATTTACCTTGATGGTAAGAAGTGTTAACTATTTTCAGGTGGAGTTAATAAGTGAGCATTTGGGAGTCCCGGCATTTTCTTCACCTAGTTTTACGAATGTTGGTTTTGTTTCTATTTTTGAGTACTCACAACAATGGTTACTATTTTATTAAGTATTAATAAAGGAAGAGTTTGAGTTTCCACTGTAAAGTTTTGGTTTTGTTTAGTAGTTTGAGTAGCCTTGCGTAATCACGTGGCAGTAATACGCCTAAGTCTATCTTTGCCTAAGTCTATCTCTACGGTATAATTATACGTATTATACTAGTATTTTTGTAGTGGGAGATTTGGAGGTGTTACAAATATGAACTTATTAGTCATGATTAAAAATATCTCATTTAAACATATTAAACGATAAATCATGTAGACTTTGCAGTCCTTATCTTATCTACACTTTGTAGTCCTTATTTTATCTGACTTACTAGCATTTAAGTTATCTAACTTGAACTCATTATTCATCATCTTATCGTATTTGAAGTTACTAATCCTTAACTTATCCTATATAAACTTAGTAATCCTTATCTAACCTACACTTAGTAGTTTAGACTAAGCAACCCTTATCTAATCCTTAACTTAAGAAATAAACTATAACTCATCTTATCTTATCTAAACTCAATAGTCCTCATCTTATCTGACTTATTAGCCTTTTAATTTATCAAATTTGAACTCATTACTCATTATCTTTTCTTATTTGAACTTATTTTATTTAAACTTTCCTTAATTTATCTTAATTTATTAACACTTGTATTACTAATTTTAAATTACTTTTTGTTATCTCATTCAAATTATCAAAACTTTTTTTTTTTAAATCTAATCATGTCTTTGTCAACACATGAACTTAACATAAAATTAAGAACTTTGTTATCACTATTTTTATATGAAATATAAATGCAAACAAATTAAATCTAAATTTCATCCTGATTACTCTTGTACACGTTACCACTAAGAGCAAACACAATGGTTGCCTACAACCATTGTGGTTATTAGTTATTTCATAATTTCTTCATCTTCCACCTCACCTCACCACTCTTATACCCATTGAATAACCAATGTATCTCAATAGTTAACCACAACTTTTTGGTTATACATTTTCTCTCCTACTTTTACCCAACTCTACCACACAATCTCTTTCTTAAATCCTATCATATATAATAATGCACTTGGTAATAATCAATCAAAACTAATAATTATACATTAACATAAATTAATTAGATAAAATGACTTATGTTTAAAAATATGCATTTTAAGATTTAATTAGTAAGTAATTAGTCGTTGATTAAGAAATAACCAATAATTGCAACTATACTAAATTCCATAATAATAAAAATGATACATATTCTAACAAATGACAACAGTTTTTGAAAGATAACAACGACCCGTGATTAAGTACAAACACAATAATTTAATTTTACGATTACACGTCCATTAACGCATATTATTTTGCCTACTATTAACACCGAATTTGAGCCACATATGTTCCACTAAGTCTTTCTTTAAGGCTTTATGCATAGCTTCATCATGAACACGAGCTCTATTAGACATGTAATTTTCAAAACTCGCAATTCGGTTGTTGCTATTTTGGAATTGAAAAGGCTCTTCATTATTTCCATTACTTGAAGAAGCAGCTGTAGATTGATCATATTCATTTGGATCGTAATAGATTTTATATGTATCTCTTTCATCCTCAACGATCATATTGTGTATAATGATACACGCTACCATTATTTTTCCTAACATTGATGCGTCACTATAGACACCTGATTGTGTCTCCCAAAAAACCAACCCCAGTGATGAGCACCTTTCACGTATTTGATTAATGAGTTCTGTAAAGAGTTGAAGAGTCTCGTGAAGTTTCCTTAAGCCTTCACCGTATTTCTAACCTATCCTAAAATTTTTTAATCCAAAATAATTCATTTGGTGTCTTTAAACCCAAAATCATTCATTTGGTGTCTTTAAACCCAAAATAATTCATTTTATGTCTTTAAATTATTCATTTCATGTCCAAGTCATAATTACGTTCAAACCAGATTTATTTGGTCCATAATCTCAATCCAATTATTCCTTAGTTGGATGGGGTTTGAAAAGAGCTTTCCAACGATATATTATAATCCCAAATTCGACTTATAACGAATAAGTTATGGCCAAAATACTAAACCAAGCCCAAACTGGACTTAGGTCCACCTTACCTATGACCCAATGATCATGTGAGGGTCCAAATACCTTAATTCCAATCCTAAACCAATTAGGATTCATTAGGAGCTTCTAGAATTATCTGGAAGGTTCTAATTTATCCTTTCCCAAAAGATGAGATTAAATAATTTGATATTGAATAAAACATCTCTGTTTTGATAATCTTAATCCCGGTCAAAATAGAATACGTATGGATATTTGATTAACCCAATCCGATTGAAATCAAACTCCATACGGATTTTTATCTTTAGAAAACCATCGCAAAAAGACAAAACTATCGCGCCGCGATGGACCTTGTCGCGACGCGATACTCTTATTGCCCTGCCATGAGACCTGTTTTATTCTGTTTCGTATTCGGATCTTTTCTGGTCTCTTCTACTCTCTTTTTTCCCTATAAATAGAGGTCGTTTCACCCCATTTTCAATCACCAACAGTCATCATCATCACCCCTAATATTCTTAATCATCTCTTCTCTCTCTTAATCCCATGTTCGTAGCCTTAGCCTAAGCACACCCTAAACATATCCTTGATACTCATCCAAATTAAACACCATACCTCCTTCACAAACTTGAATACTCCTAGCTATTCTCGACGTTGCCTTCGACCTCGACGTGAAAGGTTGATAGTTTTGAGGGTTTGGTTCCAAATCTATGTTTCAATTCATATTTTATTATTTACTTTATTGATTTCACTTTCTTGAAGTTTACTAACGTGTGTATTGTTTTAATAGCAAGAAGGTTGAGGCATCAAAGTGAGTAGTTCAATCACCCTTATTATCGTTCTTTGATTTTGGAGTAGAAATCATGTTTACAATATTATTTTAATTCCTAATATCATGTTAGGATTTTTTTTAATGATTTCTAGTATCATGATTAGGATGTTGATTTTGATTGATGGAATCATGTTTAGGATAACGCTATGATTTTTATTAGTGACATGTTAGGATTTGTAATTAATCTGTTTAGTATCATGCTTAGGATCTTACTATTAACAATGTTTTGATGATATTATATGATGATGATTGTTGTGTTAATCATATGTTGCTTGATTATTCATAATTTATTGTTATTGCTTAATCACGCCCCTTTTTGCAGGTTTAAAGAAAATTTGTACTTGAAATCGCGCCTAATAAGATAATTAATAATTTGATTTAGGCTAATATGATTTTAATTCAAGTGATCACCAATAATAGATTTAATTGTGCATTAATAATCAACCATCGTAGATTAAATAGGTTTAGGATTAATTTAATGTATGTATGTTGATCGAAAAGCGCATATGAATATCATAAGAATTAAGTACATGCCTATTTAGGGCGGGTTCAATCTCTTTTAGGTTGTATTCGTACTATCATCCCCGAATATCCAGTCATGGTTCCAGACCACTATGGAGTTAGCGATCTCCGTGATCGTGAATGGAGTGTAACCTTCACACCCGTGAACGGTTTACAAGTTCCTAAAACTTGTTGGCGACTCTTTTTCTTTAACTTCTTTTCCTTGGAGCGTTGCCATGGCTTGAAGCATGAACCACAGTTCGACTCAAAGATGAGTTTGAATAACTCCCTTTAGTCATGAGCTAGCGCAGGATTTCGTATTATTGCAAAACGAGCTTGTATTACTCCAAAAGCACGCTCAACATCCTTTCATCTAGTTTCTTGTACTTTGGCAAAAAGATCTTCTTTTTCATTTTGTGGTAGTGATATTGTAGGAATGAATGCTGTTCATTTAGGATATATACCATTAGTGAGATAATAACCCATATTGTATTGGCGGTCATTCACAACATAGTTAATAGAAGGTGCACGACCTTCAAAAACATCGTTAAACAAAGGGGATCTATCATGAACATTAATATTATTACGACTATCTGGTGTCCCGAAAAAAGCATGCCAGATCCAAAGATCATATGATACCACAGCTTCCAAGATTAATGTGGGTTTGTCCGGTCTTCCAGAAAACATACCTTTTAATCGAAGTGGACAATTTTTCCACCACCAATGCATGCAATCAATAGAACCTAACATGCCTTGAAATCCTCGACGTTCACCAATTCTTAGTAGTCTTACCAAATCTTCTTCTTTGGGCTTTTTGAGGTATTCATCACTGAAGTAAGAGACAATTCCTTCCACAAAATGTTGTAGGGAATCTCTTGTAAGAGATGTACTAATTCGAATGTAGTCATCCACAGAATCAGCAGAGGTGCCATAAGCTATTAGCCTCATAGCGGCTATGCATTTTGCAATGCAGAGGCACCAAATCTTCCTATAGCATCTTGTCTTTGCTGAAAAAAGGGATGACGTTCTTCTAAAGTTTGCTTTATACGGAGAAAGATATGTTTGTTCATGCGAAATCTCCGACGAAATAACTATGGAGGGAAATAAGAGGGTCAGCAAAGTAGTCATTCCATAAATGATTGTGTCCATCCTCACGATCCCTTGGAACGGGGATCCTTGGTGCCCTTGGAACTTGATTTAAAATTTGATATACTTCAATTGGATTGGACATAAGAACTTCATCCATCATTCGGTCAACGAGACAATTGACTTGCCTTCATTTTTCATATCGTTGGGTTTGGCTATTTTTGAATTAGAAGAGGAATTAGAAGAGTTGGAGCTTTCGTCGGATGGCATGTTTTTAAACCAAAGTTTATATGAGAATGGAAGGTAGAGTTTTTTTATGGGAATAAATGGATGGTTGATCGAGTGAAATGCATCTCATCCATCTTATTGAACAAATGTGTATGGTATAGAGTCATCTTTATTGTCTTATGTGATAAATTTTAAGTCTTGCATGCATTGATTCAGAAAGTAGTTAATAATTTTTCAGTAATGTAGATGCATGCATTTGCATCGTCACTATCACCTTAGCATTTTTATGTACGTCAAAGCAAAGTAATGTTACTATTTCCTTTTCAGTGTTAAGTACATCAGTGTATAGTATTTTTCACTATTACCTTTTCAGTGTTAAGTACATCAGTGTCTAGTATTTTTAATATTTGCTTTTCATTGTTGGGTACATCAATTCTTTATTAGTGTAATGTAAATCAATGTACATCTTTTGCAGTGATATATCAAAGTGAATTGATAGGTTTAGTCAGATCAATAATAATTGTATGTTAATACATATACAGTTTAATGTATTGAATAATATAATTAAGTGTATAATACGATTTTAAGATGGGACATGAAATAATTAACTTATTTTTTTATTAATAATGACATTACAACATAACATTCATTCATATCCTAAATCAACAACACATTTAAAATTGCCAAACTAAAAAAATTAAAAAAAAATTATTAGAAATCAAGCAACAGTAAAACTATAATCAACAACACTAATACATTAGTTTAAGGGGACCAACTTCTTCAACAAATTGCTTCTTGGTTCTGGGTCTTCCGAAGATAAGTTTGGCTTTGAATCGAGATGTTTAAATAATTCCATATTAATTTTTCTTTGCTTCCTTGCTTCTTTCTCCCTTTCTAGTTGCAACCTTGTAAGTTCAATTCCTCTTGATTTTCAGATTGCCTTATAAGGTTCATGTTCTGGGTAATGTCCAACCATTTCTGCCATGATCCAAGTGGCATGTTTTCCATCTTGCTCTTTCCTTTGTTTTTTCTAGATTCGCTGCTAGAAGGGAAGCCTGAATACCCAATATCACCACTGATTGGTGTTTTTGGGTTTGATGAAGATGAGTAGTTGCCAGCTTCATTGACATGTGATCTCTTTGAGTCACTTCCTTGAGTGGATGTATTTTCCTTGAATTTTTGAACAATATCATTATTTGGCTTCCACGCATCATGTTGTATAAGGATGTCCCAAACATGCTTGTCTTGAAAGGTTTTAGACATCAATGATGTCTTTGTTCTGTTGGCAGCATATATACTATATGCTAACATCTTCATCATTCTGACCATTCCCTTTCTTAATTCATCATGAGCATGTGAACTACAAAATTTAGAACATAAAGCATTGATGCTTCTCCAGCAGTTTCTAATTTGCTCCATACCCCTCATTTTCAACAAATCTTCTCGTGTTACCCCGTCAGTACCTTCTTTGAAACACCTTTGTTTGTATAATCTAACATTATTATACATTTCCTCAATTTTCCTCCAAAAAAATACCCCTTTTGGTTAGTGTTAGTTTTTTTTTTAATTTTTATTTATTTATTTATTTATTTTTTATTTTGACTAACCTCGAGCCAAGCCTTCACAAGAACCACTTCTTCAGCTTTTGACCAAAACTTTGTTCTTCCATCTTGATTGCCTCCTTCATGACCTCTTTCATTTTCTTCAACTTCTGGTTCATTGTCGTCATCTGACGCGTTCGATGTGTATCAGCAATCGATGTGTATGAGCAATCAAAACTCGGAAATGCGTTCGATGTATTTTTTTTAAGAATTGTATTTTAAAATTTTTATGACTGTTACAAAAATTACAATGGTTAAAAATTCAGAGAAATCTCAGTCGTTGATCAAACAAATGGATGTCACATTCTCCTTTGCCATGTAACCAAGGAAAAAAATTAAAACCAAAAAGTGGGTATTATTTTAATCAATAACCCATTTTCACAACCGGTTATTGTTGTAACCTAGTTACAAGATTTTTTTCCCGAAAAGTTTCCCTCTCCTATTTATTTTTTATTTTTTTATTTTCCCGCTTTCTCTCTCAATAACCATGCATCATGGTGAATCGTTAGGTATGCTCTAAGTAAGGAGACTAAATCCACAAAGTTAAGTATATGTAATTGTTAAAATAATAAACATACTCTACTGTAATAATTATAGCCTATAGTGTAGGTTGAAGTCCCTATGGAAAAAAAGGATTAAATTAATATAAAGTTGAATCACACACTTCTTTATCACATAAAATCAGATACACCCCCCTAATTTCCTACCATATTTCATTTCCCTCCATAAGTTGTCAATTGCCTCCTTTAGTCTTCTTACCTTCTCTAAGAAGAGTATAATGTGTCCAAATTTCTTTCTTTCCATACGGAAGCAATACTCCAGATCAAAATTCAGAGACAAAGGGTCATCATCTACAAGGTAAACAAAAAAACTTTCCTTATATCATTTTGACAATTTTTTAATGCTGATATATAAATTCAGGTTTAATATTGATTTTGTTTTTTTTATCAAATTTGGTTCCATAATTCCAATAATGAACTATACAATTTTAATGTGATAAAGAAGTGTGTAGATTCAACTTTATATTGTCTATAAATTTATAACAATGACGTTATCATCTTAATAGATTCAACATCAACACAAAAATAACTTGTAACTCGGCGTACTAGGTATAAGGGATTTGATGATTTTTTATTTTTTTTATTTTTTGGAATTGTATTTTAAAAATTATATTTGTAACAAAAATTACAATGGTTATAAATTTAGAGTAAATCTCAGCCACTGATCAAACAAATGGGTGTCACATTCTACTTTGCCACGTCATCAAGGACAAAAATTAAAACCAAAAAGTGGGTATTATTTTAATCAATAACCCATTTTCACAACCCGTTATATATTGTTGTAACCTGGTTACAAGATTTTTTCCCCAAAATTTTCTCCCTCATATATATATATATATATTTATTTATTTATTATTTTCCCAGTTTTTTATTTTTTTTTCTCTCAATAACCATGCATCATGGTGAAACGCTTGGTATGCTCTAACTCAGGAGACTAAATCAACCAAGTTAAGTATATTTAATTGTTAATATACTCTATCTGTCCCATAATATTTGACACATTTACCAATTTTTCCCGTCCTAAAATACTTGACACGTTACTAAAAATGTAATGGGACCACTAATAGAAAAAATATTTTCTCACATATTCTCTCTCCTCACCTACCCTACTCCCACCCCACTTTGTTGTTTCTTATAATATAAAAATACAAAAGAGAATCTTTATACAATAAATAAATATTTTAAATAGACACACTTTTAGTTTTATTAAACTACGTATCTAGCCCAACATCCCAAGTATTATGGGACGGAGGGAGTAGTAAATATACTCTACTGTAATACTTATAGCATATAGTGTAGATTGAAGTCTCTATGGAAAATGAGGATTAAAATAATTTAAAGTTGAATCTACTCACTTCTTAATCACATAAAATTAGATACACCCCCAATTTCTTGTCATATTTCATTTCCCTCCATAAGTTGTCAATTGTCTCCTTTAGTCTTCTTACCTTCTCTAAGAAGAGTATAGTGTGTTCAAAACCGGTTATTGTTGTAACTTTGTAACAAGATTTTTCCCCAAAATTTTCCCTCCTCTATTTTTTTTTTATTTTTTATTTTTTATTTTCCCATGTTCTTTCTCTCAAAACCATACATCACGGTGAACCGCTTGGTATGCTCTAACTAAGGAGACTAAATCCACCAAGTAAAGTATAAGTAATTGTTAAAATAGTAAACGTACTCTGCTGTAATGATTATAGCCTATGGTTTAGGTTGAAGTCCCTATAGAAAAAAGGATTAAAATAATATAAAGTTGAATCTATACACTTCTTTATCACATAAAATCAAATACATCCCTCCCAATTTTCTGCCATATTTCATTTCCCTCCATAAATTGTCAATTGCCTCATTTAGTCTTCTTACCTTCTCTAAGAAGATTCTAGTGCAACTAAATTTCTTTTTTTTTCTTTTATTTTTTTCCCCGTACGAAAGCAAGACTCAAGATCTAAATTCAGAGACAAGGGGTCATTTTCTACAAGATAAAAACAAAATTTTCCTTGTATCATTTTTATAATTCTTTTAATGTTGATATATATATATATATATATATATATATATATATATTCAGGTTTAATATTGAATTTTTTTTTATTAATTTTTTTTTCATACTTCCAATTATGAACTATACAATTTTTATGTGATAAAGAAGTGTGTAGATTTAACTTTATATTGTCTAAAAATCTCTAACAATGATGTTATCATCTTAATAGATTCAACATCAACACAAAAAAATGCCCGTAACTCGACCTACTAGGAATAAGAGATTTGTTGATGTATTTTTTTTAATTATATTTTAAAAATTATGGCCTTTAAAAATTACAAGGGTTATAAATAAATAGAATCTCAGCCGTTGATCAAACAAATGAATGTCACATTCTTTTTTTCCACATCACCAAGGACAAAAATTAAAACCAAAAAGTGGGTATTATTTTAATCAATAACCCATTTTCACAACCGGTTATTGTTGTAACCTTGTAACAAGATCTTTTCCCCAAAATTTTCTCTTTCCTAATTTTTTTTAAAATTATTTTTTCAATTTCTCTCTCTCAATAACTGTAGACACCTGATTGTGTCTCCCCAAAAACCAAACCCAGTGATGAGTACCTTTCATGTCTTTGATTATCGAGTTAGGTGAAGAGTTGAAGATTATCGTGATTTCCCTTTAGCCTTGACCATTTATAACCTTTCCTTAAATGTTTTAGTCCAAAATCATTCATTTCGTGTCTTTAAAACCCAAAATAATTCATTTTGTGCCTTTAAACGCAAACCATTCATTTCGTGTCCTTAAAATAATTCATTTCGTGTCCTCTTTATAAAACGTTCAAACTAGTTTATTTTGGTCCATAATCCTGGTCCAATTATTGTGTAACTAGATTAGTGCCCGTGCGATGCACGATAGTAATAATCTTTTTTCCATTATTAATTGTGATATAATATAAAAATGAGGCAACTCATGTGGAATATACGACAAATACAATGCATATAGAAAAATAAAATAATAAGGCAAAAATTATTAGAACTACAATTGAGATAAAAAAATTCAATAATACTTCGTCTAAAAGATGTCCGGACGGTAATGATAGTATCTTGTACCTTTTTTTCTATAATTAAAAAAGAGTTGGAATATTATTTTAGGTAAATATATATGAAAAAAATTAAGAACACGAAATAAAAAGAAATACTTTTGATGTAATGATAATATTTAAGATTTGAAACAATATTATTATAGTTGTATTATTATACAAATATTCCAAAAATAAAAGGTGTTTTTTTGCTAAAAGGGGAGGGGGAGTTTTGAAGGGAAAATAAAACACTAGGAAGTGACACGGGTCATTCCTGATGTCTGTTTTAATATTATGTTATTGATTAGATGAGGCTTGAAAAGAGCTTTTCAACGACATATTATAAGCCCAAATCCGACTTATAACGAATAGATTATGGCTAAAATACTAAACCAAGACCAACCGGACCTAGGTCCATCTTACCTACGACCCAATGATCATGTGGAGGGTCCAATACCTTAATCCCAATCCTAACAAATTAGGATTCATTAGGAACTTCTAGAAGTCTCTAGAAGATTCTAATCTATCCTTTTCGAAAGATAAAGATCAAAGAGTTTGAAATTGAATAAAACTCTTATTTTTGAAAATCCTTATTCTATTCGAATTTAAATACGTTTAGATATGATTTTGTGCCTCATAATTTTTTTCTAAATATTAAATGGTTAGATAGCTCTTGAAATTATCTTTCCAATGATATATCATAATCCCAATTCCGAGCTATAACGAAAAAGATATGAATGAAATACCAAACTCTATCCAAAACTAACACTGTTGCACTATTTCAATCATATCTTTTATTCTAGAAAAGATATCAATATTATTCTAATTGAGTTGGAAAGTAGACTTCCAGATCTTTCCAATGATATATTATTTATCTTATTCATATATTTGGATCAAAAGTTATGATAAAACCAAAAATTGCAAAATTGTAGGATCATCGTGCCGCGATAAGCTTGTGGCGCCACGACAAGGCTGTCACGCCGCTATGGAACCTGTTTTACTTTGATTTGATTTTATCCTTCGACTCTCTTTTTTCCTTATAAATAGAGGTTATTTCACCCCATTTTCATTCATCAACAAGCTTGATCACCAACAATCATCATCTAATCCTCTCTCTAAGCTAAAGCTTTTCTCTCTCTCTCTCTTCTTTCTTGATTTCTAGCCTCAGCCTAAACACCTCCCAAACACACATCTCTTGATAGTTTTTCCTAAGCAAACACCATACCTCCTTCATGACCTTTGAATATTCCTAGCCAATCTCGAAGTTGCCTTCGACCTCGACGTGAAAGGTTGATAGTTCTGAGGGTTTGGTCCCTAATCTATATTTCAATTCTTATTTGATTTCTTATTTGATATATTATTTCTTGAAGTTACTAACGTGTGTATTGTTTTGATAGAAAGTGGTACGAGGCATCAAAGTAAGTAATTCGATTACTTAATTATTCTTTTTTAATTCCTAGTATCATGTTAGGATGCTATTCTTTTTATTCCTAGTATCATGTTAGGATGTTGATTTTAATTTCTAGTTATAGACACCTAAAAATGTCTCCTTAAAACCAAACCCGATGATGAACAACCTTTCACCGCCATTATTGGGCGGGTCGAGTATTTAATCTTGGGAGTGCTTAAAACCAATGTTCAGTCAAACATATTCAATCCACAAATCAGTCCAACCATTTATTTAAACTCAGTCCAACTCATATCCTAGCCCAAAACCTTTTAATTCATTTCGTGTTATTTATTAATTAAGCTCGATTAATAAATAATAAAAACCCTAAGCCTGAAACTAATCCGGAATAGCTGAAACGGTGCATAATATATCATGTACTTAATTATTAAGCAAGGATTAAATGATTCTGGACTGTTTTAAGGAAAACATGTGCATCGTGTCACGACAGACACACCGCGTCATGGTATTCCGTGCCGTGTCGCGGTATATTGCACCATGTCACGGTATTCCGCACCGTGTCGCGACGAAAATGCCGTGACACAGCGTTTTTCTAGGGTTTCTCCGCGGTGTCTTTTCATTTCTAGGGTTCCGTACCTCACCCCTCTCATTTTCTCTATAAATACGAACCTGATTTCTCCAGTTTCGGGGGCACCAACAATCATCTCTTTCTCCCTGCACCAACAATCATTCTCTTCTCTCTCTTTAGCCTAAACACTAGCCTACCCTATTCTCTCATAATACTTCCCCTAATTACTCCAAGGAGTCCATACTTGACCCGAAGTTCTATACTTAAACCAAGGCGTGAAAGGTAGAATTAACTGAGGGTTTGGACCAAATCAACTCTACTTTTCATTTAATTTAATTCAATTTGATTTATTATTTATTGAAGTTACTAATAGTTTATTCATCATGTAGCAATTCAAGGAAACGCGGAACGTGAGTAGTTAATTCACTTAATTACTCTTTTTATTATTCTTGTTGCTAGTATCATGATTAGGTTTATCATTATTTGGTTTGGCTAACGTTATTATGGTTAAATTGCTTCCAATGTTGATGTTGATCCTATTATATTTATTGATCACTGTATTGCATGTTTAAAGGGAATATGTAATCGAAAATCACGCCTAATAAGATAATTTGGATGACCGGTTTAGGTTCCTTTTTAATCTTGTTGTTTAATCGAAGTGATCAAGATATTATAGAAATATATGTTGCATTAACATCAAACCAATTTAGCTTAATATTAGTTTGGAAGAAATTGAATCTTTGTTTGCATGCCTTTTAGATCGCAAGAATCACTTTTCACAATAAGAATCGAGTAGAGGCCAATACGGGCGAATGTGACTCCATGACTCACTTCGTACCATCATCCCCGATCCTCCTTTCGTGGTTCCGAACCATATGGAGTTAGTAATCTCGTGGATTATGAATGGGGTGTAACCTTCACGGGTCAATCGTTGTTGCCTATCATTGTCCCTTAATCGTGGTTGCCTTATAATGATCCGTGAACGGTTTACAAGTTCCTTAAAAACTTGTTGGCGGCTCCCTACTTTATTTGTCCCTAATCGTTGTCCCTAATCGTATATGGTCAATTCCCACTTTCTATGAGTGCCAAGCATATTCACCACATGCTTACGTAGGCGTTTTTCGAACGACGCCTACACTAGTATCATGGGTGTTAATTAATATTTCTAATGTCATGCTTACTAGTATCATGTTTAGGATAATGCTTTGATTATGATTATTATTAGTGACATGCTAGGGTTTGTAATTAATCCGTTTAGTATCATGCCTAGGATCTTGCTAATCATGTTTTGATGATTTGATGATTGTCGTGTTAATTATATGTTGCTTGATTATTCATGATTTATTGTTATTGCTTGATGACGCCTTTCTTGCAAGTTTAAAGGGAATTTGTACTTGAAAACACACCTAATAAGATAGTTAATAATTTGTTTTAGGCTAATATGATTTTAATTCAAGTGATCACCAATAATAGATTTGATTGTGCATTAATAATCAACCAACGTAGGTTAAACAGGTTTGAGGTTAACTTATTGAATGTATGTTGATCGGAAAGCGCACATGAATATTATAAGAATTAAGTAGAGGCCGAATTAGGGCAGGTACAATCTCTTTTAGGTTGGGTTCGTACCATCATTCCCGAATATCAAGTCATGGTTCTGGACCACTATTGAGTTAGCGATCTCCGTGATCGTGAATGGGGTGTAACCTTCACACCCTTGAACAGTTTACAAGTTCTTAAAACTTGTTGGCAACTCTTTTATCTCTAGCTTCTTTCTCTTTGGACGCCACCATGCTTAAATGCATGATCACAGTGGGGCTCAAGGTTGAATTTGAAAAATTCCCTATAGTTTTTTTGCGACTCCATTGGGGAGGATTTTTAATTTTGATTCCCAAAATTTATTTTGGCAATTGATTTGGAATGAGTGGATGAGATTTGAAAGATTCTAGATATTCATGTGCGTAATTTTGATTACCATTGTGGCATAAGCATGAAAAGGTCTGCATTGGAAAGACCTTTCATAATGTGTAAAAAACATATGATTTTTACACGTAGGAAAAGCTGGAAATATCTTTCACAACTAGAATCGAAAAGATACTACGAAAATAAAAAAAACGTAGAACATAGAAAACTGCCGCGACGCGTTGGAACTGTCGCGACACGGCAGAGTTTGTCGCCAAACGACAACTTTATCGCGGCGATAGAGTTTTCGCTATGAGACAACCTCTGTTTTCTCGCGCCAAGTTCTCGCGACATCGCGCCAGGAGTATGTCTTCTTGTTTTGACCGATTCTAGTACTGTCTCGACGATTTTTCTTCCTGATTGAGTTTTTCCGACTTTTCTGAACCAATATGTGTTCTACATATGGTACTAGCCCCTGGGAACTCACGCTCCATCCACTCTAACGAACGCTCCGTGCAACGATGAGTGCATCCGAGTTTGTGAATTCACCAAACCATGGAAGCAAGTTTAACTTGTGGGGTCCCATCCATCGTGCCAACACTTCAAAAGGTAAGGCTTCTGCACGATGCATCTGGACTCATAACCATAGACCCTCTTGGACACCATAATCCTTGACCTTTAGAGAACTAGAGCCATGGATAGGTTTCAAACTCATTACATCATATTGTGACTACTTGACTACTTGTGCATATCTTACTTGTGCATAGCTTGTTTGTGATCAAACTAACCCTTTGTGTTGAATTTTTTCTTGTAAATATGTCTAAACATACTAATCAAGGAGTTGATTCTCTTATTTAACCCTCTTCTTTTTTATTAAGTCGAGTCATAGCTCTTTTTTTTTATTTTTTATTTTTAAGTCAACCCAGATTTTTTTTATTCCCGTATACTGTACAAGCGTCACTTTGTTTTGGTCATAACCAGAGTTCTAGAAAGTGTTACGTGTCTTGAAACCTATGGATCTATTGCCTTGAGTTTTATCTTTCATTTGGCGTTAGTTTCGTCCCAATCAGAGTCACAGATCATAAGTTATGATTGAAATACTGTAGCCTGTCCAGTGACTCCAGTTTAGGAATTATATCTTTAGTGTTGGAGGATAACTTTTTTTAATCATTTTGTGTCAATCTTGTCTATATTTGAGTCATAACCAATCTTCTACTCCATTTAGAATTCTAAGTTGTGTCAAACTCTTAAAAGATAAAAATTAAGAATTCTACTCCTATTCTAATTGTTTTATCTTAAGAGTCATCCTTCATTCCATATTCCTATCTTTTTATTATCTTTTTTCCACCCTTTAGAGTCCCACTCTAGTCAATCTTTTATATTTCTCATTTCCTATCCATCTCATTTTTATCCTTTGTATCTTGGTCAAACCATGAGTCTACCTATTGTAGAATTCTTGTCCATCTTCCTAGTCTTTGTTGATTATTGTGCTAATTTTAACATGTGTTCTTTGTCTTTGATTGTGGTTTAATCTTATTTACGACTAATGTTTGTCAATGGACTACTTTCACCTAGTAAATATCACAAATATTAAAATTGAACAAAATTAATCAAATTTGTTTGTCTATCTTTTAGTCTTTCGGCTATTTGGTCCTTGAATCCTTTGTTTTTTCACACCGTTCTCATACTTAGTCCCATGGTCATCGCACGAGTCTTGAATATATCACTTTCACTCACGAGTCTTTGCACACACCTTGTACATACTTTTTTCACACCATGACCATGTCTTAGATTCATGCGTGAGTCAACTTTCCGTCATTCGAGTTGAGGGTCCGTCCTATTCCCGAATTTTTCTTCCATATCATTCCACAAATACACTCTTTCCCTTTACAACATTACATACCTCACACTTTCTTTCTTAAACACCTTCCACATTCACATACTTTCCCTATACACATATATCTTCTTACATACACTCCTCTTACATGCTTTCCCCATATATGTCATTCACCCTATACACTATAATCTTTCGAGAATCACCTCATCTATGCATGTTGAATTGAGTTTGAGTCATGTGATTGACAATAAAACATACATGGTTTCTGTTTAGGGTGAAAATACCCTAAGACACGTGGCCCAATAAAGGCTTGACACGTGTCAATCTTTCAACGGTCTGCAAAGGCCCAATTCCTTTGCGACACGTGTCTCTTATACCCTAATTGAGGTACAGTTCTCCCTTACTATAAATAGTAAGGGTAGACCTCATTTATGAGGAACACACAATAATTGCAACCACACAAAAAAACAAACAAAGCCCAAACCTACTGAAACGCTCTCGAACCGAGAAGCTTTTATTGTTCTTATTCCACTTCGAAAAGATACTAACTTAATCTTCGGAGGCGGAACTCCCACCCCCATCCGGAGTCTCCGTTACTTGTGCAGGTACAGGCGTAAGAAGGAAGTCTGCTAGGAAATTGTAACTCTCCCGAAGGACATAAAATACCCCCAAACATCTGGCGCCGTCTGTGGGGAGAGTACTTTCTAGATGACATCTGAGCCTATACTACCTGGTAAAGGCAATCTGCCTACTGGGGAGGTTGAGGTCCATTCGGACCAAGATACAGCCGATAACTATGACTTGGAAGCCTACACTGCTGCGGATGGCTCTTTAAGGACCAAGAACACCCGTTCCAAAGATAAGAGAGAACGGGAAGGGAACCAGGCGGCTCCTAGCAAGCTAACTAGGGGGCCGCTTGGGTTAACCTCTACCGCTGGAGACTCCCCAGTCTCCAGAGATGAGCTCATGAATATGATGATGAGCTTCAAAGGAGAGATCAAAGGCCTTCTGGACTATACAGCCGGCCCCCGTAAGGGTCAGGCGGAAGAAAGGCGTCACGGTAAAAAGACAGCCAAAACAGTAAAGGGTAGAGCATCTACCCCGCATCCGAAGTCAAACATGCCGGCTAGGCTCTTTGATTTCTCAAAGATGCACACTCCTATAGATGGAGTCAGAAAGCCCGTCCGGCACATTCAGCCGGATGGAACCAAGAAAGTCTATTCTGACGCCCGGACGCTCATCCAAGATAAAAAGACTCAGCGATCCGAGTCGGCATCAACATCGACCTTTCGAGACAGCTTCAATGCCACCTCAGGAAGGCACTCGAGAACAAACAACGACAGCCGGACGAGCGAGGTTTCCGCTCGATCCGGCCCCCATATGATCCAACCGGCAGTGCATGGAACACCGTATACGCCCTTTGGATCCCCCTATGCACAGGCAGGTATTTTCGGGGGGCAGCATCAGCCGCCCGTCCAGCCTATGGACTGGCAGCTCCGGCTGCTCAACCTTGGGGAACAGCCAACGGCGTTCTCCAGAGAAATCACCGAGATGACCCAGCCGTCTAAAATCAAAAACGTGTTGGTAGGCGCCTACGACGGTACCACCAACCCGGAAGATCACCTTATGGCATACACCAACCTGATGTATTTGCAGGGTTTGGATGACGCCGCATGGTGCCGGTGCTTCCCGGCTACGTTGAAAGGGATTGCTCAACGTTGGTTTGGTAACCTCCCAGCCGGATGCATCAATAATTTCAGGACCTTGGCCTACTGGTTTACGTCCAAATTTTCTATGAACATCCCTGCCAAGAAAACAAGCCTTGATCTAGGGGCAATACAACAGGGAGACAAAGAGGGGCTCCGGTCATATGTCAGGCGGTTTAACCTGATGAGGATCCAAATCCATGGATTGTCTGATGACGTTGCCTATACTGATTTCTTCAAAGGCTTAAAAGATGGATCAACTTTTAAGTTTGACTTGGTTAGGAAGAGGGTCTCCACTCTTCACGAGGCGCTCATGAAGGCGGAGGCCTACATTCAGGCAGTGGAATTGTGTGCTGTTAAACTTCCAACGGATTACAAAAGATCCGATAAAAAAGAGAGTCGGCCTACCCAGTCGGCCAAAAAGGAAGACAAGAGAAAGGGGGTATGGGCGGCAGACTCATCCGGACAACCTTTCCAGAAAAGGAAGAGGTCGGATCCGTATGTGCCAAAGTACGAGTTCAACAAGGACTGTGCCTCCATTCTCAACGAAGTAAAGGACCGGTTGAATCTTGAAAAACCGTCTCCTATGAAGAGTCCTCTAAGCGCCCGGGATAAGAGCAAATGTTGTCTTTTTCACGAGGAAATTGGCCACGACACTGAGGGTTGCTTTAGCCTCAGGCGGCTCTTCGACCGGCTCGCTGATGAGGGGGCTCTCAAATCTTATCTTTCCAAGTCAAGGGGTACTCCTAAACAAGCAAGAGGACCACCCCCAAAGAAGACGGCTACTCAATCGGATACGGATGAGGAAACCATCCTGACCATAGCCGGTGGATTTGCGGGAGGTGGGCCTACCATCCGGGGCACAAAAGACAACATTCGGAAACTGGTCAACTCAGTGAATGAGGGCCAGTCGTCTGAATATTCATTTCCGGAAGTTAACATCTCCGAGAGAGATAGGGGCGAGGTCAGGCGGCCTCATGATGACCCCATAGTCATCGAGTGCAAAATCGCCAATCAAAGAGTTGGCCGGATCTTCATTGATACCGGGAGCTCATCCGACCTCATCAGCTACCGGTGCTTGGAGAAACTCAAGTATAAGCCCAGTAGCATGCTTCCGGCCTCATACCCTCTTGTAGGTTTTGGGGGAGGAGTAGTACATCCGGTGGGCATGATTGATCTACCCATCCGGTTCGGAGAGAAGGGTAAGAGTCGGCATATGGTTGTCAAGTTTCTTGTTGTAGAAGAGCTGACTGCCTACAATCTGATTATTGGCCGTCCAACCCTTAACCTCTCAAAGGCAGTCATCATCCCATCTCTAATGTTGATAAAGTTTGAAAGGGATGATGGCACAGTCGGTTCCTTGAGTGGGGACCAAAAGATGGCGAGAGAGTGTTACCTCTCGGACATCAAACCAACGCTTGACACAGGCGGTCAAGAGAAAGAAATTGTTGAACTTGACGACTGTGATCAAAGCTTACCGGCTACAAAGCCAGCCGGTAAAAAGAGGAAGGCGGACCAACTGGCGCCTGTGAAGGAGAAACAATAGCAATCACTGTCCGGGGAGAGGACAAACGTCCTTCGCCCTCAGCCGGCTGGAGAAATAATTGATGTTGTCCTTGAAGACAGCCGGCCAGACAGAACCGTCAAGGTTGGAACGGCTGCGTTTGAAAGTTTGGGATCAGATTTGCTCCTTTTGCTGAAGGAGTTCAAAGATGTGTTTGCCTTTGAAGTAGAAGAGATGCCGGGTGTAAGTTCGGATCTTGCTGTACATAGACTCGCTGTGGATCCTAAGAAGAAGCCGGTCAGGCAAAAGAAACGGAACCATGGCGAGGAAAGGTCCCAGGCGGCAGCAACCGAGGTCAAGAAACTCTTGGATGCTGGATTCATCCGGCAATGTTACTACCCGGATTGGGTAGCCAATGTCGTCCTTGTGAAAAAGCCGAATGGAACCTGGCAGATGTGTGTAGATTACACGGACCTCAACAGGGCTTGTCCAAAGGATAGCTACCCGCTTCCAAAGATAGATCATTTGGTAGACTCTACAGCCGGCCATGCCCTGATGAGTTTCATGGACGCCTATTCCGGCTTCCATCAGATACCCTTGTGGAAGAAAGACCAAGAGAAGACGGCTTTCGTCACAGATCAAGGGCTATATTGCTACATGGTGATGCCGTTTGGGTTGAAGAATGCGCCTGCTACTTTCCAGCGAATGATGAACGCGGTCTTTTATGATCAGATTGGGAGGAACGTGGAGGTGTACATTGATGATATGATTGTCAAATCAAAGCTGCAGGCGAATCATCTAGCCAACCTCCGAGAAACTCTCACCACCCTCAGACGGCATAAAGTCATGTTAAATCCAAAAAAATGCGTCTTTGGAGTTGAGTCCGGGAAGTTTCTTGGATTTTTGATTGATCAGAGGGGCATAGAGGCCAATCCGGACAAAGTACAGGCGGTGATTGACATGCAGTCGCCACGTACCGTCAGGGAGGCTCAAAAGCTTACCGGTTGCCTGGCAGCATTGGGGAGATTCCTCAGCCGGTCAGGTGACAAGTGCCTGTATTTCTTTCAAGCAATCAAAAAGAGGTCAAGGTATGAATGGGGTGAAGAGGCTGAGGCGGCATTTCAACGGCTGAAGCAACACCTGCATTCTTTGCCAAGATTGGTGAGTCCCCTACCCCAGGAGGCTCTCTACATGTACTTGGCCGTCTCGGATCACTCCTTGAGCGCCGTCCTCCTTGCTGAGAGAGACGGCAATCAGCTCCCGGTATACTTTATAAGCCATGTCCTCCGGAATGCTGAACTTCGTTATCCCACGATCGAAAAATTCGGTCTGGCTTTATTCAAAGCAGTCAAGCGGCTGAAACCGTATTTTTTAGCACATCCGGTGACCGTTTACACTGATCAGCCGCTCAAAAGGCCTATGACCACTTTAGAGTCATCCGGAAGAATGATTAAATGGGCTGTGGAAATCCAAAGCTTAGAAATCACTTTCGAACCCAGGCGAGCAGTGAAGGGTCAGGCGTTTGCCGACTTCATCGTTGAAATGACGAGGCCAATACAGCCGGATAAAACTGATCAAGTTTGGAGGGTTTATGTAGACGGGAGCTCTACGCTGAATGGTTGCGGAGCGGGTGTAATTATTCACTCTCCGGAGGGGGACAAATACGAGTATGCTCTACGATTCAAGTTTCAAGCTTCGAATAATGAAGCTGAATACGAAGCCCTGCTAGCCGGTATACGCATGTGTAAGGCAGTCGGGGCAAGGAAAGTTGATGCCTGCTCAGATTCCCAACTCATCGTTAGCCAGTACAACGGTGACTACGAGGCCACCCATCCGGTGATGATTATGTATCTACAGGCGGTCAAAGAGGAGGCTGGGGCATTTGATGAATTCAACCTAAGTCAAGTACCCAGATCCGAGAATAATCAGGCGGATGCACTATCCAAACTTGCATCCTCCGCCACATGTGATACGCCTAGATCAGTCTTCTGGGAAGTCATGGAAAAGAAAAGCATTGAACATGACCCCATTGGAGTACTAGATTGAAGCTCCACTTGGATGGACCCCATCCGGAATTACTTGGTAGACGGCACTTTACCGGAAACCTCATCCGAAGCAGCTGCTCTTAAAAGACGAGCATTAAGCTTCGCAATGCACAAAGGTGAACTGTTCCGGAAGGGTTACTTGCAGCCGCTATTCAAGTGTGTTACCCCAGAACGGGGCAAGGAAATACTGGAAGATCTCCACGCCGGCTTCTGTGGATCTCACATTGGCGGGAGGACCCTCGCCAAAAGAACCCGGCGGCAAGGATACTTTTGGCCTACACTAGAGGCGGATGCATTAGATCTGGTGAAAAGATGCGACAAGTGCCAGAGGTTCGGCCGGCTGATAAGGCAGCCGGCAACTGATTTGACAGCTATTCACAGCCCAATTCCCTTTGCAAAATGGGGCATGGATATTTTGGGGCCATACACTCCTGCCCCAGGCGGCAGAAGATACATTTTAGTGGCTGTTGATTACTTCACCAAGTGGGTTGAGGCCGAGGCGGTAAAGGGCATCAAAACTAAGGAAGTCATCTCCTTCATTTGGAGAAATGTCATCACCCGGTTCGGTGTACCAATGTCAATGGTCTTTGACAATGGCCCCCAGTTCGAAACGCCTGTCCTAAAGACTTGGTTGCAAGATCAAGGGATTTCCCACTACTTTGCATCCGTTGGCCGTCCGCAAGCAAACGGTCAAGTTGAAGCTTTCAACAAGCTCATCTCAGGCGGCATAAAGAAAAAGATCGAGAAGGCAGGCGGGCTTTGGGCAGAAGAGTTAACTCACGTTCTTTGGTCCATCAGAACTACTGAGAAGGGGTCAACCGGTGAAACTCCATTCCTTATGGCATATGGCACAGAGGCGGTGCTTCCCATTGAATTATATGAGCCAACACTTCGAATCATGTTGTATGATGAAGAGGCAAATTGGGAAGCCATGCGCCTGTCTCTGGATACTCTTCCAGAAAGAAGGGACAACGCCGCCTTGCGTCATGAAATCTACCGCCTTCGACTGACGAGGGCCTACAACAAAAGGGTGCTTAAACGCCCCCTCAAAGTTGGAGATTTTGTATTACGGAAGCTTGAAGCAACCGGTAGGGCATACGAACAAGGGAAACTAACCCCAAACTGGGAGGGACCCTACCGGATTTTTGAAGAAGTTAGAAACGGCACATACCGCCTGGAAACCCCAGACGGAATGCGGCTGCCTCGTACCTGGAATGTAGATAACTTGAAAAAGTACTACTTCTAAGGATTGAAATGTGAAAGCATATAATTTCCATTCATACAATTGTATTTGCACCTGTCTAGTGCAAGAACACAGACGGAAGAACACTTGTTAAAAACACTGCTCCAAAAAGAGCAGTCATCCGGTGACACCCATCCGGGTGAATCACTGAAGAGAACAGCTCCCTTCTGGGTGGAACATTGTTCTAGCGATCCAATAACTCAAACGGCGTTTGTCTAAAACGATTTGCAGCCGTTAGAAATGATCCTTTGCATCTAGGATTCATCCGGCAAGGACCCAAAAGAGGTCCATCCGGGTGAATCACTGGAGAGAACAGCTCCCTTCTGGGTGGAACATTGTTCTAGCGATCCAATAACTCAACGACATTTGTCTAAAACAATTTTGCAGCCGTTAGAAATGATCCTTTGCATCTAGCATTCATCCGGCAAGGACCCAAAAGAGGTCCATCCGGAAAAATGAAATTCCTAATGGGCCAACGTAACCACCTAAACGGTTTTACATCTCATCCTATATATAATTGTACCAGACGGGGCAAGGTTAGATCAGTCACTGTCCCCCCATCCGGCTTCCATGAAACGACTGCCAGTCTACTGTTGGGGTAAACAGGTAGTCATTTCAGGGGCATATTGTGGTATCTCTTCTTCATCCGGCATATATAGAACGGCTGAAATACTTGTAAAAATGCATAAATAAAAAAAATGCTAATAATAGAGATAGCAAAACCGACTGTCGGTTAATAGATTAATATTAATCTAATTGAAATGTTAGCCGGACCCCTGTCCGGGAAAGATACATCGAAAATACACGGCACGCAGGCCGAAAAAAGAAAAAAGAAAATATCAATCTTGCTGTTGCTCTTGTTGCTGAGGCTGCTCCAACCCTTGAGCTTGCCCAACCTGAGTCTCAGCCGTCTGCTCTTGCAGCTGCTTCGGCTGGTTTCCCATTGGCACCCCATCCGGCTCTGACCCTAACCCCTTCTCAGCCCACTCGTCGAAAGGAGGAGGGGCAGGAGTGCCGAGTACTCGAGCTTCATAAACTTCAGAAGCATACAAGTAACGGAGGTTGAAATAGACAAAGTCAGAGTCCGGATGGATGAGGCCCCAAGCCAGCTTCATGCGCTCCTCGCAGTCGGCTTCATTCTCTGTAATCAGGCGGATGAGTTCCTCGTTCAGCTCCTTTTTGTGGGCCGCCTGAATATTAGTGAGTTGGACAGTCAGCTCGCTGTTCTTCTGGTGGAGGTTGGCATTTTCCTTGTCAGCTCCTTCCAGAGCTCTGAGATCAGCCTGGAGGTCCTTGACCTTAAGCTCAAGTTCATCAACTTTCTTCTTGGCCTCATCCCCAGCCAGCACAACCTCTTTCAGTAATTCCTCCTGTTGCAACTCCCTCTCTTTAGTTGCCAAATCATATTTAATAGTGTGAAATTGACTAACGTCAATTAGGTCAAGGGCACGCTTCTGAGCGTCTCTTACCTCCTCTTGCTTTTTACGCAAGGGGACTCGGAGCCCGTCCACTCTCAGCATCACCTATGGTACCAAACGGAAAAGGAGTTGGAACTAATGATGATAATTACTACTCATCCGGCAAAAGCAGAGCTTGAGACAAGCATAGGGCATTCGGGTTATTTACCTCAGCAAGAAGAGAGTTGATGCGATCCAGGTTAACCTGATGTACAGCCGGCACCGCCTCCTTTTCAGAACGGGTCAGAGTCTTGACCATTCTCTTGGCGTATTGGTTGTAGTCGGGCCGGCTGGTAGTGTCATCTGCAAAGGAAGGGTTATCTGTCAGATACTGGGCATAGGCGCCGCCTATATTCATGCGGCTGCCAGAGGAGCCCCCAGACTGGCTTGCTTGATTTTTGACTCTCATATGCCCAAGCGGCCAGGGGGGGTCAAAGGCAGAGGTTTTACCTTGTTCAGGCTGTGGGGTGCCATCCCCCCCAGCCGCATCTGAGCCAGATCCCATCCGGGTCTGGCCCGCCGAAGCACTCGGTGTTAGCTGCAGGCTCTTCCCTGCAGTGGTTGGCCTGGCAGGGTCAGACGTCCTCTTTGCAGGACTAGCTGCCAAAGGTGGACCCGGCAGCCTTGGAGCTTTTGAAGCCGGCTGGGGTATCACACCAGCCGGTCTTTTGTGCATGCTTGCTAGTGATTTTGGCACGCCTTGGGTTCCACCCTGAAAATAGTCAAAACAAAGCAATCAGTTAGAAACAAAGGCAGCTCATCATATGTCATCCGGTAAGAAATGGAAGAGGTTTTACCCCAGCATTCTTGGCGGCCAGTGCCGCCTTCTTCTCTTCGATTTGCTTCTTTCTCAGCTCAATAGCTGAGAAGGCAGGTGTCTTTTCAGGAGGCACCATTCTTTTAGCTTTACCTGCAAAAAAGGGAAATTCGAGTTAGAGCGTGTACGCATAATCAGGCGTCAGAATACCGGATGGGTTAATGAACCTACTCTTTTTAAACATTGAACTTAGATTGCAAAGGGACAAGAAGGACTCGTCCCTGGACCATTCCGGGAGGGGTACCCAGAACTTTGGGACGATGATTTCACTACCGTCCTCCATCAGATGGGTCGTTTTGAGGAAGAGACCCGTCTCCATTATTTGGTCCCAGGCCTCAGACGGCACTTTCGGGAGCGCGCATTTTTTGCCCAGCAATGCCGGGTGCTTATTATACCGCCGCAGCCGGTGATTTAGGGAAGTGGAAGGAGAAGAGACGACATAAAATTTTCTCTTCCAGTTGGTCCACTTTGATGGCTTCTCCAAAGTCATCATGTATTCTTGGTTGGTGGTAAGGGTGTACCAGGCATTCCACCCACCCGGAGCCCGGCTGAGGTAATGTATGTGTGCAAAAGCCTCCCAACTGGGGTTCACCTCCTGCAGCTCACATGCGGCAATGTACCCCAAAATATTGACCCAAGAGTTAGGAGTCAATTTCCATACGCCCAAGTCATACCCCAGCAATATGTCCTTGATGCAGGGGTGAAGGGGGAACCGGAGGCCTGCTTTGAATGCCGCCTCATAACAGCCGAAAAAATCATCGGCATGGTCCAAGTCGTCCGTCCATACGACGGCTGCATTAACAGGCGGGACTCTTATTTCCCAGTCCTTCCCAACTGGTTTTCTTTTAAAAAGAAAGGCAGGAAGGGTTGCAGTAAGGGTGACCACGTCTCTTGCAGACATGGTCATGTCAGTCGGATCCCCCTTAGCCGGCCATTTGTAGGCCTCCTCAACAATAGGCTCAGCCTCCTGTGCAGGGGCCTCAGATTCGGACCCAGACCCTTCTCCAGCAGATTCATCGCCGGATCCTTCGGCATTAGAATCAGAGTCTTCTAATATGCTGTCACCCGGTGTGCTCGGACCACTCGGGGAATCTTGACGAGTCCCCAGGGTTTCTTCCAAAGGAATTTCACCAGACGGTCCTGCCGTCTGGTCCTCGTTTCTGGGATCAGCCGGATCTTCGGCTGCGTCGTCGGACTTGTAATCCGGGTCAACGACCGTCCATCT
The DNA here is from genome assembly GCF_001683475.1 of Chenopodium quinoa. NCBI lineage: Eukaryota > Viridiplantae > Streptophyta > Magnoliopsida > Caryophyllales > Amaranthaceae > Chenopodium > Chenopodium quinoa. The sequence continues at coordinate 5,039,370 of NW_018745286.1, read as the reverse complement.
TATTCGAGCCATTCTGTCCTGCACATGAACAGAGACGGTCGGATTCGAGGTAGGTGAAGGTTCGCCCAAATACCCCCAGACGGCAGTCCCAGTCCTAGACTCAGCCGTGCCTGGTGACCGCCTGACAGCAGTCGTAGGCTGTGCCGAGTGTATAATTGAAGGGTCCATATCCTATCTATGCAACCGGAAAATTAACAAAAAGAATTGAAAAAGGGTGCAGGCGGTACCTTTGGAGGTTGGAATTTGCTGAGATGGTGGCTTGAAACCTACACAGGCGGAAATCTCCGAATGTGTATGAAGCTGAAATAAAGAAAAATAGATCAGACATGTTTAATTGGAAGCTCATTTAAAAGCCCCCCAAGCGGTGGAGTCCCGGATGAGGGTTAGCAAAGATGGGCTGGAAATTGCTCAAGCGACCCCCATACGGTTGGAAGCCGGATGGGGGCAATTTGAAACAATGTTTGAGCCAAGGCTGCTCAAATGACCCCCATACGGTTAAATGCCGGATGGGGGCAATTTGAAACAGTTTTGAGCCAAGGCTGCTCAAACGACCCCCATACGGTTAAAAGCCGGATGGGGGCTATTTGTATGTTTGAGAAAAAGCTAAAGGCTGCTCAAACAACCCCCATACGGTTAGACGCCGGATGGGGGCAATTTAAACAACGTTTGAGAAAAAGCCAAGGCTGCTCAAACGACCCCCATACGGTTAAAAGCCGGATGGGGGCAATTTGAAACAAAGTTTGAGCCAAGGAATCTCAAACGACCCCCATACGGGTAAATGCCGGATGGGGGCTATTTGTATGTTTGAGAAAAAGCTAAAGGCTGCTCAAACAACCCCCATACGGTTAGACGCCGGATGGGGGCAATTTAAACAACGTTTGAGAAAAAGCCAAGGCTGCTCAAACGACCCCCATACGATTAAAAGCCGGATGGGGGCAATTTGAAACAAAGTTTGAGCCAAGGAAGCTCAAACGACCCCCATACGGGTAAAAGCCGGATGGGGGCTATTTGTATGTTTGAGAAAAAGCCAGGGCTGCTCAAACGACCCCCATACGGTTAAATGCCGGATGGGGGCAATTTGAATGATGTTTGAGAAAAAGCCAAGGCTGCTCAAACTACCCCCATACGGTTAAATGCCGGATGGGGGCAATTTGAAAGATGTTTGAAAGCAAAGGTTGATCAAACCACCCCCATACGGCTAAAGGCCGGATGGGGTTACTTATGACTAGTCTGAATAAAAACAAAGTTGGGTCAAAGGGGTCCCATGCGGCACAATGCCGGATGGGAGTATATTAAACATCCCAGACGGCAAAATGACGGATGAGGGCATTTTACAACTAGGGAAATATTTCAAAAACCTCACACGGGAAATCCCGGATGAGGTAGGGGTAATTCAGAAATTTTGGACAAAATATACCCAGGCGGCAAAATGCCGAGTGAGGTCCTTAATCTAGGGGCAAAAAGAGGGAGAAAGCAGACGGTACCTTACTAAATCCGCACTCAGCCGGAAGGCAGATGTCAAGTTCTTGCGAAAACCGGATGCTCGAAAGTCTTGAAAGAAGCAGCCGGTATCAGAGCTTCTTCTCAGGACATTTTTGAAAATAAAAAGTGCGGAGGAAAGAGGTAGCCACCCTACTTATAGAAAGAGGCAGAAGGCGAACAGTCACCTTCTGCACGAAAATTTGAAATTCAAAAAGAGGGGGGAAGCAGACGAACCGTCACTTACCCCATGCACCCTACGTCTGTCACAGATGACACGTGAGTTTGCCACATCTCACCTGTGAGGGGCAGATGTTTAGGGTGAAAATACCCTAAGACACGTGGCCCAATAAAGGCTTGACACGTGTCAATCTTTCAACGGTCTGCAAAGGCCCAATCCCTTTGCGACACGTGTCTCTTATACCCTAATTGAGGTACAGTTCTCCCTTACTATAAATAGTAAGGGTAGACCTCATTTATGAGGAACACACATTAATTGCAACCACACAAAAAAACAAACAAAGCCCAAACCTACTGAAACTCTCTCGAACCGAGAAGCTTTTATTGTTCTTATTCCACTTCGAAAAGATACTAACTTAATCTTCGGAGGCGGAACTCCCACCCCCATCCGGAGTCTCCGTTACTTGTGCAGGTACAGGCGTAAGAAGGAAGTCTGCTAGGAAATTGTAACTCTCCCGAAGGACATAAAATACCCCCAAACAGTTTCCCTTTTCTAAAACCTTTTGTCAAGGACACAAAGCGTGATGCAGACTTCAATGGCAAGATTTCATGATTCTTTTCTTATTCTTCCCCTTTCCCCTAATGAGTCTAACATAGGTACCCTCCACAATGTCTTAGATTTATTTTTTGGAGTTTGTTTTTTCACCTTTTCCATTTCTATAAAATAAGAAATTATTCCTTGCATATGATCATTGCATTGAAATTTCAAAAAAAAAAAAAAAAAATCCATGCTGAACTAAATATAAGGTATACCTATGATTTGAGGCACCCCTTGTAGCCACATCATATTACCTTTACCCCCTTTTGAATATACAACCTCTCTTGATAAACCACTTAGAGCCTCATCTCACGATTGGCCTTTCTTTCTTCAACCCACATCTACCTAACTTTGGGATGGGATGGTGTGCAACTTATGAAATTTTCAAAGGCAAGTAAAAAAAAAAAAAAAAAAAAGCTTGAGTGATTTTTCCAAAATTTCGAAAGTTCAAAAAGGAAAAAAAAAACAATAATAGTGTGCAAAAGGGCAAATGTTCCAATGTCTTTGATATGAACATGTCTCGGATTGCGTCTCTTATCGAGTGCTCGATACCGTGCCTCAGAAACATGAATACCAAGTGAGTGATAGATCGCATGATCGGGATTGCCCAAACTTATTCAAAAGAAGATTCAAACATGAAATTTCGAATGCAAAAACAAATAAAAGAGAGTTCAAGAGCAAGAAACCTCAAGCATAAAAATACCAAGATTCAAATGCAAGGTTGCATACCTTGGGGGCTTATTTTGGGTCTTGAGCCTTTATCCCTTCTTCTTCAAAGCCTAACCCTGTTACAACCCTTAAAAGACCTTTTTGAGGTATACACACACTTGTGCGAGGTTTGGCTAAAGCTACTTCAGCTTGATTCCTAAGGGATACGTAGGCAACCTCACGTTGGGGTGCGCCCGTAATAAAAATGTATTCATTCATATTCATGCATGATCATATCAAGGGATCTCCAATGCTCATCCCTATCAATTTAGAGCTAGACATGGGGGCTTGATCCCTACTTCATTAGCCTACCCAGCCTAAGAGTCACCACCATTTGTCTCCAATGCTCATCCCTATCCATGTTTAGGGTGTTAATTAATATTTCTAATGTCATGCTTTCTAGTACTATGTTTAGGATAATGCTTTGATTATGATTATTATTAGTGACATGCTAGGGTTTGTTATTAATCCGTTTAGTATCATGCCTAGGATCATGCTAATCATGTTTGATGATTTGATGATTGTTGTGTTAATTATATGTTGCTTGATAATTCATGATTTATTGTTATTGCTTGATCATGCCTTTCTTGCACGTTTAAAGGGAATATTTACTTGAAATCACACCTAATAAGATAATTAATAATTTGTTTTAGGCTAGTATGATTTTAATTCAAGTGATCACCAATACTAGATTTGATTGTGCATTAATAATCAACCAACGTAGGTTAAACAGGTTTAGGGTTAACTTGTTTAATGTATGTTGATCGGAAAGCGCACATGAATATCATAAGAACTAAGTAGAGGCCGATTTAGGGCAGGTTCAATCTCTTTTAGGTTGGGTTCGTACCATCATCCCCGAATATCCAGTCATGGTTACGGACCACTATGGAGTTAGCGATCTACGTGATCGTGAATGGGGTGTAACCTTCACACCGGTGAATGGTTTACAAGTTCCTAAAACTTGTTGGCGACTCTTTTATCTCTAGCTTCTTTCCCTTTAGACGCCACCATGCTTAAATGCATGATCATAGTGGGGCTCAAGGTTAAGTTTGAAAAATTCCCTACAATAACCATGCATCATGGTGAACCGCTGGGTATGCTCTAACTAAGGAGACTTAATCCAATAAGCTAAGTATATGTAATTGTTAAAATACGGAGTAGTAAACATACTCTACTGTAATGATTATAGCCTATAGCGTAGGTAGAAGTCCCTAAGGAAAAAAAGGATTAAATTAATATAAAGTTGAATCCACACACTTCTTTATCACATAAAATCAGATACACCCCCCTAATTTCCTGCCATATTTCATTTCCTTCCATAAATTGTCTATTGCCTCCTTTATTCTTTTACCTTCTCTAAAAAGACTCTAGTATGTCCAAATTTCTTTCTTTCCATACGGAAGCAAGATTCCAGATTTTAATTCAAAAACAAGGGGTCATTCAGCTTCTACAAGGTAATAAACAACAAAACTTTCCTTGTATCATTTTGACAATTTTTTAATGTTGATATATAAATTCAAGTTTAATGTTGAATTTTTTTTTTTTCATTAAATTTGGTTCCATACTTTCAATTATGAACTATACAATTTTTTTGTTTTAAAGAAGTATGTAGATTCAACTTTATATTGTCTAAAAATCTCTAACAATGACGTTATCATCTTAATAGATTCAACGACAACATAAAAAAACCCGTAACTCGGTCTACTAGGAATAAGGGATTTGATGATGTATTTTTTTTTTAGAATTGTATTTTAAAAACTAAGGCCGTTACAAATATTACAACGGTTACAAATTCAGGGTAAATCTCAGCCATTTATCAAACAGATAGGTGTCACATTCTCCTTTGCTACGTCACCTAGGACAAAAATTAAAACTAAAAAGTAGGTATTATTTTAATCAATAACCCATTTTCATAACCAGTTATTGATATAACCTGGTTACAAGATTTTTTCCCCAATTTTTCTATCTTGTTATGAAATATATTTGTGGATGCCCATTACACCGTTGTATTATTCTGGAACTTTCTAGATTTTAGGGTTTATTATTCTCCAACCAAACCCTATCAATTGTATTATACATACATATATATATATATATATATATATATATATATATATTATATAAAATACACATTTTTCTCTCCCAATCTCATATTTTGTCTGTATTTTGTAACACGTTATCAGCACCAAAGCTCAATATAATTGAATATGTTTAATTACCATAATTAATGTGTTGATCAAGTATGTAGTCACCTCTATTATTGATTTTGAATTTCTTGAGTAACGTGAGTATAATTGATCATTTGCACAATAGATTAGTTTGTTATATATTCTTCTGCTTTTGATTTTCTAATAAATCTACCACCCAGTGACATGACATAATCATCTAGCAACATTACCACAAAACTATATTACATTTTGGTTAATTATCTAGTAACATGATTGATATTGTAGTGTTTAAATCATTTTCTTACTATAGTTTAGGATGCATAACTGTATAGTTACGAAGTCTGCAATCTTGTTTCTGCAATTTTGTTTAATAGTTATTTATATGTATTATTAGATCCCTAATTTCTTTTTAACTTAATACCTTGTGTGATTAATTAATTGTTCAATAAGCAAGTATTAATTTATTTATTTTACGCTTGTATGATGTGATAATTTGATGAATTAAAAAGTAATTTCAACTAATTTGATTTGAAAATTTATTATGGGTATTTTGATGGTAGTGGTAGTATAACGTATATATATGTAATTCAACTAAGTGAGTCAGTGGTGATGAGTGTTTTACCACATATATGATAATGATTAATTATTTTTCCATCTCCGTTAATTTACCTTTTGTACCAATACCATTTTTAATTTACCTTATGTGTAAGTATCAATTGTAGATTTATTTGCAAAAAATTGGATTAATAATTTTCTTGGTTTTGATTGACTTTGAGATTAATCCTAGTTTTACTTTACTCCGTATTTGGTTTAATATATGTATTTCATACTTTTGTTTGCCAATTTGAGGATCATAATCGTATCTGATACCATGAAGGAAATTGATTCCGTGAGTGCTATATTGCAAATAAGAGAATATATGTCAAATTATAAGTTAGAAGTTAGGCTACAATTAGCTAGCTAAAAGATAATGTTTGACAGCTATCATTGACTCACTAAAATAGTTGAACGTTTGCTAACACTAAGGAAAGGAAATATATACTAACTAAATTAGATATATACAAATAATTACAGAATATACGATAAAAATATTCTAACACTATCAAACTTGATTAGCTTTATGGTATGATTTTTGTTATGTATTAGGGCTATCAAACTTGATTAACTTTATCCTAAGATTATCAATTACTTATGATAACTTATTATAAATATATCTAAGCGATTTCCAAATTATGTCATCAGTTATAGTATTTATTTCCCATGGCATCTTTATATCTTATATACTCCGTATGATAGATGACATGCATTTGGTATATTGGTAGATTAAGTTCACTACTAAGGAGAATCACACTAGTTTTGATTTGTTATGGAGAATACATTTTGGGTTGTAAGTCTATCTAGCTATTTAAAAGAGTTTAACTTTGATTAAAATTAAGTGACTTTGATGAGTATGGATTAAACTTTGTGGACTATATTTTCATGAAAATACAACAAAGTCTTTAAAGATGATCAATATTGCTTGTACTTTATGAATGGGATTACTTGTATGTTGGTAACGAAATAATCTCATTGACCATATGAATATATGTCTAAAAATATTTGAAGTCATTATTAAAAACTAAAATTCATGAGTATGATTTGGCTATTTGATGATATATGTTCAGTTTCGTAGTGTCCAACATTATGCGGAATGAAACCCTCCCAAAATGCGCACACAAATTAAAGTAACTAAACATGCATATTAATTAACAATCACATAATTAATTAACAAAGAGAAAGAAAAGATGGTCATACCCTTGATGCGTGCTTCGCTCTTTCTTAGAGCTCGTACTTGAAAGCGTAGAGCTTCACAAATGCGCAAGCCTCCAACGACTCTCACCCTCGAGACCCGACCCGAACAGCCCCTACCCAGAAGCATAGTCGGGGCAAGACTAAAAGAACTTAGAGTATTAAAACGAAAGTGTTCTCGCTTGTGGAGATCCTTTCAAGTTCACAACTCAAGTGCCCTTTCCCAATGCCAAATGATTGGTATTTATAGGGAAAAGAGCCCTTGAATTCCAATCTTCCATCAATGTGGGAAAGTTGGTAAAAAGGCATTTATTCAATTTAATTTAATTCTAAAATAAAATTAAAATGCAAATGAATCAACAAACAACAAGTGTCTAGTGGAGAGCAAGGGGTTAGGTGAGGACCACAAGGGGGGGACCACCCTCCCCTTGCTCCCCAAGCAACCCATACAAAACCGGCTCCCCAAGCACAAGCCAATGCACGCGCGCCAGCTGGTGCTGCCAGCCTTGGGGCCAAGGCTGCTTCGCTGGCGTCCTGGCCCCTTAGCCAGGCCTGTTAGCTGGGCGTCGTGCGTGCACGCAGCCCACCACGCATGCGCGCACAACCCGCAGCCCACGCACGCATTGCGTGCTACTGCTATTGCTGCATTGCTTGTGCTAGACGCAGCTTAACACTATGCTACCTCGCACGCAAGGCCTTCGCACCAGCCCGCAATAGCAAGCCTCAGTGATGCGGGCTGCTATGCGTGGCTGTGCGCTGCTATTGCTAGCGAGCTCGCACACTCGCTGCGACCATGTGCGAGGCCTAGCAAGCACTTGCGTGCTGCTGGCCTTGCGATGGTGCGGCTGGTGCTGCTAGCTCGCCTAGCATATGCGGCCAGCCTGCGATGTGCCAGTACAACCTAGCAAGTTGTGCTTGCTTGCAGGCTGTTGTGTGCGAGGCACTAGCATGCTAACACGCCTAGCGTGCCAGCGATGCTGGCCATGCCGCACTAGCCAGCGCTTCTAGCTTGCGATGCTAGCAAGTTCGGCATGGTGCGGCTGCCTTGGCTATCTATATTGCCCTTGGCCCTCGGATTGCTCGGGGCATTCCGAGGCTAGGGTTATATTTGTAACTTGTTGTTTGCTTGATTTCTAGTCTCGTTGATTCCTAAATTCAACTCGACTTACGACGCTCGGTTTTGACGCTCTAAGCTCGCAATCCGACGTCTATGTTCGTAATACTCTAATGACTCATTTAATCCTTCGGATTAATTCGTCGTTTCGGTTCGGTTACTCGATTGGTTGTGACCCGAAGGGTTCAGTCAAGATTAAGCTGTAATATTAATTATGCATTAATATTACTAATCGGAAGCCGCCTCCAGCTAGGCATTCTAATCACTTGACCTCACTGAATAATTAGATTTCTAATAATTCCGAACCCTCTATCGGAATAATACACTTGTTCGAAGGACACCATTCGTTTCAATCTCCCACTTGTCCTTCCGGACAAGTGCGCTGTTAGTGTATTGCCTATTTCTTATGTCACTTAATGTCTCTTCATGAACTATAAGGTAAGATTCTTCGTCATCCTTATTACGTCCAGAATTGTTTCTCGATTTCCGAGTTTGATTGTCAATAAGCAGATGATTTCTAAAATCCATTTTATCACGGCCATGCATTTTCACAGTCTCGCTCTTCGAGAGGCCTTGTAAACAACAAAGATATGTCTCCTATTGTTAATAGGGGGACATTCCCAGTCTTGCATTGTTAGCTTCCCTTACTAAGTGGACCTAGCCGCCCGAGTGTTACCGTTATAATCCCTTTTTACGGAAGATGTTTGACAACATTAAAATAGACTAGTACTCAAACAACATAACTTACAATACTCATGGTCGAGGAAAGAGGTTCCGATAGCCATAATAAGAAATATACTTATGACGATTTTAAATCTCTTAAATTATTCTCATAGGTCGATCCTGTATAGTTCCAAAATACCTGTGCAAATGATTTAGACAATTATGTCCTTGTAGCACAAGAAACGATGCTATAAATCATACTACACACTAATCTCAAAGTGGTCATTAGTCGTCTAACATTTAAATGACCTTGATCAGGGATAATTTTCGATTAAAATATTCAATGTTCACTTAATAGATGTTTCTTTATCCAAGACATTGTCTTGATACCCTATTTTGAATATTCTTAAAAATCGAATGGACTCATTATTTAATTCTAAACCACAATTAAATATAAATGAAGTGAAAATAATTTGTAGAAAATTAAATTACTCAAAAACCGAATGGTTCCATATTGTGTTTTACATTAAAATCCTCAAGATTAATTAAAACACATGAACAGGGAAATCAAAGCCAATCTTGAACGTGCCTGATTCCCATTGCCTCAACGTGCTTGTTGTGTTTCACTTGAGGCAAAGGTTTAGTGAGTGGATCGGCTACATTGTCGTCCGTTCCAATCTTATAAATTCTGATTTCACCGTCGAACTTCCATTCCCTTATCATGTGAAATCGCCTCTTGACATGTTTGACCTTCTGATGTTACCTTGGCCCCCTGGCCTGAGAAATAGCTCCATTGTTATCACAATAGAGATCTATCAAACCCTTGATTGAGGGTACAACATCAAGTACACCAACAAACTTTCAAATCCAAACTGGCTCCTTAGCTGCTTCTAAAGTTGCCAGGTATTCGGCTTCAGTTGTAGAATATGCATTTGTGCTTTGCTTAGCACTCTTCCAACTAAACGCTCCTCCATTTGAACAGAATATGTACCCTAATTGCGACTTGAAGCCATCTCTGTCAGTCTGGAAGCTTGTGTTAGTGTAACCTTTAACGACCAAATCATTACTCCCACCATAGACCAAAAATTTATCCTTGTTTCTTTTCAGGTACTTTAGGATATTCTTGCCGCAGTCTAATGCGCCTCTCCTGGGTCTGATTGTTATTGACTCGTAGCACTTAAGGCATACAATACATCTGGCCTAGTACATATCATGGTACACATGATTGATCCAATAAGCAAAGCATATGGAATCCGATTCATCCTCTATCGCTCATCAGGTGTCTGTGGACAATGCTTCTTGCTGAGAGTTATACCATGTGACATGGGTAGGTGCCTTCTCTTGACCTCTTACATGTTGAATTGTGCCAGTACCTTATCGATGTAAGTACTTTGGATTAATCCAATCATCTTCTTAGATCTATCCCTATAGATCCTGATGCCTAATATGTAGTGTGCCTCTCCCAAGTCCTTCACTGAGAAACACTTTCCAAGCCAAGCCTTTACAGACTCTAACATTGGAATGCTGTATCCAATGAGCAATATGTTGTCGACATATAAGATGAGAATACGATGTCCCTCCCACTGCCCTTCTTGTAAACACAAGACTCATCGAGATTCTTGATAAAACCAAACTTACTAATGGCTTCATCGAATCGCAAATTCCAACTTCTGCTTGCCTACTTTAATCTATAAATGGACTTCTTAAGCTTGCATACCTTCCCAGAATTGCTTGGATCAACAAAACCTTACGGCTGTGTCATGTACATAGTTTCTTCCAAAATTCCATTTAGGAAGGTTAGTTAGACGTCCATCTGCCATATTTCGTAATCGTAATATGCAGCAATTGCTAGGATAATCCTGACGGACTTAAGCATTGCAACAGGTGAAAAGGTTTCATCATAATCAATGCCGTGAATTTGCCTGTAACCTTTTGCCACCAATCTAGCTTTGTATACATATACATTTCCATCTTTGTCGGTTTTCCACTTGAAAATCCATTTGCAACCGATAGGTCTGTAACCTTCGGGCAAATCAACCAAGTCCCAGACTTGATTTTCAATCATGGAGTCCATCTCGGATTGCATGGCTTCTTGCCATTTTTAAGAGTTGGGGCTCGTCATAGCTTGTTTGTATGTCGCCGGCTCATCTCCATCCACAACTAGGATGTCTTGATCTTTGGTAAAGATAACACCGAGGCATCTGTCTTGTTGAGATCTTGGCCTTTGCGACCTACGCAAGGTAATAGGTTGAGCATTTGCATTGTCGGTTTGACTTTGCACATTGTCGGTTTGACTTTTCCCAATGTTAATAGCTGCTTCTAAAGAACTTTGATTGTCAGTTTTTTCAGTTTGACTTTGTTACTCGTCCTCTCGAATCCAGTTCGATTTTCCTCCCACTTGTCATTTGGAAATGTGCTCCTTCTCCAAAAAGACACCATCACGAGCAACAAACACTTTGTTCTCGGATTTGTTGTAGAAGTAATACACCTTAGTTTCTTTTGGATATCCCACAAAGAAACACTTGTCTGATTTTGGGTGAAGTTTGTCAGAAATTAATTTCTTGACATATGCTTCGCAACCCCAAATCTTAAGAAAAGACAACCTTGGAGGTTTCTTTATCTATAATTCATATGGTGTCTTTTCGACAACTTTTGACGTAGCTCGGTTCAGTGTTAGTGTCGTGGTTAGAAGTGCGTGTCCCCAAAAAGAGATAGGAAGATCGCTAAGACCCATCATTGATTGAACCATGTCTAATAAGGTTCAATTCCTCCTATCGGACACTCCGTTCCATTTTGGAGTTCCGGGATGTGTCCGCTCAGAGAGAATACCATGTTCTTTTAGATGATCATTGAATTCATGGCTCAAATACTTCGCAGCTTCGAACCGATCGAAGCGCTTTGATTTTTTTGCCAAGCTGATTTTCCACTTCACTCTGAAATTCTTTGAATTTTTAAAAAGATTAAGATTTGTGCGACATAAGGTAGACATATCCATATCTACTGTAGTAGTCCATGAAAGTGATAAAATAACAATAACCATTCCTTGCGGGTGTACTCATTGGTCCACATACATCCGTGTTTATAAGACCAATGAGTCACTAGCCCTTTCTCCCAACTTAGAGAATGGTTGCTTTATCATCTTGCCTAATAAACATCCTTCGCAATTTTCAAACGACTCTAAATCGAATGAGTTAAGAATACCTTCATGAAGAAGTTTCTTAATGTGTTTGATGTTTTTGTGGCCAAGACAACAATGCCACAAGTACGTCTGATTTGATTCAACGGTCTTAGCTCTCTTGGTGGTATCATTAACATTATAAACTTGTTTGTCTAGAGAAAGCACATAAAGACCATTTTCTGAATGTGCTATACCATATTAAACATTATCGAGATAAAATGAATAACTATTGTCTTTTATCCGAAATTCAAATCCCTTGACATCCAACGCCGAAATTAAAATAATGTTTTTGGTAACTCTTGGAACATGATAACAATTTTCAAGTTTTAAAACAAGCCTAGAGGGCAAAGACAAACTGAGAGTTCTAACGGATACGGCTGACATCTTGGCTCCATTGCCGACCTGGAGTTCGACCTCTCCCTTTTCTAGCCTTCTACTTATCCTTAGTCCCTGAGCATTGGAACAAAGGTGTGAGCCACATCCGATATCTAATACCCATGATGTTTTGCTAGCGAAGTTTAAGTCTATAACAAAAATACCTGATACAGAAGCAATAATGCCGTTTTTCTTATCTTCCTTGAATTTGAGGCAATCCCGCTTCCAATGTCCTTTCTTCTTGCAATAGAAAAATTCGGAATCGGATTGAGAAGAGGCTACCTTCTTGTTCTTGTTGCCCGTAGTAGCTTTTGACTTAGGCGGAAAAGTCTTCTTACTCTTCCCCTTAAAGCCTTTCTTCTTGCCCGAGCGCTTGAATGGCTTGCCCTTCTTGACCATAAGCATGTCATGCTTCTCCTTATCCTTGAGCGTTTGAATTGCTCGGCTTGCTTCAACATCCCATGAAGCTCGGTGAGGGTTTTCTCCATGCTGTGCATATTATAGTTCATATTGAACTGATCATAGCCTTTATGCAGCAAATGGAGAATAATGTCAATTTCCATCTCGGTCAAATACCCAGCGTCAAGCCTTTCCATGTTCTCAAATAATTTGATCATTTTAAGTACATGTGGGCTGACTGGCTCTCCTTTCTTGAGCTTGCTCTCAAGGATCTGCTTGTGGGTTTCGAACCTCTTAGTTCTAGCCTGCTCTTGGAACATGTTCTGAAGTTCATAATTGATCTCAAAAGTCGTCTCCTTCTCAAAGAAAGTCTTTTGGAGGTCTGGAGACATCGTGGCCAACATGATTCACTTGACGTCCCGATTAGCAGTTTGCCATCGGTTTAGGGCAAGGTGAGTGACCTCCTCATTGACAGCGTCGGGCATTTCCTCATCAAGGACGTATTCTTTTTGCTCTTGCATGAGAACTGTACGCAAGTTCCTTTTCCAATCAAGAAAATTTGGCCAACTCAATTTCTCCTTGTCGAGAATTGTGCGTAACGAAAATAGGTTGTTTGAGTTATTCGCAGACATGTTTTTACAATTGGAAGAATTTGAAATGAAAAACCAATCATAAAACCAATAAGTTTGAAATTTAAAGCATACATGCAAATTTTCAATCTTATTGAGCGTTTTATCCACGCATTAGATTTGTCCCTTTTAGGCGAGAATCAAATGATTCCAAGATCCCTAAAATAAAAAAGTGATTAAGCATGCTGTGGCTTGCCTTAACACTTAATATTTTAAGGTAAGAAATCTAATTTCTAATAGCTCTAAGCTACTCTTGGTTCGATAAAACGTCGCATCTAATGCTTTCTTGACGTTTTATCTCCATTGCCACGACATCTAAGGACTCCTTACTGATATCGTTGAGTTTAACCAAAATCAACTTGTATACCTAGTATACCTTACGTTCCTAGGGAGATAGTGATGCCTTTCTTTGGCATAGCCCATGACTATTCAAATTAGTTCGGTAAGTGTTATCTTGGAATGGCAAATTTGACTCAATTTTATAGGGACCTAGGGTTTCTATGTTGGTTGATTTAAGTGAACTTAATTAATCATCGCAACATTCGAAATCCTAAACATGCATCTAACATATCATTCATATATAAGCACAATTATATATAGAAAACATAAGTAAAGGATGCATTTGGCAACTAGCATGAGCCCTTGAAACTTGAATCTTCAAATCTTCAAGGGTCTTCATTGCAACTTCATGGCTTCGTCTTCTTAGAAACACCGTATTCGAGACATCACCATAAATTATGCAACTTCTAGTAATTAAGATTAGTACTAATCTAAATATTAAGTACAAAAATACGCAACGATACGCAGACCGTATTTAGATTTACAAAAATACTTAACGGATCGCAGTCCATATTTACTATCCTAATCGGACCCCACTAGTTGCCATTTTCATAAAACCTATGATAGAATATACATTCCATTCAACCATTCACTATATGTGAATGGCCCATGCATTTTACAACGTAAAACAAGCAACAATGCAAAATACGCGCAAACTAGTAACTAACATAGGTGGTTAATCCAATTAACGCGCCTAATTAAAACTAGTCAAAGTTGTTAACCGATTATGTGATTAAATGCAATAAAATTAGCTCAATAATTAATGAAGCTCCCACTAAATTCCGTATCCAACTTAATTAAAATCAATGTAATTAATTTAATTAAGCCGGTCTACCCAAATTTTGCCAAATTATTTTGCAAGTGTCGGCAAAAACCGAGGCCTAGCCTCATTTTACGAAAAATCGCAAACAAAGACGCAAAATAGCAGCGCATGCAACACCTGCTGGCACCTGGCCAGCAGCTTCGCAGCATGCTACGCATGCTCGCATGTTGCTGACGTTGGCAGCGTGTGGTTGGCCTTTTATCCAGCAGCACTTGCGGGCAGGCTCCAGCATCCACGCAACAACCCGCGTCACTGCACCAAGCTCGCACACACGCACCACGAGCCGCGCATCGATGTACCAGCAGCCCCGCACACCTTGCCAGCCATATGTGGCCTGCGCAAGTAGCCTGGCTGGCGAGGGAGTGCTCGAAGTTTGTGTTCCTCGATTTGCGTGCTCGTGCCTTCGGGATTTTATCCCGATTTTTGTGTGTGATCTTAAAATTAATTCTAAAATATTTTTAGAACCAACATTTGAGCAAAATGAAAATAAAACAAGTCCAAATTAAATAAATTCAATTTTAGTGCACAAACCAAAATTAATTCAAGAACCATTCTTTAAATTATTTTTGGTTCAACTTGATGCTACAAAAAATTGAGGGCTATTCTCACAATTAATTTAACCAAACATAAATTAATAATGAGATTTGACAAAATTAAAGGGGTTTGAAAAATAAACACAATCATCCAATGAAAAAATTTCCAAAACAAAGTTGTGTAAACTTGAAAAATTACCTCTCCCAATATGAAGATTAATTAAATTTCAGTCACAAGTTTGAACTTTTAAGAATTTAATCAACTAAAAAATGATAAATAAAAAATTAGTTCAACATGGAATCTAGAAAGTAAGTTCCAACCAAATAAACAATTAAAGATTGAATCTTTAACACTTTAGGGGCTTCAAAATTACAAATTCACCATAAACATTCACACTTGAAGCAATTAATTTGCAAAAATGTGAAATTGCAAGTTTATGTGAAAAATGAACTCACCAAATTAAGCACCAAATATGACTTCATAAACATGCTTAATAAGGGTTATTATTGCAGTAGATTAATGATGTAACCATACCCATAATCTAATATTAACATGTCATAATTAATCAAGGTTTAAAGATTTAAAATTTTTCATCAAAAACGAAAAAACCCCTCGAAAAAAATGTTTCTAAATGGATTATGGCTTCTGGAAAACCCACAAAAAGGGTCAAAATTGATTTAGAACATTGATTCCACCCAAAATTCACTACTTTTGAATCGAAATCTAGGTTCTATAGCCAAGATTAGTATAAATACGAGATTAAAGCTAAGTAAAACGAGCTTCTAATCTAATTAGAAAGAAAAACCAGAAATTTAAATCTATTTAAGTCACCTTAATTAATTATTAGGTACAATAATTAAATGAGCGCGACTCCGATACCGCTGTTGGGTTTCATAGTGTCCAACACTATGTGGAATGAAACCCTCCCAAAATGCGCACACAAATTAAAGTAACTAAACATGCATATTAATTAACAATCACATAATTAACTAACAAAGAGAAAGAAAAGATGATCATACCCTTGATGCGTGCTTCACTCTTTCCTAGAGACCGTACATGAAAGCGTAGAGCTCTGCAAATGTGCAAGCCTCCAACGGCTCTCACCCTTGAGATGTTGGGTTTCGTAGAGTCCGACTCTAGGCGGAAGAGAAACCCGCCCAAGACCCGCCCACTAATTAAGGCAACTAAGCATGCAATCACATAATTAAACAATAAACAAGAGAAAGAGAAAGGACATTCTTACCCTTGACGCGTGCTTTACTCGAACCCGAGCTCTTACTTGAGAAGCTAAACCTCGCAAGCGCGACAGTCACCAACGGCCCATACCCACAAACCCGACCCGAACGGTCTTAGTCCTGAAGGTTAGTCGGGACTTGACCAATAAAAACTAGAGTATTACGAACTTAAGGTTTTCTCACTTTTCTAAGGAGATGCCATTTTAGTTCCACTCAAGTGTTTTTCCCAAATCC
Source organism: Chenopodium quinoa (assembly GCF_001683475.1). NCBI lineage: Eukaryota > Viridiplantae > Streptophyta > Magnoliopsida > Caryophyllales > Amaranthaceae > Chenopodium > Chenopodium quinoa. Next base: position 5,022,926 of record NW_018745286.1, on the reverse strand, counting down.
CAAAACTTGGGTATTTATAGGGAAATGAACCTTTATTTCCCATTCTCAATCAATGTGGGAGATTTGCATTTTCCCTAATTTATTTTAGTCAAAACAAAATAGAAATGCAAAATCAATCAACAAGTTACAAGTGGCAATGGGAGGAGAGGGAGAAGATGAGGACCACCAAGGGAGGGGACCAACCCACCTTGCTCCCCAAGGCAAACACCAACCACTGGTCCCCACACTAAAACCGCTACACACTCCCACTTGGCTGGCTGGCAGCCTGCCTTAGCTGCCAAGGCTGCCAACTAGCGTGTAGTACCAAGGCTGGCAGCCCAACCAGCCAGCTAGCACATCGCCAGCCAGCCCGCAATGCATGCGCAGCCGGCCAACACATAACCAGCCAGCACGCATGCATCGCTGCTGCCTGGTGGGTGCTACTAGGCGTTACTATGCGAGGCTACTGCTTGCTAGCACACACGCACAACCCAGCATGCCGAGCACGCTGCTGGCTTGTGCGTGGTGCTGTGCGATGTGCGAAGCTGCTGCTAGCTATGCGCTAGGCCCTAGCACGCTAGCAAGCACGCAAGGCACCTTGCCTTCGTTGCTTGCGATAGCAAGGTCCAGCAAGCCTAGCATGCTAATGGCCTTGAGATGCTTGAGAGCTAGCGTAGGGCTTGGCCTAGCATGTTGCGATGGCTAGGGCTGCTATGCTAGCATGCCTAGCCATGCACAGCCACACCACACGCATGCACGCATCTTGCGATGCTTGTGCCATGCGATGTGCGTGTGCCAGGGGAAGCTAGGCACGCATTGCTTGGGACCTTGCCTAGCCTAGCACTCACATGGCTAGGCCAATGCGGAGCTACGACTAGGCTCGAACTTGTTGCTTGTTTGATTTCACGTCTCGCCGAATTCTAAATTCGACTCGACTTGCGACGCTCGGTCTCGACGCTCTAAGCTCGATATCTGACGTCTTTCGTAATACTCCGATGACTCATCTAATCCTTTGGATTGATTTGTCATCTCGGATAAGTTGTTTGATTGGGTTCGACCCGAAGGGTTTAGTCAAGATTAAGCTGTAATATTAATTGTACATTATATATTACTGATCGGAAGCGGCCTCCACCTAGGCATTCCAATCACTTGACCTCATTGATGAATTAGCATTCTAATAATTCTAAACCCTCCATCAGAATAATACACTTGTTGGAAGGACACCATTCCTTTCAATCTCCCACTTGTCCTTCAGGACAAGTGTGCAATTAGTTTATAGCCCTTTTACTATGTCGCTTAATGTCTCTTCATGAACTATAAGGTAAGATTATTCGTCATCCTTATTACGTCCAGAAGTGTTTCTCGATTCCCGAGTTTTACTGTGAATAAACAGATGATTTCTAAAATCCATCTGAGCACAGCCATGCATTTTCACAGTCTCGCTCTTCGAGAGGCCTTGTAAACAATAAAGACATATTCCCTATTGTTAATAGGGGGACATTCCCAGTCTTGTACTGTAAGCTTCCCTTACTAAGAGGACCTAGTCTCCTGAGTGTCTCCGTTATAATCCCCATTTACGGCAGACGTTTGACAACATCAAAACGACTAGTACTCAAACAAGAGAACTTGCAATACTCATGGTCGAGGAATTCCAATAGCTACAATGAGAAATATACTTATGACGATTTGATATCTCTTAAAGCATTTTCATAGGTCTATCCGGTATAGTTCCAAACTAGTACCTGTGTAAATGATTTATGACTATCATGTCCTTGTAGCACAACAAACGGTGCTATAAATCATATTACACACTAATCTCAAGTGGTCATTAATCGTCCATCGTTTATATGACCTCGATTAGGGATAATTTTCGATTAAAATATTCAATGTTCACTTAACAGGTGTTTCTTTATCCAAGACATGGTCTTGATACCTTGTTTTGAATATTCTCAGAAATCGATTGGGAATCATTATTTAATTCTAAACCATAATTAAATAGATATGGAGTAATCATAAATTTGTAGAAAACTTAATTGCTCCAAAATTGAATGGTTCAACATAGTGTTTTACATTAAGACATCAAGTTTGATTAAAACATCTATACAGGGAAATCAAAGCCAATCTCCAATATGCTTGATTCCCATTTCCTTAATGTGCTTGTTGTGCTTCACTTGAAACAAAGGTTTAGTCAGAGGATCAGCTACATTGTCGTCCGTTCCAATCTTACAAATTCTGATTTCACCCTTAGATTTCCATTCGCTTATCATGTGAAATCGCCGCTTGACATGTTTGACCTTCTGATGTTCCCTTGGCTCCCGGGCCTGAGCAATAGCTCCATTGTTATCACAATAGAGGTCTACTAGACCCTTAATCGAGGGTACAACACCAAGTTCACCAATGAACTTACGAATCCAAACTGCCTCCTTAGCTGCTTCCGAAGCTGCCAAGTATTCGGCTTCAGTTGTAGAATCTGTAGTGGTGCTTTACTTAGCACTCTTCCAACTAAACGCTCCTCCATTTAGGCAGAATATGTACCCTGACTGTGACTCGGAGTTGTCTCTGTCAGTCAAGAAGCTTGCGTCAGTATAACCTTCAACAACCAAATCATTACAGCCACCATAGACCAGGAATTTATCCTTGTTCCTTTTCAGGTACTTTAGGATATTCTTGGCCGCAGTCCAATGCGCCTCTCCTGGGTCTGATTGGTATCGGCTCGTAGCACTCAATGCATACGATACATCCGGCCTAGTACATATCATGGCATACATGATCGATCCAATAAGCGAAGCATATGGAATCTGACTCATCCTCTCTCGCTTATCATGTGTCTATGGACACTGTTTCTTGCTGAGAGTTATGCCATGGGAAAAGGGTAGGTGCCCTCTCTTGGCCCCTTCCATGTTGAATCGTGCCAATACCTTATCTATATAAGTACTTTAGCTCAATCCAATCATCCTCTTAGATCTATCCAAATAGATCTTGATGCCCAATATGTACTGTGCATCTCCTAAGTCCTTCATTGAAAAGCGCTTCCCAAGCCAGCCCTTTACGGATTCTAACAGTTTAGTGTTGTTTCCAATGAGTAATATGTCATCGACATATAAGACTAGGAATGCGATGTCACTCCCACTGACCTTCTTGTAAACACAAGACTCATTTGGATTCTTGATTAAAACCAAACTTATTAATAGCTTAATCGAATTGCAGATTCCAACTTCTGCTTCCCTGCTTTAGTCCATAAATGGACTTCTTAAGCTTGCATACCTTCCCGGCATTGCTCGGATCAACAAAACCTTCCGGCTGTGTCATATACACAGTTTTTTTCCAAAATCCCATTAAGGAAGACGGTTTTGACGTCCATTTGCCATATTTCATACTCGTAATATGCAGCAATCGCTAGGATGATCCGGACGGAATTAAGCATTGCAACTGGCGAAAAGGTTTCATCATAATCAACTCCGTGAATTTGCCTGTAACCTTTTGCCACCAGTCTAGCTTTGTATATAGATATATTTCCATCTTTGTCTATTTTCAACTTGAAAATCCATTTGCAACCGATAGGTGTATAACCTTCGGGCAAATTAACCAAGTCCCAGACTTGATTTTCAGACATGTAGTCCATCTCGGATTTCATGGCCTCTTGCCATTTTGCAGAGTCGGGGCTTGTCATAGCTTTTTTGTATGTCACTGGCTCATCTCCATCTATAACTAGGATGTCTTGATCTTTGGTGAAGACAATACCAAGGTATCTGTCTGGTTGAGATCTTGGCCGTTGCGATCTACGAAGGGTAATAGGTTGAGCATTTGCATTGTCGGTTCGACTTTGCACATTGTCGGTTTGACTCTGACCAATGTCAACAACTGCTTCTAAAGCAATTTGATTGTCAGTTTTGTCATGTTGACTTTGTTGCTCTTCCTCTCGAACTTTGTCGAGTTCGATTTTCCTCCCACTTGTCATTTTAGAAAGGTGTTCCTTCTCCAAAAAGACACCATCACGAGCAACCAACACTTTGTTCTCGGATTTGTTGTAGAAGTAATAATCCTTGGTTTCTTTTGGGTAGCCCACAAAGAAACATTTGTCTGATTTTGGGTGAAGTTTGTTAGAAATTAATCTCTTGACATATGCTTCGCAACCCCAAATCTTAAGAAAAGACAACATTGGAGGTTTCTTCGTCCATAATTCATTGGAGTCTTTTCGAAAACTTTTGACGGAGCTCGGTTAAGAGTTAGTGCCGCAATTAGAAGTACGTGTCCCTAGAAAGAGATAGGAAGCTCACTAAGACCCATCATTGATCAAACCATATCTAACAAGGTTCGATTCCTCCGTTCGGATACTTTGTTCCATTGTGGAGTCCCGGGAGGTGTCAACTCTGAAAGAATACCATTTTCTTTCAAGTGATCGGAGTGCTTTTATTTTCTTGCCAAGTTGATTTTTAACCTCACTCTGAAACTCTTTGAATTTCTCAAAAGATTTAGATTTTGTTCGACATAAGGTAGACATAACCATATCTACTATAGTCGTTGGTGAAGGTAATGAAATATCGATAACCTTGCCTTGCGGGTGTACTTATTGGTCCACATACATCCGTATGTATTAGACCCAATAAGTCACTTGCCCTTTCTCCTAACTTGGAGAATGGTTGCTTTATCATCTTGCCTAATGGAAATCCTTCGCACTTTTCAAACGACTCCAAGTTGAATGAGTCAAGAACACCTTCTTGAAGAAGTTTCTTGATGTGTTTGATGTTAATGTGGCCAAGACGACAATGCCACAAGTAGGTTTGATTCTACTCAATGGTCTTAGCTCTTTTGGCGGCATCATTAATTTGTCTAAACATATGCAATTCTATAGAACATATAAACAAGATATTTCAAAAAACCAACCATTGATTTAAGTCTTGTGATCAAAATAACTTGGTGTCCAACACCATAGATCAAGAGTATGTTCAAAAGCATGAGAAACAACCAATGTTTAATTACAAGCCATAGAAAAAATAAATGTGCCTTCAAGCACGATCAAAGGATCATCTTTGTCGTCCGCTTGTCGATGCACATGGTATCCAATACCCTCTCACTTGTGATGCCCTCTCACTTGGTTCCCGAAAAGGAAACATAAAGTCAGTTACACATGGTATCCAATACCTATGAATAGCTTTATACACAAGTGTTAATGAAGATACCCGAGGCAGATGCCAAATTCCTCTCCTCCTCATCCTTTCGAAAGAGCTTGTATTCCCTCTTGTAGTGGCCTTGCCCACCACAATAGAAGTATCACATCTTTGCCTTGTTCTTGAACTCCCTCTTCCTTGCTCTCAAGGGCCTCTCGATCGCTCCATAGGAGGTGGCTCGGCTAAGAAATTGCACCACCTCTCTTAAAGAGCGTGTCTCCTTTCCCGCAGCTATATGCACTCTAAGTGCATCATAGCCCGAGTGGAGTGAAGCAAGAAAGATATGTCTCTCCATCTCATCCTCCAATGATATTCCGAGAAGCAACATGTGCTTGAAGAGCCTAGTCATTCCAACCATATGAGGTCAGAGGGGCATACCGGGTCTCAATTTGGTATTGTAGACCCTTGACCCAAGTCGGCGCCTTTCCTTAGCAAGACAACCCACATCCGGTGGCTTTATCTTCATGTTTGAGAGTGACCTAGTCAAATCAAACACTAGTCCATCATAGTTGCCATTGTCACTCTTGGTGACTCTTACATTGACAACATCCTCAAGTGCTTTGAGGAAAATATCCGGAAAATAGAAGGAGAGCTTTTCCTTCCAATCTTCCGGGATGGAATTAGCCATTAGATGTGTGACTTTCTTGCAATCAGAATACCATTTATCACGAGCCTCATCGCTCATGATTCCCTTAGAGAAGAAGCTTGGAATGGGAGTATCAAGAGTGTACTCCAAGGAGCAATTCCGAAGAGTTTTCCTGAGTTCCTCCTCCCATTCCTTGAAGTTGACCAAGTTAAGGCTAAAAGCCAACTTGTCGGGGAGTTCCGGGCACATAGAGTTGTTGTTTGATTTACTTGCAGACATGTTTCTACAATTGAAAGAATTTGAAATGAAAAACCATTCATAAACCAATAAGTTTGAAATTTAAAGCGTTCATGCAAATTTTCAATCTTATTGAGCATTTTATCCACGCATTAACATTAGTCCCTTTTAGGCGAGAATAAAATGATTCCAAGATCCCAAAAATCAAAAAGTGATTAAGCATGCTTTGGCTTGTCTTAACACTTAATATTTTAGGGTAAGCAATCCAATTGCTAATAGCTCCAAGCTACTCTTGGTTTGATAAAACGTCGCATCTAATGCTTCCTTGAAATTTTAACTCCATTGCCACGACATCTAAGGACTCCTTACCGATATCGTTGAGCTTAACCAAGACGACTTGTATACGTAGTATAACTTACGTTCCTAGGGAAGCGGTGATGTCTCGCTTTGGCGTAGCCCATCACCACGCGCATTAGTTCGGTAAATGTCGCTCTTGGAATGTCAGATTTGGCTCAAAATTATAGGGACCTAGGGTTTCTATGTTGGTTGATTTAAGTGAACTTAATTAATCATCGCAACATTTGAAATCCTAAACATGCATCTAACATATCATTCACATATATATAAGTATAATTATATATAGAAAACATGAAATAAGATGCATTTGGCAACTAGCATGACCCCTTGAAATCTTCAAATCTTCAAAGGTCTTTGATGCACCATCTTGGCTCGTCTTCTAGAAACGCCGTCTTGAGACATCCCCGCCAAAAATGCAATTACTAGCAACTACGACTAGGATTAATCTAAATATTAAGGTACAAAAATACGCAACGGTATGCAGACCATATTTAGATTTACAAAAATACATAACGGATCGCAGTCCGTATTTACTATCGTAATCGGGCCCCACTATCGTAATCACTATATGTGAATGGCCCATGCATTTTACAACGAAAACAAGTAACAATGCATAACGCGCGCGAACTAGTAACTAACTTAGGTGGTTATTCCAATTAACGTGCCTAATTAAAACTAGTCAAAGTTGTTTAACATTGAGAGGCCGTCGTCGAGCCTACCAAAGATAATAATTCCTATCTTGGTCTCACTAACAATAGTAAGGGTAAGAAAGGGTTGAACCCAAGAGAGGCTTTGAATCAACCACCGAGTACTACCGTTTAAATAAGCTAAATGAATTCTAAATTGGGTTGGTTTTGAGTAACTTCTTCTAATTCATCAACTAAAGCTAAGAGGAGATTAACAATATTAAGAAGAATCTAGGGCTTGGGTTATACCACTCAACTTCATCACAAATCACAATTAGCATGCAACAATCAAGGTAAATTAATGGGATAAATTAGGGGAAGTCATCTAAAGCACCAAACTACTCTCTCAAGCTAGAGGGATTACTTAAATCATGAATACAACCTACTCTCGTGGTTACATAGCATAAAACAAGTGTTAAAGCATAATCACGATGACATAAACATTCCCTTGACCGGTAATCCCTATTCTCATGGCATTTCGGGTCAATCAAGCATAAGGGAGCTAACTCAAGTTCATCTCTCGATCCTTCGTTGAGAAAGCTTGGATAAATAGTTCTAGCAATGGCCATATACAAGAACTAAGCAATTAAACCACTTAAGCACAACTAATTAACATCCCACAATAACCAAATTAGCACATGCAACAAGTAATTAGTGACTACATTGAGGGTTTTGCCCAAACCCTAGAAATTGGACTACTCACAATCCATGGAGATTAAAGCAATTACAGGTTTCAAGCAATTCATGAACAAGTTCAAACTAAGGATTAAGCTAATTAACAATCTAAGCATGCAAGAATTAAGCGAGTAATCAACAACAAAGTAAAAAGAAGTAGAAAAGATGAGTAAGAAATGGTTACTATGAAGCTTCAAAGTGAGCAACAATGGTGGACTTTGTCTTCTACAATGATTGAATTTGAATACTTTCAAGCTAATAATTAAGAACTAACTAATGATTTGAGAATTTAATGTTCTAAGACTACAAACTAAGAGGAAAGCTCTAAAAAACTGCATAGTCCGTACAAATGAGCTCAAAGGGGGTATTTATAAGACCCCCAAATAAAAAGGACGGAGAAAACAAGAATCGGGCTTGACTGCAGGTCCGCACGGGCGTGCCAGATTCGGCACGGACGTGCAAGCAAAAGCACGGTCGTGCCAGATTCGGCACGGACGTGCAGAGGGGTCAGAATTGAGGCAGAACGTACTGCTAAGAATCGAGCAGCTCCGCACAAACGTGCAGATATTGGCACGGACGTGCAGCTACATCTGCACGGGCGTGCCAAATTAAGCACGGTCGTGCAGGCCTTGGCAGAATGTTCTAAGTTTCTGGAGCACTCCTGCACGGACGTGCAAGGTCTGGCACGGCCGTGCAGCCTCTTCTGCACGGGCGTGCCAAATTAAGCACGGCCGTGCAGGCCTTGGCAGCTTGTTGAAACTTTCAGGAACCTCCTGCACGGACGTGCAAGGTCTGGCACGGCCGTGCAGGGTCTTCTAAGCCCTTTTTTTCCATCTTTTCTTCTATATTGCTCCTTTCCTTGGCTTCTTTCAACCATCTTCTTGCTTCTAACCTCGGCTTTGTATCCATGGGCTCCATTTGGTCGTTTTTTTTTTAATCTAGAATCTCAACAAAAACACCAACAACCCGTGAAGCATAGGATACACAAAAATTGCATAATAATAGAGTAGAAGTGAACCAAAACACAAATTTTATCAAGTAAACTAGGTTCAAAAACACCCTAAAATCATAACAAATAGAAAGTTATCAAATCCCCCTAAGCTAAGCTTTTGCTCGTCCTCGAGCAAAACAAACATGTCAAACCAAAGGAGGAAAACAATTTGCTAACATCAATCCAAGGAGAGGCAACAAGGAGGAAGCATAAATAAACAAATCCGCATGGTGACAATCATCATCACTTTTAGCACAAGTGAGAAGCAATTTAAACCTCTAAGTCGCCTTAGAGGACGAGTTTTTATCTCGTGAGGGTTTCCATTGAGCTTAACCCACAACTCACACAGACCATGACAAAACTATCAACTACACAAATTCCAATATTTTTATCACCCAAGTCAACTCATTGGGATATAAATCGCAAGCAAGTCAAGTGAGCAACTTTCAAGGATTACCAATCATATAAATGTGCACTTGAGTTGGGGGCAAAGAGGGAAACTAAGCAAGGTTGCATTAGGATACTTCTTTAGACCTTTTACTAGTTCATTAGAGCACATCTAGATATTCCAAAGTTGTAACAAGCCCTCTTTCGGTTATAAAATCTCAAAATGCTAGTCCACCTCCCAAAATGCACACCCAAGGCCCCTTAATTACACTCTAACTCGGGAATTTCACAAGAAACAATAAACAACATATTCGACAATGTGTGGGAGGCATTCACAAGTTGACCTCTAAAGAAAAGAAAATCAAAATTTTGAGAATTTTGGGGAAGTTTTTGTTCTCCCTTCTTTTCTATTTTTTTTTTACATTATTGCCCTCGCCTCTTTTAACTGTGAGCGACTCTTTCTTTATTCGAAACGTGTGGCTTATTATGCCACTTATTACACATAATACAAGTAGAGCTAATTCCTTAATAGAGTTTCATTTCGGGGAGGAGAGGAGGCACATTAAGGCACAAGGGACCGCAATTTGATTCAAACATATCCTACTTTGGGCAAATTTGACAATATCCTATGCTAGACGTGCAATTGAGCATTCATCGGCTTTCATTTCATATACACTAATGCAACCAGGATTAATAGACCTCTAAATGGTCCCAACTCTTGCATACACCCTTCTAAAAGAACTTTTACTCATCACTCAAGAGTCAAGCAAGCAAAACATATTAGCGTCGTCATTTGAGTTTCATCCTTGGGCAATTTTCATTTTTCAATATTTTTTCGTTTTCCTATTTTTTTTTTTTTTTTTTTTTTGGAGTAAGAAATGAAAAATTACAGCATTAGGCTAGCTAAAATAAGCATAAAAATAAAAAAAAAACTATACATCTAAATAAAAAGATAAGAGAGGTATTCACAAGATAAGAAATTTGGATTTAGGGTATTGGATTTCAAAGGGAGCAAATTTGGATTTAAAGGATTTGGATGTTAGGGAAGAAGGGAATGGGAATAAACAACATGCAAACTCAATCATGGAAACACGAAAACACAACACGAACCAATGACACATGAGAGAACACTTCCCCCCCAAGCTATCATAAACATTGTCCCCAATGTTAAAGCAATACAAGCACAAAGAGAAGGGGAGGAAGAAACTAACTCATTGGTTCGGGCCCCCTTGGGAGCTTGAGCCCCCTGGGTAGAGATACCGGTACACAGTGCGGAAATCGCCCAACTCCGATCTGAGACTTTCGAAACTTGTTCTCATATTGTCAAAAGAAGTCCTCATGTCTTTGTTTGATTTCCTTAAGGTCTCAAATTCGGTGGTTATGTGGGCAAAATTCGCATTCATGTTGGCTACTTGCTGCTCAAAAGAGAGGTATGGGTTGTTTTCACCCACACCTTGATCTTGGTAATCCTCTTGGTCCCTTTGTTGGAACTCGTGTTGTTGATGAAATTGCTGTTGCTGAAATTGTTGATGGTGTTGATGTTGTTGAAATTGTTGATGATGTTGTTGTTGTTGTTGAAATTGTTCCTCACCGCCTTGGGCTTGGTCATCTTCTCCACCCGGAATCCACTCAAAATCCGGCTCAAAGACCCAATTCTCGGGGTCGTAAATAACCGTGGCTTCCGGATTTGGCAAAGTTGCATAGGGGCGCCTACTTACCATCCACATGTAGGTCCTACCCTCTTCATCTTCCTCCAACCAATGCATAGCCTTGAGGGAGCGGATGTCAAGCGTCGTTGGTCCGGGAATGATCTCCAAATCTGCAAAATTAAGATCAAGAAAAGCAGCAATAATAGTGATCATCCCCCCAATTGTTATCACTCCACTCCCCGAGGATATGTCATCTAGGTGGTCTACAAGCCAAGCCCCTAAGTTCAACCTTTCGTCACCCTCACGCAAGTGCCAAAGAAAAAGCAACTCACGGTTAGAAACTACACCCAAACTATCTCCCCTAGCAAAAATAGTATTAGCTATTAGGCGCTAGGATAGTCTAAAGGCGGGGTGTAATATGGCCGTGGCCTTGTCGGTCCTAGGATCTCTAGTAAATAGGCCGGTGATTTTTCTCCAAAAAGATCCCGGGTTATGCTTTCGGGAAGGCTTATCCTTAGGTCCGAATTTGCCATCCGTTGGCCACCCAAATGCTTGGTTTACTTGTTCTATGGTCATCTTGTGATGGGTGTTCATCAATTGGAAGGTCAGGTAACGGGGGTTGTTGCGGTTATCTCGGTGGACATATAGTGAGGAGAGGAATTCTAAGGTAAGCCGTTTATAGGTGTTAGCATGCATTTCTAACCAATTTGGGACACCGGTTTGAAAAAAAAGTTGTCTAACATCATTCTCTACACCCAAGGCTTCGGCTACCTCATGGTTGTAAAATTTTGTTGGCCGAATTCTTCTCCTACTAATTCTTAGGTAGTTGTCCATGAAATCCGAATTATTAAAGACAATACTTAAGGTGTCCACTTGCGGTGGTTCGATGGTTGATGGAGGTGGAGGGTTTCTAAGCCTAGCGGATGAGGTGTTTCTTGGTTGGTTTCTTCTTGACATGATCAAAATTTTTTAGAACACTTCAAGCAAGCACAACACCTAATGAACAAGTAGTTAAAACACACAAGCTCTAAGTCTTCCATCTAACCAACACACAACAAGAACAAGCCCGAAAATTTACCAACAATGATCTTATCAATTCAAACAATCCAACACCAAAATTGTCAGTGCTCACAATTTACCAACAACAATTCAACAATCCAACACCAAAAGCATCTATACTCACAAAAACCTATCACCAACCAAAATTTCAATGCTCACAATTCACCCAAATTTTTTTTTATACTACTAAACTAACAATAATCACAATTACTTAACAAAATGTTAACAATTTCAACTATTACTACTCATAATATCAACCAACAAGCATTTAAATTATATAGGAAGAGCTTGAGATTAGAAAGATTATACCAAGAACGTCGTGGGTGTAGAACCCGCAAATGAACCTTTCTAGTACTCCTTGTTGTTGATTGAAGGCCCTTGTTCACCCAATTTGCTTAAAGAATCAAAATTCAAGAAACCCCCAAATCAATTTTGAAAGTTAGGGTTTGAGGAAATTTTGGTATTTTGGGGTTTTGATGGTGAAAAGGGGTAGTAATTTGTGAAGAGTGTTGAAAGAGGAGTGAAAATTGTAGTTTAGAGTAGGGATTTGAGTGAAAAATGGAGTTTGAAGGGTGAGAATAAGGAATGGAGAAATAGGAGTAGAATGGAGTATGGAGTATGGAGGAGGAAGGAGAGTTTGAGTGTGAAAGAGGACTGGAAAAAGTGGGTTTACTGTAAGTTTTGTTTTGTTTTTTTTTTTTTTTTTAATTGATGAGAATCGTGCTGCTGTTCAAATTGAATCTGTACGGACGTGCAGGTACTGGCACGGACGTGCAGATTTCTGGCGAAATAGGAGCCTCTTTTGTCTTCGATTGCACGGACGTGCAGAGGTTGGCACGGTCGTGCTGATTTTTGCCACGGACGTGCGAAGCTTCAGATTTCAGCTATCCATTTTCTGTCTGGTTCTGCCTTCATCTGCACGGACGTGCGATGTTCTACACGTCCGTGCATACCTGATGGTGCACGATTTCTGCTTTCCCATTTTTGTTTTTAATAAATACCTACAAAAGATATATATATATATATAAAAAGGGTTAGTAATAATAAAAATAAAACAAATGAAATAATAATAATTGAGAGAGAGTGAGGAACTCGGGTTGCCTCCCGGAAGCGCTTCTTTAACGTCACTAGCTTGACGACATTGCGGGATCAAATGTTAGTGAGGAATATCGAACTCATCAAGGTGAACAACTTTTGCCTCTTCATTCACAAAACTGTCAAAGTACGCCTTTAGCCTTTGGCCATTTACTTTGAACGGTTCACCATTTTCCTTGGAAATTTCGATTGCACCATACGAGAACACCTTCTTGACGGTAAAAGGTCCACTCCATCTTGATTTTAGCTTACCCGGAAACAACTTCAACCGGGAATTGAATAGTAGGACCTTGTCACCTTCCTTGAACTCTCTTTTGTTGATATGTTTGTCATGCCAAGCCTTGGTCTTTTCCTTGTAGATCCGTGCATTCTCATATGCATCCAATCTTAGCTCTTCCAAGGCATGGAGGTCAAGTAACCTCTTTTCACCGGCACTTTGAAGGTCAAAGTTCAACGTTTTAATAGCCCAATGAGCACGATGCTCAAGTTCTACCGGTAAATGGCATGATTTCCCATATACTAGCTTGTAAGGGGTGGTGCCAATGGGAGTCTTGAATGCGGTGCGGTAGGCCCATAGAGCATCATCTAGCTTCGTAGACCAATCCTTTCTAGACCTATCCACCGTCTTCTCTAGGATCACCTTTATCTCCCGGTTTGAAATCTCAGCTTGACCACTTGTTTGAGGGTGGTAAGCCAATGACACCTTGTGCCTCACACCGTACTTCCCAAGAAGAGCTTGGAAGGACCGCTTTGCAAAATGCGAACCTCCATCACTAATGAAGGCACGTGGCACCCCAAACCTCAGAAAAATGACCTTCTTGAAGAGTTTGACCACCACCTTAGCATCATTCGTAGGAGATGCAACCGCTTCTACCCACTTTAACACGTAATTGAAGGCCACAAGAATGAATTTATTCCCAAAAGAGGTCGGGAAAGGCCCCATAAAATCTATGCCCCATACATCGAAAATCTCCAACTCAAGAATGTTGTTCAACGAAATTTCACTTCTTCTTGAAATATTTCCGGTCCTTTGACACCGGTCACAAGCTTTCACTACACCCCACACATCTTTGAACATTGAAGGCCAATAGAAACCACATTGTAAGATCTTTGCCAAAGTTTTGTTAGCACTCATATGTCCTCCACAAGGCGAGGAGTGACACATTGTGATAACACTTTCAATCTCATCATCCGGGACACACCTTCTAATAAGGCCATCAACACCTTGTTTAAAGAGCAAGGGGTCGTCCCAAAAGTATTGGCGAACATCATGAAGAAACTTCTTTTTTTGTTGATAGGTGAGGTCGGGAGGAAGAATAGAGCAAGACAAGTAGTTTGCAATGTCCGCAAACCATGGTGCCGGTGCTTGAAGGATAGCAAATAGTCGATCATCCGGAAATGAATCATCAATTGGCAAGTTATCAAGATCACCTACAAAGATAGGCAACCGTGAAAGATGATCGGCCACAACATTTTCGGCACCCTTCTTATCTCTAATCTCAATATCATAATCTTGCAAGAGCAAGACCCACCGTATCAATCTTGGCTTAGGTTCTTTCTTGGACAAGAGGTACTTCAAGGCCGCATTGTCGGTGAAGACTATGACCTTAGAGCCCAACAAGTAGGACCTAAACTTCTCAATTGCATGAACAATGGCTAGAAACTCCTTTTCCGTGGTTGTGTAATTCCTTTGTGCCTCATCCAATGTTTTGCTAGTATAATAGATAGCATGGAGCTTCTTGTCCTTCCTTTGTCCAAGAACAGACCCAACGGCAAAATCCGAAGCATCACACATAAGCTTAAAAGGAAGCTCCCAATTAGGGGGTTGAATGATAGGAGCCGAAATTAAGGCCTCCTTCAACCTATCAAATGCTAGCAAACAATCATTAGTAAACACAAAAGGGGCATCTTTTACCAACAATTGAGTGAGCGGCTTTGCGATTTTTGAAAAAATCCTTTATGAACCGGCGGTAAGAACCCGCATGTCCAAGGAAGCTCCTTATCCCCTTCACATTTGTAGGGGGTGGGAGGCGCTCAATTACTTCAATCTTGGCACGATCTACCTCAATGCCCCTACTAGAAATCACATGACCAAGAACAATACCCTCCTCTACCATGAAATGACATTTCTCCTAGTTCAAAACTAAGTTCACCTCTTGACATCTTTTTAACACTTTTATCAAATTTGAAAGACAAGTGTCAAAAGATGAACCAAAAACAGAAAAGTCATCCATGAATACTTCAATTGATGATTCAAGCATGTCGGAAAAAATAGACATCATACACCTTTGAAATGTGGAAGGTGCATTACAAAGTCCAAATGGCATTCTTCGATATGCAAAGGTGCCAAAAGGATATGTGAATGTAGTCTTTTCTTGGTCCTCGGGTTGGATTGGGATTTGAAAGAATCCCGAGTATCCATCCAAGAAGCAATAATGACTATGTGATGCTAGTCTTTCCAATATTTGATCAATGAAGGGGAGTGGGAAGTGGTCTTTTCGGATGGATTTATTCAATTTTCGATAATCAATGCACATCCTCCACCCGGTGACCGACCTCGTAGAAATGGTCTCACCCTTATCATTTTTTATGATGGTCATGCCTCCCTTTTTAGGCACAACTTGAACCGGGCTAACCCACTTATTATCGAAGATAGGGTAGATTATGCCCGCCTCAAGAAGTTTTAAAACTTCTTTTTTCACCAGTTCCTTCATATTGGGATTGAGCCTTCTTTGGTGCTCAATCGAGGAAGCATGATCATCATCAAGTAGAATTTTATGCATGCATATGGTGGGACTTATCCTCTTAATGTCATCAATTTTGTACCCAATGACATCTCTATACTCCCTTAAAACAACTAGGAGTTTCTCAAGAGAGGTGTCATCGAGCTTAGCATTGACAGTAACGGGATAACTCTCACTATAATCAAGAAAAGCATATTTAAGTAGAGGGGGAAGGGGTTTAAGTTCAACCTTAGGAGGAGGCGTAGTCCTCTCCTCTTTTGCCTCCACGTTAAGCACTTCAAATTTCATCACATCGTGGACCAATGGTTGGTTGAGTAAGAGATCATACCCCCTTGCTTCTTCACCCTCCTCAACTAAGCTTCCCGTTAGGGTAGCTTGTAAAGGATCTCTTTCATACAATCTTTCTCGGAACTCTTCTAAGTCCCGCTCCAATGTGTCAATTGTATGAACTTCATCAATCAATGGCTTTTTCAAAGTTTGTGAGAATGAAAATGAAATTTTCTCATCTCCCACATTTAAAGTCAATCTTCCTTCTTTCATATCAATCACAACTCCCGCGGTGTTCAAAAATGGTCTCCCCAAAATGAGGGGTACTCTTGAATCTTCTTCCATCTCCATTACTACAAAATCACATGGCACAAATACTCTTCCAACTTGAACCGGCACATCTTCAAGAATCCCCAAAGGTAACCTAACCGTGCGGTCGGCTAGTTGTAAGGACATTCTTGTTGGTTTCAAGTCTCCAACTTTCAAGCTCTTTGCAATAGAATAGGGCATCAAGCTCACACTTGCCCCAAGATCACATAAAGCATCCATAGCTTCCAAATCTCCAATCTTCACCGGTATTGCATAGCTACCGGGGTCACCAAGCTTTTGGGGAAGCTTGTTTTGAATGATTGCACTCACCTCCTTACGAAGGGATATGGTTGCAATCTCTTCAAGCCTACTCTTGTTGGATAGAAAATCCTTCAAAAACTTTGCATAGGTAGGCATTTGTGACATAGCATGAAGAAAGGGGATGTTCACTTGAAGTCCTCTCATGACTTCAAGAAATTTTGAAAACTTCTCATTCAACTTCTTCTCTACAATTCTATGAGAAAACGGAATGGGGGGCTTATATACTCTCATAGGGGGCTTTTCTATTCTTTCTTCATCTCCCTCATCTTTCTTTGTGGCTCCCTCATCACTCTTTTTCTCTTTTCTCTCAACTTCAACTACTTCATTTTCAAAATCATACTCACTTCTGACCACAACTCCCTCATCTCTCTTTTGTGGCTCCTCTTCACTCATAACCGGGCCCTCATAGCCTCTTCCCGATCTCAAGGTAATAGCCTTAGCTTGCTCCTTCGGGTTCACTACCGTTGAGCTTGGAAAGTGACCACTAGGATTGGAGGACGAACTTCCAACTTATTGTGCAATTTAAGCCAATTGGCTCTCCATTATCTTATTATGTGCTTGGAGTTGTTGGATGTTTGCATTCATATCCGCATTGTTCCTTATTTGTTGAGTCATGAAAGTTTCAAGAACGGACTCAAGGCTAGTCTTTTGAGGAGGTGGAGGAGGAGGAGCGGGTTGGTTATATTGTGATCTTTGGTGGTTTTGATCCCTTTGGTTAGGATGGCGGTATGGAGCTTGTTGGTTTTGAGAATGAGTAGTGGTTTTGAGGTTGGGCTTGATTTTGGTTGTAGTTATTTTGTGCGGGGCCTTGGTTATATTGCTTCCATCCCGTGTTTTGTTGGGGCTTCCAACTTTGATTGTGGGGTTGGGAATATTGTTCATTCCTTTGCCCAATTTCCGCCGCTTGCTCTTGGTTTGTTGAGTTGCAATAAGAGGATAAGTGATCATTTCCTCCACAAGTCTCACAAGACATGACTTGTGAGGAAGAGCTTGAGGGTGTGAGGGTGGCTTGATCTAACTTGTGAGCTAGCATATCAAACTTTGATGTAATAAGATCTATTGCACTAAGATCATGAATTCCGCCCTTCTTTGTTTGAGGTTGCCTTCGATCACCTCCATATGCATAATGCTTGGCCACTTCTTCAATCATCTTATATGCATCATCCACCGATAGCTTTTTGAGGCTACCACCGGCCCCGGAATCAAGGTTGGCCCTTGAAATAGGAGTAAGACCGTCATAGAAGCTTTGTACAATGATCCATGATGTAAAACCATGGTGGGGGTATTTCCTTGTATAATCTTTGAAACGCTCCCAAGCTTCACTCAATGTTTCATCAATGTCTTGATTGAAATTGGTGATCTTTCTTCTTAATTCGGCGGTCTTTTCCTGAGGACAATACTTTCCAAGAAAGGCTCTAGTGACTTCGTCCCATGTACTCAATGATCCCTCTTCAACCGTTCTCAACCAATGTTTTGCTTTATCACGGAGGGAGAATTGAAACATGTGCATACGGATGAACTCTTCCGAAATGTTGTTTTGCTTGATGGTTGTACACAACT
Source organism: Chenopodium quinoa (assembly GCF_001683475.1). Taxonomy (NCBI): domain Eukaryota; kingdom Viridiplantae; phylum Streptophyta; class Magnoliopsida; order Caryophyllales; family Amaranthaceae; genus Chenopodium; species Chenopodium quinoa. Next base: position 5,004,856 of record NW_018745286.1, on the reverse strand, counting down.
CAAGAAAGTTGTCCAAATGAGTAAAAGGACACTCATGAGGACTACCTCCGAATTGATCGCTTTGAATCATACGGATGAGTTGAGGTGAAAGCACAAAGTTGTTTGCATTCGTGGTGGGAAGACGTATGCCACTCCGAAGTTGGAATGCGTTGGGGTGGTCATAGTCTCTTAACAATGGTTGAGGAGGATTCTCTCCCATGTTATCTTCTTCGTTAGCTCCAAAAACCTCTTCCGGATCGGAATCCGAATATACAATGGAAAACTCGGGTGTGCCTTGCAAGAGTCTCCTCACGTTTCTCAAAGTCCTATTTAGCTCTAGATCAACGGAAATAAGCGGTGATTGCTTACTCTTTCGTGTCATGCAAAGTCAAACAAAGCTAAGGAAGACGTTAGCAATGACTATCACAAGTTAAACACACATAAACAAAAATTAAGGTAAGAAAACTACTATACATATACACACATCTAGTCTCATTCAACAATAATACATTCAATGTGACTTTGCCTCCCCGGCAACGGCGCCAAAATTTGATAGGCCGTCGTCGAGCCTACCAAAGATAATAATTCCTATCTTGGTCTCACTAACAATAGTAAGGGTAAGAAAGGGTCGAACCCAAGAGAGGCGTTGAATCAACCACCGAGTACTACCGTTTAAATAATCTAAATGAATTCTAAATTGGGTTGGTTTTGAGTAACTTCTTCTAATTCATCAACTAAAGCTAAGAGGAGATTAACAATATTAAGAGGAATCTAGGGCTTGGGTTATACCACTCAACTTCATCACAAATCACAATTAGCATGCAACAATCAAGGTAAATTAATGGGATAAATTAGGGGAAGTCATCTAAAGCACCCAACTACTCTCTCAAGCTAGAGGGATTACTTAAATCATGAATACAACCTACTCTCGTGGTTACATAGCATAAAACAAGTGTTAAAGCATAATAACGATGACATAAACATTCCCTTGACCGGTAATCCCTATTCTCATGGCATTTCGGGTCAATCAAGCATAAGGGAGCTAACTCAAGTTCATCTCTCGATCCTTCGTTGAGAAAGCTTGGATAAATAGTTCTAGCAATGGCCATATACAAGAACTAAGCAATTAAACCACTTAAGCACAACTAATTAACATCCCACAATAACCAAATTAGCACATGCAACAAGTAATTAGTGACTACATTGAGGGTTTTGCCCAAACCCTAGAAATTGGACTACTCACAACCCATGGAGATTAAAGCAATTACAGGTTTCAAGCAATTCATGAACAAGTTCAAACTAAGGATTAAGCTAATTAACAATCTAAGCATGCAAGAATTAAGCGAGTAATCAACAACAAAGTAAAAAGAAGTAGAAAAGATGAGTAAGAAATGGTTACTATGAAGCTTCAAAGTGAGCAACAATGGTGGACTTTGTCTTCTACAATGATTGAATTTGAATACTTTCAAGCTAATAATTAAGAACTAACTAATGATTTGAGAATTTCATGTTCTAAGACTACAAACTAAGAGGAAAGCTCTAAAAAACTGCATAGTCCGTACAAATGAGCTCAAAGGGGGTATTTATAAGACCCCCAAATAAAAAGGACGGAGAAAACAAGAATCGGGCTTGACTGCAGGTCCGCACGGGCGTGCCAGATTCGGCACGGACGTGCAAGCATAAGCACGGTCGTGCCAGATTCGGCACGGACGTGTAGAGGGGTCAGAATTGAGGCAGAACGTACTGCTAAGAATCGAGCAGCTCCGCACGGACGTGCAGATATTGGCACGGACGTGCAGCTACATCTGCACGGGCGTGCCAAATTAAGCACGGTCGTGCAGGCCTTGGCAGAATGTTCTAAGTTTCTGGAGCACTCCTGCACGGACGTGCAAGGTCTGGCACGGCCGTGCAGCCTCTTCTGCACGGGCGTGCCAAATTAAGCACGGCCGTGCAGGCCTTGGCAGCTTGTTGAAACTTTCAAGAACCTCCTGCACGGACGTGCAAGGTCTGGCACGGCCGTGCAGGGTCTTCTAAGCCCTTTTTTCCATCTTTTCTTCTATATTGCTCCTTTCCTTGGCTTCTTTCAACCATCTTCTTGCTTCTAACCTCGGCTTTGTATCCATGGGCTCCATTTGGTCGTTTTTTTGAACCTAGAATCTCAACAAAAACACCAACAACCCGTGAAGCATAGGATACACAAAAATTGCATAATAATAGAGTAGAAGTGAACCAAAACACAAATTTTATCAAGTAAACTAGGTTCAAAAACACCCTAAAATCATAACAAATAGTATGTTATCATACATTTTATGTGATTAAGATGCAATTAGTTCATGGAATTCACGAACCTCCTACTAAATTCCGCATCCAACTTAATTAATCCAAACAAATAAGCCGATTAACCCAAATTTTGTCAAAATTAATTTTGCAAGTGCCGGAGGAATCGAGGCCTAGCATCGTTAAAAAAAAATTAAGTAAAATAATTAAAACGGAAAAACTTCGCAAAACATATAGCCCATGCATCGTAAAATCAGCCTACTCTAAACCAAGTGCCTAGCATCGTAGCCATGGGATTAGGCTTGCTAGGCACCAAGGTTTCGGCTAATAGGTGCTTGGGCGTAGGCAGTCTGCCTGGCAAGGCACGCCACACCTGCTGGCACCAGCACGCATCGCAGCAAGCCTCGCATGCTTGCATGCGTGCTGGTAGTGTGTGGCTGGTCTGCTGGGGCTCGCTGCTTTGCCGCCGAGCAGCACTTGCGGGCATCTCCAGCAGCTACGCACCACAAGCATCAAGCACGCACCATTGTGCACTCCTAGCCCGCCACACATCCGCATCATTTCGAGGTGGGAGCACCTCCAGGCGCACCAAGGCAGCCACATGTGGGCTGCGTGAGTAGCCCGGCTGGCCTTGGTGGTGCTTGGGTGATTTTACATCGATTAGCGTGCTATTATATTGGAAATTTAACCCCGACATATGTGTGACATAAAATTAATTCTATATTGTTCAATTTTAATAGTGCACAAGCCTAAATTGTTCAAGAACCATTCTCTAAATCAATTTAGGTCTATCTTGATGCTACAAAATTGAAGGGCTACACTCATAATTAATTTAATCAAATGTAAATTAATAATGAGATTTGACAAAATTAAAGGGGTTGGAAAATTAAACCCTTTCATCCAATGAAAAATTTCCAACAATAACTTGTGTAAAATTGAAAAATTACATCTTCTAACATGAAGAGTAATTTAATTTCAATAACAAGTTTTGAACTTTAGGACTTTAATCAACTCAAAAATGATTAAATCCAAAAATTAGCTCAACATGGAATTTAGCAATCAAAATTCCAACCAAATAAATAATTAAAGATTGGATCTTTGAAATATTAGGGACTTAAAAAATTTACAAGTTCACCATAAACATTCACACTTGAAGCAATTTATTTGCAACAATGTTAAAAATTCAAGTTTATGTGAAAAACGAACACACCAAATTAAGCATCAATTATGACTTCATAAACATGCTTAATGAGGTTTATAATTGCAGTAGATTAGGGATGCAACCATACATTTAATCTACCTTCAACATGCAATAATTAATCAAGGTTAAAAGATTTAAAATTTTTCGTTAAAAATGAAAAACCCCTCGAAAAACATGTTTCTAGGTGGATTTTGGCTTCTGGACAATTCTAAAAGGGATTTGTTAAACATCGCCCGCAAATTACCATATAAAGCCCACAAATTAGACTTAGTATGACAATTATGCCCATTTTCTAAAATTGAACATATCTCGATCTAAAAAATGTGGAGCCGTACTAGCTCACCGGGGGAGACCGGAGGGCAGGCCGGAGATGCGGGGGACGCCGGAGGTACGTCGTCGTCGAAGGAAAACGAGGTAAAGCACCGTTAAAATTCACGTTGTACGTAACGGCGTCTGAAAGAGGTGGCCGTACAGTGGCGCAGGCGCCTATACCGTAGCATGGACGTCCAAGCCAGACGCCAGAACCACCGCACCGGCGTCCAGCCAAGACGCCAGAACCACCAGACAGGCGTCTTGGCCAGGCGCCAGTCCAGTGGCTGTGGCGGCCCTGCCAGGCGCCAGCCCCTGCTGTTTATTTATTTATTTATTTATTTTTTTTTAATTTTGTTGTTGTATTTATTTATTTTTTTTTAAAATTTGAAAAATCGAAAATGTATTAAAAAAAAATTCGAAATTGTTTTATTTTTGAAAATTCGAAATGGCTTTTTTTAAAATTAAGTTTGAAAATTCGAAATGGCTTTTTTCAAAATTAAGTTTGAAAATTCGAAATGGTTTTTTTTAAAATTAAGTTTGAAAATTCGGAATGGTTTTTTTTAATAATTAAGTTTGAAAATTCAGAATGGTTTTTTTTTAAAAAATTAAGTTTGAAAAATCGAAATTTTATTTAAAAAAAATTGGAAATGGTTTTTTTTTTTTTTTTATTTTATTTAAAATTGAAAATTCAAAACGGTTTTTTTTTTAAATTAAGTTTAATAATTTAATGTTTTTATTTATGATGTGATTAGATTTGTGTTAATGTATATTATTATGCTTTAATTGTTTATGTGTATGAATACATTTATAAATGATTGTGTTTTAAATTTGTATGTGTATGAATAATATTATTCATAATTATGTTTTTAATTTTGTGTTAATTCCGTGTAAATATAGAAATTAAATGTATTATCCGTTAAATGTAGAAATGAAATTTACAAATTAAAAATGTAGATATTATTTATGTGTTAATGTTGTGTTAAATGTATTAATTTAAGCTTGAATTAATATTTATTATAATATATAATTGATGCAGGATTATGGTGGAGATGGAAATGATTACAGTGGGATATTTGGACATGATGGTCCATTCGAAGATGCTCAACAAGCGATTGATTGGGAAAAACTGGTTGCAATTACAGCTGGATTTTGCTTGGTAGTAGTAACTCATAAATCTCAACGGGATGGTAGAATGGATCACATTTTGAGATGCGACCGTTATCGCAAAAGAGAAGAAAGAGATTTTCGTACAGCCACTCGGTTTGATACAAAGCGGAAAGGTTTTGGGTGTGAGTTCAGAGTAAAGGTTCGACAACTACGGAGTCGTGACGGTTGGGAAGTGATTGGTTACTTTAAATGGGGGTATCACAGCTATGAGATGATAGTATATGAAGAGGGTCATCGACAGCTGAGCGGCTTAAGTCCTGCTGCGAAACTAGTTGTGAAAGAAATGAGTGATGCTCAAGTCAAGCCTGCTAAAATATTAGCATCTGTGTTAGAGAAATTTCCAGAAGACCATCCAAACCGAAGACACATCTACAACGTCAGACAGCAACTTAGGTTTGAATGGTCAGAGGGAAGGAACCCTATACAGTAGCTGCTACACCAGGCACAATCACGTGGTTACCTGTTCTGGTTTGATTCTGATGAAGATACAGCGGAGGTGACTCATCTTTTCCTTGTGCATCCTGATTGTGCTGATATGATCAAGTCTTGGCCATTTGTGATTTTGATCGACTCAACGTACAAGACAAACAAGTACAAGTTCCCACTGGTTGAGATCATGAGGATGACTCCAACAAACCAGAACTTTCTAATTGGTCATGCAATCATGAAGGATGAGACGGCTCCAAGTTATTATTGGGTCTTGGAGAAGCTGAGAAACTACATCGGGCCTAATGTTCATCCAGCAGCCATCGTCAGTGACTGTGAGGGAGGTCTCTTTGCCCCCATTAGGGAGTTGTTTCCAGAGACGAAGCACTTGTTGTGCACATGGCACATCAACAACTACGTGAAAGTGAAAGCCTACAACCTTTTCAACAAGAATTTGGAAATGGCAGAGAGATTGGTGAATGGTAAGTGGCGGAAGATCCTACAGGCTACCACAGAGGCAATGTACGAGCGAGAATTGGATAACTTCAGGGATTCGTACCAGTGGTGTCCGGCATTGGTGGACTATGTGATGCAGCAATGGGTCCCTCACAGGGAAAAGTTTGTCAAATATTGGACAAACCAAGTACTTCATTTCGGGAACACTACAACATGTAGAGTTGAGAGCTCTCATAGAGCTAATAAGGACTGGATTGATTCTTCGACCGTTGCTTTAGATACACTGTTCGATAGACTTAACTAGTCAACTGAAACTCAGAAGAACGGCATCAGGAACTCTCTAGAGGACTCCAGACGACGACATGGTACGATGTATAGCCATTTCATATTTAAGATTCTCCATGGTCGTGTGTCACACTACTGCTTAGGGTTGATTCTGACTGAGCTGAACAGGATGAGGGACTTGGCTGATGAAGTGTATGCTTGGTGCGGGTGTGCTATTTCAGTAACTCATGGATTACCTTGCGTATGCACTATTCACCGCGTTATTACAGAAGAAACGGCGGAACAAGAGTGCGTTTGAGTACATTCGTGGTCTTGGTCGTGGTCGTGGTCGTGGTCGGACATCGTCATCTAGTCGTAGTCATTCTTCATCGTCTGTGAATATGCCCCTGAGAACTGGTACGGTTGGTTTTTTACATCGCACATTGTTTTTTAGGTTACTTCTGCCTTGTTAACTGTGTTTAATTATATGGTGAATAGGAAGAAACGATATTGATCAGTTTCCGTACAAGGACAGGATACCTAACATCATCATGCCGTACTTGGAAGGGTGGAATGATGTAGTCGGAGATGGTAACTGCGGATTCCGGGTCGTGGATGATGTTTTTCAAATGGGCGAAGACAACTACAGTTTGGTGCGTTAGTTGATGTACAGCGAAATTGCCTCTAACCGAAATGTTTATCGTCATGTGTACCAGGATGACTTGGATGGCGCTCTGCGGCGTATCCGGTGGGGAGGTGGACCTTGCGGTCAAAATCATTATTTTGACGCGCCCCTAGATTTGTTTGCCGTTGCAAACATTTACAAGTGTACAATCATGCATTTCGGGCTGGGATTGCATAGTCAAGCTTATTATCCTTGTACCGCGGTTCTCCCTTGGCGTTCGCGTGAGACTGTCACTACATCGATCAGAGAGGTAGCTATTGCGTTTCTTGGGTCGTCATACAGATATTTCATCCGACTAGACATGTCATCCGATTTTTCCTGTGCCACCGATTATACCTCGGTGGTACACCATTCGTACTAGCGAGCGTAGAGGGTTGGGATGCGCTATATCATGACCGGATCCACGAATGGAGCACCCTAGCTGCCTTTTAGTTAACCTTATTTTTACGTTGCTATTTTAATGAGAACATTAATTTTTTTATATTGTATTGCTTACTACATTTATATGTTGCATGGGTAAGTTGCGCGGATCCACGAAAGGTTATGTCAAAATTTAAAAACAGCAATGATAATATGTCAAAGTTGAAAGCTAAAACAATAATCTAAAATGTTACAAACTTAAAACATAATGTCCAATTTAAAAAACTAAAACGATAATATTTAAAGTGCTCTACAAATAAAATGCCAAAACCATCAGTAATCCCTCTTGGACGCCGACTCCCAATGCGCAAGGGTCTGTTCCAAACTATCAACAACAGCTCTCACTGTTGCACTCATGCTGTCCTTCTCCAGAAAGAGTTTCTGTACGTCTTGCATTATCTTTCCCATCCACTACATACAACAAAAAGTAAAACATGAAATACAATAACAACATATAAAACTTAATTAAAAAAACAACGATAAATGTTTTATGAGACATACCGCTTCCATGGCAGTAGGCGGTGGCATATAATCAGCATCGCTGTGGTCGAGATCTGCGATCAACCTCGGGTGCGAATACCGCTTGAACCATTCCATGTAGTAGTGGTCACACATGGGAGGAACCCCAAATGGCGGCCTCTGCAACTCCGCAGTCCATAAGCGGTCTACGTCCCAGTCATGATATCCGACCAATGCACAATGTAGTCCCTTGACGATGCAGATCGGACCGCTTTCATCGGGCATGCCGGGGGAGGAGGGACAACTTGGACAAATCCAAGCTGGAGAAGACAACGCTGGGGCATGTACGCCTCCACGATCTCAGGATACTGAATGAGTCCCGTGTACATGGTCCTAGGTACCCTAACACTAGGGTTTGGGCCGAAAGGCATCCAGTTCACCTGCACATAGTTTTCAAATTTAGTAACATGAATATAATAAATGCATATAATAAAGATTAAAGAAATAATTTATAAACGTTACCTCTAAGGGGGACAACCTGTCAAGCAATAACCGTATTGATCGGAGGCAGTCAACGGACTTCTTCTCCGAGCGCGGACTCCACGCACAAGCACGCGGCATCCCCTCATCAATAGGAACCGGGTCACGATGTGGTCGCAATGCAGGAAAGTACTCGTATATCCAGGTCTGCAATAAAGTCAGACACCCAGTGATACCTGCCGCGTCAGCCCGACTCGCAAATCCTAGTTGGCGATACAAATACGCCAACGTAGCCGATCCCCAAGAAAACTGGCCTACTCTATCGTGGTCACACGCCTCAACTACGTCGTGTGGCCTGAGCTTGTTTCCGCCGCTCTTATCCGGAAACAAGGTACATCCGAGGAGTAGAAAAATATAAGCAGCTAGCTGTGCGTCGTGCGTCCTACGTGCGCTGGGTTACAAAAACCGCTGCAACACGGATGCGATCTTCACACCGCCGTGTTCCCAAACACCAAGCGCCTCGGTGTACAGTGCAGCCTTGTCCACCGCCAACAACTCCCCCAGCAAATCTGCCTGATCCGCATCAGTCACAGCACAAAGTCGTTTACCCTCAACACGAATCCCCAGAATGGCCTCGACGTCATGTAACATGATCGTCATCTCACCGAACGGAAGGTGGAAAGAGTTTGTATTCGGCTGCCATCGCTCAACGAAAGCTGTGATCAGCGTAGTGTCAATCTTATCGTGCATGGTGGCAGGAACGTGATTCACCCCAGTGCTCTCCAATCGCTCTCCGTCGGCCAAGCCTCAGCCCATGTACGCAAAAATCTACAAGTCTTTTCCCGGGTATGACATTTCAACAAGCCCGTAACTGAAGGCCTCTCCTGATCCTCCCAAATACGGGTAGCTATGTGTCCTAGAAAGCTAGGAATCACACTCCCGTCTACAGGCCCACTGGGCACCTCACTCCTAACAACCCAAGAATCATTAACGGCCCTCGACCGTTTCCTGCTTTCCCCAGACATAGTGGACGCAGATGATGTGCCAGATCTACTAACAAACCTACCACCCCTACCCTTACACACCTCTACCATATGTGTCTCGTACATGTCATCAACCCTCTTACTGAATGGACTGTAATCATCATACGGTCCACTCCCATCGTCCACATCCTCATCCTCATATGCGTCCTCCTCCTGCTCCTCCTGGTCACCCTCTTCAGCATTATCATCGTCATCGTCATCCTCATCCCGACGGTGGATCCGTTCTCTACGAGCCGAGGCCGAAATTCCACGGGATCTAACATGTCTATGCCCCGACCTCTCCACTGAATAGCTTCTACTAAGAAGCTCTACATTCTTCCCCGCACCATGACGACCCAGTAAATTCTACAAAAAATTAAAAATTATATAAACATACAAAAGTTTTTTAGAAAAATAAATAACTACCTACACATACAAAATACCAACACTTCCAACATATCGTCATGTTTATAAATATAAAATTAATAAAGATTATAAAAAATCAAACACATAATAAATAAATAGGACACAAAACAAAAATTTTAAATTATTTCAAATAATTAAACATAGAAAAATATTATATGGCATACACAAATACACACATAATACCCTAATGTATTACAAAATTTCTGATTTCCAAAAAAAAAAATTATTTCAAATAATTAAACATAAAAAAAAATATATATTACACATACACAAATACACACATAATACCCTAATGTATTACACAAAAAAAAAAACAATTACACATTAACACAAACAATTTCCACATACTACATCAATTAAGACATAAAAAATGTTTACACATCAAACATAAAAAAATTAAACATTAACACAAAAAATAAATCTGATTAAGAACATCGATTCCACCCAAAAATCACTATTTTGAGTCGAAATCTGGGTTCTTCAGCCAAAATTAGTAAAAATACGAGATTAAAACTAATTAAAACGAGCTTCTAATCTAATTAGAAAGCACAACCAGAAATTCAAATCCATTTTAAATCACCTTAATAATTATTAGTTACAAAAATTAAAGTGAGCGCGGCTCCGATACCGCTGTTGGGTTTCGTAGAGTCCGACTCTACGCGGAAGAGAAACCCGCCCAAGACCCGCCCACTAATTAAGGAAACTAAGCATGCAATCACATAATTAAACAATAAACAAGAGAAAGAGAAAAGACATTCTTACCCTTGACGAGTGCTTCGCTCAAACTCGAGCTCTCACTTGAGAAGCTAAACCTCGCAAGCGCGACGGTCACCAACGACTCGTACCCACGAACCCAACCCGAACAGTCTTAGTCCCGAAGGTTAGTCGGGACTTGACCAATAAAAACTAGAGTATTACGAACTTAAGGTTTTCTCACTTTTCTAAGGAGATGCCTTTTTAGTTCCACTCAAGCGTTCTTCCCGTATCCCAAAACTTGGGTATTTATAGGGAAATGAACCTTGATTTCCCATTCTCAATCAATGTGGGAGATTTGCATTTTCCCTAATTTATCTTAATCAAAACAAAATAGAAATGCAAAATCAATCAACAAGGTACAAGTGGCAATGGGCGGAGAGGGAGAAGGTGAGGACCACCAAGGGAGGTGACCAACCCACCTTGCTCCCCAAGAAAAACACCAACCATTGGTCCCCACACAAAAACCGCTACACACTCCCACTTGGCTGGCTGGTAGCCTGCCTTGGCTGCCAGCTGGCGCCTAGCACCAAGGCTGGGCAGCCCAGCCAGCCAGCTAGCACATCGCCAGCCAGCCCACAATGCATGCGCAGCCAGCCAGCATGCATGCATCGCTGCTGCTTGGTGCGTGTTGCTAAGCGTTGCTATGCGAGGTTGCTTCTTGCTAGCACACACGTACAACCCAGCATGCCCAGCACGCTGCTAGCTGGTGCGTGGTGCTGTGCGATGTGCGAAGCTGCTGCTAGCTATGCGCCAGGCCCTAGCACGCTAGCAAGCACGCAAGGCACCATGCCTGCGTTGCTTGCGATAGCAAAGCCAAGCAAGCCTAGCATGCTAATGGCCTTGCGATGCTTGCGAGCTAGCAAAGGGCTTGGCCTAGCATGTTGCGATGGCTAAGGCTGCTATGCTAGCATGCCCAGCCATGCACAACCACACCATACGCATGCACGCATCTTGCGATGCTTGTGCCATGTGATGTGCGTGTGCTAGGGGATGCTTGGCACGCATTGCTTCGGACCTTGCCTAGCCTAGCACTCACATGGCTAGGCCAATACGGGGCTACGGCTACGCTCGAACTTGTTTCTTGTTTGATTTCACGTCTCGTCGAATTCTAAATTCGACTCGACTTGCGACGCTCGGTCTCGACGCTCTAAGCTCGATATCCGACGTCTTTCGTAATACTCTGATGACTCATCTAATCCTCGGATTGAATCATCGTCTTGGATCGGTTGTTCAATTGGGTTCTACCTGAAGGGTTCAGTCAAGATTAAGCTGTAATATTAATTGTACATTAATATTACTGATCGGAAGGAGCCTCCACCTAGGCATTCTGACGAGGGTTAAATCGGTAGCTACAATCTAACTCTCAATCAAACAATACTTATACGAACACCCTATAACCAAGTACAATGGCAAATAAAGGTTCGGTCCACGAGGAACGAGAGTAATTGCAAATCAATCTTAAACCTAAGCTAGTTCGAAATGAATGGAAAATGGTGTTCAAAAATACTACTAATAAGATGGGATAAACCAGATAAACTAAGACACTAGGAAAGACGGGAATTCACCAAACCATCGGTAACTACGCAACAAGGAATCACAGAGACAAACGGGATATGCAAAGACTATATGTCTGATCAATATCATGAGGTAGGAAGACAACGGGCAATATTAAGCTTGGATTTCTCATGCACTTAACATTAATCGATACATAATCAAACCACATTCAACAATGAAATACTCAATTCACAATCTCTTGTTCAAATCAAGGATATCATGCAATCAAATTCAAGATTCTAGGTTAGCTACTCCTATTATAATGAATTAACATGCAATCGCATATAATCAATTTAATCACAATCCGTTTATCAAAATCAATCCTCAATTACATAGATTACCTAGGCCGGGTTTCATCCCAAAACCCTAGCTAGGAGACTACTCACACATATTCATAATCAAAGCAATAACGAATTCCAAAAGCATAATAGATATAAACATGAATTCTAATTAAGGAATAATAAAGCTTGATTAATAAACAAGAATGAATAATACCAATTGTAATGATGCGAATCAATGGAAAAGTTCAGAACTTTGATATCCGTCGTCAATGAATAACACAAAGAATCTTCACAAATCTTGCTTCAAATCAATCCAAGAAAACTCTAAGAAAACTAATGAATCTCTAATACTAAGAACGTTCTCCAATAACTCTGTACAAAGGCTCTCAAAAACTATCTCTAAAACTGTCTCCAGAATCCTCTTCAAGTCGGGCCTTATATACGTCTTCTAATTCAGAGAAGTTAAGCGCGCAGTTAACCCTGGATCAGCACGGCCGTGCTGTATTTGGCACGGCCGTGCTAGCTTGTCAGTAGGTAAATCGGATTTCTTCTTCAATTTGGCACGGCCGTGTAGCTTCCTGGCACGGCCGTGCTAAAAATGACACGGCCGTGCTGAATATGCTCTAGCACGGGGCTCATACTAAAGCTGACACGGGCACGGGCAACATCTGGCACGGCCGTGCTAATGGCCTGCACGGCCGTGCGGGTGCGTGGATACTGACACGGCCGTGCTATTGGCTTGCACGGCCGTGCTGCCTTGCCTTGGGTTGCTTGCTTATAGGCCACCACGGGTGTGCCTATGGTAACACGGCTGTGCTGCCTGTGCTATTTAATCAATGCACGGCACTTGAACTCCTTAACTCCTCGGACTTCGGTCAAGGCTAGCTCGGTTACGCGTCAAGGGCTCGGGATCCGATTAAACTCGGTTGATATTACCTGAAAACACATAAAAAACAAACCAAAAACCCGTGAAGCACGTAATATGGGGGACGTAAGCATAACAAGGTAATAATCGGCCAAAACGGCCCCAAATACATCCAAAATCATCCTAAAATATGCTCTAAAGCGAGCCCTAAAGTGCGCTTGTCAAAACCCCCCAACCTACACTTTTGCTAGTCCTCGAGCAAAAACCAAGGGAAACACACACAAGATCAAATAAACTATGCCATTGCGAACAAATCAAATTAAGCACGGAATGAAATCAATGGATCCTACTTAGAACAACCATGCACAGAATGAAAACTCACTCAAACAAGCAACGAGACACACAATCCAAGATATCGTTGATCAAATGTGAACAAGACCTAAACCAAGCATAGAGAACAAAGAAATCATGCTTCCCTCTAAACCCAACCAAACCGGCCACGTCCTCCCCTTTTGCTTCAAATCACCACCCTAATTGGCCCCTCGTGATTCCTCGAAGGAACCGGAAAAAGTGATGTTTTGAGGAAATAACAAAGGTATTCCGACATCTCGATTACGCATAATCTTTCCATAGGGTTGAAAGGTATCTCCCTCCACCGTTTGAGAACCGAACACCTCTAAAGTCTAAGGGTCTTAAAGGGTTGTAATGTATTGGCAATGGGTAAGGTAGGTGAAAACAATTTAAAAAGTGGGGTTAATTCCTAAATGAAGCGCAAGAATCACAATTCTCAAAAACAATAGTTCAAAAGATGTAATTCACTTTCCACAATCTCATTAATTCACATTCTTACTCATCCCAAATTATCCATATAATACACACTCAAATGACCTCTTTCAAACTTCAAAACTTTATTTATGTGTCCTTGCCTTTTTCACAATTCGGACGGCTTTTCTCTTCTTCTTTTTTTCCTTTTAAATTCTTTTTTCTCTTTTTCTTTTCTCTTTTTTTATTGATGGCAAAATGACTTTCGCATTACATATTTACAATTAGGCTCACTTTCACACCTGCTCAAACCAAATATCAAACTTTATTTCTTGATTAGTAAACAATAAGCTCAACAAACCTATCTAGGTAAACGCTTCACAACTAAGGGTTGGTAAAACATTGGCCATCGGGTTTGTAACACGGTTAACCAAGAATGGAATTAAAGCTCAACATGGTTAGCAAGTAAGATGATGTAAAAAGAAAATCAATTTGTAACAAAACAAAAGGAACAAAATAAGAAAAATGAAAAAGGTGCCCTCTTCCTCCCTTAAAAGTGTCAAGTCGGTCTCGGGAGCTACTAGTCAACACAAAGATCGAAAAATGCGTAATCAAGGATCCAAATATGCCACTCAACAAGAATGATGAAGGCTAGAACAAATAAACCTCACGGGATCTAACAAATAAAGCAACTACCAATCAAGGGGGTCAAATCCACAATCGGGAAGCGACTCCATCTTACCACAGCCCAAAGGCATAAAGTTTCACATGACAAAAGTGTTCTATTTCTACCTTTCGCCTAGACTCGTCTACATTGATCAACAATAGACTCGAACTGTGTATTCATCACTGGCTTAAGTGGAAATAGACATTCCATACACATTCATTCACATTTCGAATCCAACATGAACAATATTCCAAAATTTTGCAATTAGACAAGTTTATTATGATCCAAAAACATAGGAAAAGACTACGAGGCATATCATATAAGCTAAACCACACATCCTCATAGCAGAAGCTTTTCCTATCTAACACAAACATATGTACAACTAAGCCAACTGAATAAGTTGAAAGGCACATAACGAGGCATAAAAATCACATAAAATCCCAATCGACAAACAAGTGATCGAATGATATCAACATCAACGATCCCAGGTTCCTTAGAACCGATCAAACATCCTCGAACCATTAAACTTCTTCCTAAACTAAACTATCCTAAGCACACAAAAAAAAAAAGAAAAGATCTCACCAAATTTGCTTCTCGGGAGCTCCAATTAACGGCCATAGCATCGTTCTTCAAACTCATGCCGCGTCTCGAATGTTCCCAACCTGCAAAAAGGAAAGACATACTAGCAAACAAGTTAAGGTTAGTCTAGGAAAGCAGTAAATCTTTTTTTTTTTTTTTTTTTTTTAGAATGAATACAAGTAAGACCCCCCCCCCAAGCTAGAATCAAACATTGTCCTCAATGTTTATACATCAAGGACTTACAATAGTAAGGAGAGGGAGGTAACTAAAGGGAAAGGGAAAGGGATCACGAGCTAGGCCCGCCCGGGCCATAAGGGAAACGGGAGGCCATATCATCAACACTCCTTTTCAGGTCTCTGAAGGCGGAGGTCATATCCTCGTTCGACCGGCGCAAATCCGCTACCTCGAGCTTCAAATCTTCCATTCCTTGGCGGAGCCAAATGAAGTCTTGCGTCGGGATCTGCTGGGCCGCATCCGGGCCACCCTCCTCGTCATCATCATCATCATCAGCATCATCACCTCCTTGGCCCCCGTGGGCCTGCTCATCCCCCTGGTGAGGCTGGGGACTGCGGTCTAAATACTCCGTGCCTCCGTCCTCGTGCCAGGCGAAGTCGGGGTCGAAGATCCAGTTGTTCTTGTTGTAAACCACCGTCCTCTCCGGATCGGGCAAGTAGGCGTATGGCTTGCCTGCTACGAGCCACAAATAGCAATCCGGCTGGAATGTCCCTTCAAGCCACTGCATGGCTCTCAAGGTGCGCATATCAAGCCTCGTAGTGCCTGGGATAGCCTGCAAGTCAGAAAAATCAATCCCATTATATTGCGCAAGAATGGTGATCATGCCACCGATAGTAATATCACCCCTACCCCGGGCTACACCGTCGAGGTGGTCTAGTAACCACGCTCCCATGTCTAGACGCCCGTCCCCACGGGTGAGGTGCCAAATAAACTGTAACTCCCTAATGGAGACTACACCCGAACTATCTCCTCTAGCAAAGATAGTAGAGGAGAAGGTCCTGTGGGACAACCGAAAGGTGGGATTGACGATGGAAGTAGCCTTATCCCTACGGGGATCTCTATCCATCTTCCCCGTGATTTGCCGCCAAAACAACCCGGAGTTGTAGTGTTTTGAGTGGCCATCCTTAGGACCATATTTCAGGTCGGATGTCCACCCAAAGGCGGCATTAACTTGGGCCACCGACATTTAAATGGTGCCCGAGTTCATTAGTTGAAAGGACAAGTACCGGGGTGAGTTATGCTCATCCCGATGCACGTACAAAGAAGACAAAAATTCGAGGGTAAGCCTCTTGTAAGTGAGAGAATGCATGGTAAGGAAAGAATCAAAGTTGGTAAATAAAAATAGTTGAACCATGTCGCTTTCGATCCCTAGAGCCCTAGCGGCTAAAGGGTCGTAGAACTTGGTAGGCCGGATCGGTCGGTGGGATAATCCTACAAATTTGTCCAAAAAGGACGGGTTATTAAAAACAATACCCATGGTGTCCACCGTGGGTGGAACCATGGATGAGGATGCATCGTCCCGACCCGGCCTCCTAGTCGATGTCTTTGTTCTAGGCATGTTTGATTCAAGAAATTAAGCACAATATACCAATTAACAAGCAAGAAACTATCCTAGCATGCAATATACTACCCTAACACTACTAGTTCACCCAAACTTGCAACAATAAAGCACAATTCAACAACAAATATTCAATAAAACTAATTAAATTGGACAAAAATTGCGAAAATCAATGAGTTTAAGAACGAATTCACCGAGGACTCCACGAAGTGGAGTTGTGGCGAGCTCAAAGAGGGCCGAATTTTGCGTCCAATCACTTGAAAAATGCTCCAATGCAAGGAGGGTGCCGAGATCTTGAAAGAAGAATATGGGGAATTAGGGTTTGATTTGAGGAATTGGGGGAGGAGGTTGGGGGTTTGGGTTAGTTTAGAGAGAAAAAGGGTAGGAAAGAGTGTTAGAGAGTTGGGGAATAATGAGAGAGTTTGAGTGAAATTGTGTTTGAAAACACAAAATATTATCCGGAACCCGCGCTGCACGGCCGTGCTATAACTGGCACGGCCGTGCCGAATTTGGCACGGCCGTGTTGGCTTGGCAGGCTTTTTGCGAAATTGAATTTCAGATGGCAAGGCCGTGCTAGAATTAGCACAGCCGTGCTATTACTTGACACGGCCGTGCTGAAAATGGCACGACCGTGCTGAAAATGGCACGGCCGTGCTAGAATGTCAGTGGGCTTTTGAGGTTTGGCACGGCCGTGCAGATTTTGGCACGACCGTGCTGGATTCTGGCACGGCCGTGCTGTCTGACGGCACGGCCGTGCTGTCTGCTGCAGTCTGCAGGTTTTCTTTTTCTTCAAGGCACGCATCACTCTCTTCATTCCGACTTCTAACCAATCTTATACCTGCACAAAAACACACAAGAGCACACAAATTAGGAGCTAAACCAACTACAAGACAAAAGAAACTACTCTAGTAAAAGAAAGAAAATCGGGTTGCCTCCCGGAAGCGCTAAGTTTAACGTCGATAGCTTGACGTGGTCACATTCAACTCTTGTGACCGCATTTGAACACATCTATCACACCAACATGGGCTCCCTCATAGTATGTCTTCAACCTTTGCCCATTAACCACGAAGGATTGCAACCCACTTGAATCATAAAGCTCAACCGCACCGGAAGGGAAAACATCTTTGACAGTGAATGGACCCCTCCATCTTGACATCAACTTACCGGGGAAGAGCTTCATCCTAGAGTTATATAAGAGGACTTTGTCACCAACATTGAACACCTTCCGCTCTATCTTCCGGTCATGGAACTCCTTAGATCGGGACTTGTATAGGTTCGCACTGTCATATGCGTCCATCCGAAGCTCCTCCAATTCATGAAGGTCCAACATCCGTTGCTCTCCCGCGCTTGCTAGATCAAAATTTATCTTCTTGATAGCCCATTGAGCGCGGTGCTCTAGTTCGACCAGGAGGTGACATGCTTTCCCGTAGACCAAGCCGTATGGGGTGGTGCCTATTGGGGTCTTGAAAGCAGTCCGGCATGCCCAAAGTGCATCATCAAGCTTATCGGACCAATCTTTCCTATTCTTCGCCACTGTCTTCTCAAGGATAGACTTTATCTGTCGATTGGAGACTTCCGCTTGCCCACTAGATTGAGGGTGATAGGTTGTCCCGAACCTTTGATGTACTCCATTCTTTCGAAGCATCCTTTGAAAGGCCCCATGCAAAAAGTGTGACCCGTTGTCACTTATAACCGCCCTAGGAACCCCGAACCATGGAAATATAATCTTCTTGAAGAGTTTCACCACCACCTTGTGATCATTTGTAGGGGAGGCAATTGCTTCCACCCACTTAATCCACGTAATCCACAGCCACAAGTATGTATTGGTTCCCACGGGAGGAAGGGAAGGGTCCCATGAAGTCAATGCCCCACACATCAAAGATCTCAAGTTCAAGTATGGGTTTTTGAGGCATTTCATTCTTCTTGGAAATGTTTCCACTCCGTTGGCAAGCATCGCAAGTCTTCACAAATGCCCACGCGTCCCTAAAGATATGGGGCCACCATAGCCCATATTGCAAAACCTTTTGGGCTGTTTTATTAGCCCCCATGTGACCTGCGCAAGGGTCGGAGTGGCACATTTTCAGTACACTATGAACTTCTTCCTCCGGAACGCACCTTCTTAGGAGACCATCTACACCTCTTTTGAAAAAAATTGGATCATCCCATATGTAATGCCTTGCATCTCTCCTAATCTTCTTCCGTTGGTTCTTGGAGTAATCGGGGGGAAACTCCTCACAAGCCAAGTAGTTTACCATATCCGCAAACCATGGTAGAATCTTCTCCTTGAGGAGGTATAAAACATCATCCTTCAACTCATCACAAATGGGCAGCCCATCATCTTCTTGTTGCTCCCTCTCCATGCGCGAAAGGTGATCGCAACCACATTCTCGGCTCCCTTCTTGTCCCGGATCTCCTCATGAAATTGTTGTAAAGAGAGGACCCATCGGAGGAGGCGTGGTTTGGATTCCTTCTTCTAAATTAGGTACTTGATGGCTGCATGGTCGGTATAAACAATCGTTTTGGAACCAATGAGGTAGTCCCAAAATTTCTCAAATAGCCGTATCACTAGCATCGCACATCAACTCAAAAGGTAGATCCCACCGTGGTCCTTGCACAATCGGTGCCGAAATCAAAGCTTTCTTAAGTGTGTTAAAAGCTTGTAGGCACTCTTTGTCGAACCTGAAGTCGACTTCCTTTTGCAATAAGGCATTCAAAGGCTTGTCTATAAGAGAGAAATCTTTTATGAATCGCCGGTAGAACCCCGCATGCCCTAGGAATTGTCTTACCCCTTTTGCATTGACTGGTGGTGGTAGCTTTGCTATAACTTCAACCTTTGCTTTGTCCACCTCTATGCCTGCATTTGAGATCTTGTGACCGAGGACAATACCTTCTTCAACCATGAAGTGACACTTCTCCCAGTTCAGGACTAAATTCACTCTCTCACACCGTTGTAGGCACTTCCCTAAGTTCACTAGGCAATCATCAAAGGAGGCTCCTCCAACAGAAAAATCGTCCATGAAAACCTCCATCTCGGCCTCCAACATGTCCCCAAAAATGCTCATCATACACCGTTGAAAGGTGCCCGGTGCATTGCAAAGTCCAAAAGGCATTCTCCTGTAGGCAAAAGTACCATATGGACAAGTAAAAGTCGTCTTCTCTTGGTCATCTGGGTTTATAGGTATTTGGAAAAACCCCGAATAACCGTCAAGAAAGCAATAATACTTGTGCCTAGTTAGTCTTTCGATCATTTGATCAATAAAAGGGAGGGGAAAATGGTCCTTTTTGGTAGATGCGTTTAGACGTCTATAGTCTATGCACATCCGCCAACCGGTCACCGTTCTAGTTGAGATGAGCTCACCATTCTCATTCTCAACTAAAGTCATTCCCCCCTTCTTAGGGACAACATGCATAGGGGAAACCCATCTAGAGCTCGAAATGGGGAAGATGATACCTGCATCAAGGAGTTTGGTGATCTCTTTCTTCACCACCTCCCCCATTTGCGGATTGAGTTTCCTCTGCCTCTCAATAGAAGGCCTCGCACCATCCTCGAGAGTTATGTGATGCATACATATAGCGGGGATAATACCCTTGAGGTTATCAATGGTATAGCCTATGGCACTTTGATGCTCTCTCAATACATCACACAACTTCCGAGTTTGATCCGCATCTAAAGAAGAATTCACAATGACAGGATAAGTTGAATAAGGGCCAAGAAATTCGTACCTTAGATGTGATGGTAGAGATTTCAATTCTACCTTAGGGGCCTCGTTTACCTCTTTTGTGGTGGCCATAGCAAATGCATACATGGGTGTAATTTCCTTGAAACCGTTATCACCATCATCTTCCTCTAGCATTTGCTCCTCTATGTACTTGCTCTCATCGGTATCACTTGGCTCAAGATCATGGTTATTAGAAAGCAATAGTGTATGCATACTAGAGACAATCGAATCAATAGTGTCAATCATCATGCAGTTTTTGGAAGTAGACAAAGGATATTGCATGCTTTTGTTCAGATCAAATTCAAGGACCTCCTCTCCTACCTTTAAAGAAATCTTGGCACTCTTCACATCAATGAGAGCACCAGAGGTAGCTAGGAAAGGTCGCCCAAGAATAATAGGTATATGATTATCTTCATCCATTTCCAAAACTACAAAATCCACAGGTATCACAAATTTCCCAACTCGTAGGGGAACATCTTCTACCTTACCCTTAGGAAATTTGATCGAACGATCAGATAACTGTAGGGTAATGTTGGTAGGAAGAAGTTCTCCTACCCCTAATCTTTGATATACAGAATATGGCATAAGACTAACACTAGCCCCAAGATCACATAATGCATTATCAATTTTCATTTTATTAATAGCACAAGGGATTGAGAAATTACCTGGGTCTCCCAATTTGGGAGGCATCTTTTTCATGATGATTGCACTACAATTCGCGGTGAGGTTAACAGTTTACACCCCATCACAATTCATCCTGCCACTCAAAATATCTTTAAAAAACCTAGCATAGTTAGGCATTTGTTTTATAGCGTCGGTGAATGGTATGGAAAGGTGAATTTGCTTCAAAGTCTCTAAAAACTTACCGAATTGAACATCCAACTTATGTCTCACAAACTTATGGGGGTAAGGAAGTTTTTGCAGTAGATTGGGCTCTTTGACTTGTGTTACTTCCTTTTCATTTAGGACCTCTACAGTTTTATCATTCTCTCCGGTCCTCTCCTCCTCACTCTCTATAACAGTATCAGTGGTAGGTGTAGTCACAGATTGACTCCTAGGAGGTACTACTTCATCGCTCCCCCTCAATGTCTTTCCACTCCTAGTGGTGATAGCATTTACAGAGTTTTTAGGGTCAATACCTTGAGGTGGGAGTTTTGACACTCCAACCCCATCCTTTATAGCACTAGCCAACTCAGAAATCTGGGTTTCAAGCATTTTATTATGTGTCATCACTTCATTAAACTTTTTTTCACTGGTGGCCATGAAAGTGTTGAACATTTTGGTCTGTGCTTCCATCATCTCCTCCAAACTAGTCCTTTGCGATGGTCCTTGAGCATTGTAGTTGTCATTAAAGGCTCGGGAGCCACGCGCATTAGACTGTTGGGGATTTTGATTTTGGAAGTTGTTCCTGTTACCATTGTTTTTCCAATTTCCCCTGTTATTGGCATTCATGTTCTGATTGTATTACCCTTGATTACCTTGATTACCTGCATTTTGTTGGTAATTATTCTGATTACCAAAATTACCATGTTGATTATAGGACCCTTGGGGATTTTGGTCCCTTTGGTTCCTGTTTCCCCACTGGTTTTGTTGTTGGTAGTCAGAATAATTACCCTGTTGATTATAATTGTTCCCTCTTTGATTAGGTGGTAAATATCTGTTATTGTCATTCCTAGGTCTATTATCATAAGACAAGGCATTGACTTGTTCATTATCACACTCATTACCATCATTATAGTTGGATTGAAATTGGGAATCTACGTTGCAGGCAGAGGTATCATGGTCATAAGACCCACAGTTTTCACAGAATATACATCCAGCAGGCATATTATTAGAGTTAGAGTGCATACTTGCTCCCTTAGAATAGGATGGAAGATTTTGATGCGGTGGAGCGTTGAGCTTCTCTTTGATAATTGACATTTCCTTACCTAGATTTACAATTTGCGATGTCAAATTCCCGATTGCATTAAGATGGTCTACCGAATAGACCGCTCCTCCACTCTTGCTTGTGGCCTCTCGCTCTCCATCTTGCCAATCCATGTGGTGTCGTACCACATCTTCTATGATATCAATGACTTCTTCTTCGGTTTTGTTCATAATGGGGCCACCTGCTCCCGCATCCAAACTGGTCTTCCCTTGAGGACTCAATCCTCCATAGAAAATCTGTAAAACTTGATATGTTGGGATTCCGTGGTGTGGGAACTCTCTTTGGTACTCCTTATACCTTTCCCATGCTTTGTAGATTGACTCCCCACTCCTTTGCCGAAATCCCTGGATCAAAGCTCTAGCATCGGCCGTCTTCTTTTGGGTATAAAATCTTCCCAAGAATGCTGTCGTGACATCATCCCAAGTGTGTAGAGAGTTCGGCTTCACCTCCTTCTCTAACCATTTGAGAGCTCTCCCAATAAGTGAAAAGGGGAAAAGCTTCAATCTCACGAACTCTTGATTCACCCCATTAACCTTGATGGTATTGCAGTACTTCTCAAATTCGTTCAAATGAGCCAAAAGGCTCTCATGCTTGGCACCACTAAACTGCCTTCTCTCGATGAGGGTGATCATAGCCGGCCGGATCTCGAAATCATTGGCCTCAATAGTGGGTGGAGCAATCCCACTTGAAGCTCTATACGCCCCAGGAGTTCCCAACTCCTTAAGGGGTCGTGGTGCTGGCTGATTAGGTTGGCGCGGTATGTTTGCCATTGGAACCTGTTGTGTGTTGTGTTCCTTTCCTTGAGAGTTTGATGACGTCAATCGAAATTTACAATTGCTCTTCAAAGTTCTTTCGATTTCTGGATCGAAGGGTATTAATTCCCTCTGTTTAGACCTGCGCATACACACTAACCAAACCAATTAAATAGTAGGGCTACAAGTGTAGCCAAAAGGGAAAAATCTTTTTGTGCTTTTTTTTTTTATGATGAACTAGACTCAAGAAATCAAAAAGCAATTAACAAACACCGGTCCCCGGCAACGGCGCCATTTTGACGAGGGTTAAATCGGTCGCTACAATCTAACTCTCAATCAAACAATACTTATACGAACACCCTATAACCAAGTATAATAGCAAATAAAGGTTCGGTCCACGAGGAACGAGAGTAATTGCAAATCAATCTTAAACCTAAGCTAGTTCGAAATCAATGGAAAATGGTGTTCTAAAATACTACTAATAAGATGGGATAAACCAGATAAACTAAGACACTAGGGAAGACGGGAATTCACCAAACCATCGGTAACTACGCAACAAGGAATCACAGAGACAAACGAGATATGCAAAGACTATATGTCTGATCAATATCATGAGGTAGGAAGACAACGGGCAATATTAAGCTTGGATTTCTCATGCACTTAACATTAATCGATACATAATCAAACCACATTCAACAATGAAATACTCAATTCACAATCTCTTGTTCAAATCAAGGATATCATGCAATCAAATTCAAGATTCTAGGTTAGCTACTCCTATTATAATGAATTAACATGCAATCGCATATAATCAATTTAATCACAATCCGTTTATCAAAATCAATCCTCAATTACATAGATTACCTAGGCCGGGTTTCATCCCGAAACCCTTGCTAGGAGACTACTCACACATATTCATAATCAAAGCAATAATGAATTCCAAAAGCATAATAGATATAAACATGAATTCTTATTAAGGAATAATAAAGCTTGATTAATAAACAAGAATGAATAATACCAATTGTATTGATGCGAATCAATGGAAAAGTTCAGAACTTTGATATCCGTCGTCAATGAATAACACAAAGAATCTTCACAAATCTTGCTTCAAATCAATCCAAGAAAACTCTAAGAAAACTAATGAATCTCTAATACTAAGAACGTTCTCCAATAACTCTGTACAAAGGCTCTCAAAAACTATCTCTAAAACTGTCTCTAGAATCCTCCTCAAGTCGGGCCTTATATACGTCTTCTAATTCGGAGAAGTCAAGCGCGCAGTTAACCCTTGATTAGCACGGCCGTGCTGTATTTGGCACGGCCGTGCTAGCTTGTCAGTAGGTAAACCGGATCCACGAATGGAGCACCCTAGCTGCCTTTTAGTTAACCTTATTTTTACGTTGCTATTTTAATGAGAACATTAATTTTTTTATATTGTATTGCTTACTACATTTATATGTTGCATGGGTAAGTTGCGCGGATCCACGAAAGGTTATGTCAAAATTTAAAAACAGCAATGATAATATGTCAAAGTTGAAAGCTAAAACAATAATCTAAAATGTTACAAACTTAAAACATAATGTCCAATTTAAAAAACTAAAACGATAATATTTAAAGTGCTCTACAAATAAAATGCCAAAACCATCAGTAATCCCTCTTGGACGCCGACTCCCAATGCGCAAGGGTCTGTTCCAAACTATCAACAACAGCTCTCACTGTTGCACTCATGCTGTCCTTCTCCAGAAAGAGTTTCTGTACGTCTTGCATTATCTTTCCCATCCACTACATACAACAAAAAGTAAAACATGAAATACAATAACAACATATAAAACTTAATTAAAAAAACAACGATAAATGTTTTATGAGACATACCGCTTCCATGGCAGTAGGCGGTGGCATATAATCAGCATCGCTGTGGTCGAGATCTGCGATCAACCTCGGGTGCGAATACCGCTTGAACCATTCCATGTAGTAGTGGTCACACATGGGAGGAACCCCAAATGGCGGCCTCTGCAACTCCGCAGTCCATAAGCGGTCTACGTCCCAGTCATGATATCCGACCAATGCACAATGTAGTCCCTTGACGATGCAGATCGGAC
The DNA here is from genome assembly GCF_001683475.1 of Chenopodium quinoa. Taxonomy (NCBI): domain Eukaryota; kingdom Viridiplantae; phylum Streptophyta; class Magnoliopsida; order Caryophyllales; family Amaranthaceae; genus Chenopodium; species Chenopodium quinoa. Next base: position 4,979,751 of record NW_018745286.1, on the reverse strand, counting down.
CGCTTTCATCGGGCATGCCGGGGGAGGAGGGACAACTTGGACAAATCCAAGCTGGAGAAGACAACGCTGGGGCATGTACGCCTCCACGATCTCAGGATACTGAATGAGTCCCGTGTACATGGTCCTAGGTACCCTAACACTAGGGTTTGGGCCGAAAGGCATCCAGTTCACCTGCACATAGTTTTCAAATTTAGTAACATGAATATAATAAATGCATATAATAAAGATTAAAGAAATAATTTATAAACGTTACCTCTAAGGGGGACAACCTGTCAAGCAATAACCGTATTGATCGGAGGCAGTCAACGGACTTCTTCTCCGAGCGCGGACTCCACGCACAAGCACGCGGCATCCCCTCATCAATAGGAACCGGGTCACGATGTGGTCGCAATGCAGGAAAGTACTCGTATATCCAGGTCTGCAATAAAGTCAGACACCCAGTGATACCTGCCGCGTCAGCCCGACTCGCAAATCCTAGTTGGCGATACAAATACGCCAACGTAGCCGATCCCCAAGAAAACTGGCCTACTCTATCGTGGTCACACGCCTCAACTACGTCGTGTGGCCTGAGCTTGTTTCCGCCGCTCTTATCCGGAAACAAGGTACATCCGAGGAGTAGAAAAATATAAGCAGCTAGCTGTGCGTCGTGCGTCCTACGTGCGCTGGGTTACAAACACCGCTGCAACACGGATGCGATCTTCACACCGCCGTGTTCCCAAACACCAAGCGCCTCGGTGTACAGTGCAGCCTTGTCCACCGCCAACAACTCCCCCAGCAAATCTGCCTGATCCGCATCAGTCACAGCACAAAGTCGTTTACCCTCAACACGAATCCCCAGAATGGCCTCGACGTCATGTAACATGATCGTCATCTCACCGAACGGAAGGTGGAAAGAGTTTGTATTCGGCTGCCATCGCTCAACGAAAGCTGTGATCAGCGTAGTGTCAATCTTATCGTGCATGGTGGCAGGAACGTGATTCACCCCAGTGCTCTCCAATCGCTCTCCGTCGGCCAAGCCTCAGCCCATGTACGCAAAAATCTACAAGTCTTTTCCCGGGTATGACATTTCAACAAGCCCGTAACTGAAGGCCTCTCCTGATCCTCCCAAATACGGGTAGCTATGTGTCCTAGAAAGCTAGGAATCACACTCCCGTCTACAGGCCCACTGGGCACCTCACTCCTAACAACCCAAGAATCATTAACGGCCCTCGACCGTTTCCTGCTTTCCCCAGACATAGTGGACGCAGATGATGTGCCAGATCTACTAACAAACCTACCACCCCTACCCTTACACACCTCTACCATATGTGTCTCGTACATGTCATCAACCCTCTTACTGAATGGACTGTAATCATCATACGGTCCACTCCCATCGTCCACATCCTCATCCTCATATGCGTCCTCCTCCTGCTCCTCCTGGTCACCCTCTTCAGCATTATCATCGTCATCGTCATCCTCATCCCGACGGTGGATCCGTTCTCTACGAGCCGAGGCCGAAATTCCACGGGATCTAACATGTCTATGCCCCGACCTCTCCACTGAATAGCTTCTACTAAGAAGCTCTACATTCTTCCCCGCACCATGACGACCCAGTAAATTCTACAAAAAATTAAAAATTATATAAACATACAAAAGTTTTTTAGAAAAATAAATAACTACCTACACATACAAAATACCAACACTTCCAACATATCGTCATGTTTATAAATATAAAATTAATAAAGATTATAAAAAATCAAACACATAATAAATAAATAGGACACAAAACAAAAATTTTAAATTATTTCAAATAATTAAACATAGAAAAATATTATATGGCATACACAAATACACACATAATACCCTAATGTATTACAAAATTTCTGATTTCCAAAAAAAAAAATTATTTCAAATAATTAAACATAAAAAAAAATATATATTACACATACACAAATACACACATAATACCCTAATGTATTACACAAAAAAAAAAACAATTACACATTAACACAAACAATTTCCACATACTACATCAATTAAGACATAAAAAATGTTTACACATCAAACATAAAAAAATTAAACATTAACACAAAAAATAAATCTGATTAAGAACATCGATTCCACCCAAAAATCACTATTTTGAGTCGAAATCTGGGTTCTTCAGCCAAAATTAGTAAAAATACGAGATTAAAACTAATTAAAACGAGCTTCTAATCTAATTAGAAAGCACAACCAGAAATTCAAATCCATTTTAAATCACCTTAATAATTATTAGTTACAAAAATTAAAGTGAGCGCGGCTCCGATACCGCTGTTGGGTTTCGTAGAGTCCGACTCTACGCGGAAGAGAAACCCGCCCAAGACCCGCCCACTAATTAAGGAAACTAAGCATGCAATCACATAATTAAACAATAAACAAGAGAAAGAGAAAAGACATTCTTACCCTTGACGAGTGCTTCGCTCAAACTCGAGCTCTCACTTGAGAAGCTAAACCTCGCAAGCGCGACGGTCACCAACGACTCGTACCCACGAACCCAACCCGAACAGTCTTAGTCCCGAAGGTTAGTCGGGACTTGACCAATAAAAACTAGAGTATTACGAACTTAAGGTTTTCTCACTTTTCTAAGGAGATGCCTTTTTAGTTCCACTCAAGCGTTCTTCCCGTATCCCAAAACTTGGGTATTTATAGGGAAATGAACCTTGATTTCCCATTCTCAATCAATGTGGGAGATTTGCATTTTCCCTAATTTATCTTAATCAAAACAAAATAGAAATGCAAAATCAATCAACAAGGTACAAGTGGCAATGGGCGGAGAGGGAGAAGGTGAGGACCACCAAGGGAGGTGACCAACCCACCTTGCTCCCCAAGAAAAACACCAACCATTGGTCCCCACACAAAAACCGCTACACACTCCCACTTGGCTGGCTGGTAGCCTGCCTTGGCTGCCAGCTGGCGCCTAGCACCAAGGCTGGGCAGCCCAGCCAGCCAGCTAGCACATCGCCAGCCAGCCCACAATGCATGCGCAGCCAGCCAGCATGCATGCATCGCTGCTGCTTGGTGCGTGTTGCTAAGCGTTGCTATGCGAGGTTGCTTCTTGCTAGCACACACGTACAACCCAGCATGCCCAGCACGCTGCTAGCTGGTGCGTGGTGCTGTGCGATGTGCGAAGCTGCTGCTAGCTATGCGCCAGGCCCTAGCACGCTAGCAAGCACGCAAGGCACCATGCCTGCGTTGCTTGCGATAGCAAAGCCAAGCAAGCCTAGCATGCTAATGGCCTTGCGATGCTTGCGAGCTAGCAAAGGGCTTGGCCTAGCATGTTGCGATGGCTAAGGCTGCTATGCTAGCATGCCCAGCCATGCACAACCACACCATACGCATGCACGCATCTTGCGATGCTTGTGCCATGTGATGTGCGTGTGCTAGGGGATGCTTGGCACGCATTGCTTCGGACCTTGCCTAGCCTAGCACTCACATGGCTAGGCCAATACGGGGCTACGGCTAGGCTCGAACTTGTTTCTTGTTTGATTTCACGTCTCGTCGAATTCTAAATTCGACTCGACTTGCGACGCTCGGTCTCGACGCTCTAAGCTCGATATCCGACGTCTTTCGTAATACTCTGATGACTCATCTAATCCTCGGATTGAATCATCGTCTTGGATCGGTTGTTCAATTGGGTTCTACCTGAAGGGTTCAGTCAAGATTAAGCTGTAATATTAATTGTACATTAATATTACTGATCGGAAGGAGCCTCCACCTAGGCATTCTGACGAGGGTTAAATCGGTAGCTACAATCTAACTCTCAATCAAACAATACTTATACGAACACCCTATAACCAAGTACAATGGCAAATAAAGGTTCGGTCCACGAGGAACGAGAGTAATTGCAAATCAATCTTAAACCTAAGCTAGTTCGAAATGAATGGAAAATGGTGTTCAAAAATACTACTAATAAGATGGGATAAACCAGATAAACTAAGACACTAGGAAAGACGGGAATTCACCAAACCATCGGTAACTACGCAACAAGGAATCACAGAGACAAACGGGATATGCAAAGACTATATGTCTGATCAATATCATGAGGTAGGAAGACAACGGGCAATATTAAGCTTGGATTTCTCATGCACTTAACATTAATCGATACATAATCAAACCACATTCAACAATGAAATACTCAATTCACAATCTCTTGTTCAAATCAAGGATATCATGCAATCAAATTCAAGATTCTAGGTTAGCTACTCCTATTATAATGAATTAACATGCAATCGCATATAATCAATTTAATCACAATCCGTTTATCAAAATCAATCCTCAATTACATAGATTACCTAGGCCGGGTTTCATCCCAAAACCCTAGCTAGGAGACTACTCACACATATTCATAATCAAAGCAATAACGAATTCCAAAAGCATAATAGATATAAACATGAATTCTAATTAAGGAATAATAAAGCTTGATTAATAAACAAGAATGAATAATACCAATTGTAATGATGCGAATCAATGGAAAAGTTCAGAACTTTGATATCCGTCGTCAATGAATAACACAAAGAATCTTCACAAATCTTGCTTCAAATCAATCCAAGAAAACTCTAAGAAAACTAATGAATCTCTAATACTAAGAACGTTCTCCAATAACTCTGTACAAAGGCTCTCAAAAACTATCTCTAAAACTGTCTCCAGAATCCTCTTCAAGTCGGGCCTTATATACGTCTTCTAATTCAGAGAAGTTAAGCGCGCAGTTAACCCTGGATCAGCACGGCCGTGCTGTATTTGGCACGGCCGTGCTAGCTTGTCAGTAGGTAAATCGGATTTCTTCTTCAATTTGGCACGGCCGTGTAGCTTCCTGGCACGGCCGTGCTAAAAATGACACGGCCGTGCTGAATATGCTCTAGCACGGGGCTCATACTAAAGCTGACACGGGCACGGGCAACATCTGGCACGGCCGTGCTAATGGCCTGCACGGCCGTGCGGGTGCGTGGATACTGACACGGCCGTGCTATTGGCTTGCACGGCCGTGCTGCCTTGCCTTGGGTTGCTTGCTTATAGGCCACCACGGGTGTGCCTATGGTAACACGGCTGTGCTGCCTGTGCTATTTAATCAATGCACGGCACTTGAACTCCTTAACTCCTCGGACTTCGGTCAAGGCTAGCTCGGTTACGCGTCAAGGGCTCGGGATCCGATTAAACTCGGTTGATATTACCTGAAAACACATAAAAAAACAAACCAAAAACCCGTGAAGCACGTAATATGGGGGACGTAAGCATAACAAGGTAATAATCGGCCAAAACGGCCCCAAATACATCCAAAATCATCCTAAAATATGCTCTAAAGCGAGCCCTAAAGTGCGCTTGTCAAAACCCCCCAACCTACACTTTTGCTAGTCCTCGAGCAAAAACCAAGGGAAACACACACAAGATCAAATAAAACTATGCCATTGCGAACAAATCAAATTAAGCACGGAATGAAATCAATGGATCCTACTTAGAACAACCATGCACAGAATGAAAACTCACTCAAACAAGCAACGAGACACACAATCCAAGATATCGTTGATCAAATGTGAACAAGACCTAAACCAAGCATAGAGAACAAAGAAATCATGCTTCCCTCTAAACCCAACCAAACCGGCCACGTCCTCCCCTTTTGCTTCAAATCACCACCCTAATTGGCCCCTCGTGATTCCTCGAAGGAACCGGAAAAAGTGATGTTTTGAGGAAATAACAAAGGTATTCCGACATCTCGATTACGCATAATCTTTCCATAGGGTTGAAAGGTATCTCCCTCCACCGTTTGAGAACCGAACACCTCTAAAGTCTAAGGGTCTTAAAGGGTTGTAATGTATTGGCAATGGGTAAGGTAGGTGAAAACAATTTAAAAAGTGGGGTTAATTCCTAAATGAAGCGCAAGAATCACAATTCTCAAAAACAATAGTTCAAAAGATGTAATTCACTTTCCACAATCTCATTAATTCACATTCTTACTCATCCCAAATTATCCATATAATACACACTCAAATGACCTCTTTCAAACTTCAAAACTTTATTTATGTGTCCTTGCCTTTTTCACAATTCGGACGGCTTTTCTCTTCTTCTTTTTTTTCCTTTTAAATTCTTTTTTCTCTTTTTCTTTTCTCTTTTTTTATTGATGGCAAAATGACTTTCGCATTACATATTTACAATTAGGCTCACTTTCACACCTGCTCAAACCAAATATCAAACTTTATTTCTTGATTAGTAAACAATAAGCTCAACAAACCTATCTAGGTAAACGCTTCACAACTAAGGGTTGGTAAAACATTGGCCATCGGGTTTGTAACACGGTTAACCAAGAATGGAATTAAAGCTCAACATGGTTAGCAAGTAAGATGATGTAAAAAGAAAATCAATTTGTAACAAAACAAAAGGAACAAAATAAGAAAAATGAAAAAGGTGCCCTCTTCCTCCCTTAAAAGTGTCAAGTCGGTCTCGGGAGCTACTAGTCAACACAAAGATCGAAAAATGCGTAATCAAGGATCCAAATATGCCACTCAACAAGAATGATGAAGGCTAGAACAAATAAACCTCACGGGATCTAACAAATAAAGCAACTACCAATCAAGGGGGTCAAATCCACAATCGGGAAGCGACTCCATCTTACCACAGCCCAAAGGCATAAAGTTTCACATGACAAAAGTGTTCTATTTCTACCTTTCGCCTAGACTCGTCTACATTGATCAACAATAGACTCGAACTGTGTATTCATCACTGGCTTAAGTGGAAATAGACATTCCATACACATTCATTCACATTTCGAATCCAACATGAACAATATTCCAAAATTTTGCAATTAGACAAGTTTATTATGATCCAAAAACATAGGAAAAGACTACGAGGCATATCATATAAGCTAAACCACACATCCTCATAGCAGAAGCTTTTCCTATCTAACACAAACATATGTACAACTAAGCCAACTGAATAAGTTGAAAGGCACATAACGAGGCATAAAAATCACATAAAATCCCAATCGACAAACAAGTGATCGAATGATATCAACATCAACGATCCCAGGTTCCTTAGAACCGATCAAACATCCTCGAACCATTAAACTTCTTCCTAAACTAAACTATCCTAAGCACACAAAAAAAAAAAAAAAAAAAGATCTCACCAAATTTGCTTCTCGGGAGCTCCAATTAACGGCCATAGCATCGTTCTTCAAACTCATGCCGCGTCTCGAATGTTCCCAACCTGCAAAAAGGAAAGACATACTAGCAAACAAGTTAAGGTTAGTCTAGGAAAGCAGTAAATCTTTTTTTTTTTTTTTTTTTTTTAGAATGAATACAAGTAAGACCCCCCCCCAAGCTAGAATCAAACATTGTCCTCAATGTTTATACATCAAGGACTTACAATAGTAAGGAGAGGGAGGTAACTAAAGGGAAAGGGAAAGGGATCACGAGCTAGGCCCGCCCGGGCCATAAGGGAAACGGGAGGCCATATCATCAACACTCCTTTTCAGGTCTCTGAAGGCGGAGGTCATATCCTCGTTCGACCGGCGCAAATCCGCTACCTCGAGCTTCAAATCTTCCATTCCTTGGCGGAGCCAAATGAAGTCTTGCGTCGGGATCTGCTGGGCCGCATCCGGGCCACCCTCCTCGTCATCATCATCATCATCAGCATCATCACCTCCTTGGCCCCCGTGGGCCTGCTCATCCCCCTGGTGAGGCTGGGGACTGCGGTCTAAATACTCCGTGCCTCCGTCCTCGTGCCAGGCGAAGTCGGGGTCGAAGATCCAGTTGTTCTTGTTGTAAACCACCGTCCTCTCCGGATCGGGCAAGTAGGCGTATGGCTTGCCTGCTACGAGCCACAAATAGCAATCCGGCTGGAATGTCCCTTCAAGCCACTGCATGGCTCTCAAGGTGCGCATATCAAGCCTCGTAGTGCCTGGGATAGCCTGCAAGTCAGAAAAATCAATCCCATTATATTGCGCAAGAATGGTGATCATGCCACCGATAGTAATATCACCCCTACCCCGGGCTACACCGTCGAGGTGGTCTAGTAACCACGCTCCCATGTCTAGACGCCCGTCCCCACGGGTGAGGTGCCAAATAAACTGTAACTCCCTAATGGAGACTACACCCGAACTATCTCCTCTAGCAAAGATAGTAGAGGAGAAGGTCCTGTGGGACAACCGAAAGGTGGGATTGACGATGGAAGTAGCCTTATCCCTACGGGGATCTCTATCCATCTTCCCCGTGATTTGCCGCCAAAACAACCCGGAGTTGTAGTGTTTTGAGTGGCCATCCTTAGGACCATATTTCAGGTCGGATGTCCACCCAAAGGCGGCATTAACTTGGGCCACCGACATTTAAATGGTGCCCGAGTTCATTAGTTGAAAGGACAAGTACCGGGGTGAGTTATGCTCATCCCGATGCACGTACAAAGAAGACAAAAATTCGAGGGTAAGCCTCTTGTAAGTGAGAGAATGCATGGTAAGGAAAGAATCAAAGTTGGTAAATAAAAATAGTTGAACCATGTCGCTTTCGATCCCTAGAGCCCTAGCGGCTAAAGGGTCGTAGAACTTGGTAGGCCGGATCGGTCGGTGGGATAATCCTACAAATTTGTCCAAAAAGGACGGGTTATTAAAAACAATACCCATGGTGTCCACCGTGGGTGGAACCATGGATGAGGATGCATCGTCCCGACCCGGCCTCCTAGTCGATGTCTTTGTTCTAGGCATGTTTGATTCAAGAAATTAAGCACAATATACCAATTAACAAGCAAGAAACTATCCTAGCATGCAATATACTACCCTAACACTACTAGTTCACCCAAACTTGCAACAATAAAGCACAATTCAACAACAAATATTCAATAAAACTAATTAAATTGGACAAAAATTGCGAAAATCAATGAGTTTAAGAACGAATTCACCGAGGACTCCACGAAGTGGAGTTGTGGCGAGCTCAAAGAGGGCCGAATTTTGCGTCCAATCACTTGAAAAATGCTCCAATGCAAGGAGGGTGCCGAGATCTTGAAAGAAGAATATGGGGAATTAGGGTTTGATTTGAGGAATTGGGGGAGGAGGTTGGGGGTTTGGGTTAGTTTAGAGAGAAAAAGGGTAGGAAAGAGTGTTAGAGAGTTGGGGAATAATGAGAGAGTTTGAGTGAAATTGTGTTTGAAAACACAAAATATTATCCGGAACCCGCGCTGCACGGCCGTGCTATAACTGGCACGGCCGTGCCGAATTTGGCACGGCCGTGTTGGCTTGGCAGGCTTTTTGCGAAATTGAATTTCAGATGGCACGGCCGTGCTAGAATTAGCACAGCCGTGCTATTACTTGACACGGCCGTGCTGAAAATGGCACGACCGTGCTGAAAATGGCACGGCCGTGCTAGAATGTCAGTGGGCTTTTGAGGTTTGGCACGGCCGTGCAGATTTTGGCACGACCGTGCTGGATTCTGGCACGGCCGTGCTGTCTGACGGCACGGCCGTGCTGTCTGCTGCAGTCTGCAGGTTTTCTTTTTCTTCAAGGCACGCATCACTCTCTTCATTCCGACTTCTAACCAATCTTATACCTGCACAAAAACACACAAGAGCACACAAATTAGGAGCTAAACCAACTACAAGACAAAAGAAACTACTCTAGTAAAAGAAAGAAAATCGGGTTGCCTCCCGGAAGCGCTAAGTTTAACGTCGATAGCTTGACGTGGTCACATTCAACTCTTGTGACCGCATTTGAACACATCTATCACACCAACATGGGCTCCCTCATAGTATGTCTTCAACCTTTGCCCATTAACCACGAAGGATTGCAACCCACTTGAATCATAAAGCTCAACCGCACCGGAAGGGAAAACATCTTTGACAGTGAATGGACCCCTCCATCTTGACATCAACTTACCGGGGAAGAGCTTCATCCTAGAGTTATATAAGAGGACTTTGTCACCAACATTGAACACCTTCCGCTCTATCTTCCGGTCATGGAACTCCTTAGATCGGGACTTGTATAGGTTCGCACTGTCATATGCGTCCATCCGAAGCTCCTCCAATTCATGAAGGTCCAACATCCGTTGCTCTCCCGCGCTTGCTAGATCAAAATTTATCTTCTTGATAGCCCATTGAGCGCGGTGCTCTAGTTCGACCAGGAGGTGACATGCTTTCCCGTAGACCAAGCCGTATGGGGTGGTGCCTATTGGGGTCTTGAAAGCAGTCCGGCATGCCCAAAGTGCATCATCAAGCTTATCGGACCAATCTTTCCTATTCTTCGCCACTGTCTTCTCAAGGATAGACTTTATCTGTCGATTGGAGACTTCCGCTTGCCCACTAGATTGAGGGTGATAGGTTGTCCCGAACCTTTGATGTACTCCATTCTTTCGAAGCATCCTTTGAAAGGCCCCATGCAAAAAGTGTGACCCGTTGTCACTTATAACCGCCCTAGGAACCCCGAACCATGGAAATATAATCTTCTTGAAGAGTTTCACCACCACCTTGTGATCATTTGTAGGGGAGGCAATTGCTTCCACCCACTTAATCCACGTAATCCACAGCCACAAGTATGTATTGGTTCCCACGGGAGGAAGGGAAGGGTCCCATGAAGTCAATGCCCCACACATCAAAGATCTCAAGTTCAAGTATGGGTTTTTGAGGCATTTCATTCTTCTTGGAAATGTTTCCACTCCGTTGGCAAGCATCGCAAGTCTTCACAAATGCCCACGCGTCCCTAAAGATATGGGGCCACCATAGCCCATATTGCAAAACCTTTTGGGCTGTTTTATTAGCCCCCATGTGACCTCCGCAAGGGTCGGAGTGGCACATTTTCAGTACACTATGAACTTCTTCCTCCGGAACGCACCTTCTTAGGAGACCATCTACACCTCTTTTGAAAAAAAATTGGATCATCCCATATGTAATGCCTTGCATCTCTCCTAATCTTCTTCCGTTGGTTCTTGGAGTAATCGGGGGGAAACTCCTCACAAGCCAAGTAGTTTACCATATCCGCAAACCATGGTAGAATCTTCTCCTTGAGGAGGTATAAAACATCATCCTTCAACTCATCACAAATGGGCAGCCCATCATCTTCTTGTTGCTCCCTCTCCATGCGCGAAAGGTGATCGCAACCACATTCTCGGCTCCCTTCTTGTCCCGGATCTCCTCATGAAATTGTTGTAAAGAGAGGACCCATCGGAGGAGGCGTGGTTTGGATTCCTTCTTCTAAATTAGGTACTTGATGGCTGCATGGTCGGTATAAACAATCGTTTTGGAACCAATGAGGTAGTCCCAAAATTTCTCAAATAGCCGTATCACTAGCATCGCACATCAACTCAAAAGGTAGATCCCACCGTGGTCCTTGCACAATCGGTGCCGAAATCAAAGCTTTCTTAAGTGTGTTAAAAGCTTGTAGGCACTCTTTGTCGAACCTGAAGTCGACTTCCTTTTGCAATAAGGCATTCAAAGGCTTGTCTATAAGAGAGAAATCTTTTATGAATCGCCGGTAGAACCCCGCATGCCCTAGGAATTGTCTTACCCCTTTTGCATTGACTGGTGGTGGTAGCTTTGCTATAACTTCAACCTTTGCTTTGTCCACCTCTATGCCTGCATTTGAGATCTTGTGACCGAGGACAATACCTTCTTCAACCATGAAGTGACACTTCTCCCAGTTCAGGACTAAATTCACTCTCTCACACCGTTGTAGGCACTTCCCTAAGTTCACTAGGCAATCATCAAAGGAGGCTCCTCCAACAGAAAAATCGTCCATGAAAACCTCCATCTCGGCCTCCAACATGTCCCCAAAAATGCTCATCATACACCGTTGAAAGGTGCCCGGTGCATTGCAAAGTCCAAAAGGCATTCTCCTGTAGGCAAAAGTACCATATGGACAAGTAAAAGTCGTCTTCTCTTGGTCATCTGGGTTTATAGGTATTTGGAAAAACCCCGAATAACCGTCAAGAAAGCAATAATACTTGTGCCTAGTTAGTCTTTCGATCATTTGATCAATAAAAGGGAGGGGAAAATGGTCCTTTTTGGTAGATGCGTTTAGACGTCTATAGTCTATGCACATCCGCCAACCGGTCACCGTTCTAGTTGAGATGAGCTCACCATTCTCATTCTCAACTAAAGTCATTCCCCCCTTCTTAGGGACAACATGCATAGGGGAAACCCATCTAGAGCTCGAAATGGGGAAGATGATACCTGCATCAAGGAGTTTGGTGATCTCTTTCTTCACCACCTCCCCCATTTGCGGATTGAGTTTCCTCTGCCTCTCAATAGAAGGCCTCGCACCATCCTCGAGAGTTATGTGATGCATACATATAGCGGGGATAATACCCTTGAGGTTATCAATGGTATAGCCTATGGCACTTTGATGCTCTCTCAATACATCACACAACTTCCGAGTTTGATCCGCATCTAAAGAAGAATTCACAATGACAGGATAAGTTGAATAAGGGCCAAGAAATTCGTACCTTAGATGTGATGGTAGAGGTTTCAATTCTACCTTAGGGGCCTCGTTTACCTCTTTTGTGGTGGCCATAGCAAATGCATACATGGGTGTAATTTCCTTGAAACCGTTATCACCATCATCTTCCTCTAGCATTTGCTCCTCTATGTACTTGCTCTCATCGGTATCACTTGGCTCAAGATCATGGTTATTAGAAAGCAATAGTGTATGCATACTAGAGACAATCGAATCAATAGTGTCAATCATCATGCAGTTTTTGGAAGTAGACAAAGGATATTGCATGCTTTTGTTCAGATCAAATTCAAGGACCTCCTCTCCTACCTTTAAAGAAATCTTGGCACTCTTCACATCAATGAGAGCACCAGAGGTAGCTAGGAAAGGTCGCCCAAGAATAATAGGTATATGATTATCTTCATCCATTTCCAAAACTACAAAATCCACAGGTATCACAAATTTCCCAACTCGTAGGGGAACATCTTCTACCTTACCCTTAGGAAATTTGATCGAACGATCAGATAACTGTAGGGTAATGTTGGTAGGAAGAAGTTCTCCTACCCCTAATCTTTGATATACAGAATATGGCATAAGACTAACACTAGCCCCAAGATCACATAATGCATTATCAATTTTCATTTTATTAATAGCACAAGGGATTGAGAAATTACCTGGGTCTCCCAATTTGGGAGGCATCTTTTTCATGATGATTGCACTACAATTCGCGGTGAGGTTAACAGTTTACACCCCATCACAATTCATCCTGCCACTCAAAATATCTTTAAAAAACCTAGCATAGTTAGGCATTTGTTTTATAGCGTCGGTGAATGGTATGGAAAGGTGAATTTGCTTCAAAGTCTCTAAAAACTTACCGAATTGAACATCCAACTTATGTCTCACAAACTTATGGGGGTAAGGAAGTTTTTGCAGTAGATTGGGCTCTTTGACTTGTGTTACTTCCTTTTCATTTAGGACCTCTACAGTTTTATCATTCTCTCCGGTCCTCTCCTCCTCACTCTCTATAACAGTATCAGTGGTAGGTGTAGTCACAGATTGACTCCTAGGAGGTACTACTTCATCGCTCCCCCTCAATGTCTTTCCACTCCTAGTGGTGATAGCATTTACAGAGTTTTTAGGGTCAATACCTTGAGGTGGGAGTTTTGACACTCCAACCCCATCCTTTATAGCACTAGCCAACTCAGAAATCTGGGTTTCAAGCATTTTATTATGTGTCATCACTTCATTAAACTTTTTTTCACTGGTGGCCATGAAAGTGTTGAACATTTTGGTCTGTGCTTCCATCATCTCCTCCAAACTAGTCCTTTGCGATGGTCCTTGAGCATTGTAGTTGTCATTAAAGGCTCGGGAGCCACGCGCATTAGACTGTTGGGGATTTTGATTTTGGAAGTTGTTCCTGTTACCATTGTTTTTCCAATTTCCCCTGTTATTGGCATTCATGTTCTGATTGTATTACCCTTGATTACCTTGATTACCTGCATTTTGTTGGTAATTATTCTGATTACCAAAATTACCATGTTGATTATAGGACCCTTGGGGATTTTGGTCCCTTTGGTTCCTGTTTCCCCACTGGTTTTGTTGTTGGTAGTCAGAATAATTACCCTGTTGATTATAATTGTTCCCTCTTTGATTAGGTGGTAAATATCTGTTATTGTCATTCCTAGGTCTATTATCATAAGACAAGGCATTGACTTGTTCATTATCACACTCATTACCATCATTATAGTTGGATTGAAATTGGGAATCTACGTTGCAGGCAGAGGTATCATGGTCATAAGACCCACAGTTTTCACAGAATATACATCCAGCAGGCATATTATTAGAGTTAGAGTGCATACTTGCTCCCTTAGAATAGGATGGAAGATTTTGATGCGGTGGAGCGTTGAGCTTCTCTTTGATAATTGACATTTCCTTACCTAGATTTACAATTTGCGATGTCAAATTCCCGATTGCATTAAGATGGTCTACCGAATAGACCGCTCCTCCACTCTTGCTTGTGGCCTCTCGCTCTCCATCTTGCCAATCCATGTGGTGTCGTACCACATCTTCTATGATATCAATGACTTCTTCTTCGGTTTTGTTCATAATGGGGCCACCTGCTCCCGCATCCAAACTGGTCTTCCCTTGAGGACTCAATCCTCCATAGAAAATCTGTAAAACTTGATATGTTGGGATTCCGTGGTGTGGGAACTCTCTTTGGTACTCCTTATACCTTTCCCATGCTTTGTAGATTGACTCCCCACTCCTTTGCCGAAATCCCTGGATCAAAGCTCTAGCATCGGCCGTCTTCTTTTGGGTATAAAATCTTCCCAAGAATGCTGTCGTGACATCATCCCAAGTGTGTAGAGAGTTCGGCTTCACCTCCTTCTCTAACCATTTGAGAGCTCTCCCAATAAGTGAAAAGGGGAAAAGCTTCAATCTCACGAACTCTTGATTCACCCCATTAACCTTGATGGTATTGCAGTACTTCTCAAATTCGTTCAAATGAGCCAAAAGGCTCTCATGCTTGGCACCACTAAACTGCCTTCTCTCGATGAGGGTGATCATAGCCGGCCGGATCTTGAAATCATTGGCCTCAATAGTGGGTGGAGCAATCCCACTTGAAGCTCTATACGCCCCAGGAGTTCCCAACTCCTTAAGGGGTCGTGGTGCTGGCTGATTAGGTTGGCGCGGTATGTTTGCCATTGGAACCTGTTGTGTGTTGTGTTCCTTTCCTTGAGAGTTTGATGACGTCAATCGAAATTTACAATTGCTCTTCAAAGTTCTTTCGATTTCTGGATCGAAGGGTATTAATTCCCTCTGTTTAGACCTGCGCATACACACTAACCAAACCAATTAAATAGTAGGGCTACAAGTGTAGCCAAAAGGGAAAAATCTTTTTGTGCTTTTTTTTTTATGATGAACTAGACTCAAGAAATCAAAAAGCAATTAACAAACACCGGTCCCCGGCAACGGCGCCATTTTGACGAGGGTTAAATCGGTCGCTACAATCTAACTCTCAATCAAACAATACTTATACGAACACCCTATAACCAAGTATAATAGCAAATAAAGGTTCGGTCCACGAGGAACGAGAGTAATTGCAAATCAATCTTAAACCTAAGCTAGTTCGAAATCAATGGAAAATGGTGTTCTAAAATACTACTAATAAGATGGGATAAACCAGATAAACTAAGACACTAGGGAAGACGGGAATTCACCAAACCATCGGTAACTACGCAACAAGGAATCACAGAGACAAACGGGATATGCAAAGACTATATGTCTGATCAATATCATGAGGTAGGAAGACAACGGGCAATATTAAGCTTGGATTTCTCATGCACTTAACATTAATCGATACATAATCAAACCACATTCAACAATGAAATACTCAATTCACAATCTCTTGTTCAAATCAAGGATATCATGCAATCAAATTCAAGATTCTAGGTTAGCTACTCCTATTATAATGAATTAACATGCAATCGCATATAATAAATTTAATCACAATCCGTTTATCAAAATCAATCCTCAATTACATAGATTACCTAGGCCGGGTTTCATCCCGAAACCCTTGCTAGGAGACTACTCACACATATTCATAATCAAAGCAATAATGAATTCCAAAAGCATAATAGATATAAACATGAATTCTTATTAAGGAATAATAAAGCTTGATTAATAAACAAGAATGAATAATACCAATTGTATTGATGCGAATCAATGGAAAAGTTCAGAACTTTGATATCCGTCGTCAATGAATAACACAAAGAATCTTCACAAATCTTGCTTCAAATCAATCCAAGAAAACTCTAAGAAAACTAATGAATCTCTAATACTAAGAACGTTCTCCAATAACTCTGTACAAAGGCTCTCAAAAACTATCTCTAAAACTGTCTCTAGAATCCTCCTCAAGTCGGGCCTTATATACGTCTTCTAATTCGGAGAAGTCAAGCGCGCAGTTAACCCTTGATTAGCACGGCCGTGCTGTATTTGGCACGGCCGTGCTAGCTTGTCAGTAGGTAAACCGGATTTCTTCTTCAATTTGGCACGACCGTGCTATATATGGCACGGTGCATCTTCCTGGCACGGCCGTGCTAAAAATTACACGGCCGTGTTGAATATGCTCTAGCACGGGGCTCATACTAAAGCTGACACGGGCACGGGCAACATCTGGCACGGCCGTGCTAATGGCCTGCACGGCCGTGCGGGTGCGTGGATACTGACACGGCCGTGCTATTGGCTTGCACGGCCGTGCTGCCTTGCCTGGGGTTGCTTGCTTATAGGCCAGCACGGGTGTGCCTATGGTAACACGGCCGTGCTGCCTGTGCTATGTAATCAATGCACGACACTTGAACTTCCTTAACTCCTCGGACTTCGGTCAAGGCTAGCTCGGTTACGCGTCAAGGGCTCGGGATCCGATTAAACTCGGTTGATATTACCTGAAAACACATCAAAAACAAACCGAAAACCCGTGAATCATAACAAGGTAATAATCGGCCAAAACGGCCCCAAATACATCCAAAATCATCCTAAAATATGCTCTAAAGCGCGCCCTAAAGTGCGCTTGTCACATTCCGATCACTTGACCTCATTGAAGAATTAGCATTCTAATAATTCTGAACCCTCTATCAGAATAATACACTTGTTGGAAGGACACCATTCCTTTCACGAGACCCGACCCGAACGGCCCCTACCCCGAAGCTTAGTCGAGGCTAGACCAAAAGAACTTAGAGTATTAAAACGAAAGTGTTCTCACTTGTGGAGATCCTTTCAAGCTCACAACTCAAGTGCCCTTTCCCAATGCCAAATGATTGGTATTTATAGGTAAAGGAGCCCTTGAATTCCAATCTCTCATCAATGTGGGAGAGTTGGTAAAAAGGCATTTATTCAATTTAATATAATTCTAAAATCAAATTAAAATGCAAATGAATCAATAAACAACAAGTGTTAAGTGGAGAGCAAAGGGTTAGGGGAGGACCACAAGGAGGGGGGGGGGGGGGAACCTCCAAGGCTTCAATAGAATCAATTAGGGTTGGAGAGTATTTGGGAAGAGAGGAGAAAAGTAGTATGGTAGTAAGAAGGTTTGAGAGATTAGGGATTTCACAATGCTAGGGTTTTAATTCTGATTTTTCTGTTGTAATTAGGGCTAATGAATACCCCTATTTATAGGTTTAAGAATCTAGGTTTAGGGTTTTAGAGACGCAGCGTTAGGTGGCGTGCGCAACTCTCAGAGTCTCGCTGGAGTGCACGGTTTGCCTTATACGAAAACGCGTTTTAAAAACTTCCATAACTTTTGATTGCAACGTCGGATTAAGGAAAATAAGATATCATTGGAAAGCTATGAATTTCTACTTTTCATTACCATTATTATTAGGTTAAAATATATTATGGATCAAAATATATGGCCGTTTGAGTGAAAGGGTGTCGATTTTAGGGCCCGGTTTAGTATTTTGATAATAACTTCTTTGTTTTAACTCGGAATTAGGCTTATAATATACCGTTGAAAAGCTCTTTGAAAGGGCTATCAATATGTATTGGCCATAAACGGGTATTTTTTGGTTAAATATTCTAGTTGGCTCGGTTTTTAACTATGTAAGACCCATTTGATCCAATCATTGCATATAACGCATTTAGGTCCATTATTTATCAAGATTAAACATGTATAAGCACGTTTTAGGTCTAATTAGTAATCGGACTAGGCTTTAAGATAATTTGGTCTTTAATACGGGTTCTAAATTACTTCATAATGCATTTCGCAGTCCATAAATACTTCAACTTTGATCTAACATGAAGAACGGTTTTTTGTAACAATATCGCACTTCCCGTCAGGACAGGAGGCCAAAAGAAGGTGTCTATAGTTAGCCCCCACTTTGATCCAGTCTAGAATAGACAAAGATTAAAGTAGTCAAGGAAATAAATCCGAGACTCATTCTGCGAAGTTCTTTAGAAATAAAGAATCTTTTAGTGGTGTTGAGAATGTCAAAACTATTCTCGATTTGCTAATTTCTTAAGATAAGTAGCTGCTATGACCATAAAAGGTTTTTTTTTTTTCTATTTTTAGTGTGCTAAAGAATCTAGGTTAACCCTTTGCTAGCATAGAACACTATTATAAGTAAGGGCTATCCTGGGTGATGTCAAGTTATGAGAAGGTACCGGGTTTAAAAAGATTAAAAAGGGATGATACCTACTCAATATGTCATCGGTGGTCTAAAGTCCCTCGATTTGTCATTGAAACTTTAGTCCATGATTTTAACAAAGTAAAAGATGATAAAAGGGGGTGTGCTTCGGCATTCATAACCTAACATACGCTGCCAAAATAAATACTCGATGTCCACAAGATAGAAATACATGTCTCAGGACTGGAGGCACATATCCAAATCTAGTGAGAGAGATGGAAATCGGTAACTCACTCAGCAGTTTTGTCCACTAGATGAAAACACGCGTCTTAGGACTAGGGGCACGTGTCTAAATGGGCGCGGCTTCAGTAGGGGCCGCTCTTTATACTGGGGGTGGACGGACACCCTAACTGACTGGTAAAGCTAGATTGCTTCCTAGCTAACCGTATTTGCTTTCAACGAGGGGCGTCTGACCCCGATGGTTTAGCGTGCTCGTCGACGCATTTAAGCTAACGCCTTAACAGAAACAGAAGTTCTATCGTTTTTACGGGAGGCAGATCATGTTGTTAGTGCAATTTTACACAACACATACGCCATACAATTTTACGCTGTACGATTCGCGGTATTTTTGTTATGGACACCAAAACTATGAAAAACGTGACATTTATAAAAGGGCAGTATAGGAAAATGCCAAACTATTTATGGGAGCTCTTACGTAAAGCACCACTACGGGATATTTTAAGACGGTTCATAAAAAACATCCAAAAAGTATGCTTGGGGCAGGCACAAAGCACGGTGTGCATGCAGGATGATGCAAAATACTATCAAAGAAGAAATTATATTACAAAATGCAAAGCAATAAAAGGGTTTTTGAAGGTTTTAAAAACTTCTCGAGAAAGCCTGTCGAGGCGTGAATTCAACGAGCTAAAACGTTTGGTTTGGAAGACAAAACAAAATCCAGAAAAATGGTCATTTTGGATGACCAGTATCCACACGCAACAGGGTTGTGCTGGGGTGTCGTGTGCAATATTTGAAGGTGCGCGCAGTTGTCTTGCGCAACTTTGTGAGTTGCGCAGAACTTAAACAACGAACAATTCTGAAGAAACATGATCCGCGGCTCGTGTTCTTCTTCGTCATTCGCCATTTTCGATCTCTTTCTATAGAGCTCCTTTTTCGCTATCAACCAAATTTTGAATTTGGTCAACAGAATGGGGAAAATCGAAAGAAGAACCCTAATTTTTGAAATTGGGGGTATTCGATTCAACTTGTTTTCATGAATTTGTTTGTTCTATGTCGATGTGACATGTTTAAGGAATATATTGCAACAAATCTCATGTTAAGTGGTCAAGTATCGAGTCATGTATGAGCATACATAAGCATATATGCTTTTTTCTTCATTTGATTTCTGAATTTGTGCTTGAACTTATTTCTCTTCCTTTTTTTTCTTTGCTTATATGGACTATACTTGTCAATTTTAATGTAAATTGAAGTGTTGGAACGACAATTATGCATTAAAATTAGGATTGAAATTTTGAACTTTGATAATGGAATGAAATTATTCTTGCGGCTCATGCTTAAGTTACAAAATTGGCTTTATCAAAGATAACAATAATCGATAGTTGTTATTACTCACTTATAAAACTATGATTTCAAGATTTGCATAAAACTAGTTAGTTCAGGAAATTCTTGAAGACATCATTGAACTGGTGTAATTTGGTTATATTTCGGGCTTATGAGCCCCCATTTTATATTGTCGAGTGTCGTAGCCCCTAATATTAGGTGGCTTTGATAACTTGATTGTTTATAAGAATTAGACCCTTTCATGTTGCTCGAAATGGGTCTAGAAATCCAGTGTTTTGTCTTTTTACGATAACAACTAGGATCTTGGAAACGATTAAACGAGTGTGTTTAAATCGTTTTCGACCATTTGTAGTTTTAACAAAGGAAACTTGCTAAGTTTAGTAATATTGGTCGTTTGTTAGAACAAGTAAGAGGGAAAATGATATGTTGTTCAACTTTTTCCTATATTCTCGCTACTTTCAAATTCTTTCCTTTAAGCTCAAATATTATCCTCTTTGCGAAATTCCAATGTTTTCAATTTTTCATTCGTGTAACAATAGAGAATTTAAAATGAAGACCCTTTAACCTTGAACTTAGGAGTCTTTTATTTACGTTTTTAACTCATGAAATTGCTTGTCTTATGTTAATAAAGTGTCTTGATACAATTATCATGATGAATGATTGAGTATTAAACTTTTGTATGAGCAGGCATGTCGTATGCATTTGAGTTCTTCATTATTTTGATACTCATGATTTTGTTTCTTTTGCTCTTTACTAGTCATACTCTCCAATCTTTAGAGTAAATTGAAGTATTGAACAACAATTATGCACTAAAATTAGTTTTTAAAGTTGAAGTTGACAATGGCTCAAATATGTAGCTTGTTCTATGGCCAAGTTTAGTTGCAAACTTAGTTTTCAAAGAAATAAAATGATTATTGAATCATTGTGAGGCATTTGAAAATTGTAATGCTCGAGATCTACGTAAACTATTTATAGTTTAGGCGATTCTCAAAAGTAGCTCGAATGGCATGAATATCTCATTTTGTTTATTGTGGATATTAAAGCCCCCATGTGTCGGGTTATGTGCATACTTGCTATTTCTCAAGTCTTGGAGCCCCTAATTTGGGGTAGTTCTAATGACTTGCTTATTTTTTAGGCCATTCATATAGTCCTGATGTTGAAATGGGCCTATGTATCCCATGTTTTGTGTTTTGAGAACATTTTAGGATAATGACATGACTTACGCATTTTTAGCTAAAGTCATGTTTAAGGAAGCAAGTTAGTTCTTTGCTTGTTTATAAACAAAAAATAATTGTAGTTAAGGTTTAATAATCCTTACCTAATGTCAAAACGTTCGTAGAGATCATTGCGGTAATATTATTCTCAAAGTTGATTAAAAACATCAAATATTTTCTTTGTTCTTATCAATCTTTGATTTTGGCCTTGTAGGTGGTTCGTTTATCATCCCTAAGCCAATATTTGCAGGATGACTAGGTGAGAACAAGTTCGAGTTAAGAAGAAGTCGAATCTTAGTTCATTCCTTTTGGAAATATTTATGTATATACATGTATTGTCCAAAAGGTTATGGAAAATCTGAAAAAAAAAAATTATTTTAAGAAAATGAAACAAAATTCAAAAAGGGAATTTTGAAAACTATTTTTTGAGAGAGTAGCAAACACGTTATTTCGAACTAGAATTCAAAACTTGGAGAGGGTCCAATAAATTTGATGAAAGTTTGTTTTGAAAATAAAGTGAAGCTACTATTTCTAGTACGCAAAATATATAAACATGTTATTTTCGAAACTAGACCCAAAATGGAAAGAAAAGTCTAGCTCATAATTGAGTGTGACTTTTTTGTCCAAAATTGATGAAGAGCAAGTTGTAATTTGCAACTTATTTCAAAAGGATATGAAAATGTGAGCAAACTTTTGTATATCTAATTGTTATCTCTCCTTTTTTAGTGTTTTTCATCATTGTCGTATTTTGTTAATTGAAAGTGAAGTTCTCTCAATTAAGTAGGCACCTTAGTTTGAAAATTAATATTATTAAACTTAGGTTTGATGGAGTGTTAGAATAATTTGTAAAATCTTTCGAATCATTTTCCAAAATATGGTCTTAACAAGAGTTAGAGTAGACCTATATTTTTGTAGCCCCAAAGTGTAGACTTAGGTTGCTTTTGCGATTCATGTATACACATGTTAGGAGATGTTTCTCATATTCGAAGCCCTAGGATTTGCGTTTCCAATTTGTGGGATTTTTGCATATGTTTATCATGAATTGTTTGATCAAGTAGGAATTAATGTTTTTCCATTTGTCATTTAAAGTTATTAAGATGGTTTGTAATAAGCTTTGCATGACATTGATTTTGTAACATAAATAGCATGTTCAAATATGTGAATAGAGAGAAGTGGGGATGTCCCGACTTTTTTGAGCCCCCATTTTGTGGCAAAGAGCAAATTTTTTTACCATTTTTGGAGTTTTTAGTTGCCAATGGGAGGTATCATCCTGATTTACCCCCCAAAAAAGAAATGAACAAAAAAGACGAATTTTCATAAAAAAGGAAGGGGAATCCAACTTTGCCATAGAAGAATAAAGAAAGAGAATTAGACATGTTTTCGAAAGGCAAGGATTATTGACTTAATAGTCTAATCATTGTGATGACTTGGCAGTGACGTATACGTTTAATAGCGATAACGATCATTTTTTCATGTAGCAATCATGTTCAATCAATGTTCCTTGCTTAGAGAGGACGAAGATATCCCACGCAGGCAGACATATTAATTACTTATGATAAGTAAGATGGCCAATACTCAAGAGTTGTAAAAGAAATCCAAAGTTGACGTCAAGGCTGTCGATATATCAAATCAATTAACTGTATTCACTCGTCTTTTTTCTAGGCAACGTATATAGAACTAAAATCACCTTGGTAATAAATAGCCCTATTATTAAAATAAGATGATTCTTTTTGGAAGTGGTAGTCACCTTATTTTTCGTGGCAAAAGTTATGGAAAACATCAAATTTAATTTGATTCGATTGCCTTACTAAAATGATGTAATCAAGCAAATGGCTATCAAATCATCTAATTCTTTCTTTTCAATTTTATAATCATTTCTCAACACTTTATGCACTTTATGTATGGGCATAACTACTCGATAGTAGGTCCATATATGCAAAGGCCTAAGGTGGGCCATATTTCTGTAGAATGATGACTTTCGTGGTACATGGTTATGGCCTACCTCAAGGAGGGCCTTTCCAAGGTTGTAACATAGCTAGACTTGGGGTTATGAAGAATGGATAGGCTCAAGTATACTCCCTTAATCCCTTACTTTTGGTGCTTCTCAAAATTAAAACCTTTCTAGTTCATTTAACAACTTTTTCATTAGGTGCCTTTCTCTTGCCTTTTGTATTTTTCTTTTTCTCTCTCTCTTTTTTTTGGCAACTTTGGCTTCGAGTTTAGAATGATTTTTAGCTTTTGCATTGGATTTTTTCTTTTTGGGTTTAGACTAACTTTGTGTCCTACTCTTATGTTTCGTTCCCCCAATTTTTTCATTTTTATCTCTTTGCACCATTCCCATCCCAAGGTTTGGAATAATGTAGGTTGTATAAGCAAGGCTCAATTTACGAGGCTCAAAAGGGTTGCAAAAAATATGGATTTGTTCTAAGGTTAAAAACTTGGGATCATCTTCGTGGAGTTTCAAGTTGCCTCCTGTGTTGGTGTAATCATCATATCCCTTCTTAGTGGGCCAAAAGATGGGCCTCTTTTCATTTGATAAACCTTGTAAGCCAAAGCTCATCAAGATTCTTAAAGTGTTGAGCACGTATGCTTTTTTTTATATTGCCTGTTTGTATGTGTATTTCATTTAATTCGAGCTAATAACAACAAAATGATTGAAAAAAGAGAAATAGATAGATGTACTTGAAAATATAAGTTTTTTATTCATCAATTAATGAGAGTACATAATAAGTAGATTCAACAGCATGAATCTCTTAGCCTATCATAAATAAACATAATTACGAAAAAAACAAAGCAAGACCTAGGGTGCTACATCTTAAACTGTTGACAACTTCTTGAGATTGCGTCTTCGAGCTTTGTCCGTTTCCAATGTAGGTGAGATCCTCTCTAAAAATCTAGTCTATCTATATGATTCATGGTTTCATTTATCAAGTTCCTTTCAATTAATGTTCCCACAGTATAGACTTTACTAAATGTGTCTAAACCAAGGTATTATAAATGGCACTTGTATGCTGGGGACATATTGTGTATGAATTTTGAAACAAGTTCATGATCTGGAGGTCTTTTGAAAGAAGAGCAACCTTTGATCGCCACCTAGAAAAGAAGTCAATAAAGCCTTCTTCTTCCCCTAGCTTGTGAGCTCGATATTATCTCCATATTGAGCTAAAAACGCTTTTACAAAGTCACCTCAAGTGGAAGTTTGTTTTGCATCGAGGTTATAAAACCATGATCTAGCAGTTGGGTCCAATGAAAGAGGAAAAGTACATGCATATAAGCTATGCTCAACCCCTTTCAATGCCATAATTCCAAGAGAGCTCATTAAGAGAGTTCTAGGATTGTATATAACCTTAAAGGTTGGTAAATCTGTAGTCAAGAGCTTTTCTAGGAGAGTCTTGCCGCTAGGTAGTGGTGCAAGCTCATAATTGAAGAACTTAGTCCCCTAGCTAGCTCGAAGGACAAGTTTCTACAAGGCCTCTACTCTTTCGGCTCTTGTTTTTTCTTGCAGAATTTTATTTTTTTTGCTTTTTTTAGCCTTTTTTACTTTTCTATGAGCCTTAATTTGAGCTTCTTTTTCTCGTAGGGCCTTTAGGTTTTGGAGTTCCTCTCTAAGTTTCTCCAATGCTTCTTTGTCACCCATGATTGGACTAGGATGCGAATTTGGAATATGACCTAGTAATGTGTATCACGAGAAATTGAGTGCGTTCACTTAAACCTTTTCTACCAAGCATCAAACAACGAACAAAAGTCAAATTTAATTGTTTTTTTTAAATCCTTTTAATACAAATTCACTTTAAACAAGTTTTTTGATGAAGACTCTCAAAAAATTCACGAACAATCATTAATGGAATGTCATGATTTGTGTTGACTTCAAGAAGGTAATCATCTAAAGATTTTACTTTAAGTGAACTGTTTTCAAAAAAGGTAGAAGAGAAAGAAAAGGAAAGTTGTATTGAAAATGCTCATCAAATTTTTAGAAATATTAATCAACCTTAATACACTCCTTAAAATGATCAATATACTAGAATGTGGTATTTGTTGATCATTTAAATTACAATAGAGATCTTTATTTTTTTTTATTCTCATATTACTCATCTTTAAAGGATAATTACTATAAGTTTAAATAGAATGGTTGCCTCCGACGGCAAAACCCAAAAACTAATTAAATCATTATCTTGAATTTATCATTCATTATTCTCTCTCTTTTTTTTTTTGTTGAGAATAATAATTTTTTTTTTTAGTTTCTCTTTTTGTACCATGCTCTTTTTTTTTTAGAACGATTTCTTGATTTTTTTTTCGCTCTATTTCTCACTTTTTTGTGAGGAAATCATCCCAAGTAAGGTTCTCAGGATTTCCTTTTTAAACCATAGAAGAGGTAAATAAGTTATATATCCTCTTAAATCAAGGTTGATTAATTACAACTAAAAGATGACCACCACGAAAATAGGCACGTTTATGAATGGGAATATTGATGACGTCCTATTAAGGGATGCGAACTTCTAATGACGAACCTTATAAGAAGTAATGTCATTAGTGATTTGGGGATTTTTACCCCAGCCACGTGGTCCAATGAGAGTGTGACACGTGTCACTCTGTAAGGGGTCTAAATGGACTCTCCTGGACTTGACACATGGCATACGTATATTCATCAGGGAATGACGGCTTTCAGGGCCCAATTCGAGAAACTACAAAGCGGCGCAGCCCACCAAATCTAGGCCAGAATGACCTAGGTAAGGGCGCATTTACCAATGACCCTATAAATTAGGAAATTTACCCCATTTAGGGGACACGTTCATATATTACTCAATAAATTCTCTCGAAAATAAAGAAATCACCAGATCTTGGAATTCGAGAAGATCTACTTTAACTTTCCGCACTTTTACATCACTCCGAACACTTTCTAACTTGATCGTCGGAGGCGGAACTCCGAACACCCGGATCTTCTGTTGTTTTGCAGGTACAATCGGCGAGAAATCAGTCCTGGTGACGTAACTCTCCCAAGGGACACAAAAAACCCCAAAACATTTGGCGTCGTCTGTGGGGAGAGTACCTCTAAGATGGTTTCTCAAGAGACTGTACCGCCTCCTATAGAAAAGCAGCCTACGGCTGAGGTCTATTCAAACCATGATATGGATGAGGATCCAGAGGTCGAAACATATACGGCCGCAGATGGATCCCTCATTACCAGGTGCATCCGTTCCAAGGACAACAAGGAGCAGGGCTATGGTCAGGCGGGTCCGAGTAAGTCCTCCGGCTAGCCTTAGGCGGAAGGACAGTCTACTCACATCACCCGAGACAAGTTCTTGAAATTCATGACAAGTTTCAAGGGAAAGATGAAGGACCTGATCTCTAACAGGACGGTTGGTGCCAATAAGGGTTAGTCGGCCAAGAAGCCCTCTCGCTTTGAGAAGGCTAAATCGATCAAGGATAGGGAGCCCACTCCACACCCAAAAATAGAGAAGGGGACCCGACCTTTGATTGATAGGACCAAGTTCCGCTTCCCTGAGCTGGGGAATAGGAAGGCCATCCGGCATACACAGCCGGATGGTAGCAAGAAGACTATCTCTAATGCTCGACTTATTATTGAGCAAAGGAGAAACCAGCAAGTGTCTGACTCGGCTTCAACGTCGACTTTCCCAAACAGCTTCAAGAATACCTCGATGAGGTATTCTCAATCTGTGCAGGAGAGCCTGTCAGGCGGCTCATCCGTCCATATAGGTCCTCAGATGATAGGGTCAGTCCCGTATGTGCCCCAGCAACCATACAGGCCGTTTACCCAGCCTTACCTACAGCCTGCCCTCTTCGGGGGTCAGGCGGCATATAATGTCCAGCCACTAGACTAGCAACTCTGTCTGCTAAAACTTGGAGAACAACCTTCTACGTTCTCTAAGGAGATAACCGAGGAGGCACAGCTGGCCAAGGTTAAGAATGTCATGGTGGGTACTTATGATGGTACCACCAACCCAGAAGACCACCTATTGCCATACACCCACCTCATGTACTTACATGGGTTGGATGATGCCGCATGGTGAGGGTGTTTCCAAGCTACGCTGAAGGGCACTGCCCAGCAGTGGTTTGGCAATTTTCCGGCTGGGTGCATCAACAATTTTAGGACGCTTGCATTCTTGTTTGCCTCAAACTTCTCCATGAACATACCTGCCAAGAAGACAAGCCTTGAGTTGGGCGCGGTACAACAAGGAAACAGGGAGGGGCTCCGCTCATACGTTAGGTGGTTCAATTTGGTGAGAATCCAGATCCAAGGACTTTGTGACGATATTGCTTACACAGACTTCTTCAAGGGTCTGAAAGACGGGCCGGCTTTCAAGTTCGACCTCGTCCGGAAGAGAATTTCCACTCTTCAAGAAGCGCTGATGGAGGCGGAAGCCTATATACAGGCAGCCAAGCTCTGCTCCACCAGCAAGCAGTCGGACTCAAAGAAGTCCGACAAACAAAAAGGGAGTTGGCAAGAACAGCCGGCTCACAAAGTTGAAGATAGCAAGAAGAGAAAAGAAATCTAGGCGGTTGAGGATTCTGATCAACCGTCCCAGAAGAAAAAGAAAGAGTTTAAACCGTACATCCAAAGGTACGAGTTTAACAAAGACTGCTACTCCATCCTCATGGAGATAAGAGACTGGGTGACAATTGAGAAGCCCGCTACAATGAGAGGTCCGAACAAAAACCTAAATAAAGATAAGTACTGCCACTTCCAAGAGGATATTGGCCATGACACCAACGACTGCTATAGCCTCAAGCGGTTATTGGATAGATTGGCTGATAAGGCGGTGTTGAAATCTTACATCCTCAAGTCTAAGGTGACCCTGAAGACAAACCCTAGACAGCTGTCAAAAAAGCCAGCAAAGCCTACTAGTAGTTCGGACACCGATAAGAAGCCGATCTACACCATAGCAGGCGGCTTTGCCGGTCAGGGGTCCAACCATCAGAGGCACCAAGGACCATGTTCGGCAGCTGGATGTCAGCTCGGTTGATGAGGGTCAGGCGTCTACCGACACATTCCCTGAGGTCATCATTTCTGAGAGGGACTGGGGAAAAGTTCGCCGGCCACATGATGACCCCATTGTTATTGAATGCAAGGTAGCCAACCAGAGGGTTGGCTGGATCCTTATTGATAGTACTAGTTCGTCTGATATCATTAGCTACAAGTGTCTGTCCAAGCTGAAGTATAAGCCAGGCAGCATGCACAAGGTCACCCACCCCTTTGTTGGATTTAGGAGTGGAGTTATGCACCCAGTCGACCGAATTGATCTACCCATCCGGCCGGGAGAGAAGGGAGAAGGGCATCACATGGTCGTCCGGTTCTTGGTCGTAGAAGAGCTGATCGCCTATAATCTCAACCCATCCCTCATGTTGCTGAAGTTTGAAAAAGATGACGGTTCTATTGGCTCCCTGAATGGGACCAGAAGGCGGCTCGATAGTGCTATCTCTCAGACGTCAAGCCCACGGCGGTGGCAGCTGGTCAGGGTGAGGAGCCAATAGATCTTGACGATGTCAAGGAGGAGAAGCCTGCCCTACCAGCAGCCGGCAAGAAAAGAAAGGTCGATCAGCTAGTGGCTGTAAAAAACGAGAAGTAATAGCAATCACTGACCGGGGAACAGTCAGATGACCTTCGTCCCCAACCTGCTGGAGAATGTATGGATACCGTTCTGGGTGACATACGTCCGGAGCATACTGTAAAGGTTGGGACAATTGCTTTTGCAAAACTGGGTGCAGATTTGCACCAATTGCTGAAAGAATTCATGGACATTTTTGCCTTTGTAGTGGGATAGATGCCAGGCATCATCTCGAATCTTGCTGTCCACAAGTTCGTCGTGGATTCCAAAAAAAGAAGTCGGTTAGGCAAAAGAAAAGAAACCACGGCGAGGAGAGAAGTTAGGCGGAAACCGCCGAAGTGAAAAAATTGTTAGATGTCAGGTTCATTCAGCAATGTCACTTC
This sequence comes from Chenopodium quinoa, assembly GCF_001683475.1. NCBI lineage: Eukaryota > Viridiplantae > Streptophyta > Magnoliopsida > Caryophyllales > Amaranthaceae > Chenopodium > Chenopodium quinoa. Next base: position 4,950,474 of record NW_018745286.1, on the reverse strand, counting down.
CCATACTGGGTTGCGAATGTTATCCTTGTAAAGAAGCCGAATGGTAGCCCATGTGTGTTGATTACATTGATCTGAATAAGGCATGTTCGAAGGATAGTTACCCGCTTCCAAAGATCAACAGTCATGTCAATTCAACAGCCGAACATGCTTTGATGAGTTTTATAGATGCCTATTCCGGCTTCCATTAGATACCCCTATGGAAAAAAGATCAAGAGAAGACGACATTTGTCACTGATCAGGGGTTATTATGCTATAATGTGATGTCGTTTGGCTTGAAGAATGCGCCTGCTACTTTGCAACGTATGATTAACTCGGTCTTCATAAATTAAATTGGAAGGATTCTAAAGGCATACATTGATGACATGATAGTCAAATCCAAGCTACAGACGGACCATCTAGCTGACCTCCGAGAAACCTTCACCACACTCAGGCAGCACAAGGTCATGCTTAATCCCAAGAAGTGTGTCTTCGGTGTTGAGTCTGGGAAGTTTCTCGGGATTTTGATTCATCAAGGGGGAAAGAGGCCAACCCATAAAAGATACAAGCGGTCTATGACATGAAGTCTACCCGCACTGTAAAGGATGTTAAAAAATTAGCCGGTTGTATAGCGGCATTGGAAGATTCCACAGCCGGTCAGATGACACGTGCTTCTATTTTTTCCAAGCAATCATAAAGAAGACCATGTTCGAATGGGGGGATGATGCTAAGGCGGCCTTTCAAAAAAGAGCATTTACACTCTTTGCCAAGGCTTGTTAGCCCTCTGATCAAGGAGACGCTTTATTTGTACTTAGTCGTCTTAAATCATTCCTTCAGTGCTGTTCTCCTTGATGAGAGATACGATAATCAGCTCCTGGTCTATTTCATTAGCCATATGCTTTGAAATGCAGAGCTCCGGTACTCTATGATTGAAAAATCCGGTCCTGCCTTGTTCATGAGAGTCAAGAAGTTGAAACCTTACTTCTTGGCACATTCGGTGGTAGTCTATACACACCAACCCATCAAGTGGCCAATGATAACTTTAGAGTCATCCGGACGAATGCTCAAATGGGCTATTGAAATGCAAAGTCTTGAAATCACGTTCGAACTAAGGAAGGTAGTGAAGGATCAGGCATTCGCCGACTTCATTATTGAAATGACAAGGTTGGTTAAACCGAAAATCTTGATCAAGTTTGGAAGGTGTATATAGACGGAAGCTCTACCATGAACGGCTATGGTGCAAGGATAATATGTCAGTCTCCTAAGAGGGACAAATATGAATATGCATTGCGGTTCAAGTTCTAGGTCTTAAACAATGATGCTGAATATGAGGCCCTGCTAGCCGGTATACGCATGTGTAAGGCGGCAGGAGCAAGAAAAATTGACGCCTGCTCTGATTCTCAATTGGTTGTTAGCCAATACCATGGTGACTATGAGGCCACCCATCCGGCTATGATCAAATATTTGCAGGCGATCAGGACAGAAGCTGGGATACTTAACGAATTTCATTTAAGTCAAGTGCCAAGGTCAAAGAACAATCAGGCGGATGCTTTGTTAAAGCTAGCATCGTCCGCCTCCTGTGATACACCTCGACCAGTCTTCTGGGAAGTGATGGAAAAACAAAGTATTAAAGAAGCTCAACCTGGATGGATGGCATCCGGGCGTATCTGCTAGACGACCCTATGCCGGATACATATCTAGAAATGACTGTAATGAAAAAGCGTGCGGCCAACTTTGAGATCTGTAAAGGAGAAATATTCAAGAAGGGATTTCTACAGCCTTTCTTGAAATGCATCACCCCACAGAAGGGGTAGGAAATTCTGGAAGATCTACATTCGGGCTTCTATGCCTCACATATAGGCGGCAAAGCTCTTGTAGAAAGGGCCAGGCGACAAGGCTACTTTTGGCCCACTCTTGAGGCAAACGCCATGGAAATGGTGAAGAAGTGTGATAAGTGTCAAAGATTTGGCAAGCTTATCCACCGTCCAGCCTCCGATCTGACGGCCATTCATAGCCCAGTACCATTCACCAAATGGGGCATGGACATTCTGGATCCGTATATAACCGCACCAGGCAGACGGCGGTATATTCTAGTTGTTGTCGACTACTTCACCGAGTGGGTAGAGGCTGAGGTGATCAAAGGCATCAAGACAAAGGATGTCATCTCTTTCAGTTGGAAGAACACCATCACCCGGTTTGAGGTACCTATATATATGGTCTTGGACAATGGCCCTCTATTTGAGACACCTACCCTTAAGAATTGGCAGGGAGACCAAGGGATCTCTCACTGTTTTACATCAGTCGGCCGTCCCCAAGCAAACGACCAGGTTAAAGCCTTCAACAAGCTAATCTTAGATGGCATAAAAAAATTGAAAGGGCTGGCTATCTATGGGCAGAAGAGTTAACTCATGTGTAGGGTTTCGTAGTGACCCTCACTACGCGGAAAGAAATCCCCCAAGACCGGCCCCGATAACTAAAGCAATTAACGCATGCCAAACATAATAAACACATAATTAAAAGAAGAAGGGATAAAGAATTATACCCTAGACGCGTGCTTCGCTCGCTAATAGGGCTCTTACTTCAACCTCGCAAATGCAAGGCCTCCGACGGTTCATACCCTCGAACCCGACCCGATCATCCTAAGTCCCGAAGGTTAGTCAGGACCCGGACAAAATATAAACTTTGAAGTTTTACGAATTTAAGTTTTACCTTAATATTACTGATCGGAAGCTGCCTCCACCTAGACATTCCGATCACTTGTCCTTACTGAAGAATTAGCTCTATAATAATTCTGAACCCTCTATCAAAATAATACACTTGTTGGAAGGACACCATTCCTTTCAATCTCCCGCTTGTCCTTGCGGACAAGTGTGCATACAGGGTATAACCTATTTCCTATGTCACTTAATGTCTCTTCGTGAACTATAAAGTAAGATTCATCGTCATCCTTATTAAGTTCAGAAGTGTTTCTCGATCTCCGAGTTCGACTATCAATAAGAAGATGATTTCTAAAATCCATCTGAGCACGACCATGCATTTTCACAGTCTTGCTCTTCGAGCGGCCTTGTAAACAACAAAGACATGTTCCCTATTGTTAATAGGGGGACATTCCCAGTCTTGTACTGTAAGTTTCTCTTACTAAGAGGACCTAATCTCCCGAGTGTTCCCATTATGATCCCCAGTTACGGCAGACGTTAGGCAACATCAAAGAGACTAGTACTTAAACAAGAAAACTTCACAATACTCATGGTCGAGGAAATAAGTTCCGATAGCTATAATGAGAAATGTACTTATGACAATTTTAAATCTCTTACAGTACTCTCATAGGTCTATCCGGTGCAGTTCCAAACTATCACTTGTGTAAATGATTTATGACTACTATGTCCTTGCAGTACAAGAAACGCTGCTGTAAATCATACTACACACTAATCTCCAGTGGTCATTAATCATCCATTAGTTAAATGACCTCGATTAGGAATTATTTTCGATTTAAATATTCAATGTTCACTTAACAGGTGTTTCTTTATCCAAGACATGGTTTTAATACCCTGTTTTGAATATTTCCATAAATCGAATGTACTCATTATTTAATTCTAAACCACAATTAAATAGCAATGGAGTGAATAGTAATTTTGCATAAAAATTAATTACTCCATAAATGAATGGTTTTAATACAGTGTCTTACATTAAAACGACCAGTTTAATTAAAACACATGTACAGGGAATTTTAAAGCCAATCTCCAACGTGCTTGATTCCCGTTGCCTCAACGTGCTTGTTGTGTTTCACTTGAGGAAGAGGTTTAGTCAAAGGATCGGCCACATTATCATCCGTTCCGATCTAACAAATTCTGATTTCACCTTCAGATTTCCATTCCCTTATCTTGTGAAATCGCCTTTAGACATGTTTGACCTTCTGGTGCTCTCTTGGCTCTCTAGCCTGAGCGATAGCTCCATTGTTGTCACAGTAGAGATCTATCAGACCCTTGATGGAGGGTACAACACCAAGTTCACTGATGAACTTGCGAATCCAAACAGCCTCCTTAGCAGCTTCTAAAGCAGCCATGTATTCGGCTTCAGTTGTAGAGTCATCACTGGTGCTCCGCTTGGCACTCTTCTAGCTAAATGCTCCTCCATTTAGGCAAAATACATACCCTGACTGTGACTTGAAGTCGTCTCTGTCAGTCTGGAAGCTAGCGTCGGTGTAATCTTCAACAACCAGGTCTTTGTGGCCACTATAAACCAGGAATTTATCCTTGTTCCTTTTCAGGTACTTCAGGACATTCTTGGCCGCAGTCCAATGCGCCTCATCCGGGTTTGATTTGTATCGGCTCGTAGCGCTTAAGGCATACGATACATCAGGCCTGGTACATATCATGGCATACATGATCGACCTAATTAGCGATGCATATGGAATCTGATCCATTCTCTCTCGCTCTACAGGTGTCTATGGACACTGTTTCTTATTGAGAGTTACGCCGTGGGACATGGGTAGATGCCCTCTTTTGGCATTCTCCATGTTGAATCGTGCCAATACTTTATCAATATAAGTACTCTGGCTCAATCCGATCATCCTCTTAGATCTATCCCTATAGATCTTGATGCCTAATATGTACTGTGCCTCACCTAAGTCCTTCATTGAAAAGCACTTTCCTAACCAGCCCTTTACGGACTCTAGTAATTTTTTGTTGTTTCCAATGAGCAGTATGTCATCGACATACAGGTCTAGGAATGAGATGTCACTCCCACTGACCTTCTTGTAGACACATAACTCATTTGGATTCTTGATAAAACAAAACTTGCTGATGGCTTCATCAAATTGCAGATTCCAACTTTTGCTTGCCTGCTTTAGTCCATAAATGGACTTCTTAAGCTTGCATACCTTTCCAGTGTTGCTTGGATCAACAAAACCTTCTGGCTGTGTCATATACACAGTTTCTTCAATTCCAAAATCCCATTTAGGAAGGCGGTTTTGAAATCCATCTGCCATATTTCATAATCATAATATGTAGCAATCGCTAGGATGATTCGGACATACTTTAGCATTACAACTGGTGAAAAGGTTTCATTATAGTCAATCCCATGGATTTGTCTATAACCTTTTGCCACCAGTCTAGCTTTGTATATTGATACATTTCCATCTTTGTCTGTCTTCAGTTGGAAGATCCATTTGCAACCAATGGGTGTGTAACCCTCGGGAAAATTCACCAAGTCCCAGACTTGATTTTTCGACATGGAGTCCATCTCGGATTTCATGGCCTCTTGCCATTTTGCAGAGTCGGGGCTCGTCATAGCTTGTTTGTACGTCGCTGGCTCATCACCATCCATAACTAGGATGTCCTGATCATCGGTTAAGATAATACCAAGGTATCTGTCTGGTTGAGATCTTTGTCGTTGCGACCTACGAAGGGTAATGGGTTGAGCGTTTACATTGTCTGTTTGATTCTGACCAATCTTCTCAGCTGCTTAAAAAGCACTTAGATTGTCAGTTTATCAGGTGGACATTGTTGCTCGTCTTCTCGAACTTCGTCAAGTTCGATTTTCCTCCCACTTGTCATTTTGGAAAGGTGTTCCTTCTCCAAAAAGACAACATCACGAGCAAAAAACACTTTGTTCTCGGATTTATTGTAGAAGTAATACCCTTTGGTTTCTTTTGGGTATCCCACAAAGAAACACTTGTCTGATTTGGGGTGAAATTTGTCCGAAATTAATCGTTTGACATATGCTTCGCATCCCCAAATCTTGAGAAAAGACAACCTAGGAGGTTTCTTAGTCCATAATTCATATGGATTCTTTTCAAAAGCTTTTGACGGAGCTCGGTTCAGTGTTAGTGCTGCGGTTTGTAGCGCATGTCCCCGGAAAGAGATAGGAAGTTCACTAAGACCCATCATAGATCGAACCATGTCTAACAAGGTTCGATTCCTCCGTTCGGACACTCCGTTCCATTGAGGAGTTCCAGGAGGTGTCAACTCTGAAAGAATACCATTTTCTTTCAAGTGATCGTCGAATTCATGGCTCAAATATTCGCCACCTCGATCCGATCGAAGTGCTTGAATTTTCTTGCTAAGTTGATTCTCAACTTCTTTATGAGATTCTTTGAATTTATCAAAAGACTCAGATTTATTCGACATTAGGTAGACATAGCCATATCTACTAATGTTTGTTAACGAATTTGAATTTCTTAGTGGTCTTAGTTTAAGTAGCGGTATTAACTTTTGTCTAATCATATGTAAAACATGCAATTTCCATTGAACATATATTTGCAAGACAATTTGAAACAACTATTGTCAAAATCTTACATTCAAAATAATTAGGTTTCCAACAACATAGATCATAGTATGTTCAAAAGCATGATGAAAACTAAGATTAGTTTAATTACATGTCATAGACAAAATGGTGCATGCAAGCACGACTGAAAAACCATCTTCGTCGTCTACTTGTCCTTGCACCAACACTTGATAAGTTTCTCACTTGATCCCTGAAAAGGCAACATAAAGTGAGTCATACTTGGTATTCTAATACCTATTATAAGCTTAATTCACAAGTGTTTAAGGAAGATACCTGAGGCAGATGCTCCATTCCTCTCCTCCTCTTCCCGAAAGAGCTTGCATTCTCTCTTGTAGTGGCCTTTCCCCACCATAATAGAAGCAACGCATCTTTTCCTTGACCTTCTTGAAATCCATCCTCCTTGATGGTCTTTTGGTTTCCCCAAATGAATTGGCTCGGTGAAGTAGCTTCACCACACTCTTCAAAGAATGTGTCTCCTTTCTTTCAGAAATATATGACCTTAGTGCATCATATCCTAAGTGGAGTGAAGAGAGCATAATATGACCAGCCATTCCATCTTCTAATGGAATTCCGAGGAGTTCCATGTGCTTGAAGAGGCTAGTCATTCTTGCCACATGGGGTCGGAGGGGCATACCCGGTCTCAACTTGGTGTTGCCGACTGTAGACCAAAGATGGTACCTCTCTTTAGCAAGATAACCTTGATCTGATGGCTTCACATTCATGTTTGTAAGTGACCTAGTCACCTCAAACAAGAGTCCATCATTGTTGTCGTTGAAACTCTCAGAGAATCTCACACCGACAACATCTCTTAGTCCTCCAAGGAATAAGTCCGGAAAAGAGAATGGAAGCTTTTCTTTCCATTCTTCCGGGATGGAGTTAGCCATGAGTTGTGACACTATTTTGCAATCATTGGACTATGCACAATAGGTTTCGTCACTCAAGTCTTTCTTGGTGAAGAGGGTTGGGAGCGTAGTATCCAGAACATACTCCTTAGAACAACTCCGAAGAGTTCTCCTGAGTTCCTCCTCCCATTCTTCTAAGTTTGTCATGTTAAGCTTAACAACCAACTTTTCGGATACTTCCGGGCATACATGGTTGTTGTTTGAGTTACTTGCAGACATTGTTCTACAATTGTAAGAATTTGAAATGAAAAACCATTCATAAACCAATAAGTTTGAAATTTAAAAGCGTTCATGCAAATTTTCAATCTCATTGAGCATTTTATCCACGCATTAATAATTTTGTCCCTTTTGGGCGAGAATAAAATGATTCCGAGATCCCAAAAAATCAAAACGTGATTAAGCATGCTCTGGCTTGTCTTGACACTAGATATTTTAGGGTAAGCAATCCAATTGCTAATAGCTCTAAGCTACTCTCGGTTTGATAAAACGTCGCATCTAATGCATTCTTGACATTTTATCTCTTTTGCCACGACATCTAAGGACTCCTTACTGATATCGTGGAGCTTAACCAAGACAACTAGTATACGTAGTATACCTTACATTTCTAGAGAAGTAGTGATGCCTCGCTTTGGCGTAGCCCATCACATACGCGCATTAATTCGGTAAGTGTTGTTCTTGGAACGGTAAATTTTTGCTCAATATTTTAAAGGACCTAGGGTTTGTATGTTGGTTGATTTAAGTGAACTTAACTAATCATCGCAACATTTGAAATCCTAGACATGCATCTAACATTCAAGTATATATATATAACAACAATATATATAAAGCATAAAAATAGATGCATTTGGCAACTAGCATGACCCCTTGAAATCTTCAAATCTCCAAGGGTCTTCATCTGGGCTTGTCTTCATCGAAACGCCGTCTTGAGACATCTTTGCCAAAATAAAATAACTAGCTACTACGACTAAGATTAATCTAAAGTACAAAAATACTCAACGGTTTGCAGACCGTATATAGATTTACAAAAATACATAACGGAACACAGTGCGTATTTTCTATCCTAGTCGGGTCCCACTAGTTGCCATTTTTCTCAAAACCTGTTTTGAAACAATCTTTCATTCACCCATTAACTATTTGTGAATGGCCCATGCATTTTACGAGATAAATCAAGTAAACACGTAAAACTAGTAACTAACTTAGGTGGTTAATCCGATTAACGCGCCTATTTAAAACTAGTCAAAGTTGTTTAATAAATTATGTATTACTAAGGTGCAATTTGTTCACGTAAATAGCTAAGCTCCCACTAAATTCCACATCCAACTTAATTACAATTAATTAAGCCGGTTAACCCAAATTTGTCAAAATCGAAAAATTTTGCAAGAGAAGGAAAAATCGAGGTCTAACCTCGTTAAAATAATTACACAAATATTTTAAAACGGCAAAATTTTCGCAAAATACATAGCTCGAAATTAAGCAAAAACAGCCCACACAATTCCTAGTGGGTTGCGAACCATGGCTGCCAGGCAGCCCATGGCATGTGCGTGTGGTGCTGGCTGCTAGTAAGCACGCCTAGTGCAGCTTGTTCTACTAGCTAGCACCAGCAGCACGCTACGCATGCTAGCTGCTTGCTGGCGCAGGCAGCAGTGGGCTAGTTGGCTGGGGCTTGCTGCCTCGCTACCCAGCAGCAGCACAAGTACGCTAGCAGCCTAAGGCCCACGCACCCAGCATCATGCAACAGCACGCAACAGCTCTCGCCACTCACTGCACAACAGCATCATGGCATGACCCCTGTGTGCACCATAGGCAGCCTACATGCGGGCTGCTGGGCAGCCCGGCTGACCTTGGTGACGCTTGGGGTTTTTGCCTCGATTTGCGTGCATTTTTCTCGGTATTTTAATCCCGATTTACGTGCGACGTAAAATTAATCTAAATTTATTTTAAAATTAATTTAGGGAAAAAATGAAAATAAAATAAGTCCAACTTAATTAAATTCAATTTTGACGGTGCACAAGCCCAAATTTCCAAAATTTCCCTTTTGAAATAATTTAGGTCTTCCTTTATGCTTAAAATTGAAAGAGCTATGTCCATAATTAATTTAACCAATATGCAAATTAATAATGAATTTGACAAATAGGGAGTTGGAAAAATAAATTAATCATCTAATGATAAAATTTTCCAACTTTTATACTTGTGTAAAATAACAAGATAACATTTTCCAATATGAAGATTAATCAACATTTACTCACAAGCATTTGAACTTTAAGGATTTTAATCTACCAAATATGAAAAATCAAAAATTTGTTCAACATGGAATTTAGGGTTAAAGTTCCAATCATTTAAACATTTAAAGATTAGATCTTTAACATACTAGGAACTTAAAATTACACATTCACAACAAGTATTCACACATTAATGCAATTTATTCGCATAATTGTGAAAAACAAGTTTATGTGAAAAAGAACATATCAACTTAAGCACATATTATAACTCCATAATCATGCTTAAAAGATATTTAAATTGCAGTAGATTAGGGATGCAATAATGCATTTAATCTACCCTTGACATGCTTGCATTAATCAAGGAATAAAAGATTTAAAATTTTCGTTGAAAACGAAAAAAACCTCAAAAAACTGGGTTTCTGCTTCGAATTTGGCTTCTGAACAACAGATTCAGAATGTCGATTCCACCCAAAAAAACACTATTTTTGAGCCAAAATCTGGGTTCTACGGCCAAAACGAGAAAAAATACAAGTTTTAAAATTAATTAAAACGAGCTTCTAATCCAATTAGAAAAGCAAAACCAGAATTTAAATCCACTTTAAAACACCTTAATTAATAAATAATTGCAATAATTAAAAGGAGCGCGGCTCCGACACCGCTGTAGGGTTTCGTAGTGACCCTCACTACGCGGAAAGAAACCCCCCAAGACCCGCCCCGATAACTAAAGCAATTAAAGCATGCCAAACATAATTAACACATAATTCAAAGAAGAAGGGATAAAGAATTATACCCTAGACGCGTGCTTCGCTCGCTAATAGAGTTCTTACTTCAACCTCGCAAATGCAAGGCCTCCGACGGTTCGTACCCTCGAACCCGACCCGATCATCCTAAGTCCCGAAGGTTAGTCGGGACCCGAACAAAATATAAACTTTGAAGTTTTACGAACTTAAGGTATTCTTAACAATGGAGATGCCTATATAGTTCTACTCAATTGTGTTCTTTCCCAAATGCCAAAGCCTTGGTATTTATAGGGAAATGAACCCTTGGATTTCATTCTCCAACCAATGTGGGAGAATGAGAAAATGTGATAATTTTTTTAATTCCAAATTAAATAATTAATCAAAGCAATCACAAGGCAACAAGTGTTAAGGGGAGAGAGAGAGATAGTTACGTGAGGACCAAAACCAATGGGGGGACCATTGCCTTGCTCCCCAAGGCATGCTCCAAGCATTGGTCCCCATCTCTCACAAACCGGCATCACCAAGGGCTGCTGGGCTGGCTGCCAGCTAGCACGCCAGCTAGCACTGCCACCCAGCATGCATCAACCCCAGCCAGCACATGCTCGCTGCATGCTGCTATGCTGGGTGATGCCCTCACTGTTGTTGCTTGCTAGGCGCTGGGAGCTGCTAGCGAGCTGCCGCTGCCCAGCCAACGCACATTCATACGCACACGCACAACCATGCTAGCTGGTGCGTGGTGCCGTTGCCTGCCCCTTCTCGCACACACTCGCATAGCCAGCATGCATGCTGCTAGCGAGCCACGCATGCTGGGCATTGCCTCGCCAGCCACGCGCACAAGGATGCGATGCTTGGTGCTGTGCTAGCGATGCTGCGATGCCATGCATGCACACGCACACACGCATAGGCCTAGCCATGCGATAGGCTGTGTTGTGCGCTGCGATGGTACGACAGCCCTAGTCGCACACACACGCACACACACGCAAGTGCCTAGCACTGCGATGGTGCGGTGCTTGTGCGATGGGCTGCGATAGTGATGATATGCCATATGAAGGTTGCGATGGCATCTAGGCACCCAAGCACGAATGCTGCGGTGGTGCTGTGCCATGCGAAGGCACGCACCCACGCAAGCATGCTGCTGCGATGGGTTGCCTTGCGCGCCTAGCACACATGGCCCGCTTAGCACACACATGGTGCGCCTAGGCTTGCGATGAGCTAGCCTAGCCTAGCACTTCAAATGGCTAGGCCAATGTGATGCTACGGCTATGCTCGTACTTGTTGCTTGTTATTTTGCGATGCTCGATCTCGACGCCCTAGGCTCGATATCCGACGTCTGTATTCGTAAAACTCCGACGACTCATTGAATCCTTCGGATTGATTCGTCATCTCGGATCGGTTGTTCGATTGGGTTCGACCCGAACGGTTCAGTTTAGAGTAAGCTGTAATATTAATTGTACCTTAATATTACTGATCGGAAGCGGCCTCCACCTAGGCATTCCGATCACTTGACCTTACTGAAGAATTAGCTCTGTAATAATTCTGAACCCTCTATTAGAATAATACACTTGTTGGAAGGACACCATTTCTTTCATCATGCCTTATGGGCCATCAGAACAACAGCAAAAGGGGCAACTGGAAAAACCCCATTTCTCATGGTGTACAGTGCTGAAGTCGTCTTGCCTATTGAGAATTATGAGCCGACTCTTAGAGTCATGTTATATGATGAAGAGGCAAACTGGGGGGCTCTGTGGCTGGCATTGGACTCACTTGCAGAACGCAGGGGCAATGCCGCCTTGCGTCATGAAATATACCGTCTGAGAATGACAAGAGCCTATAAAAAAATAGTACACAAATGACCCCTAAAAGTAGGGGACTTTGTGCTACGGAAAATGGAGGCAACCGGTAGGGTCAATGAGTAAGGCAAGTTGCACCTGTTTGGGAAGGTCCCTACTGGATCTATGAAGAAGTAAGAGGCGGCACCTACCCCCTGGAAACTCCAGACGACAGAAAGCTAGCCAAAACTTGGAATGTAGATAATCTAAAGATATACTACTTCTAGGACTTGTAAATTTTTGGTAAATAAGAAACTTATAATTGAAAAGTTGCTTTTTATTTTCAATATTGTTCATTTATGCTTATTTAGATATGTCTCCTAATGGAAACACCGCTTGTGCAATGTGCAAGCGGCGAAATCTAAACCAACTGTCTGCTCCTACAAGAGTACGACATCCGGCGACGCCCATCCGGGTGAATTCGTCGTAGAGAGCATCTCCCACTTGGGTGGTACATGCTCTATAAACTCAAAAACAAACGGCCCAACCAACTGTCTGGATAAAGACAAGCTCGTAATTGTCTAACTTGAATAATCTAATATGAGACCTAGATAGCTAAAGTTTATAGCATGTTCTATAACAACCGATAGCCGGCTATTATTTCATTTAGATCAAAGAACTTATTTTGGTGCATACACCATTAAGACGCCTGTTATTGCGCAGGGGCAATACAGGCAACCAAATTTATCAATATAAGCTAACTCCAAAACTTAGCAGCTTAACATTACTCGTTTCAAATGACTAAATACGGCCAATGGCCGTCTGCTAATAAAAGTCTACTCGCCTGCCCAATTAAGGTAGTGCTGATTTAAATAGAAATTGAATGCTAGGTCCAGAACATAGCATCTAAAGTTATTCGACAAATGTCAATTGGAGACGGTCAATGACCGCATGGTTAAAATATCCGATTGCTCGATGGACGACTGTCCGCTTGGTTTGGGGCAATCACCATAGTGATTGATTGACTTGGAAATTAGTCATACTCCTTTGGGTATAAAAAATTTCTAAGTCAATCAACACACTTTTGAAACCAAGTGCACATCAGTCTAGGGGAAAAATACATCTGATTTACCGCATGCATAAAATAAAAAGGCTACGCATTTAGCAAATTTTATGCATAATAAAAATGTAAGGACAAAATTTTTTTATGCAGGAAAACCGACCTAACGACCGGCTGTTTCATATTAAAAACCGACCCCATAGTCGGTTAAAAGAAAATGTTAACCGATTTTACAATCGGTGAAGAAAAGAAAATTGTTAATCAAACCCGACTTCCCAGTCGGTAAAGATACAACATACTCGGCACGAAGGTTAGAAAAGTAATTGTCAGGCTATTCGGCCAAAGAAAGATTTAAACTTGATCATCTTGAGGGGAGGATTCTTCTACATTCCTATCCGACTTTTCACCAGCATCAGTCGGATGACCCCCATCATGCTCGAAGTCCTCAGTCTCTGCCATGTCTTCATCATCATTAGCTTCTCCCTTTTTCTCCGTCGTCTGCAGCTGCTCCTCTTCAAGCTCGTCAGTGGCTTGCTCTAAACAATACTCCCAGACGGAGTAGTCGTCATCAGGATGCAAAGCCTTCCAAGCCATTCTCGTCCGGATGGTGCAGTCGGCCTCATTTTCCTCGATCAGCTGCATCTTTTCCTCCTCGGCCCTGGCCTGGTACTTCTTCCTCAGCTGCTCTTCTTGGTTGGCGAGCTTTCTTTTCAGATTCTCGTTCTAATGGCGGAGACTGTCTCTATCCCTGCTGACATCCTTAAGCTTCTCAAGCTCGCCCTTGGCTGACTTCAGCTTGCCCTCAAGCTCAGATAACCTCTTCTTGGCCGCCTCTAGCTGCTGCTTGACCTGCAGGTTGGCCTCCGCCTGAGAATGCAGGATATCATGGGTCAGTGGTTTGTTTTTACATATGTCAAACATAGCTTGGTCTAGAGCAGAGGTGGCCCTTTCTTTGGCACTCTTTACTGCTTTTTGTTTGTAAGAGAACGACTTCTTGAGCCCATTCACTCGCAGCATGGCCTGCATTCGACAAAGAAGATCATTAATAAACAGACGACACGAGAGGAGTTGGAAATATTTTCTAACTTAAAAATAGGTTACCTCAGCTAGTAGGGCCAAAATGGCATCAAAGTGGAGGGTGCCAACCCCCCTCACGGAATCCCGCTCCTTGGCAGAGACGGCCTTCAGCATGTTCTAAGCAAACTGCTGTATATCCGGCCTCTGGGCAACATCTGCACATTCAACACTTGGTGAGAAGTAGACATAAGCTTGGCCTATAGACCGGGTGTCTTCAGAGCTGTTGGGCGACTGCTGATAAGACTTTAACCTATTAAGGTAAGGTAATGGACTGAAGGCACTAATACCTGGGAGCTTAACCTCCAAGTTTTTAGGACGCCTGTCTTTGCGTCCGCCTGTCGCTGTTGAGCTGACAACAACAATGAATGGCTTGCCACTCTTCGATGCCCGAGGGGTGTCCGATTTTTTCAGTGCTTCAAGAGAAGCAAGCGACTTGCCGGCAGTAGAGGGATGAAAATGATCCCCAAACTTGGCAGCAGATGGATTTTTCTACGCCACGAATTTCCTTGATTTTGAGGGCGTCCGGTCCTCTTCAGCAAATGGACGCTTCAGTTGCTTATCACCAAAATGGGGGGGGGGGGGGGTAGGCAGCCTTGTTGATCCTTCCTGAAAATAAAGAAGTTGAGCCGTCAGTTCAGGACAATAAGGTCCGCCTAACTGTGACAGTTGTGGAAGACTTACATGGTCCAGCTGATCTTTCTTGAAGATCTGGTTTTTCTGCCAGATCATTTGGCTATAAGCGGCAGCAGAGCTAACAGGTTTCTTACTTGGAGGAAGCTGCGACATTGCTTCTTCCGCAAAAAAGGCCGGATGAGTGTCACTAAAAAAAGTAAAAAAAAAAAGGTTTATATTTTGCTAGACGGTCTCATCCGACCAGCTACCTTTAGTTTTTTTGTGCTAAGGCCGCAGGCGGCTAAGTAAAAAGGGTCCCTTAGCCACTCAATCCTAGGGATATAACTATGGGGAATTATTTCCCTTTCGTATTTGGTGGAGACCTTAAACAAGCCAAGCGTCAAAATTTGATCCCAACCTTCATCAGGAACAGGCGGGAGGATAGCCTTCTGGCCTAGAAGGTATGGGTTCCTGTTCCAAGTATTATACTTCCAGTTCCGCCTAGTATCTGGCGAGGAGATGATATAAAATTGATTCCGCTAGTTCTTCCATTTAGATTCCTTGCCCAAGGTCATCATGAACCCTTTGTGACAAGTTAGGGTGTACCACCCAGGGTTGGCTGCCTTAGGAGCCTTGCTCAAATAATGCCTCGAAGCCCCATTTCACCCCCAGCATCTTACAGGCGGCGACATACCCAAGAACGTTCACCCACGAATTAGGGGTAAGCTGCCAACCACCCAGGTGGTATCCGTCCAAGATTTTCTCAACGTCCTTGTCAAAGGGAAATCTCAAGCCCGCCTGTATCGCTGCTTTGCAACAGCCAAAGCATTGATCCCCATAACTCTGATTAAATGGCCAGACGACAATATCATCAAAGTCAGGGACATGAATTTCATATCCGGCCCCCATGACATAAGTGTCCCGAAATTCCTCAAGCTTTTTTAACATATTTCTCTGAGTCCCAGTAGAGATATGGGTGAAATAGGGAGTGAATTCTTCTCGAGTAGAGGAATAATCTTCCCCTTGTCCTCTTTCAGGAGAGGCGACCTCCTCCTCAGAGTCAGAGGCAGACTCAGAGCTTTCTAGCTCTTCATGGGCTACAGGCGGCTCCGTTCTATCATTAGAACCATCTGATACAGCATCCGACTGGGATGACCCTTGTTCAGAGCCGGATGCATTATTATCTGACCCATCAGCTGACTCATACAAAATGGAGTCATCTGGCGTGCTTGGAGTGCCGGGTGGGTGATCAAAAACCTCATTTCTTGGCACCCTAATAGTGATGTCGTCTTCCACATCATCTATGGGGCCCTGGGCCGTCCTTTTAGTTCTGACCATAGTGTCCTGCACAGACATAGAGACGGTCGGATTTGGGGATGTTTGAAGAGGGGAGTCCAAGTGGGGGCAGGCGGCATTCCTAGTCCTAGATTCAGCCGTCCCTGGTGACTGGCTGACAGCTACCCTAGGTCCTGTCGTGTGTGTTTGTGAAACCATTTTGAAAAACAAGGAATAACAAACACAAACGGAAAATTAAAGAACAAGGAAGAGATGGGGCAGGCGGTTACCTTGTATTAAAGGTACTATTGGAACTTCTTGGGTCGATTGTAATGCAGGCAGATCGAACTCAGGTGGCAATAAGCAAATTCTCTCAAATGTCAAAGATTCTCTCACGAAGAATTTTTCGTGAATATGCAAAACTGAGGGGAGTGAAAACATATTTATAGAGGGGTAAATGTTTTAGGGGCAACCCTGACATTTACGCCAGAAGGTAAACAGTAAAAATGTTGTCCACTCATGCATGCGTGACACTTGTTACAAGCGTCACAAGGCGTGCCAAATCACCCCTGTGAAGGGCAAATGATTTGGGGATTTTTACCCTACCACGTGGTCCAATGAGAGTGTGACACGTGTCACTCCGTAAGGGGTCCAAATGGACTTTCCTGGACATGACATGTGACATACGGGTATTCATCAGGGAATGACGGCTTTTACGGCCCAATTCCCGAGAAAGCCGCAAAGCGGCGTAGCCCACCAAATCTAGGTCAGAATGCCCTAGGTAAGGGCACATTTACTAATAACCCTATAAATATAGAGAATTACCCCATCTAGGGGACACGTTCATTTATTAAACAATCAATTCTCTTGAAAACAGAGAAATCCCAAGGTCTCGTAATCACTTCTGGACTTGCGCTTGGAGGGCGTGCGCACTTTGACAGTTACGCTCGCCACTTGGCAGGTTCGACATTTTTTTTTCAATCGAAACGATATATTTTTATTTTATTTTATCAAAATGATTCTAATTTTTTTTTTTTTTTTGGCGAACCACATTTTTTTTTCCGAATTTTTTAATACCTCTAAGTAACAAGTTGGAATTAATTAGATTAGATACAAAGCATATAAGCACATATTCATGTAGTCACATAAGCACATAAAAGGAACCGTCAAAGCATACAATGACATTCTATGGTCAAGCCTTGGGTGTCCAAAGGTTCCATATCTTAAGACGATGCACGAATCAATCACTCAACGTGTTGACCCATATCATGATTCTCCCAACATTTTGTTGGCGATAGGGGTGGGATGATTGTTATTGATTTCGGGATAGAAGCTTAGTGTTGGCGACCTCTAGTCAATGAGTCAATCCCAAATGGTTAAAGTGTGCTATGATATGCATGACGCAATGTTTCTTATTTGGTTTTTACTTTTGTGAAAAAGGAAGATATTATGCGTTCAAATCTCGCTCTCTAACTACAGATTATCCAAGTTAGCCTTCGTTACAACTCATAGGTAACCTAAGTTGGAAACCTTGAACCGTAACCAAAAGCTAATCTTGTAACCTCTAAGTCCCCAGTGGAGTCGCCACTGTGAGGAGAGTAGCCCGTCGTTGGGGATCCCACTTCCTCTATGCCCATGGCCCTTTAAAAGCCTAGGACTTTCACTTTTGAAGGTGTGTTAGGATTTGAATTTTTGACTGTTTGGGGGACCTTAGATTAGAATTGATTCTATTATTACGCTTTTTTGTAAGAAACTAATAAGGAGTCGCCAATGAGTTTTAGGAAAACTCATAAACCTCATTCATGTCTTTCTCCCAAGTAGAGTTCAAGGGATATTTAGCATGAATCATAAGATTACCCATGCCTAAATTGGTATACTTGTACCAGAAATGAGTTTAGGAGCGAGGGTACTAAAATAACGTTCCTTTGAGGGAGGAATCGCTATTCTGGCCCAAGTATGGCCTCTACTAGCTCTTCCTTTTTCAAAATTTCATCACCAAACAATATATGCATCGTGATACCTAAAACTAAGTTAGTTGATTTTATTTACAAGCATTAATCACATAAAGATTACATTGCAACGAACGCCGTTATTCTTTTTTATTCAAATACATGAAAAGAGCAAGAAATAAACAATATTCGCCTTGGGCTTAGGTGATAAAACAATCAATTAATTATTAAAATTCTAGTCTTGATTAATGCAAGAATACTATGTGAAATTAATTAATTAAAGTTTATTTAAGGTGATCAAATAACACTAATTAATTAATTGAAGTTATTTAAACAAGAAAAGAAAAGTGAATTATCTAAGTGCGTAGGAAACTAGCTATTCTCCTTTGTTTGTTATAGTTTTGTTTTGGATGTTTATGGACCTTCCTTCTTCTTCGTACCTTCAAGGCATCAATGGAATTAATTAGGGTTGGAGAGTATTTGGGGAGAGAGGAGAAAAGTAGTATGATAGTAAGAGGGTTTGAGAGATTAGGGATTTCATAATGCTAGGGTTTTAATTCTGATTTTTCTGTTTTGATTAGGACTAACGAAGACCACTATTTATAGGCGTAGGAATCTAGGTGTAGGGTTTTAGAGCCGCGGAGTCAGGTGGCGCGCACAACTTAGTGAGTTGCGCGCGGTGCGATTTGCCTTAAACGAAAACGCGTTTTTAAAACTAGCTTCCATAACTATTGATTGCAAATTTGGATTAAGGAAAATAAGATATCATTGGAAAGATCTAAATTTCTACTTTCCAATGCATTTAGAATTAAGTTAAAATCTGTTATGGATCAAAAGATATGGCCGTTTGAGTGAAAGGTTGTCGATTTTAGGGCCCGGTTTAGTATTTTGATGATAACTTCTTCGTTTTAACTCGGAATTGGGCTTATAATATACCGTTGTAAAGATCTTTGAAGGGCTGTCCATATGTATAGGCCATGAAGGGATATTTGGTTGTTAAATGTTCTGGTTGTCTCGGTTTTTAACACTGTAAGATTCATTTGATCAAATCATTGCATATTATGCATTTAGGTCCGTTATTAATAAAGATTAAACATGTATTAGCATGTTTTAGGCCTAATTAGTAATTGTAATAGGGTCTAAGATAATTTGGTCTCAAATACGGGTTCTAATTTACTTCATAATGATTTTCGGAGTCCATAAACACTTCAACTTTGATCTAACATGAAGAACGGATTTTTGTAACATCATCGCACTTCCCGTCGGGACACGAGGCCAAAAGTAGGTGTCTACACATTATAATGAGAAAGAATACACAAAAGTTTTTGAATAGTATTATAGATATCGATCTCTAGGTCAAAATTGATGATTTATAAATTACTAGAATTACTCAATCCCTAAAGTGAATGAGAATTTGTATGATTGAAGGATAACAAGCTTATTTGTATGACGTTTTCTTAAATGAAATTCATTAAAAAGTTCATAAGAATATTTATTGTGAGCAACTTACTTGAAAAATGTATTATTTATGCCCATAGCTTTAAGGATTTGTGATACAAAGAATAATATTATTGGGTTAGAGGAACAAGTAAGAGTATTATATAAAAAGGTGCAAGGGAGTTTAAAGGTTGTTGGATTGATTCCATATCCCATATGCAAGGATTAGGGGGAGATAGTAATTATTTCATTACTTTATGTTATCCTTGCACATGAATAATAAGGTACATGAATAATAAGATATATTGATGGTCAGTTTGGTACATATATTAGCTTTAGTTTCAACGATTTATTTAATAGGGTCGACCACAAAATTATTAAATATTTAGAACAACACCATCCAGATCGAAGATGGATATGAATTGATGTCATTGCCAATATACCAACTGTAAATGCTCCAATTAAAATTGATATCTCGAAAGGATAACATTAGTTGCTAATGAACCTAAAGCACGCCGGAAGTGTGATAGCCGAACTCAATAAGTTCCAAAGATAAAAATCATCAAATAGGAAAAGGGTAATTATTGAAAATAGCAAATTTGAGGAAGTGATACATTCTGATAGATATCTAGAAGAGATTATGTTTAGCAAAATGGATATCTAGATAGTACCATGATTATATAGAATACTCCAGAAGAGTTTAGAATGTCCAACAAGCTTAGCATGTATCAAGATTATAGGAAAAGCTCCAGTAGAGTATGAGTTCATATTGGATCAAGTATTAGTTGATTATCTTGTCAATTATATAAAGAAACACATGTTGGTGTTCTAATATCACATCATATTCATGACCATGCATAAAGTTAGCATATTAAAGTGGTCACTAGTGTTAGAAAATTAACCATAATTTAAATTTAAAGAAGCGATTGGATGTGATAATTCAATTAGGCCATCCAGGTTTCATAAATACTCGTTATAAAAACTTGAAGTTTCACTTGATATGAAAGCAATAATGTGCTGTTGCACTTTTATGTTAGATATATGAAATGAATGGAATGGCAAGTTATTACATTGAGATTGAGCTATATATAGATTGTGATTTTAATAATTTGTTTTAAAGCAATTTGCAAGAAATTGTACATTATTTATGAACAAAATTGTATGTGAACATGTAATAAGTGACCAAAAGTTCACATGTAACCAGAAGTTCACATGTAACCAGAAGTTCACCATAATAGCTTAAATGTTGTTCACTATTAGGTGACTAGAAGTTCACCAAAGAAACTTTTAAGTGAAACTTTTGGATAACTTTCACTATTAGAGTTTTCGGGGATCCAGAAGATTACCATTTAGTGAAATTGCATTAAAATAAATAAATTGATTAAATTACTTATGTTTATATAACAATCTCTTAGTGGGGCTATTATCTGTCAACACAAGAATAAAGGAAAGAAATGATTAAAAAAAAAAAAAAAAACTGCACAATCCATTACTCTCCATGGATAACACTCTACAGAAGAGATAAATTTTGTTTAATATGATCCTTCCATTGAATATATTGCACAATTATATACTAAGTTGGTTAAGAATTTTGATGTCCCTGTAACATTCAAAATATTTTACCAATTTATGGGGGAGAAGAATTGGAGTAAGTGGACAATTTTGCAAAATTATAATTAGTTGATTCCTATAATCATACTTTATAAAGCTACATGCCAACTATGTATCAAGATATGTTGCACATCTATAATTTGATTTATATACCGTTATGACCCATCCAGAGGCATAGAGAGGTATATTTTGGTCATAATGATAATGATATTATGTGTATACATTGAGATAGATCTTGCCATTTTTCTTTGAATCACTACACCTGAAGTGTAGATTGTATGATCGATTCCAATATATATGGCAAGGCAGTGTAGTTGATGCTTGTAAAGTGTAATAATAGCATATTAATACTGTAGTGTGAGAAATACCCCGGATAGAAGTGGTATGGATATTTGAACTATAATAGATGGTCTATGATGTGAAAAAAAGGTTGTAATGGTACCAATTGAAAATATATTCAAATATTACAGTAAAATAGCATGCGGAATGTACATTAAAGAAAATTTGATGATACCGGTACACAATGGAACCGATGAATAATATGCATATGCATGATAGAATAGACTAGTGAATAAGGTATCTGAAATATATGTCCATTTTGATGTTGATATAATGATATGATCAAAAGTTTATCATGGACCAAAAGTACAATGAAATATGGATTATTAAATCCACACTGTACAGTGTCTTGCATTATTTTAAGTCTTACGTTCATGTGCATATATGAGTCATAGGTAAATGGATTACTCATTGCATGTATAGAAAGTTAGATGCATTACTCATTGTATAATCCTGTTCAATATCTTATCATGATTTCTAAATCTCATATTTCATGCATTAGTTTCTATACAATAATTGTGGTATGTGTGAATGTTTGTCCTTTACAGTTGTGATGAAATTATGTATTACGTCGGTCTAATCGCATGTTATGGATCATATAAGGGTTCCTAAAGAACATATATACAACGTATTTAATTACATAGCTCTACAAATTTTATATTTCAAATATCGCAATTATTATCAAACTCCTAAAAAGTCTATGTGACTACATCATATCATTGTCAACTCGGCCTAAATATTGAACATGTGACAGTTAGTGAGATTTACTATTTGTATTCGCAAGAGAAATATCGTGTAAATAATGAAACGTCTAACGAATAACACGAGATATTTATATGTGAGAATGTTTAGTTATGGTCTTGAAGAACCATAAGCAAAGTATGTAATTACATTTGTTATATTACTAATTCATATAAGATAGGACAATGACATTGATGATATCACGTGTTGCCATCAAATTATTATTAATGAATAATTGATCAAATATTGATCATTTGTTCTTACTATACATGATATGGCCTCCAGAAAAAGGCATTAGCTTAATGTTTAAGGCAACATAAACAAAGATTTCAAATAATAATAAACACATGTATTATCATTATTATAAATATATATGGTGAAATTGAAGACGTCTTTCTCGTTTGCGTAAAGATTTAAAGATTCAAGTTCAATTTGGAAGGATCAATTATGAAGAAATGGTATTATGCTACATGGGAGAAGTTATCCAACCATATTGCGTCGGATTTATTGCACTAGAAGATTTCACGTTATGTATTCATCAAGGGGAGAAAATACGCGCTGCACTCTTTTTCCCTTGACCATGGTTTTGTCTCACATTGGGTTATCCTGGTAAGGTTTTTAATGAGGCAGCATCCGAACGTATTACGAAGAATGTTGTACTCTTTTTTTTTCATTAGGTTTTTATCCCACAGGGTTTTTCCTAATAAGGTTTTAACGAGGCACAATCTTTGATAATTGACATCCTACGGAGAGTCTTATGAAATATATTTGTGGATGCCCATTATACCCTTGTATTATTTCGAAACTTTCTAGATTTTAGGTTTTATCATTCTCTAAGCAAACCCTATCAATTGTACTGTACGTATATATATATATATATATATATATATATATATATATATATATATATATATATATATATATATATATATATATATATATATATGTATATATAGGAAATATAGAATAAACATTTTTCTCTCCCAATCTCATATTTTGTCTGTATTTTATAACATATCTCCTATTTTTTTATTATTATTATTTTCCCACTTTCTCTCTCTTAATAACCATGCATCATGGTGAACCGCTGGGTATGCTCTAACTAAGAAGACTAAATCCACCAAATTAAGTATGTGTAATTGTTAAAATAGTAAACATACTCTACTGTAATGATTATAGCCTATAGTGTAGGTTGAAGTCCCTATGGATAAAAATGGATTAAAATAATATAAAGTTGAATCTACACACTTCTTTAGCACATAAAATCAGATACACCCCCCTAATTTTCATCCATATTTCATTTCCCTCCCATAAGTTGTCAATTGCCTCCTTTAGGCCTTGTTTAGTTCAAATTATTTTTACTTATTTTAGAAAAAATAAGTTCAGATCAGATCAGAAAAGAAAAAATAAGTTCAGATCAGAACATCGTTTTATGTGCGGTTTTTTATCGCTAAATATTCTTAATTTCGTAATGAAAAAAATTGTGAAAATTACATATTAATAAACTACACATTATTACGAATCTAACAAGATCCCACTTGATACATTTTTTCCTTATAGATTATCGTACACTTAAAGTCAAAGTCTGGTCAAATCAGAGAATCAGATCAGATCAGACCAGACCAGACCAGATCAGATCAGTAAAAATAAGGTGAACCAAACAAGGCCTTAGTCTTCTTACCTTCTCTAAGAAGACTCTAGTGTGTCCAAATTTCTTTCTTTGCATACGGAAGCAAGACTCCAGATCTAAATTTAGAGACAAGGGGTCATCTTCTACAAGGTAAACAACAAAACTTTCCTTGTATCATTTTGACAATTTTTTAATGTTGATATATATAAAAATTCATGTTTAATATTGGATTTTTTTGTATTATTAAATTTGGTTCCATACTTTCAATTATGAACTAAACAATTTTTATGTGATAAAGAAGTGTGTAGATTCAACTTTATATTGTCTAAAAATCTCTAACAATGAAGTTATCATCTTAATAGATTCAACGTTAACAAAAAAAAAACCTGTAACTCAGCCTACTAGGAATAAGTGTAACACCCTCAAATCTCCCTCTACAGAAATACTAGTATAATGCGTATAATTATATCGTAGAGATAGACTTAGGTGTATTACCGCTGCGTGATTACCCAGGGCTACTTAAACTACTAAATAATAAAACCAAAACTTTGCAGCGGAAACTCAAACGCTTCATTTATTAATACTTAATAAAATAGCAATCATTGTTGTGAGTTCTCAAAAAAAGAAACAAAACCAACATTCCCAAAACTAGGTAAAGCAAATCCCGGGACTTCCAAATGCTCACTTGTTGACCCCACCTGAAAATAGTCAACACTGCTTACCATCAATGTAAACAGGGCGAACCAAAACAAATAGGAAATACGAATTAGCAAAATATGCCAAGTACAATTAAGTGCCAGATAAGTAAACTTAATTTATTAGCAAACATGCTTTTAAAACCAATTCTAATAATTAATCCAATAATTCCAAACTCGTAATTCAAAACCAATTCTCAAGATTATCAAAACAATATCAATAACTCAATAATTTAATAATAGTGATTATTAAAATTAATTCCTCTTTTTAAAAACTCAATTCCTCTTCAAAATGTACACACCCCCAAGTTAGTATCTTTATATTGAAAGGTTATCCTTGAGGAAAGACTCGGTCATACAAAGTCCAAAGTCTTATCAACCAATTCCGCATAGTGGGATTAATATATTCATTCTTGTATAGCTTTATTAATAATTAAATAATTCAAAAATTCCTCTTTAAATCAATAATATAATCCCTTATAATAATTTAACTCAAAACTCCTTTTAATTAAACATGCTTTCAAAATCAACCTTTTCAATATAATATATAATTCAATCAATCAAAACATGATATTAAATTCCATTCTCAACCATATTTATTTAAAACATGAATCCTCAAACTTTATTTCATAAATCATAATTCAAATCAATTTAATTCAATCATCATCAAAATCACACAAAACGTGCTTATTCAATACAATCAATTTCAAAGGGATCTAGCTACCTACACGTAACTTGATCCTCGCTTAGCAAACATAGAAAGAATCTAAAGAACTCTTGTTAAAAAAAAGACCCTACAATTAAATATAACCTTAATCAATATAAGGTCATCAAATAATCACAACAATTAAATTAAAACCCCCAATTATATGTACATGAACATTGTAAAATATCTTATCATAAACTTGAATAATAAATTAAGTTTATTTAATTTAAAACACTAGTAATAAATTTTACAAAACCCTCATAATAATAATAATAGAATTAATTAGGAGAAGAGAAGAAGAGATAGAAAACCGAGAAGAAAGAGGAAGAAGAGACACGGCAAGGTGGCAGCAGCTCGCCGGAAAGTGGTTGTTGCCGGCAGGGGTGGCGGCTGGCGTCAGGGATAAGTGGTAGCCGGTGGATGCAGTGGTTTGCGATGGTGGTTGTGGACGAAAACCATGGGAAGAGGAGGAGAGAATTAGAGGAAACTTAGAGAGAAAGAAGAGAGTATTTGGTGTGAGTTTTACCTTCGATTCAAGGGGTATTTATAGGCTAACTCATGCAAGAATTAAGGTAAGAAAATGTAGGAAGAAATATGATAAATTTGGTTTAAGGAATTACTTGGAAAAGAGAGCTAAAGAATAAAGGAAAGTTTAGTTTTATAGTGATTAAGAAATTAAGAAATAAGGTAAGTGTTTAGTCATGAAATGTTAAATGGTAAGTGGCTTTGCTTGGGGAATAATCAAGAATGGTTTAAGGTAAATAAATAAGATGACCAAATCTTTGTAGGGTGAAAAATAGGAATTAAGGAAATAATTGGATTTAAAGTGGATAATTAAAATACAAGAATTACCAAATTAATTAGATCAAAAGTACCATATGGTGGCCGAAAATACTGAGCCTTATATGCTCATAATTTTGGACCTCCTCATTGATTTTTAAGTATTATTTTTCTAGATTTTAAGGAATAAAAATGATTGTGTAAATAATATAATTTGTAGAAAATAATTGATTAGAAAAATACCAATTAATCACTAATTTATTTAACTAAGAAAATTAAATTTTCTTCACTAAAAAAATCCAAAAATCCTAGCTAATTAATTAGGAAAATTAGGCCCTATTAAATGAATAGGAAAATATAATTTTTTTTTTGCTTAATTAAAATATCCGAAATATATATATATATATATATATATATAACCAGGTTTTAAAATAAAATAAATGGATAATAAATCTTATCCAAAATTTAAAATGTTTTTGGCGCCAAAATACAAATATCATTTTGGCTCCAAAAATTCAAATAGTAAAATAGATTACTAAAATACCCTTTTTAGAAAATACTAATTAATTAATTAATTAGAAAATACGTCTCAAAAATACAGGGTATCACAATAAGGGATTTGACGATGCACCTTTGTGGAATCATGTGGAGGTGTTGTCCTATGAAAGTGGAGGAGGGGGTGGAAATAAAGTTTGGAGTTGCAAATATTGTCGTAAGAAGGTGACGGGATCTTACTCAAAGGTTAAAGGCCATCTTTTAAAAATTCCAAACCAAGGGGTTAAAGCCTGTAGGAGGTGTCTGATGATATATTCCATGAAATAAAAAAAGAATATGATGAAGCAGAAGAGAAGAAGGCCAGGTTTTAGCAAAATAAAAATCGAGCAAAGCTTATGTAACCCTTCTAGGAGCTCTGACTAAAGGAAAGGTCCTCTTGAATTAGCCTTCAACATGTTAGAGAGGGAAGAAGCATACAAAGAGTGTGGTTTAATGTTTTACATTGGAACTCTTTATTTCAATTTTGCAAGAAATCCTTATTTTAGGATATATTCATCATAGAGACTAGCAAATGGCAATCTACACGGTTATGCACCTCCAACACTCGATTCACTTAGCATAGCTTTACTGGTACAATCAAAAGCTCATGTGGAAGAACTTGGAAAACCTATAAGAGATAGTTGAAAAAAAGGGAGCTAGTATAGTAGTATATGCTCTGATGGTTGGTCTGATATACAATCAAGGCCTCTAATTAACATCATGGTAGCTTCTTTATCGGGACCATGGTTTAAGAATGAAAATTGTAGATGCAAGTGAATCTCTCATCAAAGATGTTGTATACATTGCAAAAATTTTCATTGAAGTTATTGAAGAGATTAGAGATGACAGGATTGTGCAAGTTGTAACAGCATATGGGGCAAACTTCAAAGCTGTTGGTTCAATTGTAGAAGATAAGTTTCCCCACATTTTTTGGACTCCTTGTATTGTGCATTGCGTGAAAGCACTTAAATCAATTTGTGAACCTAGTGAAAATTCTGATCATTTTTTGGGGTGTAAATGGATTAAAGAACTTGTAAGCCAAGTTAAAACAATTAACAACTTCATTACAAATCTTAGCCTGTCCAAGACTATCTTTAATAGGTATGCAAATGTCGACCTATTAAAGGTGCTGAAACTAGATTCGCTTCTCATATTGTGATGACAGCCCGACTAAGAAGGGTCGTAAAATAACCACTTGTAAAGACTGTGATAGATGCGGATAGGAAAAAATTTAGAGTGAACGGAAAAATTCCAATGGAAATCAAATTAAAGCAAGAGATGTTAAAGATTTGCTAGTAAGTGATGGATGGTGGGATAAAGTTGACTATTTTTTGACTTTTACAAAACCTATGATTAAATTTCTAAGGGTTGGTGATATGGATATGCTTGTGTTCTACCTTACATATATGATAAATGGGATTCAACCATAGAAGAGATGAAAAAAAATTATTTTTGAGAATGAAGATCAAGATTTGCAAGAAGGGCAATCTTTCTTATTCGATGCAATCCAAAGTGTATTGGTAGCTTGATGGGACAAAGCAACACTCCTCTCCATTACATGGCTCACTCCTTAGTCCCTAAATACTACACTGATGAATGGTTACAAGGGGGAAGTAATGGTGTTCGTCGACTAGCTCCTAACGAGGATGCAGAAGTCAGTACGAATAGGGATAAATATTTTCGACGAATATTTTCTAAACCTGAAGATGTACAGAAAGTGTACAAGAAGTATGGTGCTTTCTCTTGTGGTCTAGATTATTTTGGACAACCACATGTCATGGCAGCAAGAGCACATGAAGAACCTTTATCATAGTGGGCTAACTATGGGGCTTCGACACCATTACTACAAGGGTTAGCTTTCAGACTTCTTTCTCAACCAACATCATCATCTTGTTGTGAGAATTTGGAGCACTTATGGAACCATTCAAACAGTCAAACGAAATCGGTTAGCACCAAGTAAAACTGAAGATTTGGTTTATGTGCACAACAACCTTCGTCTTCTATCAAGAAAGCAAGCTGAATATCTTGAAGGGCCAAGTAAATATTGGGACATAGGTAACTTATTCTTAATAAAATTACAGTCCACCTAACTATTGTTATATATTAATATTGTCTAATTTGTTAACTACTTCATATTTCTTAATAGAAGGGGATGCTTTTGATGGTGATAGTTTGGTGGAGCTTATTGATTTGTCTCATAATGATCTTGAGATGGAGGCAATCACCTTTGACTTAGACAACTAGATGCTACATAAAAGGGCAACTAATCCGGGTGACTCAATTCTATTATTTTGTATCGCATCTAGCAGCTTTTTTTGCTAATATAATCATCTAGATTTCATTAGTGTGATGTAGTTACTACAAACTAGCTAGTTAGTCACTGTTCTTGTCTTATTTTTGGGCTACCAAGAACAAAAACTAACTAGTAACTACTAAGATAGTTATGTTAGACGTTTATTTTGCTATATTTAGAAAAGATGAAAAGGTATTAATATCAATATGATAACATATCATCTATGATGCACTATGTAAGCTAAAAAAGGTGTAAACTTGTATTATTTTGTTTAACAATGAAAATCTAAACTTTTTAAAATTTTAATTTTATATTATATATATCTCGTACCTGTATTCGTGTCCAAAATCCGGACAGAGTCCCCGTTTCCTAAATTTTAGGAAATGCCATATCGGACGCTCAGATTCATACCCATACCCGACTCTGTTAATCGAGTCCATGTAACATAGATTAAAAGGCTTTGTTATTAACGTTATATATACCCTTCATGACTTCATCTTCTTCCTTCTTCTAACTCCTCACCAAAGCTCCATTACAACCAGGGGCGGACTTGGCCTTGTGTCTGGTGGGTCAAATGACTCACCTGGGCCCAAAAATAAAAAAAATAAAAAAATAAAAAAATAAAAAAAAATTATTAGTTTGTTAATTTTAGTCTTGTCAATTTTAAGCTTGTTAAATGTTAGTTAGTATTGTAATCTTGTCAATTTTCTATTTGGATGATCTTTGTAAATAATTTTTTTTGGGAATTTTGGTAAATTTTTTTTTTTTACATATTTGGTTATCGATTGTGAGTTTGTGACTCACCGGTCAGAAATTCCTGGGTCCGCCACTGATTACAACTATGAATTTCATGCCACATTTCTTCTCTATTTTATACACTCAGAAATAACAAGTGTAAGGTTTGCATGTCTAATTTTTCTATCTAGTTAACTCAACACAGGAAGATGGAAACAACATTCGACAGTGAAAGAGTGGCTCCAAACAAAGATACCTCTGCCATTACCACTCATATATAATAGGTCAAATCCATGCAGAAGAAAAAATGGTAAGCCTTGGTTGTAATTTAGCAACGAAAATCAGAAAATAGTGTAATATGACAATACGCTGTAAACCTGAGCTGCATTTATTTTCCTAAACGGTAAGGTGATATGACTACCTATAATCAATGGCAAACAACATGTTTCTCTTTGTTATTTTCTGATAAATAGGTTTCTAGTAGTCCGATTTGGCTATGTTGAATTGAAATACGAAGGGTAGGTATGAGGAAATACACTATTCGAATAGCAAGTATTACTATACAATAATTGTGTTAACGTTTTATTAGTGTTTCTAAGTATTTAGTTAGTTACCTTAATTATAGTCCTTAATAATTCAGTCAATTTAGTAAGTTTTGTATATAGTAGTAGTGTGACGGGCTAAATTCATTTGTCTTCAACTTAATTAAGACAAGTAATGGAGGGTTCAATCTTTTACCCTTTATTTTAATCTCTTAATCTGATCGACTATTATAATTTTTAAGATAGTTTATTTCAATCTAAATATGGTCTTATTATGAATAATTATTAGTCCTTGTTGACAAAATCGGTATCAAAATTATGCGGTACTAAAGATTCATGAACTTTTAAACATGTTTAATCAAATTAACCATTGTAGTATTTTTTTTTTTAATTTTTTTTTTATCTTAATCTACTATATGGACTTGTCGCATAAATCAATTGGACAAGCGCGCTCATGATCTTTGTTTAGGATAAACAATCCATTTTTTTATCAATCTGAATTTTGTTTATTAAAGTAACAAATAAGACGAATTTTATTACAATATTTATTTACCAAACTCTAAGTTCATATATGTACGAATTTCAATATTTTAATCATAATAAGTTCATATATGTATGAGAGTATGAGGCTTGAAATTTTATAAAAATGAGCTCTAATCTATCCACAAAAAATTAACATTAAGAGTCATCAATATCATTAATTTCTGATTTCAAGTCTGACCTTTTACCAATTTCAACCAATTTTATTAAGAGATATGAAAAATCACATTGGCTGTGTAGAAAGTAGGTTCTCTAAACTTTCTCACTTAGGGTCACACGTACTCATAGTATTCACACTTTATATTTAAGGAAATTTGTCTATGACAACCTTTAAAAAGACATTTTTTGTTTAAGACAACGTTTTAAATTTTTTTTTGGCAAAGTCAGACCTTAATAAAAAAATTCTTTGTTAAGGACGACCAAGCTCCACTTTCAAGCATTGGCTCACTATTATCCGGTGTTGACTCCCACGTGACACGCATGTGACACGCACGTGACCCCTTATTTCTCCTAATTGCACCCCTTTTCCCTCCAATTTTTTCACTTAAAACCCCTTCTTTTCTTCAATTGAATCCAAAACGAAAATTATTCCCCAATTTAGAGTTCGAAAGGGGTATTATATAATTCAGAAGTGGTGGGATTGATCTTCTTGGCATTAAGGTGAGTAAGTTCATACTAATTATTCCAATTTTGGTTGTATTTTGTCAATTTATAAAATTAGGATTTTAATTTGGGTTTCATTTGATAGAAATTGCTTCCACTATGGCTTGATTTGAAGAGAAGAGATGTGGATGTGGGTTTCCAGTTGCTAGAAGGACTTCTAGACCCATGATAATCTGGGAAGAAAATTCGTTGCGTGCAACTTCTTCAATCACAAAATAGGGCAAAGAGGATGCAATACATTTGAATGGGTGGATGAGGATATACTAGACTGGCAGAGGGATGTAACCAATGTAATTATAGCAGAAAAGCATTGGTTTTCCACTTATATGAGTATCCTCAAAGAAAGATTGGTATGCAATGAACATGAAAAGGATAGGCTGGCTTCTGAACTTAACATGTGAAGAAGAACAATTGTAGAAACCTCCTTTTGGCCTCCTGTCCTGACGGGAAGTGCGATGTTGTTACAAAAACTCGTTCTTCATGCTAGATCAAAGTTAAAGTGTTTATGGACTCCGAAATGCATTATAAAGTAAGTTAAAACCCATATTTGATACCAAATTATCTAAGAGCCTAGTCTGATTACTAATTAGGCCTAAAACATGCTCATACGTGTTTAATCTGTATTAATAACGGACCTAAATGCGTTATATGCAATGATTGGATAAAATGGATCTTACATTGTTGAAAACTGAGCCAAACAGAATATTTAACCAACAAATATCAATTTAAGGCCAATACATCTAGATAACCCTTTCAAAGAGCTTTCCAAATGTATAGTATAAGCCCAATTCCGAGTTAAAACGAAGAAATTATCATCAAAATACTAAATCGGGCCCTAAAACCGACACCCTTACACTCAAACGGCCATATCTTTTGATCCACAACAGATTTTAACCTAATTTCAGTGGCATTCAAAATTAGACATTTAGATATTTCCAATAATATCTTATTTGCCTTAATGCAACTTGCCAATCAAAAGTTATGCAAGTTTTTAAAACGCATTTTCGTATAAGGCAAACCGCACCACGCGCAACTCTCAAAGTTGCGCGCGGCACTCCAGCGCGACTCTGAGAGTTGCATGCGCCACCTGACGCTGCGACTCTAAAACCCTAAACCTAGATTCTTACACCTATAAATAGGGGTCTTTGTTAGCCCTAATTACAATAGAAAAATCAGAATTAAAACCCTAGCATTGAAATCCCTAATCTCTCAAACCCTCTTACTATCATACTACTTTTCTCCTCTCTTCCCAAATACTCTCCAACCCTAATTGATCCCATTGAAGGCTTGGAGGTACGAAGAAGAAGGAAGGTTCATAAACATCCAAAACAAAGATCTAGCAATCAAATTAAAGAAAAATAGTTAGTTTCCTGAGCACTTAGATAAATCACTATTCTTTTATTGTTTAAATAACTTCAATTGATTAATTAGTGTTAATTGATCCCTTTAAATAAAACTTTAATTAATTAATTTTACATAGTATTCTTGCTTTAATTAAAGACTAAAATTGAATAATTAATTGTTGTTTTATCACTTAAGTCAAGACGAATCTTGTTTTATTTCTTATACATTTCACGAATTTGAATTAAATAAGAATAACGACATTCGTTGCAATGTAGACTTTTTGTGATTAATGTTTGTAAATAAAATCAACAAACTAAAAGGAATGGTGTCCTTCAAAAAAGTATATTATTTCGATAGAGGATTCGAAATAAATTACAGAGTTAATTATTCAGTAAAGTCAAGTGATCGGAAAGTCAGGCTAGAGACCATCTCCAATCAGTGAGATTAATTATATTAATCTCACAGCTTTCCTTTAACCGAACCCAACAGGTCACACCCAAGCGTGCAACCAAACTAAGGTGACGAATTAAGCCAAAGGCTTTAATACGTCAAATAAGAGGATATGTACTCCTACGTTGGATTCCGAGCTTAGAGGCCATCTCCAATCAGTGAGATTAATTATATTAATCTCACAACTTTCCTTTAACTGAATCTAACGGGTCACACCCAAGCGTGCAACCAAACTAAGGCGACGAATTAAGCTGAAGGCCTTAATACGTCAAACAAGAGGATACGTACTTTGACGTCGGATTCCGAGCTCAGAAGGTCGAAGTCGAACGTCGAAATGTTGAGTCGATTCCAAGAAGCGACGAGACGTGCAAATAAGTCAAACAACAAGTCAAAGTGTATGGTCCTAGCTTCGCATCGGCCTAGCTGTGCGAGGGCTAGGGCCAGCTTGATGTTGCCGCAAGCCTAGCACTGGCGGCAACCCCAGCAAGCCACGTGCATGGGCTGGCTGAGGCCTACTGGCCGAGTGCGTGGTGCGCAGGCATCGAAAGCAAGGCCTAGCAGCTAGCGTAGCTAGCCAGGCTTTGCTAGCGTATGTTGCGGCTAGCAAGCAGCAGGAGCAGCTCGGCTTGCGCTTGGGCTTGCGATGGCAGCACCACAGCCCAACAGCAATAGCGGCCCGCAAGCGTGCGAAGCCTGCTGTGCTGCGAGGGGCCGCACTGGCTAGCCCAGCTGAGAGCACAAGGCAACCAGCAAAGGTCGGCCTTGGTGCCCAAGGCATATGGCCCAGCCGAGGCACAAGGTTGCCACCTTTGCAAGCCTTGTTGCCCACGCCTTGACTGGTCATAAGTTGTTATTATTGGTGGGTTTGGTGGCTTAGGTAACAAGGAGGCCATGTGGCTCTCCTTGTGTCCTCACCTAACCACTCCCATGTGATTTCCACTTGTTGTTTTACTATTTGTTCTAGCTATTTAATTTATTTTAGAATTAAATTAAATACTAGATTTTCTCAACTTTGCAAAAGTGTCACATTGATAGAATATCAAGGGGATGGAGATGCTTCTCTATAAATACCCAAGGCCTCCCTTGGGGAATTCTTTGTAAGAGTTGAACTCTGTCAAAGGCATCTTCATTGAGAAAACCTTATAAAGAGATCCTCTTGTTAGTAGTGTTAATAATACCCTAGCCGATAATATTATCCACGTTTGGGCGCCTGGGTGGACTATGTTGGAGGGGTCGCGTTTGAGGCTCTTTCTCCATTCGTGAGTTCTTGTTCGTGCTAAGAGGGAAACACGCATCAAGGTGTGATCGTCTTTTCCTCTTTCTCTCTCTTACTTTCTCTATTATTATGTGTTTATTATTTGATTAATTATATGCATGTTTAATTGCTTTAATTTATGGGCGGATCTTTGGGTGGGTTTTGTTTCCGCGCGGTGCTAAACACCGCAAAACCCTACAGCGGTATTACGAGCCGCGTGCATTTTGTATCTAATAATTAATTAAAGTGATTTAAATGGATTTAAATTTCTGGTTTGGCAACCTAATTAAATTAGGACCTCGTTTTTAATTAGATTAAAATCGTATTTTTGCTATTTTTGGCCTACGAACCCAGATTTTGACTCAAAAATAGTGAATTTTGGGTGGAATCGATAATCTAAGTCATTCTTTACCTAAAAAGTGTTTAAAAATGACCTTCCAGAAGCCAAAATCCACCCAAGAAGTGGTTTTTTCGAGGGGTTTTTCGTTTGAAATGAAATTTTTTAAATCTTTTAACGTTGATTAGTTTCGGCATGAAATTGTTGGATTATGTATTTGATTATACCATTAATCTTCTCCAATTTTACTCCTTAATAAGCATGTTTATTTTGTAAATTTGTTGCTTAATTTGGATAGCTCTTAATTTCACATAAACTTGGAATTTCTTATTTGCAAATAAATTGCTTGTAGTATGAAAGTTTATGGTGAATATGATTTTTGAAGCCCTTAAAATGTTAAAGATTTAATGTTTAATGGTTTAAATGGTCGAATCTTAACTTGCTAAAATCCATAATGAACAAATTTTAGGTTTTAATCATTTTGGAAGTTGATTAAAATCTAAAATGTTCATACTTGTACTTGAAATATTATTACTCTTCATATTTGAAGGTTCTAATGTTCATATGTGCATAAGTAAGTGTTGGATAAATTTTTCATTGGATAATTATTTATTTATTCAACTATTTTTGTCAAAATCTCATTATTAATTTATGTTGGTTATATTAATTATGAGACAAACCCTCATTTTATTGCATCAAGTCAAGCCAAAATTATCAAAAGAATGGTTCTTGAATTAATTTTGGTTTTGTGCACTAAAATTGATGTTAGTTAAGTTAGACTTGTTTTAATTTCAAAATTGCTCAAATATTAGTTTTAATATCCAATTTAGAATTAATTTAGAGTCACACAAAAAATTCGGAATAAAATCCAGAAGCACAAGCACAAAATCGAAGCTTTAAGCTTCGAGCACCAAGCAGCGCCCAACACCAGTTCGGCACGCAAGGCCGGGGCTGCTAGGTAGCGCCTAGCACTTGCGTGCATACGAGCGGCTGGGGCTGCTAGGCGAGGCTAGCCCATGGCCTTAGCATAGTGCTAAAGGGCCAGTTTCTTTGTTTAGCAATTATTTTTTCTCGTTTTATAATTTTTTGTTTTGTTTAAAATGAGGCTAGGCCTCGGTTTTTCACGTACTTGCAAAATTTTGATAAAATTTTGTTTGATCGGCTAAGTTAATTTTAATTGGATTAATTTCAATTAAGTTAGATGTGGAATTTAGTGGGAGCTTCATTAATCGTTTTTAGTTTAATTTAGCCTTGTGCTTATATTATTGCATTAGTACACATAATCGAATAAGTAACTTGACTAGTTTTAATTAGGCGCGTTAATCGGATTAACCACCTAAGTTAGTAAATAGTATGTGCTCGTTTTGATACAATGATTTGTATTGTTGCTTGAATTATTTGTAAATGCATGGGCCATTCACTTTAGAAGTGAATGGATGAATGGAATGTTCTAATGCATGTTTTACAAAAAGGCGACTAGCATGGCCCGACTAGGATAGTAAATACGGACTCCGTTCCATTTTGTATTTTTGTAAATCTAAATACGGACTATGTGTCGTTAAGTAGATGATTAGTCCTAGTTTTTCTAGTAGTTACATATTTAGTGGTCATATCTCAAGACGGCGTTTCTAAGAAGACGAAGCCAAGAAGGTGCAATGAAAGCTTTTTGAAGATTGGATGCTTCAAGTTTGAAGGGGCTCATGCTAGTTTGCCAATGCATCTTTATTTATGCCTTATATATTTTGCTTATATATAATTGCGATATTAGATGCATATTTAGGATTTCGAATGTTGAATGATTAATTTAGTTCACTCAAATGAACCAACATAGAAACACTAAGTCCCTATAAAATTGAGTTAAAATTTGTCATTCCAAAATAACACTTACCAAACTAATGAGAATAGTAATGGGTCATGCCAAAGCAAGGCATTACTACTTTCCTAGGGACGTAAGGTATACTAGGTATACGCGTTAGTTTTGGTTAAACTCAACGATATCAGTAAGGAGTCCTTAGATGTCGTGGCAAAGGAGATAATCGTCAAGGAAGCATTGGATGCGACGATTTATCGAACCCAGAATAGCTTAGAGCTATTAGCAATTGGATTTCTTACCTTCAAAAATTTAAATGTTAAGACAAGCCAAAGCATGCTTAATCACTTTTTGATTTTTGGGATCTTGGAATCGTTTTATTCTCGCCCAATTGGGACAAATTTATAAATGTGTGAATAGAACATTAACAAGTTAATTGAAATTGCTAATTTGCATGTATTTCAACGCTTATTATGTTATCTTGATAAATGGTTATACTTTGCACTTATATTTGTAGAATTCTAAATCAATTTATAATGTTTCCAACGATTGGTAAAAGGAAATCTTTTGAGAATGGTTCTCAAGGAAAGAAGAGGCATTTCTAAAATACAACTTCTCATAAATGACTTTTATGGCTTAGTCCGAAAGGACGGTTGGACATCATGTATTCAAAATACTAGGTAGTTTTGATAAACATGAAGTATTGAGTTGAAAACTCAAATTGTCAATAGTTGAAAACCAACATATCTTTTCGCTTCATACACTAATGAGTAAGACTCATT
Organism: Chenopodium quinoa; assembly: GCF_001683475.1. Lineage (NCBI taxonomy): Eukaryota > Viridiplantae > Streptophyta > Magnoliopsida > Caryophyllales > Amaranthaceae > Chenopodium > Chenopodium quinoa. The sequence continues at coordinate 4,913,386 of NW_018745286.1, read as the reverse complement.
GATGTAGTAATTCAAGTACGAGTTAAAGGAAAAGATGTAACTTTGTTTTACAGCGCATTAATGCTTAATTATGCCGTTCAAAGTATAAAAGTCAAAAACACTTAAAGTAGTGGTTCTTAAAGTTATGAGATGATGTATGATAAGAAATATAGGAACAACAAACATAGAAGAGGAATACAAGATTCCAATTCTACCTAAGAGTTTATGTTATCGTAGTTCGCTTAGCAACTTATCTTCACAAGTATCAGATACTGCTTGAGAGTTTCACTTCTGAAGTGACCTCAAACTATTGAAGTTAAGCTAAGTTATTGACTTTCGAGCTTGGAATGAAGCAAGTAGGTGCTACATCAGCTGTAAGGTCATCTGCTTTATTTAAAGACCTTTTAAAGCTAAGGCTGGAACAAATAATAGTTATTGTGTTCCATAATCAGCAAATATTTACACACCAAAAGACTCACATTCAAATTAAAAGAACAATTGTTGTTGGTTTTATTTGAATGGCATGGTTGTTTAGGCCATGAGTCAAGAATGCTTGATTATAAATCAACATTTCCCTAACATAAACTTATAAGGTTCAAGTCATAGACATGATTTGTATTCCGACTATCTTTAGCAATTTCACATCAACAAAAACATACTCAAGGCTCTATTAAATAGACTCTTGAAAGTTGATTGATTCGGAATCGTTCTAAGGTAAGGAAGTCTTACTTGTTGAAACCGAAAAAGAAAGGAGCTATTGTGCTTGGTATAGACAATTGACTCTAAATGCTAAAAAATATTCCATTATTTCAGCGTTTTCACAAGAATTTGAAAGAATATGGCTATATTCATCAAATGTGAACAAACTGGATCTTGAATAGCTTAAAAGTTCAAGTGAAGTATAGAATCGACTTGGCAAGATATCAATACGTCTAGATTATATCGAGCGATGTTTGCTTGAGCCAAGAGTGATCATCTCAATGTTATGAAATTGGAATTTCATAATCAGCTCCACAAAAGAATGTAGTATATCTTGACAGAGACCTCGAAGTCATTTGGAAATGACTCGAACGATGATGAATCACATCCCTTCGTATAACATTCTTTGAGATATGCACAAATGACTTATGTTACGCTAAACAAAATTGTCGAAGCTAAGAAAAGACACCATATTCAGTTATGGATAAAAAATAGTTTCTAGCGTCTTTTCAAGTATATGTCTAGGGCTCTTAGCCTCAGTGGGAGCTCATTGGCTCAGTGGGATCTAAGTGACTCAATAAGGGCTAAGGTAACTCAAGTGGGAGCTAACTGTTTGTTTCACAACAAACTTTTACCCAAAGACAACATACAAGTCTCTTTGTAAGCATTCAAGTAAGACTAGGGGCATTACTTCCGCAACCAAATTGAGAACATAGTACTTGTTGCTCTAAGAGGTGTCTTTCTAGAAAGTAACACATTTCTAAAACGACAAGTGGGAGAAAAATGAACTCGATGACCATCGAGATGAGCAACAAACCAGAACTGAGAAACTCAAAAGACTTTAGAAAGGCTTCATGAGAATCATTGATCAAGAATACTCAATGGGCTTTACAAGTGCCTTAAAGAGAATTCATTACTTATAAATATTAAAAAAATTTGGAGTAAGATCAATATAATCAAAGGGCTTTAGAAGTGCCTTAAGACTCAGTGTTTGATGCAATTAACCCGTATAGGTATAGAATTCACCAAAAGTCTTGGATTGAATCCTGAAAAGTTTCTATTAAGTTAGAAATGAACCTAAGACTTACAAGTAAACTATTTACTATTGGATATTAAGGGAATAGTGTCTTGTAAGATAGCTACGACAAATCTGAATTTCGGAAATGGTAAGAGGCCAAATCTGAAACAAACTCCATGTTTGAAAATCGTGTTTGAAACTTGATTAATTTGCATGAAGGGTAAAGATCCATCAATCGCAAATAAGTTTTCAAGGAGAAAGATAACAAATATGGAAAAGTATATGCATACATAGCTAGATTGGTTGAAAAGGATACAATTAAATTCACGACGTTGATTTTAATCATACCTAATCACTAATCGGAATTCTTAAGTCTTTTCGTGATTATTCTAGCAAAATTGCGCATATGAAATATGGCAAAATAGATATCGAAACCGCCTTTTTTAAAATGGGATTTTGGAAGAGACTATGGATATAGTCTAAGGGTTTTGTAAATCTAAATAATGCTAGATATGAAAGCGAGCTCAAGAAATCCATTGGCGGATTGAGGGAAGCATGTAGGAATTGGAATGGGTTTTCTCATAAAGTTAATATAAGGTTTGACTTATTGAGAAACATGGAAATTCTTTGAATAAGAAGTTTAGTGGGAGCTAAAGTCAATTTTGTAAGGTCCAATAAGAAGTTCACAAACTCTATTGTAAAATGACTATCAAATGCTAAAGGATTAGATTTGAAAGTATTATTCAATAATGGACCAAACTAAGGCAATACATAGTACATAATGGGAATTAAAATCTATTGGATAGACTTAATAAAATGTTTGAACGAGTAAAGGAATTTATCGTGCTAAACATGAAGGACTTGAAAAGGCTTTCGACCCGTATGTATAAGACTAAGTAAATGTTTGAAGTAAGTATAAGCTAGGCAAGTACTAAATCAAACATGAAAGACTCTAATAGAGACTTTCAGTCGTATGATATAGCAAACAATTTAGCAAGACTTAGTGAAACTGTATGAGCTAAAAGTCACATGAGTGGGATCAAATTGGGAATAGTTCTGCAATTGAATCCATCATGTATGCTACAATATGGAATCGTCACATGATTTGCATGCTTAGAGAGTGACAAGCATAAAGTACATACCAATCAACTTGAATATAAATAATGGATCGTTAGATTATGATCAAGAACATCCAAAGTGCTTGGTTAAGTATAAGGATGAGATCTTGATACATGGAAACGAATATAAATTTGAGTATTGATGTTACAAGCACAACCTTAACAAGGATTAGATCCTTAACAAGGAAACCATTTATAAGCACAAGCTTAAATGCGTCGTGGCTTGAGAATGGCAACATGAACTTATATCCATGTGTATTGTGCGGAAATTTAAGGTAAAATTTCCATGATCGCAAGTGATTAGGGTATCCCAAATCATTGCCAATTTGTTGGAGTAAAATCCAAACAAAGCATCATTATAAAGTCTACTAAAATATATGTTGAGAACATTGTTGCCTTAGAGACAATAATAAGGATGTTGTTCAATGGATAGTTCGTTGTTGAACTTTGATGATTATAGGTTGCCAAGTTGAAGGTCTCAAATCATGAAAATGAGTGGGAGCCATCACTTGGGCAATAAATCCTTGATCACATGTAATCCATAACACACTCAATTTTTATCATCTTCATATGAAAAGTGTTCGATAATGAAGATGCTAAGATTTGCAAAGTAATGATAACTAAACCTATACAATAAGTGAACCACAACATTCAAAATTGCATAAAAGAAAACAAGCATATTACATATGGGTGTGATTTTAATAAATGTTTTGTGAAGAGTATTACTCTTAAAACATTTGGGGAAAACCATTTATCATAAGATGAAACGTTTAAAAGTTTCATAGTGGAATAAAAAAAATTTACTAACAATTCCACAAACTATTTAACTGTGGTTTAGAATTGAATAATGAGTCCATTCGATTTGACGACATTCAAAATAGGGTATCAAGACAATATCTTGGATAATGAAACACCTATTACGTGAACATTGAATATCATATCGAAATCATCCCTAATCGAGGTCATTTGAAAGTTGGACGACTATTGACCGCACGAGATAAGGGTGTAGTATGATTTATAGCACCGTTTCTTCTGCTACAAGGACAGGAATGTCATAAATCATTTGCATAGGTATTAGTTTGGAACTATACCGGATCGACCTATGAGAATACTTTAAAAGATCTAATAATCGTCATAAGTATACTACTCATTATGGCTATCGGAACCTCTTTCCTCAACCATGAGTATTGTAAGTTCTCTTGTTTGAGTACAGTCCGCTTTGATGTTGTCAAACGTCTACCATACAAGGGGATTATAAAGGCAACACTTGGGCGGCTAGGGACTCTTAGTAAGGGAAGTTAACAATGCAAGACTGGGAATGTCCCCCTATTAACAGTAGGAACATGTCTTTGTTGTTTACAAGGCCTCTCAAAGAGCGAGACTATGAAAATGCATGGTCGTGCTCAGATGGATTTTAGAAATCATCTGCTTATTGACAGTCAAACTCGGAAATCGAGAAACACTTCTGGACGTAATAAGGATGACGAAGAATCTTACCTTATAGTTCATGAAGAGGCATTAAGTGACATCGGAAATGGGCTATACATAAACAACACATTTGTCCAGAAGGACAAGTGGGAGATTGAAAGGAATGGTGTCCTTCGAACAAGTGTATTATTCCGATAGAGGGTTCAGAATAAATTACGGAGTTAATTATTCAGTAAAGTCAAGTGATCGGAAAGTCGGGCTAGAGGCCATCTCTGATCAGTGAGATTAATTATATTAATCTCACAGCTTTCCTTTAACTGAACCCAACGGGTCACACCCAAGCGTGCAACCAAACTAAGGCGATAAATTAAGCCGAAGGCCTGATTACGTCAAATAAGAGGATACGTACTCCGACATCAAATTCCGAGCTTAGAAGGTTGAAGCCGAAAGTTGAAACGTCGAGTTGATTCTAGGAAGCGACGGGACGTGCAAATAACTCAAACAACAAGTCAAAGCGTATAGTCCTAGCCTCGCATTGGCCTAGCCGTGCGAGGGCTAGGGCCAGCTTGATGCTGCCGCAAGCCTAGCACTAGCCGCAAGCTTAGCAAGCTACGTACGTGGGCTGGTTAAGGCCTGCTTGCCGAGTGCGTGGTGCGCTGGCATCGCATGCAAGACCCAACAGCTAGCGTAGCTAGCCAGGCCTTGCTAGCGTTGCTGCGGCTAGTAAGCAGCAACTGCAGCAGCTCGGCTTGCGCCTGGGCTTGTAATGGCAACACCACAGCCCAGCAACAATAGAGGCCCGCAAGTGTAAAACCCCGTATTTTTGAAACGTATTTTCTAATTAATTAATTAATTATTATTTTCTAAAAAGGGTATTTTAGTAATTTATTTTACTATTTGAATTTAGAGCCAAAATGATTTGAATTTTGGCGCCAAAAGTATTTTAAAACTTAATTATTTTTTGATTTTGAATTATCCATTTTTAAATTTTAAAAACCATATTATTTATATATATTTCAGATATTTTAATTAAGCAAAATTATATTTAATTTAAAAAGGCCAAATTTCCTAATTAATTAGCTAGGATTTTCGGATTTTCTTAGCGTAGAAAATCTTATTTTCTTAGTTAAATTAATTAGTGAAATTGGTATTTTTATAATTAATTATTTTGTACAAAATATATTATTTACACAATCATTTTTATTCCTTAAAAACTAGCAAAATAATTGCCTAAATATTTAAAGGGAGGTCCGAAACTATGAGCTTAGGAAAGCTCAAATTTTCGTCCACTATATTGTATTTTGAGAAAAATTATTTTGGTAGTTTTTGTATTTTAATTATCTTACTCAATTCTATTATTTTCCTTAATTTTTATTTTCCGTCTCCTAAATATTTGATCATCTTATTTCCCTACCTTAAATTATTCTTGATTATTCCCCAAGCAAAGCCATTTACCATTTAATATTTCTTGACTACATACTTACCTTATTTCTTCATTACTTAATCACCATAACCTAGACTTTCCATAATTTTTTCGCCCTCTTCTCCAAGTAATTTCCTTAAACCAATTTACCATAATTCTTCCTACATTCTCCTACCATAATTCTTGCATGAGCTAGCCTATAAATGCTCCCCTTATACCTCTCATATTTTTCATACCAAAAACTCAATTCTCTTCCTCTCTTTTACTCTTCTTTTCCCTCAACCTTTTCCTACTTTTCTTCTCCTCTTTTCTAAAAGAAAATCTGCCCGTATATCTTTGAATCCACTTTTCGGGCACTTCTGATCAGTTTTGGGGTTTTTCTATTTCACAGAAATGTGTTCCTCTTAAAAAACCCATGAGTTTAAGCTCAAGATTTACCCGATTCGAAGTTATATCGGAGGAGTTATGACCTCTGCACGTTCTGCCTATTCTTTCTAATGCAAATTCAATTCTCTTTAATCCTATTCCTTTATTTTCTTCATGGTTAGTTTTCTAAAATATAAATACCTATTTCAAAGTTATAATAATATATTAAAGTATTATTTTTAAAACGGTTTTATAGTCCATGCACATTAGATTTGGGTTTATGTCTAAAGATGTTGTGATAACCTTATGGTTATGTTAATTGCAAGGTGTATTCGTGATTGAACTTTGAAAAAGTGTTGATTGATATTCGGAATCAAGGTACGTTTAGGTGGCTAGATACCTTCGAAAGTGATTGGTTTGAATAGCATGTTTTATATGATTTCATTGGTGATTGATTAAATTGATTTGAATTATGATTTATGAAATAAAGTATGTTTGGAGGTATTGATTTTAATATCATGTTTTGAATGGTTTGAAAATATTTATTAGGTTAAAGGAATTTGGTTTTAAAAAAAAAGTATGTTTTATTGTTTTAAAGAGTTTTTAAAGATTTTTCAAAGGAAGATTATTGATTTTGAAAAGTTATTTATATGAGATTTAATTCTCAAGTATTTATTAAAAGGTTGATTTTGAAAGCACGTTGAATTAAATAAAAAGGAGTTTTGAGTTAACCTATTATAAAGGTTGATTTTATTCAAAGAGGAATTTTATTGAATTATTTATTAAAGCTTTACAAGCATGTTGTTACTAATCCCGCTATGAGGATTTGGTTGATAAGACTTTGGACTTTGTATGATCGAGTCTTTCCTCAAGAATAGCCTTGCAAAATACGGAGACTAGCTTGGGGGGTGTGTACACTTAGGTGAGTAATTGATTTTAAAAAGAGGAATTGGTTTTATTGAATTGATTATTGAAATATTAAATTATTATAATTGGTTTTATAAATCGTTTCATCGAATTATTGAATTATTGAGAATTGGTTTTGAAACATGAATTTCGGAATTTATTGGATTAATTATTGGAATTGGTTTTAAAAGCATGTTTGCAAATAAATTGAATTTACTTATCTTGCACTTATCGTACTTAGCATATTTTGCAAATCCGTATTTCCTATTTGTTTTGGTTCACCCTGTTTACCGTAATGGGAAGCAGTACTGACTATTTTCAGATGGAGTCATGAATGAGCACATGGGAGTCCCGAGATTTGCTTCACCTAGTTTAGGAATGTTGGTCTTGCCTTTATTTTGAGTACTCATAACAATGTTACTATTTTTATAAGTATTAATAAAAGAAATTTGAGTTTCCGCTACAAGTTTTGTTTTTGAGTTAAGTATTTTGAGTAGCCTTGCGTAATCACGCGGCGATAATACGCCCAAGTCTATCTCTACGATATAATTATACGTATTATACTAGTATTTCCGTAGAGGGAGATTTTGGGGTGTTACCACAAGCGTGTGAGGCCTGTTGTGTTGCGATGGGCCACGCTGGCTAGCCCAGCCGAGAGCACAAGCCAGCTTGCAAAGGCCGGCCTTGGTGCTCAAGGCATAAGGCCCAGCCGAGGCACAAGGTTGCCACCTTGGCAAGCCTTGTTGCCTAAGCCTTGACCGGTCATAAGTTGTTGTGATTGGTGGGTTTGATGGCTTGGGAAACAAGGAGGCCATGTGGCTCTCGTTGTGGTCCTCACCTAACCACTCCCATGTGATTGCCACTTTTTTCTTGACTATTTGTTCTAGCTATTTAATGTATTTTAGAATTATATTAAATACTCGCTTTTCTCAACTTTGCAAAAGTCTCACATTGATAGAATATCAAGGGGATGGAGATGCTTCTCCTATAAGTACCCAAGGCCTCCCTTGGGAATTTTTTGCAAGAGTTGAACTCTATACAAGGCATCTCTATTAAGAAAACCTTATAAAGAGATCCTCTTGTTAGTAGTGTTAATATTACCCTAGCCGGTAATATTAGCCAAGTCTGGGCGCGTGGGTGGACTAAGTTGGAGGGGTCCCGATTGAGGTTGTTTCTCTGTTTGTGAGTTCGTGTTCGTGCTAAGTGGAAAGCACGCATCAATGGTGTGATCATCTTTTGCTCTTTCTCTCTCTCTCTCTCTCTATTATTATGTGCTATTGTTTAATTAATTGTATGCATGTTTAGTTACTTTAATTTATGCATAAATCTTTGGGCGGGTTTTGTTTCCGCGCGGTGTTAGACACCGCAAAACCCTACACTAACTTAGTTTTAGGTATCACGTTTCTTGTATTGTTTGGTAATGAAAATGTGAAAAAGAAAGAGCTAGTACAGGCCGCACTTGGGCTAGAATAGCGATTCCTCTCTAAAAGGAACGTTATTTTAGTACCCTCGCTCTCGAAATCATTTGTGGTACAAGTAGACCAATATGGGCATGGGTAAACTTATGATTCATTCTGCTAAATATCCCTTAAACTCTACTTGGAAGAAAGACATGAACGAGGTTTATGAGTTTTCCTAAAACTCATTGGCGAATCCTTACTAGTTTCTTACCAAAAAGCGTAATGATAGAATTAATTCTAATTCAAGGTCCCCCAAACAGTCAGAAATTCAAATCCTAACACACCTTTAAAAAGTGTAAAGTCCTAGGCTGTTAAAGGGCCATAGGAATAGAGGAAGTGAGATCCCCAACGACGGGCTACCCTCCTCACAATGGCGACTCCACTAGGGACTTAGAGGTTATAAGACTAGCTTTTGGTTATGTTTCATGGTTTCTAACTTAGGTTACCTATGAGTTGTAACAAAGGCTAACTTGGATAATCTCTAGTTAGAGAGCGAGGCTTGAATGCATAATATCTTCCTTTTTCACAAAAATAAACACCAAATAAGCAACATTGCATCATGCATAATCATAGCACACTTTAACCATTGGGGATTGGCTCATTGACTAGGGGTCGCCAACACAGGCTTCTATCCCGAAATCATAACAATCATCCCACCTATATCGCCAAAAAAATGTTGGGAGAATCATGACATGGGTCAACACGTTGAGTGATTGATTGATGCATCGTTCTTAAGATATAGTACCTTTGGATACCCAAGGCTTGACCATAGAATGGCATTGTATGCTTTGACGGTTCCTTTTATGTGCTTATGTGACTACATGAATATGTGCTTATATGCTTCGTGTCTAATCTAATTAATTCCAACTTGTTAACTAGAGATATTTAAAAATTTGAAAAAAAACATGTGGATTGCCAAAAAAAAAAAAAAAAAGAAGAAGAAGAAGAAATAAAATCATTTTAATAATAATAAAAAAATCGTTTCAATTAAAAAAAAAAAATCAAAATGTCGAACCTGCCAAGTGGCGCGCGCAACTATCAAAGTTGCGAGCGCCCTCGAAGCGCAAGTCCAGAAGTTGCTCGCGGCTCTTCCACGCAACTCAGGTTCTTGCGCACGCCCGCTGTTCAATGTTAATTTTGACTCATTACGAGAAATGTTTTACGGAGAGAACGGTATTACCGCTTCAAGGTTAATCGTTAAGTAGGTGCTAATAATATCTTTTTGGCTAACAAGGTTTTCTAACTTAGTTGCTTTTACTTTGTTTGTCTTTTTTTTAAAAAAAAAAAAAACTCCAAAAACATGTCTTATATCGTTCTTTTATTTTTGCGTTTTTGAAAAAAAAGAGCGTTATCTTTTATTTTCACAATAAAAAAAAAGGCATTGGCAGGCGCTACTCTCGAAATTGCACTCTTCACCTTAGTGCAAGACGGAAGATTGTGTTCGACACTGTCTTCAATTATGATGATTCGTTTACGTACTTTTTAATCGAACTAATGACATTACTTCTTATAAGGTTCGCCATTTGAAGTTCGCATCCCTTAATAGAACGTCATCAATATTTCCATTCTTAAACGTGCCTATTTTTATGGTCGTCATCTTTTAGTTATAATTAATCAACCTTGATTTAAGATTATAATTTATTTACCTCTTCTATGGATGAAGAAGAAAATCCCGAGAACCTTACTTGGGACGATTGCCTCACAAAAAAATTTAGAAATAGAGCAAAAAAAATATCAAGAATTCGTTCTAGAAAAAAAAGAGTATGATACAAAAAGAAAAAAAACTCAAAAAAAAATTTATTATTCTAAAAAAAACAAAGAGAGAGAATAATGAATGATAGTTCCGAGAAAATGATTTAATTATTTCTTGGGTTTTACGTTCGGAGGCAACCATTCTATTTAAACTTATAGCAATTATCCTTTAAAGATGAGCAATATGAGAATCATAAATAAATAAAAATAAAAAAGATCTCTATTGTAATCTAAATGATCAACAAATACCACATTCTAGTATATTGATCATTTTGAGGAGTGTATTAAGGTTGATTAATATTTCTAAAAATTTGATGAGCATTTCAATCCAACTTTCCTTTTTTTTTTTCCCCTTTCTATTCTACCTTTTTAGAAAATAGTTCACCTAAAGTAAAATCCTTAGATGATTACCTTGTTGAAGTCAACACAAATCGTGACATTCCATTGATGATTGTTCGTGAATTTTTTGACATTCTTCATCAACAAACTTGCTTACAGTAAATTTTTATTAAAAGGAATAAAAAAAAAAAAAAAAAAAAAAAACATTTTAGACTTTTGTTCATTGTTTAAATGCTTGGCAGAAAAGGCTTTAAGTGAACGCGCTCAATTTCTCGTGATACACATTACTAGATAATATTCTACATTCGCATCCTAATCCAATCATGGGTGACAAAGCAGCATTGGAGAAACTTAGAGTGGAACTCTAGAACCTAAAGGCCTTACGAGAAAAAGATGCCCAAATGAAGGCTCATAGAAAAGCTGAATAGGCTAAAATAAAAGCAGAGAAAGAAAAGAAAAAAAAAATTCTACATGAAAAAGTAAGAGCCGAAAGAATAAAGGCCTTGGAGAAACTTATCCTTCAAGCTAGCTCAGGGACTAAGTTCTTCAATTATGAGCTTGCACCACAACCTAGTGGTAAGACTTTCCCAAAAAATTTCTTGATTACGAATTTACGAACCTTTAAGGTTACGGACAATCTTAGGACTCACTTAATGAGCTTTCTTGGAATTATGGCATTGAAAGGGGTCGAGCATAGCTTATATGCATGTACTTTTCCTCTTTCATTGGACCCAACTGCTAGATCATGGTTTTATAACCTCGATGCAAAGCAAACTTCCAATTCGGAGGACGTTGTAAAAGCGTTTCTAGACCAACATGGAGATAACATCGAGCTCACAACTACCTTGCGTGATCTTGAGTTACTCAAGCAAGGAGAAGAAGAAGACTCCATGGACTTCTTTTCCAGGTGGCGGTCAAAGGTTGCTCTTCTTTCACAAAGACCTCCGGATCATGAATTTGTCCCAAAGCTCGAAGACGCAATCTCAAGAAGTTGTCAACAATTCAAGATTTAGCACTTTAGGTCTTGTTTTGTTTCTTTCCTTTTTGTTTTCTCTGTGATAGACTAAGAGATTCATGTTGTCGAATCTACTTATTATGTACTCTCTTTAATTAATGAATAAAAATTCTATTTTCAAGTACGTCTATCTTATTCTTTTTTTCAATCACTTTGTTGTTATTAGCTTGAATTAAATGAAATACGCATACAAACATGCAATATCAAAAAAGGCATACATACTCAAAACTTTAAGAATCTTGATGAGCTTTGGCTTACAAGATTTATCGAATAGAAAGAGGGAAATCTTTGGCCCACAAAGAAAGGATATGATGATTAAACCAACACAGGAGGCAACTTGAAATTCCACGAAGATGACCCCATGTTTTTTAACCTTAGAACAAATCCATTTTTTTGGCAGCCCTTTTGAGCCTCGTCAATTTAGCCTTACTTATTCAACCTACATTATTCCAAACCTTGGGGTGGGAATGGTGCAAAGAAATACAAATGAAAAATTGGGGGAACAAAACGTAAGAGTAGGACACAAAGTTAGTTTAAACCCAAAAAGGAAAAATCCAATGAAAAATCTAAAAATCGTTCTAAACCCGAAACCAAACTTGCCAAAAAGAAGAGAGAAAGAGAAAAAAAAAAGATAAGGCAAGAGAAAAGCACCTAATGTAGAAGTGGTCAAACAGACTAGGAAGGTTTTAATTGGAGAAGCACCAAAAGTAAGGGATTAAGGGAGCATACTTGAGCCTATCCATTTTTTTCACACCTCGAGCCTAGCCACGTTACAACATTGGAAAGGCCCTCCTTGCGGTAGACTATAACCATGTGCCACGGAAAATCATCATGCTACAAAAATTTGGCCCACCTTAGGCCTTTGAACATGTGGACCTATTATTGAGTAGTTATGCCCATACATAAAGTGCATAAAGTGTTGAGCAATGATTACAAAATCGAAAAAATTGGATGATTTGATAGCCATTGGCTTGATTACATCATTTTTGTAGAGCAATTGAATCAAATTTATTCGATGTTTTCCATTTCTTTTTCCAAGAAAAATAAGGTGACTACTACTTCCAAAAACAATCATCTTATTTTCTTTTAATAATAGTGCTATTTATTACCAAGGTGATTCAAGTTCTATATACGTTGCCTAGAAAAAAGACGAGTGAATACAGTTAATTGATTTGATATATTAATTGTCTCGACGTCAACTTTAGATGTCTCTTACACTTCTTGAGCATTAGCTATCTCATTTAGAGCAATTTATATGGCTACCTGCGTGGAATATATTCATCCTCTCTAAGCGAGGAACATTGATTGAACACGATCGCTACATGAAAAAATGATCGTTATCGCTATTACACGAACACCTCACTGCCAAGTCATCACGATAATTTAACTATTTAGTCAATAATCCTTGCTTATAGAAAACATGTCTACTTCTCTATCTTTATTCTTCTATATGGGAAAGTTGGATTCCCCTTCCTTTTTTATGCAAATCCGTCTTTTTTTTTTTATTTCTTTTTTAGGGGGTAAGTCGGGACGATCCCTCCCATTGGCAACTATAAACTCCAAAAATGGTAAAAAAATTTGCTCTTTGCCTCAATGGGGGATCAAAAAGCTGGGACATCCCCACTTTTCTCTATTTACATATTTGAACACGCTAATTATGTTACAAAATCAATGTCATGCAAAGCTTATTACGAACCATCTTAGTAACTTGAAATGACAAAGGGAAGAATACTACTTCCTATTATTTGACAAAGTTAATTATGTTACTTGATCAAACAATTCATGATAAACATAAGCAAAATTCCACAAATTGAAAATACAAATCCTAGGGCTTCAAACATGAGAAACATCCCCTAGCATATGTATACATGAATTGCAAAAAACACCTAAGTCTACACTTGGGGGCTACAAAAATATAGGTCTATTCTAACTTTTGTTTTGTATTAAGACCATATTTTAGAAAGTGATTCGAATGATTTTATAAATTATTCTAACACTCCATCAAATCTAAGTTTAATTAGAAAGAACTTCACTTTCAATTAACAAAAATATGACAATGATTACAAACACTAAAAAAGGAGAGATAACAAGATTAGATATACAAAAGTTTGCTCACATCTTCATATCATTTTTGAAATTAGTTGCAAATTACAACTTACTTTCATCAATTTTGGACAAAAAAGTCACGCTCAATTAAGAACTAGGCTTTTCTTTCCATTTTGGGTCCAGTTTTGAAAATAACATGTTTTATGTACTAGAAATAGTAGCTTTACTTTATTTTCAAAACAAACTTTCATTGGACCTTTGCCAAATTTTGTATTCTAGTTCGAAATAACGTATTTCCTACTCTAAAAAATAGTCTTCAAAATCCCCTTTCTGAATTTTGTTTCATTTTCTCAAAATAAATAAATTTTCAAATTTTCCATAACCTTTTGGACAACACATGTATATACATAAAATATTTCCAAAAGGAATGAACTAAGAGTCGACTTCTTCTTAACTCGAACTTGTTCTCGCCTAGTCATCCTGCGAATATTGGCTTAGGGATGTTAAATGAACCACCTACAAAACCAAAATAAAAGATTGATAAGAACGAAGAAAATATTTGATGTTCTAAATCAACTTTGAGAATAATATCACCGCAATGATCCCTACGAACGTTTTGTCATTAGGTAAAGATCACTAAACCTTAACTTCAATTGTTTTTGGTTTATAAACAAGCAAAGAACTAACTTGCTTCCCTTAAATGTGACTTTGGCTAGAATGCGTAAGCCATGTCATTATCCTAAAATGTTCTCAAAACGCAAAAAATGGGATACATAGGCCCATTCCCACATCATGATGATATGAATGGCCTAAACAATAGCAAGTCATTAGAACTACCCCAAATTAGGGGCTCCAAGAGTTGAGAAATAGCAAGAATGCGCATAACCCGACATGTGGGGGCTCCAATATCCACAATAAAAAAAATGAAATATCCATGCCATTCAAGCTACTTTCGAGAATCGCCTAAACTATAAATAGTTTATGTAGATCTCGAGCCTTACAATTTTCAATGCATCACGATGATTCAATAATCATTATGTTCATTTGAAAACTAAGTTTGCAACTGAATTATGCCATAGAATAAGCTACAAACATGAACATACCACATATTTGAGCCATTTTCAAGTTCAACTTCAATAACTAATCTTAATGCATAATTGTTGTTTCAATACTTCAAGTTACTCTAAAGATTAGAGAGTATGACTAGTATAGAGCAAAAGAAACAAAATTATGAGTATCAAAATAGAATTCAAATGCATACAACATGCCTACTCATACGAAAGTTTAATACTCAATCGTTCATCATGAGCTAAAACGTAAATAAAAGACTCTTAAGTTCAAAATTGAAGAGTCTTAATTTTAAATTCTCTATTGTTGCATGAATGAAAAAATTGAAAACATTGGAATTTCGCAAAGAGGATAATATCTACTTTCTCGAGCTTCAAACAGTAACAATATTTGAGCTTAAAGGAAAGAATTCAAAAGTAGAGAGAATAGAGGAAAAAAGTTGAACAACATTTCATTTTTCCTCTTACTTGTTCTAACGAACGACCAATATTACTAGACTTAGCAAATTTCCTTTGTTAAAACTATGAATGGTCGAAAACGAATTAAACACACTCGTTTAATCGTTTCCAAGATCCTAGTTGTTATCATAATAAGACGAAACACTGGATTTCTAGACCCATTTCGAGCAACATGAAAGGGTCTAGTTCTTAAAAACAAACAAGTCATCGAAGCCACCCAATATTGGGGGCTGCGACACTCGAAAATATAAAATGGAGTCTCGAAAGCCTGAAATATAACCAAATTACACCAATTCGATGATATCTTCAAGAATTTCCTAAACTAACTAATTTTATGCAAGTCTTGAAATCATAGTTTTATAAGTGAATAATAATAACTATCGATTATTGTTATCATTGATAAAACCAATTTTGCAACTTAAGCATGGCAAAAATAAACAAGAGCCGTAAGAATAATTTCATGCTATTATCAAAGTTCAAAGTTTCAATCCTAATTTTGATGCTTAATTGTCGTTCTAACACTTCAATTTACATTAAAATTTACAAGTATAGTACATGTGAGCAAAGAAAAAGAAAATAAAAAAAAATTAAGTTCAAGCACAAATTCAGAAATCAAATGAAGAAATAACATATATGCTTGTGTATGCTCATACATGATTCAATACTTGACCACTTCACATGAAATTTGTTGCAATATATTCCTTAAGCATGTCACAACAACATAGAACAAACAAATTCATGAAAACAAGTCGAATCGAATACCCCTAATTTCAAAAATTAGGGTTCTTCTTTCGATTTTCCCCATTTTGTTGACCAAATTCAAAATTTGGTACAATGAACAAGGAGCATGATTTACTTTCCCTACTACAAACGATAGCGAAAATAGAGCTCTAGAGAAAGAGATAAAATAATTGCGAATGAGGAAGAAGAGTACGACCACTAATCATGTTTCTTCAGAATTGTTCGTTTAAGTTTTGCGCGCAACTCACAAAGTTGTGCGAGACAACTACACGCAACTTCTAATATTGCGTGCGACACCCCAGCGCAACCCTTAAAGTTGCGCGCGGATATTGGTCAGCCAAAATGACCATTTTCCCGATTTTTGTTTTGTCTTTCAAACCAAATGTTAGATCTCATTGAATTCGCACCTCGATAGGCTATCACGCGAATTTTTTAAAACCTTCAGAAACCTTTTATTGCATTGCATCCAGTAGTTTCTTTTCTTCTTTGATAGTTTTTTTTGCATCATCCTGCATGCACACCGTGCTTTGTGCACGCCCCAAGCATACGTTATCTTACAGCGTAAAATTGTATGGTGTATCGTACAGCGTAAAATTGTATGGCGTATGTGTTGCGTAAAATTGCAAGGAACGTGATCTGCCGCCCGTCAAAAACGGTAGAACTTCTGTTTCTGTTAAGGCGTTTGTTGGGTTTCGTAGTGACCCACACTACGCGGAAAGAAACCCGCCAAGACCTGCCCCCATAATAAATGCAATTAACAAGCAAAACATAATTAAACACAAGAAAGGATAAAAGATTATACCTTTGACGCGTGCTTCGCTCAACAATGAGCTCTTACTTGAACCCCGAAAATACGAGGTCTCCAACGGGATTGTACCCTCGAACCCGACCCGAGCGTCCTAAGTCTCGAAGGTTAGTCGAGACCCGGACAAATAAAACTATGAGTTTTACGAATCAAGGTTTACTCAAATCAAGAGTTTCTTTTTAATTCCACTCAAGGTTTTGTTTTCCCAATACCCATGCCTTTGGTATTTATAGGGAAATGGACCCTTGATCTTCATTTCCCAACCAATGTGGGAGAATGAATAATTTTGATAATTAATTTAATTCCAAAGTAAATTAATAATCAAATCAATCACAATGCAACAAGTGTCAAGGGGAGAGAGAGAGAGTTAGGTGAGGACCATGAACCTTGGGGGGACCATTGCCTTGCTCCCCAAGGCATGCTCCAAGCCTTTGGTCCCCACTCACCTAAAACCGCCTCAAGCAATGGGGTGAGCTGGTTGCTTGCTTTGCTGGCCAACTAGCACAGCTAGCCTAGCAAGCACGGCTAGCACTACTAGCTAGCCCAGCCAGCTAGCATCCCCGCATCACCCCAGCCAGCATGTGCGTGCTGTGTTGGGCGATGCTCGTGCTGCTGTTGCGTGCTATCGCTGGGCGCTGCTGCCCAGCCCCTCCATGCACACACTTGCATAGCAATCGCACTCATAGCCCCTCGCACTCCTAGTCGCACGCACATGCACAGACCCTCTCGCATAGCCAGCACAGCCAGGCCAGCATACGCACAACCCAGCCAGCGTACTCACGCACGCAAGGCCTAGCATGCGTGCTGCTAGCGAGCCACGCATGCTGGGCTTGGTGCTGGGCGATGGTGCACACGCACTGAGCGAGGCTAGTGCTGCTTGCTAGCATGCTGTGCTTGGTGCTGCCATGCGAGGGCACGCACGCAAGCACACAGCTATGCGAAGGCTCGGTTCTGCATTGCGAGGCTGCTGGGCGATGCTGTGCGATGGTGCACACGCACACGCACACACGCATGTGCCTAGCACTACGATGGTGATGTGCGTGGTGCTAGGGCTGCGATGTCGCCTAGGCATGATGCTATGGCTGCGATAGCGCCTAGGAATCATGCTAGGGCTGCGATGGCGCCTAGGCATGATGCTACGCCTAGCACACACATGGTGCACCTGGGCTTGGGATGAGCTAGCCTAGCCTAGCTACGACTATGCTCATACTTGTCGCTTGTGATTTTGCGACGCTCGATCTTGACGCCCTAGGCTCGATATCTGACGTCTGTATTCGTAAAACTCTGTCGACTCATTAAATCCTTCTGATTAATTCGTCGTCTCCGATCGGTTATTCGATTTGGTTCGACCCGGAAGGTTCAGTTAAGATTAAGGTATAACATCAATTGTACATTGATATTACTGATCGGAAGCAGCCTCCACCTAGGCATTCCGATCACTTGACCTTACTGAAGAATTAGCTCTGTAATAATTATGAACCCTCTATCAAGATAATGCACTTGTTGGAAGGACACCATTCCTTTCAATCTCCCACTTGTCCTTTCGGACAAGTGTGCATATAGTGTATAGTCCATTTCCTATGTTGCTTAATGTCTCTTGGTGAACTATAAGGTAAGATTCATCGTCATCCTTATTACGTTCAGAAGTGTTTCTCGATCTCCGAGTTCGACTGTCAATAAGCAGATGATTTCTAAAATCCATCTGAGCACGGCCATGCATTTTCACAATCTCGCTCATCGAGCGGCCTTGTAAACAACAAAGACATTCCCTATTGTTAATAGGGGTACATTCCCAGTCTTGCACTGTAAGTTTCTCTTACTATGAGGACCTAATCTCCTGAGTGTTCCCGTTATGATCCCTAGTTACGGCAGACATTAGGCAACATAAAAGAGACTAGTTCTCAAACAAGAAAACTTCACAACACTCATGGTCGAGGAAACGAGTTCCGATAGCTATAATGAGAAATGTACTTATGACAATTTTGAATCTCTTAAAGTACTCTCATAGGTCGATCCAGTGCAATTCCAAACTGGCACCTGTGCAAATGATTTATGACCATCATGTCCTTACAACACAAGAATCGGTGTTGTAAATCATACTACACACTAATCTGTGGTGGTCATCAATTGTCCATCAGTTAGATGACCTCAATTAGGGATAATTTTCGATTTAAATATTCAATGTTCACTTAACAGGTGATTCTTTATCCAAGACATGGTCTTGATACCCTGTTTTGAATATTTCCATAAATCGAACGGACTCATTATTTAATTCTAAACCACAATTAAATAGCAATGGAGTGAATGATAATTTTGCACAAAATCAACTACTCTATTATTGAATGGTTTCAATACAGTGTCTTACATTAAAACAACCAGTTTAATTAAAACACATGTTAAGGGAATTTCAAAGCCAGTCTACCACGTGCTTGATTCCCATTGCCTCAACGTGCTTGTTGTGTTTCACTTGAGGCAAAGGTTTAGTCAAAGGATCGGCTACATTATTATCCGTGCCAATCTTGCAAATTCTGATTTCACCCTCGGATTTCCATTCCCTTATCATGTGAAATCGCCTTTGGACATGTTTGACCTTCTGTTGCTCTCTTGGCTCTCTACCCTGAGCGATAGCTTCATTGTTTTCACAGTAGAGATCTATCGGACCCTTGATGAAGGGTACAACACCAAGTTCACTGACGAACTTCCGAATCCAAACAGCCTCCTTAGCAGCTTCTGAAGCAGCCAAGTATTCGGCTTCAGTTGTAGAGTCTGCAATTGTGCTCTGCTTGGCACTCTTCCAACTAAATTCTCCTCCATTTAGGCAAAATATGTACCCTGACTGTGACTTGAAGTCGTCTCTGTCAGTCTGGAAGCTACCGTCGGTGTAACTTTCAACAACCAAGTCTTTATGGCCACCATAAACCATGAATTTATCCTTGTTCCTTTTCAGGTACTTCAGGATATTCTTGGTCGCAGTCCAATGCGCCTCTCTTGGGTTTTATCGGTATCGGCTCGTAGCACTCAAGTCATACGAGACATCCGGCCTGGTACATATCATGGCATACATGATCGACCCAATTAGCGAAGCATATGGAATCTGATCTATTCTCTCTCGCTCAACAGGTGACTGTGGACACTGTTTCTTGCTGAGAGTTACGCCATGGGACATGGGTAGATGCCCTCTCTTGGCATTCTCCATGTTGAATCGTTCCAGTACTTTATCAATGTAAGTACTCTAGCTCAATCCAATCATCCTCTTAGTTCTATCCCTGTAGATCTTGATGCCCAATATGTATTGTGCCTCTCCTAAGTCCTTCACTGAAAAAGCACTTTCCCAACCAGCCCTTTACGGACTCCACTAATTTTGTGCTATTTCCAATTAGCAGTATGTCATCGACATATAGGACTAGGGATGCGATGTCACTCCCACAGACCTTCTTGTATACACAAGATTCATCTCGATTCTTGATAAAACCAAACTTGCTGATGGCTTCATCAAATCGTAGATTCCAACTCCTGTTGGCTTGCTTTAGTCCATAAATGGACTTCTTAAGCTTGCAAACCTTTCCAGCATTGCTCGGATTGACAAAACCTTCTGGCTGTGTCATGTACACAGTTTCTTCCAAAATCCCATTTAGGAAGGCGGTTTTGACATCCATCTGCCATATTTCATAATCGTAATATGCAGCAATCGCTAGAATAATCCGGACAGACTTTAGCATTGCAACTGGTGAAAAGGTTTCATCATAGTCAATCCCGTGGACTTGTCTATAACCTTTTGCCACCAGTCTAGCCTTGTTTATCGATACATTTCCATCCTTGTCTGTCTTCAATTTGAAGATCCATTTGCAACCAATGGGTGTGTAACCCTCGGGCAAATTCACCAAGTCCCAGACTTGATTTTCAGACATGGAGTCCATCTCGGATTTCATGGCCTCTTGCCATTTAGCACAGTCGGGGCTCGTCATAGCTTGCTTATATGTTGTTGGCTCATCTCCATCCATGACTAGGATGTCCTGACCATCGGTTAAGACAATACCAAGGTATATGTCTGGTTGAGATCTTTGCCGTTGCGACCTACGAAGGGTAATAGGTTGAGCATTTACATTGTCTGTTTGATTCTGACCAATCTTCCCAGCTGCTTCCAAAGCACTTAGATTGTCAGTTTTATCAGGTTGACATTGTTACTCGTCCTCTCGAACTTCGTCGAGTTCGATTTTCCTCCCACTTGTCATTTTGGAAAGGTGTTCCTTCTCCAAAAAGACACCATCACGAGCAACAAACACTTTGTTCTCGGATTTATTGTAGAAACAATACCCTTTGGTTTCTTTTGGATATCCCATAAAGAAACACTTATCCGATTTGGAATGAAGTTTATCCGAAATTAATCGCTTGACATATGCTTCGCATCCCCAAATCTTGAGAAAAGACAACCTAGGAGGTTTCTTAGTCCATAATTCACATGGAGTCTTTACAATAGCTTTTGACGGAGCGCAGTTCAGTGTTAGTGCCGCGGTTTGTAGCGCATGTCCCCAGAAAAAGATAGGGAGTTCACTAAGACCCGTCATTGATCGAACCATGTCTAACAAGGTTCGATTCCTCCGTTCGGACACTCCGTTCCATTGAGGAGTTCCGGGAGGTGTCAACTCTGAAAGAATACCATTTTATTTCAAGTGATCGTCAAATTCATGGCTCAAATATTCGCCACCTCGATCCAATCGAAGTGCTTTAATTTTCTTGCCAAGTTGATTCTCAACTTTTTTCTGAAATTCTTTGAATTTCTCAAAGGATTCAGATTTATTCGACATTAATTAGATATAGCCATATCTACTAATGTTTGTTAACGAAGTTGAATTCTTAGATGTCTTAGTTATTGGTATCATCTTTTGTCTAATCATATGTAAAAACATGCAATTTCCATTGAACATATATTTGCAAGACAATTTTGAAACAACTATTGTCAAAGTCTTACATGCAAAATAACTAGGTGTCCAACACCATAGATCATAGTATGTTCAAAAGCATGATGAAAAACTAAGATTAGTTTAATTACATGTCATAGACAAAATAGTGCATGCAAGCACAACCGAAAAACCATCTTCGTCGTCTACTTGTCCATGCACCAACACTTGATAAGCTTCTCACTTGGTCCTTGAAAAGGCAACATAAAGTGAGTCATACTTGGTATCTAATATCTATGATAAGCTTAATTCACAAGTGTTTAGGAAGATACCTGAGGCAAATGCTCCATTTCTCTCCTCTTCTTCCTTGAAGAGCTTGCATTCTCTTTTGTAGTGGCCTTGCCCACCACAATAGAAGCAACGCATCTTCTCTTTGACCTTCTTGCACTCCCTTCTCCTTGCTCTTAAGGGCCTCTCGGTCATTCCACATGCGGTGGCTCGGCTGAGTAGTTGCACCACCTCCATTAAGGAGCGTGTCTCCTTTCCTGCAGCTATATGGACTCTAAGTGCATCATAGCCCGAGTGGAGCGAAGAAAGCAAGATATGCCCCGCCATCTCATCCTCCAATGAGATTCCGAGAAGCTGCATGTGTTTGAAGAGCCTAGTCATTCCAAGCACATGAGGTCGGAGGGGCATGCCGGGTCTCAATTTGGCATTGTAGACCTTGGTCCAAAGTCGACGCCTTTCCTTAGCAAGACATCCCACGTTTAGTGGCTTTATCCTCATGTTTGAGAGTGACCTAGTCAAGTCAAACACGAGTCCATCAAAGTTGCCATTGTCACTCTTGGTGACTCTTACATTGACAACGTCCTCAAGTGCTTTGAGGAACATGTCCGGAAGGTAGGAGGAAAGGGTTTCTTTCCAATCTTCCAGGATGGAATTTGCCATAAGTCGTGAGACCCTTTTGCAATTGGAAGACCATTCTTCATGAGCCTCATCGGTCATGATCCCTTTGGCAAAGAAGCTTGGAATGGGAGTATCAAGAGTATACTCCAAGGAACAATTCCGGAGAGTTCTCCTGAGTTCCTCCTCCTATTCCTTGAAGTTGACCAAGTTTAAGGAAAAGGCCAACTTTTCGGGGAGTTCCGGGCACATTTGGTTGTTGTTTGAGTTACTTGCAGACATTGTTCTACAATTGAAAGAATTTGAAATGAAAAACCATTCATAAATCAATAAGTTGAAATTTAAAAGCGTTCATGCAAATTTTCAATCTTATTGAGCATTTTATCCACGCATTAATAAATTGTCCCTTTTAGGCGAGAATAAAATGATTCCGAGATCCCAAAGATCAAGAAATGGTTAAGCATGCTTTGGCTTGTCTTAATCATTAAATATCTTAAGGTAAGTAATCCAATTGCTAATAGCTCCAAGCTACTCTCAGTTTGATAAAATGTCGCATCTAATGCATCCTTGACATTTTATCTCTTTTTCCACGACATCTAAGGACTCCTTACTGATATCGTTGAGCTTAACCAAGACAACTTGTATACCTAGTATACCTTACGTTCCTAGGGAAGTAGTGATGCCTCGTTTTGGCGTAGCCCATCACATACGCGCATTAGTTCGGTAAGTGTTGTTCTTGGAACGGCAAATTTTAGCTCAATATTATTAAGGGACCTACGGTTTCTATGTTGGTTTGATTTAAGTGAACTTAACTAATCGTCGCAACATATGAAATCCTAGACATGCATCTAACATTCATATATAACAATAATATATATAAAGCATAAAATAGATGCATTTAGCAACTAGCATGACCCCTTGAAATCTTCAATTTCCATGGGTCTTCATCTTGGCTCGTCTTCATCGAAACGTCGTCTTGAGACATCTTGGACAAAATAAAATAACTAGCTAGAACGACTAAGATTAATCTAAAGTAAATTTTACTTAACGATTCGCAGATCGTATTTAGATTTACAAAAATACATAACGGAATGCAGTCCGTATTTTCTATCCTAGTTGGGCCCCACTAGTTGCCATTTTCAATAACCTGTTTTGAAAATAATCTTCCATTCACCCATTCACTATTTGTGAATGGCCCATGCATTTTACGAAATACACAATTAAACACGCAAAACTAGTAACTAACTTAGGTGGTTAATCCAATTAACGCGCCTAATTAAAACTAGTCAAAGTTGTTTAATTCATTATTTCTAAAAACAAAATGCTCACGTAATTAACTAAGCTCCACCTAAATTCCGCATCCACACTTAATTAATCCGATTAATTAAGTCGGCATAACCCATAATTTGTCAAAATCAAAAATTTTGCAAAAGCCGGAAAAATCGAGGTCTAACCTCGTTAAAATGATTACATAAATAATTTAAAACGGCAAAATTTTCGCAAAATTGCATAGCTCAAAAATTAAGCAAACAAGCCCCACCCAAGCATGGTGCATTGCGCACCATTGCTGCTAGGCAGCAGTAGGCTGGCTGGCTGGGGCTTGCTGCCTCGCTGCCCAGCAGCAGCACAAGCTTGCTAGCAGTCTACGCCACACAGCACCAGCAGCATCAAGGGTTGTGCGGGCGCTTGGTGCTAGCATGTTGCGCCCAGCACAGCACACTACGCTGGCCAGCACCACGCATGCCTTCTCGCATGCTCGCGCCTGCCAGCAAGTGGGGCTGGCTGGTGCTTGCTACCACGCTCCCCAGCAGCGCTCCAAGCAGCCAGCAGCCAATGCCACTGCCCAAGCCCAGCACTTTAGCACCCTTCGCCACACTGCCACGCAACATTGATGCTCAGCCATGCGCGCACCATAGGCAGCCTACATGTGGGCTGCTAGGCAGCCCGGCTAGCCTTGGTGACGCTTGCGTTTTGCATCGATTTGCGTGCACTTTACTCGGAATTTTAATTCCGATTTGTGTATGACAAAAATTAATTCTAAATTACATTTTAGAATCAATTGAGGAAAAATAAAATAAAATAAAATAAGTCTAACTTAAATAAATTTAATTCTAATGGTGCTCAAGCCTAAATCATCCAAAAATTTATTTTTTTGAACGAATTTAGGTCTTTCTTTATGCTTAAAATTAAATGAGCTATGTCCATAATTAATTTAGCCAATATGCAAATTAATAATGGATTTGACAAATGGGAGTTGGAAAAATAAATTAACCATCTAATGATAAAAACTTTCAAACTTTCATACTTGTGTAAAATAACAAGATTACATCTTCCAATATGAAGATTAATCAAAATTTTACTCACAAGTATTTGAACTTCATGGATTTTAATCAACCAAAATGAAAAATCCAAACTTTGTTCAATATGGAATTTAGAGTTAGAGTTCCAATCATTTAAACCTTTAAAGATTAGAACTTTAACATACTTGGGAACTTAAATTACACATTCACATCAAACATTCACGCACTAATGCAATTAATTTGCAAAATTTAAGAAAAACAAGTTTATGTGAAAAGGCATATCAACTCAAGCACTAATTAAAACTCCATAATTATGCTGAAGGATATTTAAAATAGCAGTAGATTAGGGATGCAATAATGCATTTAATCTAACCTTGTAATGCTTGCATTTATCAAGGCTTAAAAAGATTTAAAATTTTCGTTGAAAAACAAAAAAACCCCAAAAACTTGGGTTTCTGGTTCGAATTTGGCTTCTGGACAGTTCTCGAAGAGGGTTGAATCTATTTCAGAATGTCGATTCCACCCACAAATCACTATTTTTGAGCCAAAATCTGGGTTCGACAGCCAAATCGATAAAAAATACAAATTTTAAATTTAATTAAAACGAGCTTTAATCTAATTAGAAAAGCGAAACCAGAAATTAAATCTTACTTTAAAACACCTTAATTAATTAATAATTTCAAAAATTTAAAGGAGTGTGGCTCCGATACCGCTATTGGGTTTCGTAGTGACCCACACTACGCGGAAAGAAACCCGCCAAGACCCGCCCCCATAATAAATGCAATTAACAAGCAAAACATAATTAAACACAAGAAAGGATAAAAGATTATAAGTTTGACGCGTGCTTCGCTCAACAATGAGCTCTTACTTGAACCCCGAAAATACGAGGTTTCCAACGGGATCGTACCCTCGAACCCGACCCGAGCGTCCTAAGTCTCGAAGGTTAGTCGAGACTCGGACAAATAAAACTATGAGTTTTACGAATCAAGGTTTACTCAAATCAAGAGTTTCTTTTTAATTCCACTCAACGTTGTGTTTTCCCAATACCCATGCCTTTGGTATTTATAGGGAAATGGACCCTTGATCTTCATTTCCCAACCAATGTGGGAGAATGAATAATTTTGATAATTAATTTAATTCCAAAGTAAATTAATAATCAAATCAATCACAATGCAACAAGTGTCAAGGGGAGAGAGAGAGAGTTAGGTGAGGACCTTGAACCTTGGGGGGGACCATTGCCTTGCTCCCCAAGGCATGCTCCAAGCCTTTGGTCCCCACTCACCTAAAACCGCCTCAAGCAATGGGGTGAGCTGGTTGCTTGCTTTGCTGGCCAACTAGCACAGCTAGCCTAGCAAGCACGGCTAGCACTACTAGCTAGCCCAGCCAGCTAGCATCCCCGCATTACCCCAGCCAGCATGTGCGTGCTGTGTTGGGCGATGCTCGTGCTGCTGTTGCGTGCTATCGCTGGGCGCTGCTGCCCAGCCCCTCCATGCACACACTTGCATAGCAATCGCACTCATAGCCCCTCGCACTCCCAGTCGCACGCACATGCACAGACCCTCTCGCATAGCCAGCACAGCCAGGCCAGCATACGCACAACCCAGCCAGCGTACTCACGCACGCAAGGCCTAGCATGCGTGCTGCTAGCGAGCCACGCATGCTGGGCTTGGTGCTGGGCGATGGTGCACACGCACTGAGCGAGGCTAGTGCTGCTTGCTAGCTTGCTGTGCTTGGTGCTGCCATGCGAGGGCACGTACGCAAGCACACAGCTATGCGAAGGCTAGGTGCTGCATTGCGAGGCTGCTCGGCGATGCTGTGCGATGGTGCACACGCACACGCACACACGCATGTGCCTAGCACTGGAATTGTGTTGTGCGTGGTGTTAGGGCTGCGATGGCGCCTAGGCATCATGCTAGGGCTGTGATGGCGCCTAGGCATGATGCTAGGGCTGCGATGGCGCCTAGGCATCATGCTAGGGTTGCGATGGCGCCTAGGCATGATGCTACGCCTAGCACACCATAGTGCGCTTGGGCTTAGGATGAGCTACCCTAGCCTAGCTACGGCTATGCTCGTACTTGTCGCTTGTGATTTTGCGACGGTCAGTCTCGACACCCTAGGCTCGATATCCGACGCCTGTATTCGTAAAACTCTGTCGACTCATTAAATCCTTCGGATTAATTCGTCGTCTCAGATCGGTTGTTCGATTGGGTTCGACCCGAAGGGTTCAGTTAAGATTAAGCTGTAATATTAATTGTACCTTAATACTACTGATCGGAAGCGGCCTCCACCTAGGCATTCCGATCACTTGACCTTACTGAAGAATTAGTTCTGTAATAATTCTGAATCCTCTATCAGAATAATACACTTATTGGAAGGACACCATTCCTTTCAGCGTTAGCTTAAACGAGTCGACGAGCGCGTCGAACCATCGAGGTCAGACACCCCCCGTCATAAGCAAATACGGTTAGCTAGGAAGCAATCTAGCTTTACCGGACAGTTAGGGTGTCCGTCCACCCCCTGTATAAAGAGCGGCCCCTAGTGAAGCTGCACCCATTTAGACACATGTCCCCAGTCCTGAGACGCGTGTTTTCATCTTGCGGATAAACTTCTAAGAGAGTTACTGATTTTCTTCTCTCTCCCTGGATTTGGATATGTGCCTCGAGTCTTGAGACATGTATTTCCATCTTGTGGAAACCAAGTATCTGTTTTGGCAGCGCATGTCAATCTTTTATTCAAGAGTTAAGCTACGAATGCGGAAGCACCCCCCATTTATCATCTTTTTCTTTGTTAAAATCATGGACTAGTGTTTCAATGACAAATCGAGGGACTTTAGACCGCCAATGACATATTGAGAGGAAATCATCCCCTTTTCATCTTTTTAAAACCCGGTACCTTCTCATGACATGACATCACCCAAGATAGCCTTTACTTGTAAAAGCGTTCTACATTAGCAAAGGGTCAATCTAGATTCTTTAGCGCACTAAAACCAAAAAATACCTTTCTGGTCTTAGCAGCTACTTGTCTTGAACACTTAGCGAATCCACAATAGTTTTGACATTCTCAACACTACTGAAAGATTCCTCATCCTTAAGGAACTTCGCAGAATGAGTCTCGGATTTACTTCCTTGACTACTTTGATCTTCTTCTATTCTAGACTTGATCAAAGTGGGGCTAACTGTAGACACCTACTTTTGGCCTCCTGTCCCGACAGGAAGTGCAATGATGTTACAAAAACTCGTTCTTCATGCTAGATCAAAGTTAAAGTGTTTATGGACTCTGAAATGCATCATGAAGTAAGTTAAAACCATGCTAATTATCTAAGAGCCTAGTCCGATTACTAATTAGGCCTAAAACATGCTCATACATGTTTAATCTTGATTAATAACGGACCTAAATGCGTTATATGCAATGATTGGATCAAATGGATCTTACATTGTTGAATACCGAGCCAACCAGAATATTTAACCACTAAATATCCATTGATAGCCCTTTCAAAGTGCTTTCCAATGGTATAGTATAAGCCCAATTTCGAGTTAAAACGAAGAAGTTATCATTAATATACTAAACCGGGCCCTAAAACCGACACCCTTACACTCAAACGGTCATATCTTATTCCAACGGCATTCAAAATTAGACATTTAGAGCTTTCCAATAATATCTTATTTTCAATAATGCAACTTCGCAATCAATAGTTATGCAAGTTTTAAAAACGCATTTTCGTATAAGGCAAACCGCACCACGCGCAACTCTCAAAGTTGCGTGCGGCACTCCAGCGCGACTCTTAGAGTTACGCGCGCCACCTGACGCTGCGGCTCTAAAACTCTAAGCCTAGATTCCTACACCTATAAATAGGGGTCTTCGTTAGGCCTAATTGCAACAGAAAAATCAGAATTAAAACCCTAGCATTGTGAAATCCCTAATCTCTCAAACCCTTTTACTATCATACTACTTTTCTCCTCTCTTCCAAATTACTCTCCAACCCTAATTGATCCCATTGAAGCCTTGGAGGTACAAAGAAGAAGAAAGGTCCATAAACATCCAAAACAAAGATTTAGCAAACAAATTAAAGGAGAATAGTTAGTTTCCTTAGCACTTAGATAAATCACTTTTATTCTTTTTCTTGTTTAAATATCTTCAATTGATTAATTAGTGTTGATTGATCACTTTAAATAAAACTTTAATTAATTAATTTCACATAATATTCTTGCGTTAATTAAAGACTAAAATTGAATAATTAATTGTTGTTTTATCACTTAAGTCAAGCAAATCTTGTTTTATTTCTTGTTCTTTTCACGAATTTGAATTAAATAAGAATAACGACATTCGTTGCAATGTAGACTATTTGTGATTAATGTTTGTAAATAAAATCAACTAACTTAGTTTTAGGTATCACGTTGCATGTATTGTTTGGTAATGAAATTGTGAAAAAGGAAGAGCTAGTAGAGGCCGCACTTAGGCTAGAATAGCGATTCCTCCCTAAAAGGAACGTTATTTCAGTACCCTCGCTTCCGAACTCATTTCTGGTACAAGTAGACCAATTTGGACATGGGTAAATTTATGATTCGTACTAAATATCCCTTAAACTCTACTTGGGAGAAAGGCATGAACGAGGTTTATGAGTTTTCCTAAAACTCATTGGCGACTCCTTACTAGTTTCTTACAAAAAAGCGTAATGATAGAATCAATTCTAATTCAAGGTCCCCCAAACAGTCAGGAATTCAAATCCTAACACACCTTCAAAAAGTGTAAAAACCTAGGATTTTAAAGGTCCAAGGGCATAAAGGAAGTGGGATCCCCAACGACAGGCTACCCTCCTCACAACAGCAACTACAGGGCGGATTGGGGGTTGAGGGAGGATGAACATTTTGGGAAGCAGCTAATTGTAACTTGTGTGATGGTGTCTGTTGTAGTTAGCTTTTGTTTTGTGAAGCTTTTTGGTTAGTGATTGAACATGTAACTATTTTATTGACTTTATTGTTAAGAATGTGGTTTATGGTATTGTAGTGTATGAATGAACCATATTGTACTTTGAACCTTTATTGGTGGATGAATGGAATCATGAAGCTTATTTTGTTGCAGCAGTTATGTGTTGAAAATCATGTTCTGAATATCATACATGTATTTCAAAATGCAAAAGGACATTAGCTTCATAACATTTATGAAAATCAGTCACAAACCATACATAGGTGAGTACACCCTTAAAAACAATCACAAAAACATAATCCAAACAGTCACAAAATCAGTCACAAACCATTCATAGGTGAGTACACCCTTAAAAACAGTCACAAAAACATAATCCAAACAGAACCTAGTGTTATGTTAAATGTAGCAAACACACAAACTGAAGTTTTTTTTTCACTAAGAACTAGATAACAAATCTGAAACTAGGCATCATTTTTCTGAGGTTGGGACAGTTGTGAAGATTGATGAGGCTGAGTTAAAACAATTTCTTTAGGTGCAGGACGTTCCTAGTTTGCTCTCTTCCTCTACTTCTTCTTGGTGCAGGTGCAGTCTTTGATGCTTGTGCCTATTTTTATTCTGCTGCTCCTTTCTTTGCTGCTGCATGATCTTCAGCATAATTGGTACTTCCTACTCCATCAATAAACTTTGAACACTTATTCACATAATTCCCATGGCCACCACACCTACTGCATTTGTTTTGTTTTTTTAGCCCATTTAACATTTTTCTCAACATCTTCTCCTAGATCCTTCACCCTTTTCTTGTTGCTGGGCCTGCAAGCCATTTTTCTATAAGGTGGAGGTAAGGGAGCAGGGTATGGTGTCACTTCCAATTAATTTTGACCTGGCATAGCTCTGAATGATGGTGCATAAGCCTTTGCATATGTCTCCACATGATATGCTGGATGAATATAGTCCTCATGAATCAATTTGCGCATCCTAATACATGCTAAGGCATGCCAGCATGGAATGCCCATCAATGTGCATCTAAGATGGGACCAACCATGACTTTTAGGTGCATCTAAGAACTCAGGTATATCAACATCTTCCTAAATTTGTTTCCTTCCATTAGCCAAACTAGCCATGCCTCCTAAACCAGATTTCACCCACCTCTTTATATTTTAACTCATTCTTTATCCAATCAAAAAACTCAAAATAACATACTTCCTCAACATTAGAATGTAGAGAAACCCCAAAGTAATCACTAATCCCCCTTTCATAGGTGGTTTTCCAATTTTTCGTCACAAATTGCCCACCATAATACAACCTAATGTTTATAGCCTCAATCAGTTTAATCCAAGTGTAATTCACATAATCTCTACCATTAAACCTGATTAATCAAATCAAAACAAAACATAAACTAGCTTAATGTAGGTCAATTCACATTGGTTTGACAATTTATGAATAAAAAATTAGGGTTTCACCGCAACAACACATAAACAAATTACCTACTTTAATCAATATATTACACTAAACTACAGTACTTAAACATCATCAAAAGCATAATCAAGACAATTAATTAATTAATACTTCACATGCACTAACCCAAAAGAACTAATTTATATAAACCCAAATCGATAAAAAATTCAAACAAAAGTACTGTAAAGGTACCTAGATTTCTGGTTAACGACGTAATTAGTCCCCCTCTTCTTCCTTCTTCCTGATGAAGCTCGTTTTTTCTATTTATCCATGACAAAAGAAGCAATTAAAAAATGAAGCAAAACGTACCCAAAAAGGAAAGCTTTCCTCTTTCATCAATCAAAGAACAAAATGAATGCTTATTGTTTGGTGGTTGACTATTTATTATTAAGGTCTTCAACTTGCTGGCATTAATGGGGGAGCAAGGAACGGCGTCTCTCCGCAAAAATTTATTAAAGAGTAGGGGAGAGAGAGAGATTGGGAGTGTAATTGAAGAAAAGGGGTTTTAAGTGAAAAAATTAGAGGGAAAAGGGGTGCAATTAGGAGAAATAAGGGTCACGTGGGAGTTAACGCCTGAAAATGGTGAGTCAATGTCTGAAAGTGGAGCTTGGTTGTCCTTAACAAAAAATTTTTTAATAAGGTCTGAATTTGCCAAAAAAAATTTAAAAGGTTGCCTTAAACAAAAAATGTCTTTTAAAAGGTTTTCTTAGACAAATTTTCCAAAATAGAGTATTAAAACATTAACTTGGATCAAGAATGCTATTTCCAACAAAAGTATTATCTTTATATAACATATCAAATAATTTCTCAAAAAAAAAAAAGAGAATTTCATGTAGAGAACTTATATATATGTCATTAATATATCCTTAAAAGGAATATGACATTTTCAAAGTTTTTTTTACCATTACCACTCAATTTCCCATGAATGTCCCAAACTGGAGCGATTTTAAAGAAATTAATATATCTAAATGGATCCCAATTTTTATTATATGATGTAGAAGACATATATAGACCTTTCCAAAGACATATCATACGGCTCAAATCCAACCGCTAGATCATAAAATATTAAGTATGAAAGATCAAAAAGGCAAAAAACTTGTAAGAACTTCAAGAAGGAGAAAGAAATGAGTATTATAATTCGTGTCATACCCTTATTTTTCTTACCTCTTATAAATATTTTCTTATAATATATTTGAATTAAATTTTGTGAGGAAATTTTAAATTTCTCATGCCTCGAATTTATATTAATCTTTCCCATAAAAAAGAAGACATATATGTAGTATTTTAAACTAATCTGTCCTCCTATAAGTTTTCTTTATATCCTATGACTATATGAAAGCAACACTATAAGTAAGAATTTATTTCATTTTAGAATAGAATATCTAATACCTTTTAAAGAAATTTTATTTAAACCTTAACTCTATCATCATTCGAAAGAGCAAAGTTTCCTTATCCTTAATAAGAAGATAACTAACTTTTAACCAAAAAAAATACGACTTTGCATGCTTGTATCATTTTAGTAATTGCATAAAATAAATATTCTGATTTATGGTTATGGCCAATATTTAAATAAAAGGATAAAATTGAAATTTAATTAAGATGGGTTACAAGACGATCTATTTACCACGGAGAATCATACTTTTAAGTTTCATTACCGACCTTTGATATATCGTTTTGTAGTCTAACATGATCAAAATATTCAATCCACTACGTATCATTTGGATTTAGGCCATATAGAGTGTCCATTTTGCATAGATCAATTTCATACAATCCAAACACATTTCCTTTCATATTCTTCTCAATTCGTATCAAACACAATGCCATTTAATCCAAACTTAAGCATATTAATTAAACCCATACAATTTTTTTTCGAAAATTGGTCAATCCAAAAGTCGTCAACCGAAACGCATCTTATAAAGAAAAAAAAATTCTCCTCAAAGAAATTCCTATAGTGTCACTAATTCTAGTGACTTCCTCAACCTTGATAGATTGACCTCCATCTTCAAAACTAATTCTAATGACTTCCTCAACCTTGATAAATTGATCTTTTGCATGAAGTTATCAAAACTTTCCATTTCTTCTTTCAAGAGTAAACGAATCTTCAATACAATTGTAAAGCACATATTGTTTATAAGATAAAGTGTACTAGAAGAAACATTTCACTATAAGAAAATCAGTTATTATAGAAGCAAAACATAATAGCCTCTAAAGTTAATAACTTCTTAAAGTAATTAATTAGTTGCCTCTAATAAGTTTGTTGCCAATTATTGGTTGCCTCTAAAAGTTATTTTTTAAAGCAACGTAATATATTGCTTCTAAGAAGAAAATATCTTTAGAGACAATTATACAAGAGTCCCTTGTAATTGGATAAAGTGATGACTGAAATCTTCAATGGCGTAGTATCTTGCCTCAATATATAAATAAAGGCAACATATAAAATTGTTTATAATAAAACATATATTTAGAGGCAATCAAATAATTTTGTCTTAAAACTAATTAGAGGCAATTTCATAATAAATTGTTACTTATGTTGATTAATTGCAACTTTAAAGTTTGTCATTTGAAAATTTTATTAGAGGCGCCATAATTAATATTGCATCTGACGTATCAATACTAGATGTGTAACTAAGCTTATAATATTATTTCTTGTACGATTACTCCACATCTAGTTTTTTAGTTACACAAAAACCATGATTAAATAGCAAAACTCAACTAACAAATTTTACCGAAAACAATGTTAGTTTTACGAAGATGAAACTTGGTCTTTATTCCACATCTAGTTTTTTAGTTACACA
This sequence comes from Chenopodium quinoa, assembly GCF_001683475.1. Lineage (NCBI taxonomy): Eukaryota > Viridiplantae > Streptophyta > Magnoliopsida > Caryophyllales > Amaranthaceae > Chenopodium > Chenopodium quinoa. The sequence continues at coordinate 4,879,491 of NW_018745286.1, read as the reverse complement.
AAAACCATGATTAAATAGCAAAACTCAACTAACAAATTTTACCGAAAACAATGTTAGTTTTACGAAGATGAAACTTGGTCTTTATTAATAAATACTAAAGTCATCGCACAAGTACTCCTAAATTAAGAAAAATTGGTAATAACCGGCTTTATATTATCCCAACTATACTTTATTTTTGAATAATTCAAAGTTTAAATGTTTTTCGCTTTTAACGAGGGCCAAGTGACTAATTAAAGCTATAAAGTGTTTCATACAATTTGATTAAATTATATTAATTTATGATTTTGGCTATGTTCAATTCAACCTTTTAAAATTGATATTAACTTATGTAAGAAATAATAACAAGCTCAGATCATATCTCATTTTTTCATTTGTAGTTATTTGTTAAATATCTTTATTTATGTGATTTAAAAAATTATGAAAATTTCATATTTGAAAAGTGCATAATAATACAAATCTAATGACATATCATTTGACAATTTTTTATCTTATGGACCAGAGATGAAAAGATTAGATCATGTGCACCAAACATAGCCTTTGTAGTACGTCTATGTATTTTTTTCGATTATTGTGTGTGTAGTCATTATATAACTTTTTTACCTAATTTATTTGTTACTGTAGGTGTCGCACGAAGTGTGCCTACGTGGAGCATAGGTGAATATGCTTGACAATCATAGGAAGTTGGATTATAATGACAGGGACAAAAAAGTAGGAAGTCGCCAACAAGTTTTTAAGGAACTTGTAAACTTTTCATAGATCATTAAAGGCAACCATGAAAAGGGACAAAGCAAAGCAACAACGATTTGATCCATGAAGGTTTTACACCCCATTTATAATACATGAGATTACTAACTCCATAGTGGTCGTGAACCAAAACTGGATATTCGGGGATGATGGTACCGATTGAGTCATGAGCTCAATGCCGCCCGTATTGGCCTCTACTCGATTGTTATAGTGACATGTATTAATTGCAACCCAAAAGACATACAAACAATATTCAATTCGCTCCAAACTAATTAACCTAAGTTGTTTGAATATTTAATGCACACAAAAACCTAATTATTGTGATAACTTGAATTTAGTAACAAGATTACTGGGAACCTAAACCGGTTGTCCAAATTATCCTATTAAGCGTGATTTTTGTTGTGTTTTATGATGCGCGAGCACCGTGCGGAACAAAAACACGCCCGGACTGCATGCCTTATTATTACAACTAATAAACATGCAATTAATAAAGCAATAAACACATAAGATAGTGAGAGAGAGAAAGAGAGATAGAGAGAGAGGGATAAGGGAAAATACCATCTTAATCTCAATGACTGATTCACCCGAACACGAGCACGACCCTCGAAAAGCTCTAGACACGCACGTGCGAATCCTTCTACGTCGCACATCCATGCACCCGAACAAGGTTCCTATATCGTAGCATAGACGAGACCGAACCAAAAAAGAGAGTTTTAAAAACTTAAAGGTTTTCTCACGCTTATGGGAGATGCCTTATTGAATTTTTCTCAAAGTGTGTAAATTCCCAACTCCAAAGGTTGGTTTTTATAGGCAAAGCATTCTCATTTCCCACATTAATCTTTCCATGTGGGAGAAGTGGTAAAGTGAGAAAATAAGCTTTTAATTTTATTCCGAATCAAATTAATTAAGCTAAGCAATAGTCAAACAACAAGTGTCAACATGAGGGAGGGAGTAGGTGAGGACTAGGGATGGCAACGGATCCATACCCGACCCGAATCCGTGGATCAATATCCATTTTATACGAATATGGATCTTAAAATTTTAGACCCGACGAATCCAGGTCGGATCCGGATCTTGAGCTATAAAACAGTTCTGGATACGGGTCTAACTAAAATACCTGTATTGGTGAGTGTCATTTATGGCACTCAAATAGCGATGTTTTAAAATGTTTTTGGTTTCTTTTATAGCTTCATTTCTTTCTTTTCTCTTAGTTTTGACCTTTTATTCTCTAGTATTTCTCTTTCTTGCTTATTTTCACCTTTTCTTCTATTTTCGTAGATTTTATTGTATTTTCCCTTTTTATTTATTCTTCTTTCTTTGATTGTAGGTATAAGGTGAAGCCCGAGACCCCTCATGATGAATTATCGGGTTAGAAGAAGCTCTAATTGCTAGGAGAAAGCTCTTTCATTTCTCACAAGGCAAGGAATGGCTAGCTTCAAGATTTGGTGATTGTGCTCGCATGCTGCGCTTGCATCAATCAAGCTTTCCTAAGTCAACCAAATTTATAAACCAAACATACTCCTAATATAGGGGCAAGTCCAAGTCGATCCATGAGGAATGGGGGTCTATCACTATAGTCTTATGTCAAGCTACTTCAAACCAAGTGTATGAGTGTATTGTAAACTAAACTAATCAAGCAAAACAAGTAATAGAGAAAGAATCAATCACAAAGATGCTAGGGATTAGGTTCCACATATAATCATGATAGAGGTGCCAAATTGGGGGTAGATTGAAGCAATGAGTGTTGCAAGGACTAATGACATTTGCATTCAAAGAGTTCAAAAGGCTATTTAATTTAGACTAATTGTCAAGCTAGGTTTCCACTATGGATGACAAACTACTAGAATCACAATTCAAATAAGTTGAAAATTGACAATCTCAAATCAAGTGGTCATGTCATGATCATCAATGGAATCAAGTTTAGAATTCTAGGTTGATCAATCCTATTAAGCTAAACACATGCACAAATTCATCAATCAATTTAATTACAACAATCTATTGATCAAAATCCCCAAATTAGCAACAATCTATAAATCATACATGCTTCCCCAACACCCTAGCTAAGAAATCTACTCACTAATCATTATGAATTGAAGAAACAAAACAAGACTAATCATCATCATAATCATAATTGCAAATGTAATAAAAAATCTAATCAATTAAGCTAATCAAGTTTAAGAAAGAAAAATCAAATTGAAATTTCATCAACAACAAAATCTAAATGCAAAGATTGAAAGCAAGAAGAAAATGAAATCTTAAAAACTTGAAGAATTAGCTTGAATTGAATTGAAATGAAAAATAAAAACGTTAAAATCTACACTTTTTCTCTCTAGTTTCTCTTTCTAATTAGCCTCTCTAACCTCTTTCTAAAAATGCTAAAAAAAAAGTCTCCCCAAAAAAGAAGGTTCGTACATATTTATAGTTAAAAGAGAAAATAGAAGAAAAACAGGCAAAACTGCAAAAACAGGGTTGGTCGGGGCTCGGCTGAGCAAATGGTGTCTACCTGAGAATACCCTCTCAATGCTTGGCTGAGTAGGAACCTGATTGCCCGAGTTGCTGCTTGCGCGGGGGGGGGGGGGGAAGCTTAATGCGAAGGGCTACTCGGGCATGCAAGGCCGCTCGGCCGAGAAACCCTTGTATGCCCAGCACAAAAGCAAAACATCTTCTCCAATGCTTGGGCATGCATTCTTTGCCCAAGCGACTTGCCCAAGCAACCTTGCATTGACTTCTAACTTGGTTTGCTTGCCCTATAACTTCCCGGACTTGGTTTGATTGACTTCTAAAGCTCGTGTTGGACTTCCTCCTTAATATTTTGAACTCGAAAAATCCCGACACACCTACAAAACAAATCAAACCAAACGGAAAGTGAGAAAATATCAAAGAAATGCATAAAAAGGATAATAAAACCGATAAAAACATGCATTTCTCTAGGCTAACACACAAGCACGCAAAGCAAGCATTATTACGTATAAACTCGACATAAAAATCTAAAATCAAGCATAAAACTATGAAGAAAACTACCCTATGAATGCCATAAATGACACTCATCAGTTTACAATATTCTTCTTCTTCTTAATTCAATCTCTATACTTTTGATTTTGTTAATTGTTGCAATTTCAAGTTTGTTAGTTAATTTGATCTTGATTAGTTTGAATTGCAATTATGATGTTGATAATGATAATTAGCTTAGTTTTGCTTCTTTAATTCACAATTATTAGTAAGTAGAATTGAAGCATGCATGAATGATGGATTATTGCTAATTGAAGGAATTTGATTGATTCAATGTTGTAATTAAATTGGTTGATAGAATTATGCATGTGTCTGAATTGATAGAAGTGATCAACCTTGATTCTCAAGCTAGATTGATTGCATTTCCTAATAACATGATCACTTGACTTTGGGATTGCATTTACTGATTAAATTTGAATTGTGATTCTTCTTTTTAAGTCATTCATAGAGGAAACCTAGTTTGACTTCTAGGAGATAACCTTTTGAACTCTTTCGATTGCAATGACTATTAGCCCTTGCAATGTTTGATTGATCGATTCCCCTAAATTAGCATCCCTATCTTGATTGCATGTGGATCTTAATCCCTAGTGTTTTTGATATTGAATTTCTCTAGTGATTTAGTTTGTTTTGATAGCATTCACTACAAATGCCTTTCTTAGTTTCGAAGTAGCTTAACCCTAGACTTTAGTAACCTTTCTCCCATTCCTCGTGAACCGACCCTTGATTTACCCCTATACTCGTGTTTAGGATTAGTCGAGTGTTTAAAAATATTGTTGATAGGGATTTGAGCATATAACGACGTGTTAAAACCCTCTATCACGTGTCCTAATCTATTTACCTTTTATTTAACTTTTATTTTTAAACTTAGGCCTAGTCCACAATATGTTACATTACTGTTCATATTATTTCTTTTAATACTCCTTTAGTGCTTCTGACTCACAGTTGCCATGCCTTTTTTTCTTAATTTTTTTTATTTTGTAATTTTAATATGTAACTTAATGGCTTAATCTTAGTGTAATTGTTTACTATAACTTGCGGTTTGTTGCTGTTTTAACTTAGTTTGTTATATTTTCTTACAAAACACTTAGTTTGTTATGTAAAATAGGTGAAATGGGCAAGATCCGTTTAGGATTCGTTTTGGACCCGGATTCGTAGGATCCAACGAATATGGATATGGATCCCCCTTTTTCATACCTGTCGGATCCGGATCGGATTTGGATCTCGGGTACAAAACGGAACTAGATCTGGATCCAGTCAGATCCGATCCAAATCCGACCCATTGCCATCCCTAGAGAGGACCACAAGGGGAGGACCATAACTCCCCTTGCTCCCCAAGCAAATCCCATATGACCGGCTCCACTAGCAGCCCGCCAGCTGGCGCCCAGCCTTGGGCACCAAGGCGCGCCTTGCTAGCGGCCTGGTGCTCGGCTGGGCCTGCTAGTAGGCCTACATCGCAGCAGCCCTGCATAAGTAGAGGTGAGTACGGATCAGATATCCGTATTCGAAAACTTTGATATTTGATATCCTTATCCGATCCAAATTTGTTCGGATATCCAAAAGTTTTGGATCGAATAGTTCGGATATCAAATATCCGACCCTTTTAATAATATACTTTTTTTTAATAATATTTAATTAATAATATTGTTAAAATACTATCTTTAATGGCCAATTTTATTTGTTTTTAAAGGTAAATTGATACTTCATGCTATATTAAATTCTACAGAGTCAATTTTAGGCCTATTCTTGATAAGTTTAATGGCAAAACTGGAAAAAAAAATCGTCAAGAAAAACGAAACTTGTATACATTACATCTGTATCTTGACATTCATGACTGAATAATCAAACTCGTAATTATAAACTACAATTAGTCATATAATTTGAATCTAATAAACCTACAAATATAAAAAAAAGCCTAAGTTGTTGAGAGTGAGAGAGACGCCGCTAATAAGCTGCTGTGGTCGAGCATCCATGAGAAGGAGGAAAGTCGCCACTACCGGAGGAGATGATTACTGTTATACAAAAATTCAGTGTGGGATTTGATGATTTCTAGAGTGGGATTTGAGTCTTTGAAAGTTTGAGATCTGAGAGGACAAAGAGAAGAGAGAGTGGGAGAGGAGAGAGAAAGAGAGAGGGGGAGAGGGGAGAGTAGAAAGAAAGAGAGAGTGGCGGTGGGGGGGGGGGAATTTTGCATTTTTAGGGAATGAATAAAATAAGGGTTTAGGTTTAGGTTTGGGTTTGGGATTGGGCCTAGGAGTTTTTGAATCATTTTACGGAAAAACAAAGTAAGTGATTTGTTCGGATATCCGAAATCTAATATTTTGATATTCGATATCCGATTTTTTTCGGATCGTTTATCCATAATTTTCGGATCGATTGCGGATCGGATTACCGGATTTTCAGATAGTTTTGCTCAGCCCTACACACAAGCAGGCCTCGCAGCAATGCGGGTCGTTGTGCGCTGGGCGCTGCTATCCCTAGCGAGGCTCAGAGAGCCTTGTTGGCTGTTGGCCTTGCTAGCGAGGGCATGCTACTAGCCCGCATGCACCTGCTCAGCCAACACACGCACAACTAAGCCTTGCGATGCTTGCTGGGCTTCTGGCCAAGCAGTGCTATGCAGCGGCAGCCCGCCTAGCCTAGCCTAGCCCTCGTATGGCTAGGACAATGCGAGGCTAGGACTTTGAGTGTTGACTTATGTTGTTTGAATTTATTTCTTATCTCGTCGATTCCTAGAATCGACTTGGCATTCGACGCTCTAAACTCGGAATCCGACGTCTGAGTTCGTAAAATCCTTATCGACGTATTTAATACTTCAGATTAATTCATCACCATAGTTCGGTTACACGATAGGGTGTGACCCGCAGGGTTCAGTCAGGAGCAAGTTGTAAGATTATTATAATTATATTAATCTTACTAATCGTAAGCGACCTCCAACTAGGCATTCCGATCACTTAACTTCACTGAATAATTAGCTTTCCTAATTAATTCTGAACCCTCTATCGAAGTAATACACTTGTTCGAAGGACACCATTCCTTTCAATCCCCCCACTTGTCCTTCCGGACAAGTGTGTTATATGTGTATTGCCCTTTTCCTATGTCACTTAATGTCTCTTCATGAACTATAACGTAATGTAGGGAATTTTTAAAACTCTTATTGAGCCCTACTGTGGTGCATGCTTTTAAGCATGGTGACGTTCCAAGGAAAAGAAGCTAGAGAAAAAGATTTGCCAACAAGTTTTAGGAACTTGTAAACCATTCGCGAGTGTGAAGAATACACCCCATTCACGATCACGGAGATCGCTAACTCCATAGTGGTCCAGAACCATGACTGGATGTTCGGGGATGATGGTATGAATCCAACCTAAAAGAGATTGAACCCGCCCTAAACAGGCCTCTACTTAATTCTTACGATATTCATGTGCGCTTTTCGATCAACATACATACATCAAATTAATCCTAAACCTGTTCAATCTACGTTGGTTGATTATTAAAGCACAATTAAATCAAATATTGGTGATCACTTGAATTAAAATCATATTAAGCCTAAATCAAAATATTAACTATCTTATTAGGCGTGATTTCAAGTACCAATTCCCTTTAAACCTGCAAAAAGGGGCATGATCAAGCAATAGTAACAAATCATAAATAATCAAGTAGCATATGATTAATATAGAAATCATCATCATAAGAATATCATTAAAACATCGTTAGTAAGATCCTAGACATGATACTAAACAGATTAATAACAAACCCTAGCATGTCACTAATAATCAAATTAAAGCATTATCCTAAACATGATACTAGAAATCATAATCAACATCCTAATCTTGATAGTAGAAAATCAAAATAACATCCTAACCATGATAATAGAAATCATAACACTACTAGAAAAAGGGTTCAAAGACATTGGAACACTTGCCCTTTTGCACACTTTTATTCCTTTTTGAACTTTTGAATTTTCTTTGGTAAAAATCACTGAAGCTTTTGCTTTAGCTTTGAAAATTACGTAAGTTGCACACCATCCCATCCGAAGATTAGGTAATGTGGGTTGAAAAAGTGAAGGTTTATCATTATACAAGGCTCAAAGTGGTTTATTAAGAAAGATTTGTATATTTGAAAGAGTTAAGGTGATATGACGAGGCTACAAGAGGTGCCTCAAATCATTGGTATACCTTGTGTTTAGTTTAGCAAGGATTTTTTTTTTCTTTTTTTTTTTTTTGAAATGCAATGCAATGATCATATGCAAGGAAATAAATGCTCATTTTATTGAATCAGAAAGGGGTAAAAACAAACTCATGAAATAAATCTAAGAAAGATGATGGAGAGTGCCTATGCTAGACTTATTGAGGGAAAGGGAAGACAAAAATAAGAAAAGAATCATGAAATCTTATTGTTGAAGCCTGCCTTGCCTCGTGCTTTGTGTTTTCTTTGACCAAAGGTTGTAGAAAAGGAAACCATGTATGTTTATTGTCGATCACATTACTCGAACTCGATTCAACATGCATAAATGAGGAAAGATCATAGTGTGTGTGATAAATGATATGCATGGGAAAAGCATGTAGGAGGAAGGTATGTAAGAAGGTGTATGTGTGTACAGGGAAAGTAAGTGAATGTGGAAAGTGATGTAGAAGCAAAATATGTAGAAGGGTATATGTGTTTAAGGAAAGTATGTAGAAGGGTATATGTGTTTAAGGAAAGTATGTGAATGTGGAAGGATATGGAAAAAATCCGGGAATAGGATGGACCCTCAACTCGAATGACGGAAAGGACGACTCATGCATGGACCTAAAACATGGTCATGGTGTAAAAAAAAGTATGTACAAAGTGTGTGAAGACTTGTGAGTGTAAATGATATTTACAAGACTCATGTCATGACCATATGACTAGATATGAGAACGGTGTGAAAAAACGAAGGACTCAAGGACCAAATAGCCGGAAGACTAAAAAAATAGACAAACTAACTTGATTAATTTTGTCCAATTTTAATGTTTGTGCTATTTACTAGGTGAAAGCAGTCCATTGGCAAACATTAGTCATAAATAAGACAATATCAACCCCAATCAAAGTCAAAGAATACATGTTAAAGTTAGCACAATAATCACAAAAAACTAGGAAGATGGACTAGAATTCTACGATAGGTAGACTCATGGTTTGACGAAGACACAAAGGATAAAAATAAAACGCATAAAAATAAAATGGATAGGAAATGAGAGATAAAATAAATGAGATGATAGAATTAAAAAAAAATAAAAAAAAAAAGGACTAGAGTGCGACTCTAAAGGGTGGAAAAAAGATAATAGAAAGATAGGATTATGGAATAAAAAAGACTCTTCAGATATCACAATTAGAATAGGAGTAGAATTTTAAAAAAAATTATCTTATAAGAGTTTGACATGGAATAGGTTTCTAAGGGAGTTAAGACTCATGAGATGAAAAATAAGATAATAAATATAAAAACCTATCTTATAAGAGTGTGACATAACTTAGAATTCTAAATGAAGTAAAAGATTGGTTACGACTCAAATATAAACGAGATTGACACAAAAAAGATAAAAAAAATAAATAAATAAATAAATAAAAAATAAATAAAAAGTTATCCTCCAACACTAAAGATAGAATTCCTAAACTGGATAGGCTGTAGTGTTTCAATCATAACTTTTTATTTGTGAATTCGAATTGGACGAAACCAACGCCAAATGAAAGATAAAATCCGGGGCTACAGATCCTTAGGTGGCACGGCACATAACTCTTTCTAAAGCTCTATCTATGACCAAAACAAAGTTATGCTTGTACAGTATACGGGAATAAAAAATCCAAGTTGACTCAAAATGAATAAAAAAAGGAACTATGACTCGACTCTAAAAAAAAGAGGGTCCAATAAGAGAAAAAAAAAGAAATAAGAAAGCCAATAAAAATATGCAGGAACCATCGTTTCGAGACAGCTCTATCGCAACGCGATAAGGCTGTCGTCTGGCGTTGGTTTCTGACATCCTACGATACATCTGACGCTCTGCGGCAGTTTCAATTTTCAATGTTTTTTCCGATTTTTCGCAGCGTCTTTTCGATTTTAGTTGTGAAAAATATTTCCGGATTAATATAGCAATCATCATCATAAGAACATCATCAAAACATCGTTAGTAAGATCCTAGACATGATATTAAACGGATTAATAACAAATACTAGCATGTCACTAATAATCAAATCAAAGCATTATCCTAAACATAATACTAGAAATCATAATCAACATCCTAATCATGATACTAGAAATCAAAATAACATCCCAAACATGATAATAGAAATCATAACACTACTAGAAAAAGGGTTTTTAACGACAAATTATTTCATCGTTAAATGTCCAAAAAATCGTCGTTAAAACTTTTTACGACGAAAATTTTTCGTCGTTTGTTCGATGTAATAGGCTCCCTCGTTATTGGTTTTAATGACAATGTTCGTCGTTAGATAGTGACGACGACATATCACTTTGTCGTTAACCATTAACAATCAGTAAAGGACTCGTAATACATAATCTATTAATAATGAACTAGTAGGCAATGACGACCAAATATTCCTTCTTAAAATACACATTCAACGGTTCAAAAAAAAAATTGTTAAGAATATTAACGACCAAATACTTCTTTGTTAATAATAAATAATTTTAACAAGAACCAATTTATTTACCAATATTGTTTGAGACAACTATTATATTCAATTAATTTACAAAATACAAGATAAATAAAAATTAAACAAAAATCATAATAATAACAAATTTGAATTAGTAACTAAATTCGATGTGTTCTTAAACCCAACAATTACAATATTACATGACATCTGAAATTTGCACTATTCTTAGTACAAGAGGACTAATCGATACAAGAAGAACCAAAAGGGTTTGAACTTGAATTACAATGCTAAACCAGTCTGACTTTATTTTAATATCAAATGAAGCCAAATTACTCTATACTAATGTACCATCTATGAGCTCTCTACTTAGCAAAAAATTTCAAATATGATTAAAATTTAATCCACCAATAGTTTCCTCTTCAACTTCAAAGACACCTAATCCAATACTTTTGTCGAATCATGCTTTTCCTATTTTTGTATCTCTGAATGCTCCTCTTTCATTCCTGAAACAAAAAAGATTGGGGTTTCTTTGTGAGAATTGCAATCATATAGATATAAAAGTGAGTCTCTTTGTCTTGTAACTCACTTATTTGTGTTGCATGCAGAGCCTTACCTCCTGTTCTTCATATTAGGAAATTTTAGAATGACAATTTCTATACTTCATTGGTTATGATTTTTCATTTTCTACCACATTTCCAAGGTAAATTACAGTTCATGCACCAT